>NC_053141.1:37671307-38271307 GCF_016808335.1 Panicum virgatum | reverse complement strand
CAGCTGGGTGACCGAGAGAGACGGTGGCGGTGCACGAGACTCGGTGTCTTGTGGGCACTTGCCTTTGCTTGCCGGCATCGCCTTGGTGGCGTAGTGCAAGACGGAGATCGGAAGAGCCTCGGTGTCCCGTAGACGTAGGCGTTTGTGCCGAACCACGTTACATGACCGTGTATACTCGGGAGTTTGCATCCCTCTTGCACTTACCTTATTACGTTTCCGCATTTACTTTATCTTGCGTGCCTCTACTTTCCTAGTTAGTTTGATTAGGATTGGCTATAGGTTGCAAGTATTTTGGGGTAAGTAGAGAGTAGCAAAGATAAACCTTAGTCATAACTAGCATGTATAGGACGTGTTAGGTTTATCTTATGCAAGTAGTTTGAGCCCTAGGATAGGAAGCTATTAGCGACCCTATTCACCCCTCCCCCTCTAGGGTCGGACACCCCGGTGATCCTTACAGACGCTTCTGCAGCTGAGTTGGCAACCACCGGTTTAACCGATGACTTAGTATCGGTTCAACCGGTGCCTCTTGATTTCCATGTAGCTGTTGCCCTTGCTGACGTCATTTCACCGACGCCTTGCTCCGACACACCACTGGTTCAACCGGTGCTGAAGGCGTGGCTCCCTCGTGCTTGACATCATCTCTGGAATATAGTACGTTGATTACACCGACGCTTCTCTTGACACCGTCGGTTCAACCGGTGCTTCATTCTTTTCTTCACTTGATCTCCAGAGGCGCTCAGTCTTGCACCAAAGCCATGCCATCGGATCTTCCGACAACCATCGGATGCACCGATGCTATGGGCATCGGTTCTTCTGGTGCTACTGATTTCAATAGAACTCGTCCAATTCAGTGTTTCTTTGAGTTCTTTCTTCGTGTTTTACTTTGCATGTCCTTTTTACTTCATCCCTGGGATCTAGAAATGTCCACTCAACAAAACTATTAGTCCCATTGATTGCGTTGTCGTTCGATCACCAAAATCACTCGAAATGACATAAATGGTGCCATGTTCGTTACACGGCGACAGGTGCACCATGGCATGGATTAATGGTCTAAAATCTTTTCTTGATGCGGCGGAGGCCCGTAAGTCATCAAATGTTTCATGTGTTGTCCATGCCACACTTGCCAAAATAAGAAGGAATACTCTAACAGGCACACACTACATGCCCACATTTATTAAAAGGGTTTCATGGATAACTATACACTTTGGACCAAGCACGGTGAATTGGAGTTCTGATGCAAGAAAGTGAAGGAGATGATGATGATAATAATATTACAAACTAGGCTCACTTATATGAAGCAGGTGCCTTTAAAGATGAACCAATGGTCGAGACTGAAGCAAATTCTGCAGAAGATCAACCACCTGACAAACTAGGTCAGGTTTTAGTCGATGCATAGAGAGACAGTGAAACTTTGAAGGAGTCAAAAAAGTTTGAGATGATGTTGGAGGATCACAAAAAATTATTATACCCAAATTGCAAGTAAGGGCTTAAAAAGTTGGGTACCACACTAGAAATGCTGCAATGGAAGGCTGCCAATGGTGTTAGTGATAAGAGATTTGAGGAGCTACTAGGTATTGTAAGGAAAATATTTCCAGAGGGGAACAATCTGCCCTCTACAACATACGAAACAAAAAAGGTTGTTTGCCCTCGTGGATTGGAGGTACAGAAAATTCAGGCATGTCCTAACGATTGTATTCTCTATCGAGGCGAAGAATATGAGAAACTGGATGCTTGTGCTGTCTGTGATGCAAAACAGTACAAGATTAGGCAAAATGATCCTGGTGAGGTCGACAGGGAGCCCGTCAGGAAAAAAGTTCCCGCTAAGGTGATGTGGTATTTCCCAGTAATACCACATTTGAAGCGTTTTTTTCAGAAACAAATCCAATGCTAAATTGATGCGATGACACAAAGAAGAGCGTAAGCAAGATCAGATGCTGAGACACCCTGCGGATGGGTCCTAGTGGAGAAATGTGGATAGAGAATTCCCAGATTTTGATAACGACATCAGATGCATCCTGACGGTGAATCAAAGTCTCCGAAGGGTGTGAAGACGACAGTGGTGAATCAATGTGGATGTTATGTTAGGGACCACATTCCCATTAGCTTCAAGCTATGGAAGAAAAGTAAAGCCACATATATTGATGCTGACATCGTCCCCGAGACCGAGAAAGAAATGTTATGGGTAGATGTGAAATGACACTTCAGCTTTCCGGAGGACAAAGAAGAACTGTTTAAGGATTGGGTCATGAAGACGATGGCTATTGCTTTTCAGACGTTCAAAAAAAATTTGAACAAAGATTATGTAAAAAAGGGACTCACGCCGGACTTCGAGAAAGACTTCAAGAATCAACGTCCTTATTGGGAGGCTTTCGTGCAGTACAAATCGTCCGAGGATAGCGAGAAGAAGACAGCCCAAGCCAAAGAGAATGCGAGCAAAAAGAAGCACTTCCATTATCTTGGGCAAGGAGGATATGCGTCGGCGATTCCGAAATGGCAGAAGATGGAAGATGATCTCATTGCCAGAGGAATCGTATCGGCGACTTTCAACTGGCTATTGCGAGTAAAACATTACTTCTACGCTCATGGAGGCACATTGAATATGGAAGATGGGTCATTCATCACTAGCGATTCCATAAGGGAAGTGGCCGACAGGCTCGATGTGGCACTAAAGTCCATGTCCGAAGGCAGCTTCAAGTCGGACAGAGAGAAAGATGAGCTGACGTACACTCTTGGCACACCAGAACACACAGGATGTGTGCGAGGCATGGGCGTAGTTCCATGAAAACATGGCTTCAGCGCTGACATAGAGACGTATTGAAGCCAACAGAGAAGAAAGGCTGAAGAAGCAGAGAAGATGCGTGCCTGGGTTGCTTCGATCGAATGTGCACTCGCAGCTAGCCAGTAGCAACAACCAGAAGCCAGATCAATGGCTCAGTTGGAGACTAGCCCCGTCGGCTCGCAGCGTCGTAGCAGCGTCGCTTCAACGGAACACCCAGCTACAGATCGAGAGGAAACGGTTGCAGAACATTACCCCGTGGACGACATCGCCGTGAGGACCCCCTGTGAGCTTGTATATCAGGTAAGGAAAAAACTAAAAGTAGTCGCTCACGGGATTGCTGATGTTCCTGTTCAAGGCAGGACAATCCATGGCATGACGATTCCAGACGGATATGCTAGAGTCATGGTTGACCGTGTCGAGAAAGGATGGGAAGACCTCAAACTCGAGATCCCTGGAGGCGATGGAGAAGAGGAACTAGGACAGGCCCTCCACACTTGGATCTGTTGGAAAAAATAGTACATAAGAATTGCCCAAAGAAACACAGAGTTCGCAGAAAGGGATCCTAGCCCGTCTCTAAGGTCACCAGCCAGTGGAACCACCGTCACCGGCCGCTGCCCGGGACCCCAGCGTTAGTCCATCGCCATCACCGGCTGCTTCCCGGGACCCCAGTGTTAGTCCGCCTCCGCCACCTCCTCCACCTCCGCCCCCCGCAAAGAAGAAGCAATGTGCTTGGGTTCCGCCACCGCCACCTCCAAGGCTAAAGAAGACCCAACAATGCAAGAAGAAAGAGAAGCCCCCGCCAGAAAAGTCAGGTTACGAAATGACCGATGAGGAATTGACAGCCTATGTGCAAAAAGACGTGCGCGAGCAGTTGAAGCCAAAGAAGCCTCTACCAAAGAAACTAGTGGATCCAGCAGGGAAGAAATTCTTTCTATCCATGATGTGCCAACCAAAGCAGAAAGAAATATTGTCGGACTACGACCGCTCGATTATAAAATCATGGGAGAAGAAGAGTAATCGGAACTACAACCAAGTCCCCCAACTCGGCGAACAACCCAAACAAAGGGTACCCGATCTCAAGGTCCTTTCAAAAGAGGATGAAGCACTTGCAGACTTTGTGGCTGAAACCGGGCTCTCAAAAGCTCAGCTGCAAGGGAAAGGAAAACACCCAGTTCACGAAGGAGCAGGCAGAAAACCATTTGTACTGGGACAACCTCTTATGTTGCCAGAGTTGATTGACAGACTACCAGCGAGAATGCGTGAGTTGCATAACTGGTACATGAAATATTCTTCAGAGGGAAATATTATGTTCGTTGCTCGCATTAAAGATAGCCATTTCCATCGGGGGATGGACGATGTATGGATTGAACTTGTAAGTCTGTGGGATCTATTCCATCAAAATGCTCTAGACAAGTCCCTCTTTAGTGCATTCTGCATGTAAGTGTTTCCTCTCTCATTTCTATACTCTCTAGCTATACTAAGTCTGTGGTTTCTCATCCCGTCCTCGTTTTTCTAATCGTGTAGGATGAAGGTGCAAGAATGCCGAAAAAATGGGATCTACAACATCGGCTTCATTGATCCACATGTCGTAAATGAAGAGTCGGTACGCAAATGGCCAAATCGCACCAAGAATATTATATTCACGGCCATGTATAGGCAGCACGCTTGCACATTCATTATATTGCCGTACAACTTCGAGTGAGTCCTTTAACTTTTTACATCACTTCATTTTATCGAACAAATTTAAGTGAGTCCTTTAACTTCTTTTCATCACTTCACTGAATCGATCGGTCCCGAGTTGTGGTGTTCGACTCCTTGCGGAAACCAAAAGAAAAGTATCAATCTCTCATAGACATCCTTCAAAGCGCATGGGCTCGGTTTATCCGTAATCATATAGGAGTCGCGACATCGCCTTCGGATCTTTATATCAAAACTGACTTTCCGGTACGGATACATATCGCGCATCTACTGTGATATCATTAAACGTCATGAATATTTCATAACCCACATCTATATACAGTGTTTGAGACAGAAGCAAGGAACCAACATATGTGGTTACTATGTATGTGAGCACATACATTGTTTTTGCTCCTCCACCAAGAGGATGACACAACAATAATTCGATGTACGTGTTACATTAATATATAACAATTTCTTGCATTTAATTCCATGCTGGTACTAATAGAAAATTTTGGTGTTTGCACTTGACAGATTTGACATATGAAGGAGGACCTCATCGAATCGGAAAGAATCAGGGCAATTCAAGAATCACTTTGTGGATTCCTTCTAGATAAGGTCATAAATCGAAAAGGAGAATTTTATTTGGATCAAAGGATAAGCGTGGGTCGACTTGATAGAAACAACCGCGGGGCGACAACAACGACGACGATGAGGACGACTAGTATTATTCTCCTTTTTGGATACTTGTCGGAAAAAACTAATGATCATGAATACTTGTAAATATTTTTGTACTCAAAATTGCACTACTATTATAAGTACTTGTAATTAATGAAGTGTATATCAATATAATATGTATATATAATTGCTTTTGCTTTGCGCGAACAAATATATATGAATGCTAGATACGAATACAAATACGCAAATGGCTATGAAATATGAATACTAATTAACTAAAACTAAAATGAAAAGATGAGAAACATAATTAAAAGAAAACAAACCAAAAAACACTTAGTACCGGTTGGTAACCTGCGGCGCCAGGAGCTGGAACGAGGAACCGGTACTAAACTGTGCTTTTAGTACCGGTCAGCCCGACCGGTACTAAACGCAGGCGCGTTTAGTACCGATGGGGCGGTACCGGGCGGAAAACCGGTACTAACAGGGGGTTCCCGCCCGGTACAAATGCCAATTTTTCTGGCAGTGCTCTCTTCTTGACCTGTTTTTCACTTAACCTCTCTCCAATCAATTGGATGTCGTAGTAGAGTACAGGAGCAAATTACACCCTTTACTTTCAAGACTGCAACATGCAAAAACATATTTTTTTAAAAAAAAACACACACACACCCAATCGATCTCTCTAAAGTTTTGCTTCCTTTTGTTGAACCCACTTCGATCGCCATGCTATGTTCTTCGCTGCATGCACACACACGCATGCTCCTTGATTGATAATTATTATGTGTAGTAGGCTAGTAGAGTTCATCCCCAATAGTCATCCTCCTCGATCAGGCCGGTGATGACAAGAAGAGCAGATTATTGTAATTAACTAATTATAGTTCTAGTTGTACTGATCCTGCATCATGATTGCCTTTGGCTATCGTCTTTTCGTTGCCTTGTATTTAGCTCTCCTAGCTAGGCCACGACGGCAAGTGGCTTCCTCGGCGGCGGGCGGCCTCGGTTGGGCGTGCAGTGGGGGCTGTGGTGGTGAGCCTGGCCTCGCCGCTGCCGCTCCTTGTTCCCCGCCACCGCCGCCTGGCGTTCGCGCGCCTCGTCCACCATGATCTGCTCCGACCGGCACTCCTCGCTGCAGAAGCCCTGGTCTCCCCTGCACGAACAGGTAGATGCATGCGTGAGCGATCGACGCCCTGCCAATCAAGACACCTCGCATGCATCTGATCTGATCGAGCAGCAGGTTCGTTGCTGATCAGTCGTCTGTATACCTATACATGTAGACGTCCTTGCTGGGGCTGAGGTCCCGTCGGCAGAGGGAGCAGGCCTTGAGGAAGCTGCACGGCACGCCGGAGTGGCGCGAGGCGGCCGCGGCGCGCGGCCTCACCATCTGCTTCAGTACGATGCTCGCCGCCGCGTGCGCGTGCCGGCCATGGCTGTGGTGGTGGTGGTGCACCAGGATCTGGAGCCCCACGACGAGGCGCTCGCGATCGCGCGCGCGCCGGGCGTTGGCTCCGGCCATGGCTGCGCCGACGATGCCGACGCGGTGGTGGTGGACGGCGGCGGCGCCACCCTCCTCCCCGAGGTGGAAGATGCTCTGCCTTCTCGGGAGCATGGCGGTGAGGAGTGGAGAGGGGAGGAGGGTGGGGATCACCCACCTCACCTCCTCACTTGAGGTGGTGAGCACCGGGAGAGCTTTCTATAGGTGGGTAGGAGAGAGAAAGAGGGGAGATGAGGTGGTGAAGGGGAGAGGAGTAGTGATCGGTATTTAAAACCGCTTGATGTCCACAAAAGGCCTTTTGTCACTGCTTCCACATGATCATAATAGAAGAAGAATCTCTTGGGCTGGGACCCGTTTTGTGTGGGGCAGTGTGTGCATCAAAAGAAATATTATAACAGTGCAAAAAGAAAAAGGATGTCAACTTTGGGAAAAAATCCAGATGACCTTTTGCATTCAAATTTTAAGTTTAGCCAAAACAAAAAAGAGATTAGCCACTTTTTACTCTGTCCTGGATGGCTAGATGTTAAATTTTCCTCCTTATTAACGATTTGGGTACGTTTTATGGTAATATAATGTAAATTGATTCATTTGATAGGACTGCATATAGATCTCTATAGTTTGTAATATGTCTTCAAGTAAAGGCTGAGGTCTATTGGGATCCCTGTTTTCAAGCGGGAAAAGTTCGTTTTACACTCTCAAATTATCAAAAAAAAGTCTAATTTTCAACTTTTAACTACAAAATTGGATAACAAAGATCATCCAACTCTTGAAACCTAGCAAATTTGGCCCTTTGGGTGGTTTCAATGTGGTTTTTTATTTTATAAAAATTAAAAATATTCAAATTTAAACTTAAAAATTCATAAGTAATTCATTTTAAATCATAAAATTATGAAATAAGTATCAACGGTTTTTACTAAAATGTAATACTTATAAGTTATTCGGATTCAATTTGTTCATGTTCATAGTATTTGGTTGCTTGCAATTATGCTTATTATTTTTAATAAACAAGATTCAAATAGAGAATAATAGATATGTTACATTTTTAGAAAAAGTTTGGTACTAGTTCATGAATTAGTTTTTGTATGTTAGATCTAATAATAATTTTTATTTTTTTATAAAAAATACAAAACCACCTTTGAAACCAGCCAATGGGCTGAACTTGTCGGTTTCAACAGTTGGATGACCCTAGTTCTCTGGTTTTGTAGTTGAAGATTTAAAATTAGACTTTTTTGATAATTCAAGGGTGTAAACCAGACTTTTCCCTTTTTAATAAGTCTAATTAAAAGTAAATCACTAGGCTTCCCTTTTTAAAGTAAACCAGAGATGGCAATCGGAACCAGTTTATGCATACAAGAAAATGAGGCGTGCTTTCAAATTAAAAGTCAGATTCGTTGTAGGGTGATTCTATGTTATCAATCAATGCAAACAACCTTATTGTTGTTTCTATAATTCTATGCATGCATCTAATGCAAACAGGATGCTGAACCTCTGTTGTCGCTACTTTACCTCTAAATGGTCTCGTTATTTCTGTATTAAATCACAACTGCACCCTTTTTCAAATGAT
Organism: Panicum virgatum; assembly: GCF_016808335.1. NCBI lineage: Eukaryota > Viridiplantae > Streptophyta > Magnoliopsida > Poales > Poaceae > Panicum > Panicum virgatum. The sequence continues at coordinate 38,263,120 of NC_053141.1, read as the reverse complement.
TGAGGAGATGGAGCATTAGCTTTCATGGAAAAGCCCAAGCCAGCAAAGCAAAAAAAGTAATAACAATAGAAAAGAATCGACTATATATGAGCTGTTATAATGATCACTCATGTAATGTAGAAATGATATAATGGTGGTCCTAGAAGCAATGCCTTCTAATAATTATGCAGAGATGATGTTTTTTTCTAGGTGTAAGCTGCCTATGCAACAAAGGAATCTCAATAATTGCGAGGTCTTTTTCATGAAAATTAATGAAATATTACAAAAGCTTTCACACGTTATTTCTTTCATGAAGAAATGAAAGGGCCATTTTCTGTGTGAAAACTCACAAGGAATTCTTGACGGTACTGAACATGCAAAGAAATGCAGACATGCAGGGCAACCAGGGCACGAAAGCTCTGTCACGACTAGGGGTACATTTCCCAGCAGGTCCTACTGGAATTCTTTTTTATTTTTGTTTCTGAGAGGATTTTTGGTTGTTTTGATCATTTACATGGGCCCTGTTTGGATCCTTCTAGTATCTAGAATGCGTGTACCCCGAAAAAAGAATCTCACATGCATGGTGTACTAAATAAAGTCTATTTATAAAACTTTTTTAGGAATGAGCGTAACTTTTCGCGAAGAATCTAACGATGGTAATTAATTGATGATTGGCTATAGTAACCATTCTCTAATCACGTGGTCAAAAACCTCATTAGATTCTTTAGGGTTCCCAGTGCAGAGATTGTGGAGTTAGTTTTATAAACTGTCTTCATTTAATACCAGTAATTAATGGTCAAAGTTTCCTAACACAAGTTGTGCTAGCGAACCAAACTGGGCCATGAAACAGCAACTTGATAACAAAAATAAATTTTTTTTCTCAAACCCTCAGGAGAATTGTGCCCATACAACGGACACCTATAGACTATTACAGATAGACATCAGGGTGGGATCTGAACAAAAACAAATTACAGTGATCTTTCCATATATTTATATATATACATATATATATACATATACATATATGTATATATGTATATATATATATACTTATTTCATACACAAATTAGTATACTCTGGGATTATGTCAGACCCGGGATAGCGGGACTGCCCACAGGCGCAGAATATTCTAGAGTAGGGAGTAGCACATGGATATGCTCTACCTCTTTTGTATCTATCCGAATAGAAGTAGAACTAGTCGACATACTCGGGAACCAGCCGAACTCCTCAGACTGGGATCCTAACAGAACTCGACTAGGACTTTCCATGTAACCCTATTCCCCTAGATTATCTAAGGGCGAACAGGGACTCCCTCAAAAGGGATGAGACACATCGAACAACACCAAAGGGAATACAAACCACCACACAGAACGTAGGGTATTACGCTCCAGCGGCCTGAACCTGTCTAAATCCTTGTGTTCCTTGCACCATCGCGTTCTGATCCCGGCGAGTCCCTACTCATAACCACACTCCTCGGGATACCCCTTGGAGAACCCGACGGTAAAACACCGACATATTCTACTTGTATATAATTTATACTAAATACTCTTTTTTATGGACATACATTTTTGCAGAAATGCTATACGGATTTTAAATTTTTAACCACTAAACAAATCTGAAACCTTATACATCTATGGTTTAATTTCTTGTTTCTACCGGATCAGTATCCAACTATATTTGCATGTTCATGTGGTTCGATGTTAATTTAAGGGCACGGATATGATATATGGTGACTGATGAGCATGCGAGTGGCAAACATGGGTAGACAATTTTGTACAATCTCATGTTATTTTTACAGTTGGATCATAGTCAGTCAATCAGAAATCATAATCGGCCACAATGATCAACACAGACGCCACGTACGGATTTGATTCCCAAGCAAGTACGGCAGACGAATAAGAACAGACAAAGAAAGGAAACGACGCACAAACATACTTAGCATTCCTGACGCATCATGCATTCAGATGTGTCCGACAAGCTTGGCATAATGGCTATCCGGCTATCCCTACTGCTACTGGCCATCAAATAAATCACTATGCGTGCCATGTCTAATCTCCATTATCCATCCAGATCTAACTGTGCAGGTACAATGATGAGAAAATACATCTTGTCCGATTAGGCTATTATTACTCCATGCAAGTACAACGGTCATTATTGTAGAATAGAAAGATGCTTGTATACTGCACATGCCAAGTCGTTCTAACTCTGGTGCTAATGAGTTAGGAAACCATGCACTGTGCGACTATTCATGAGGTCAAATGGATTGCAGGCACTGCAATTATCTCTGTATATTCGAGTCATTATACTGTTGATCGACTTGCTCTGTGAGCTCAGTAGTACTGCAGCACTTATTAACAGCTGTGTGTTCAGCGTTTCTTGGCGACAAAAAAGTTATCTAAGCACTAGCAAGGATTCCAATGGTATCTGTAGGTGAAGAATCTTAACCCTTTTCTAAACACAGGACGTGTGAAAACTCTTGCTTGTACACAGTTGTACTAGCATGTGATATATCATGCATATGCAGCCTTCGATCAGCCGGCAACTGGCTACATGGTTGGAGTGAAGATGATACAGTAATTATCTGTTGTAATATAAGCATCAAGACCATTTTATCATATATAAGCATCATTGTCATCTTTGCTCTGTGTGTTCTTTTCCTTTTGTTTTTCACGAACGATGTTCTTTTCCTTTTGTTGCTCGCGCTGTGCATAACAGTAAGCACAAAGGCAACTCAAGACCCTCGTGCCGCCGAGTGGATGTTGCCATCACCTATCCAGTCAATGGTCACAAATAGAGAGCCCATGACTTGTTGGTGAGCATGAACTTTTGCTCACCAATTTATAAGTTAATCTGAAGATCATTTTTCAGTGTGCAGGGATTTTGGTAGTTTATGCGAATGAAAATAACTAGAGGATAGCATGGACTCGACTCCACAAACCATATTCTAATTCTCAATTTGATAAACGAGGCACTAGTTCGTAATTTGGCCATCAGGTGAAACGAAGATTCAGTTGGATGTAGGTAGATATTATCCTACTTTCTCGTAAAAAGAAGAGATTATTTCGCTTGGCAAAATACACGGCCATTGATAAGCTAAGTTTGTCAAAACATCAATTACTGCTTCCACTAGTATCGTTCACTTCCAACCGATATCTAGTTGTAATAATATGGCCAATTTAAGCTATAGTGTTTAAAAGGCGCGAAGGCTAGGTCATTTCAGGTCCCTTTTCAAACTTTACAATCGACAACAAATATATATATGTTTTTCTTCTTGTAGTTTGTAAATAAAGGTCGGTCGGATAAACGAAGTATCAGAAAATATCTGCATGTATTCACATACCAAAAGCCAATGCATGCTGTGTAGTGGAACTTCTCTATCCGGATTTGAGTTTTGGACTCAAAATGGATGCTATATTTGGTTTACCTAGATATATTTTAGGAATTAACGACGCCATTCTTTTAGCAGTAGACTAAGTGTACATACGTCTATTTATTCCTAAAAATTTATGGTGTTCTTATTTTAGTGGTAGACAACACTACTACGAAAAGCATTTGTAGGGGCGGGTAAAAACGTATTTTTAGGGGCGGGTAGAAAATCCGTTGCTAGTTCTCGCTGCTAAAAATACCTCTTTTTCAGGGACGGGCAACGAAACCGCCCCTAAAAAACCATTTCCAGGGGCGGGCCACCCCCTCAACCGCCCCTGGAAATGCATTTGTAGGGGCGGTCCACAAGCCCACCCGCCCGCCCCTACAAATGGATTTTCAGGGGCGGGCAGGGCGGGTGCCCGCCCCTGAAAATGAATTTGCAGGGGCGAATTTCAGGCCCAACAAAATAATTAGTAATTCATTTTTAATTCGTTTCGCAGTGTTTTAAAATTTGAATTCTCACTTTATAAATCTACCAAGCTAAGTCTATATTGACCCATTCTGATCCAACACTCAAATAACAATGCAATCAAATAAAATTTCAGAAGATAAAGGAGTAGCAATACAAGATGTTCAATGACAATAGTAGCTATATATCCATGCATATTACAAATTTGTAGCTACTGCATTGCTCGCTTCCGTAGATAGATAAGATAGTTGCGGTCTCCAATCGTTCACCCTAGAACTTCATCAAAATATGCTAGTGCACGAACAAGTGCACTCTCCTCCGCTTCCCATTCGTTGCACAGATAGAACTACAGATGTCAAACAATGGAGTATTCGGCTGACTTGCCCTGCAGAAGGAGAGCTTTGCTTGAAACCTGCAACTTCTTGTAAAATGTGGCTCTCCACCCATCCAAGTCAAACCTAAGGTGTCCACGACTTGATTTAGAATAGCCCGAAAGCTAACTGATGCAATGGTATATTGATGATCAATGAGATCCTGCAAAAAGATGATAATAATGTTATGAAAGTTGAAAGAACAATGCAACATTACTAAAGTTAACAATGACTAAAAAGAAAATCTCATACTCTGTCTTGTCGATTAAGACGACAAAGCCTCTCTGTAGTCAGAATAACATTGGATTCTCTCACCTGTAGCTGCTTACCTTGAAAATATGAAAAGTCGGGCACAAAGTACCCATGATTCTTAAGCTGCTCCAGGCATGCCTCCACCGCTAGCCTCTCATAAGTTGTCCAAATGGGTGCCTCTTCACCCACTGCGGCAATTGAAACCATGGGTATCGTCGAGGATGGATCCTGTCCTGGTACCATCGAGGACCACTCTATATGTCGAACAGGTATTTGAAAAGAAATATGTACCCTTTTGATATCCGGTTCCCGAACAAGCTCTTGTCGAGCCACAAAATCTGTACCACCCAAACCTTCAACAACATCTTGAAGCCATCTAACAAGGTTGATAAGCTGCATTGATGTGAGGAAATTTAGAATTATTTGAAGCTGCATTGTATGTTAGCAAAAGTATATGAAACTAACAAATGAAACTTACAACGTTAGGAATTGATCCGCGCGTTCGATCACCCAGTGGCAAGCCAACCTCTTGATGGAAGTGTATGCATGGCGGCTGAGCATCAACATCGTCCATAAGCGCATGACCACCGCCACGACCCCTACCACAACCGCCACCACGGAATATCTAACAGTATTCACATTGAGTAAATATGAATAACAAAATTCATAGTGTAACAAAAGTTCACTAATTCATGTACTCGCATTCTCATTCAAATGGAAAAAGTTCTAACCCTATTCCCTAACCCTAACCATAATTGTTCTAACCCTAACCCTAACCCTAACCGTAGGGGAAGGCAATGGCACCTACCATGTGGCTTGGAGAGAAACGAGGGCGGCGTTATGACCAGTTGTGGCCGAGGAGAGCTGGTGGCGGCGTCGACGGTGCGGGTCCTCCTCGGCGAGCTCCAGGCATTGCGGCGACGGAGGTCTGGGCGGCGGTGGAGGAGGAGGCGGCGGATCCCGGTGTAGGTGGAGGAGGAGGCGGCGGCGGATCCCTTCGGCGGCGGATCCCGGCGTAGGTGGAGGAGGAGGAGGCGGCGGCGAATCCCGTAGGCGGCGGATCCCGGCATCGGTGGAGGAGGCGGCGGCGGCGGATCCCGGCGTAGGTGGAGGAGGATGAGGCGGCGGCGAATCCCGTAGGCGGCGGATCCCGGCGTCGGTGGAGGAGGCGGCGGCGGCGGCGGATCCCGGCGTTGGTGGAGGAGGTTGCGGTGGCGGATCCCGGCGAGGAGGAGGGAAGGAGGAGGAAGAGGAGGTGGCGGCGGTGACGGCGAGGAGGAGGCGGCGGCGGCAGCGAGGAGGAGGAGGAGGTGGTGGTGGCGGCTGGGAGGAGGAGGAGGGAAGGAGGAGGGAGAGGAGAGGGATGTGGCGGCGGCTGCGAGGAGGAGGTGGGAGCGGAGGGGGAGGTGGCGCGGAGGAGGAGGTGGCGGCTGCGGCGGCGGCGAGGACGAGGACGAGGAGGAGGAGGTACGGCTGCGAGGAGGATGGGGAGGTGCGGCTGCGAGGGGGGCATATATAGGATTCAGATTCTCTTCCTTAACGAAGGAAAGGCATGCGTGCCTTTACACCTGCGGTCCCGCCCGATGCCCTCCATTCACCTAGCGTAATCAGGCTCCTGCATTTTGTGTGGCCCGGCTCCCATTATCAGCCCAAGTAAGGCCCAATCTGAGAAAAGGGAAAGCTGCCTCCTTGTGCTATCTGGCTGCCGGCCGCCGACGCTGCCTATTTATAATTTTCAGTATAGAAACACCAAGTATAACTAAACAATGTTTCCTTTGAAGTGCACAAATAGTCAACAATTCATCCAAGAATAACCATTTATCCATTCTCCAAATATACATCTAGCAATACAGTTTGCATGGCTTCTAGAGCTCAAAATACACTAGCTCGAAATGTTCCACCAAAAGCTGCTACTACTGCAATGAATTTCTACAGTTAGCCATATATTTTGCATGCCTCCAGGAGCTCCACCTATTATCCTGAAATAACAAAATATCATCATAAAAGAACAAAATATCCTTGCACATGACAGGAGCTACTAAATGATGTTTTACAGCCATGATGCCTTCTTCTTGTCCACCTTATTTATCATGATGTCAAATGCTTCATCAAAGGCTACTTTGTCCTCAATGTCATACATGCAAGCACTAAACTCTGTGAGAATGTGAGGCTTTTTCTTGTCCTTGTCATCATCCTTTTTACTGTCGCTTAAGTGCTTGGCAGCATTTTACATTATGTGAAAGGTTCACAGTCCATGCCAAGATTATATAAATACCTCCCGAACATCCTTTCCCATTGCAGAGTCTTGATCTGTAAATATAGTTCTAGGATGTTTGCCATTGTGTGCAGCTAGAAAAGCCTTAAAAAGCCATGTGAAAGAAGCACATGTTTCATCAAACATAAGAGCAGCTCCAAAAATAACTGTCTCTTGTGTTATGATCTCTCTTGTCTCGTGCTCGATAGCCCTCTTTTGCACACACAAATCGACATGAAGTTATCTTCCCATCATATTTGCTTTCATTTGCGTACCTTTTTCTGACCTCAAAACCTGCATGACCTCCATAATCTACCCAAAATGTCCAAGCATCATCTAAATTTCTGACCAATTTGAGGTACCCAAATAGGATTAACATTTTCCCTGTGTGGAATAAAATGCATACGTATTGCTTACAAATCAGGATGTAAACAATAATCAAAGAAAAATAATACGAAAAACCTAGCTTACTTGTTAGGTTCTTCAGCTGAATCTTCATTGGCCATCGGCTGCAGCACAGCCTCCAGCAAGCTTGAACCTTGTGCCTCCCCATCTTGGTCAGGTGTTGTGGTTGTAGATTGATGTCCTGAAAGCACAGCCATCGCAGAGGTCGGCCCTTCGTTGTCCAGCACAACACACGAGCAAGATCCGCGCAGCACAGGCTGGCCGTCCTTTGCAAGCAAAGGAGGCGCAACGCGCCCCCGTAGAAGCTAAGATAGTGAGCAGCACGGCAACACCGTCGTGGACGGCCGCGGTGGCAGAGACAAGGGCCAGGGCGGAGAGAAATTGCGATTCAGAGAAACTGGGAAGCCGCGCGGCGAGGTCTGCCCGCGCGCGCTAATTTTTCCCAGCGCCGGCGGGTTCCGCGCCAAAGCGTGCGGCGGCGGCCGGATTGCGGCACGAGGCAACGCTACCTTTTCCCCCTCTCCGATTGGGCCTTACTGGGCTGAGAAAACTAGGCTGACTTGATACACCGTTAAAAGATTGAATCCTCATCAGCCATTGGATGGAGAATGGAGGGTATCCACAAGGGGTAAAGGCATGCGTACCTTTGCTTCAGTAAGGCAGACAATCTGAATCGGCATATATAGGGCCGGTTTGTAGGGGCGGGTGGCGTTTCAAATTATTCAAAAAAATGGATTAATACAAAAAATAGTAAAACACATTATAAAATTGTAAAATTTTCACCATAGGAAAAATAAGATGTGTGTAACATAAGAAAAATATCAAAATCATATTTCATAGCATATAATGAATAAATATTTTCAAACAACAATGTATACCTATGTCACACTACTATGTCATACAACTTAGGGCTAACTTTGTGTTTTCAATACACTTTAACACTAAATATGTTGAATTATATTTTTCATATTTTTTTACAATTCTACATGACAGTACATGCTTATGGTAAAAATACACTTTGTTTTGAAGTATTTTGTTACCCCATTTGAAATAAATGAATTTTTTGAATAAATTAAAAAATCATTTCTAGGGGCGGCTCACCCCCTCAGCCGCCCCTGAAAATGAGGGCATTTTCAGGGGCGGATGGAGCCACCCCTAAAAATGGTTGTTTTAGGGGCGGCTGACCCCCCTAAAAATGGCACCCATTTTCAGGGGCGGTTGAGGGGGTCAGCCGCCCCTACAGATGCCATCTTTAGGGGCGGACTATTTCTACAATATTCTCGCTCTATTTATAGGAACGGGTGACTTTTTGGTCCGCCCCTAAAAAAACGAGGCATTGCTATAAATCGTTTCTGTAGTAGTGCAAGGTGCTTACAGCATGTGTATGGTGAGTGTGCATGCGTATATTTGAACAAATGCAACAGAATTTTGTTTCTCAAGAGAAAAGAGAGAAAAAAAATCCTGAATTCCGAAGGATAAGATTTGCATCCTGCATCTCCTCTCCTTTCCCACTCCTATATTCTGCACTGCATTCTTTTCAAAATATATTCTGCATTGCAGTGCATGGTGGTCTGGTCCCAGCAGTGAGATGACCCAGCTTGTCCCTCTCCAACCGAACCTGAAATATCTCTCACGCGAGCCAAGTACGAATCCACACCGCAAAAGTCACGATGCCACATCCGATCCCATCATAGCCCCGATCGATCCGTCCATCCATGCATCCAAATACGCCGCGGGCCTACGTGGAGGAACGAGATTCCCGTCGATCGTGATGACCCGGGCTGGCTGCTACGCGTACGATGCAGAAACGGAGCGAAAAAGAGAACCCTCACGCGCAGTCATGCTCGTACCTTTGGCCTCTGTGCCTAGGTTTGAATTTTGAAACGAAGAATTAAGCTGATCCGCGCTAATGGTGTAGGAGTGTTACCGGAAAGGGATCGGTGTCCGATCACCCTGCCGGCCAGCTCGGCTGACGGCGACCGCGGGGCACGCACAACCCGACGTGCCTTGCGCTAAAAGGAGGGTCCAAAAGTGACATGAGGAGGGCCCCAGTGCCGGTTGAATTTCAGGCCGACGGGGGCCGACCCTGCTCGTCATCTCATCCCAAGCCGAGCGAGCGAAACGAAACGAGCAACGCGCACCCCTGCCGGAGCAACCGGCCGGCGAGCGGCAGCGACTGGGAGCCGGACGGGTGCTGGCACCAGAGACGGCGAGCTAGTGGTAGTAGTTTCTGATGCGGACCAGCCTAGCGTCGCTGCTCGACGACTCGCCAGGCAGAACACGCTCAGGCGAGCCACTAAACGATACCAACACAAACGTAAGTATGTAGCTGGAGCCATCTGAACACCTGCACGGCCTGCCTTGATTGTCTGGAATGGTTTCCACGGATTTCACAGAAATACTTCCAGCACAAGATGCAACAATTCCTTTAAAAATGTTACTGTGAAGGAAACAAACAGGCATGTAGCTCAAACTACTAGGAATATGCCGAGGGGAAAAAAAATCTAAGATGGGTAGTGAATTAGTGATCATATGTTGTTGTGCCACGGATGGGCAGTTCCAGCAGTTGGAACCAACCATACGTGTGCAATATACACAAATCGCTATATAGTGGGATACGCATTCGAACTCCCAGAACCAGAATAATGGTACAGCAGCCATTCGTAAAAGATGTCCAGCATGAGCTACATCATGTCTCTTTGGTTCCATCTCCATTTCAACATAAAACAAGGAAAATTTACAACAGCAACCTGGTAGAGGTTGGTAAGTGTGACAACAACTTTTACTTTGGTTATACTCGAAGGAACTGCACTGTAATCTCCGAAGAGGTTTGTACCAAGGATTGCTGACTGTATACATGCTACAAAAGGCTGTCGAGCTGAGACTGCAAATCAGGTATCGGCAACATACTGATGGATTGCATTTCCTCAGTCGAGTATTCAGACTTCAGAAGGGATTGCAGCTGTACATGAGCCTCCACTATATTTGTCCTGAGATGAAAGGGAACGGCATAAGAATAAATAAACTGGAAGTTCGAGATGCTTCTCTGGGTATTTTAATACGCCACAGCTAGATAATTCAAGAAATAATAACAGTTAATTTTCTAGTTGGCTAGTTTCATTCATGGCAAACTAATATTTCTGTCTGAAGTGCAGTTTCCCCATGTCAAACTTATCTATTACAAGCTGTTATAGTGACATGCACACGCCTTAGCACATTCTAAACCGCAGCAACTTGTCTACAACACGTTCATGAGGGACAAACCTTGTATTATGCACCGACTTAATCAACAAGGAACTAAGATAAAAAAATACTCTATATGAATGACATCAGAACATCACACGAGTAAACAGTACAGGATTCATAATTTCAAGGTAGAGAGTACTACAGTTAAATGTTCAAAAATGGTGGTTTCCTTGCAGAAGTGGAATTTGCTCAGCTATAAGAGGACAATTAATTCGTTGTGCTGGTTATGAGTGGGGCATTATCCAGAGACTGAGTACATATGCTTTAACAGATCAGCAACTTGATGTCATAAAGATGATCCAGATTGTAGGTACTGTAATTGGTAGAGTAGAACTAAAATGTTTAAAAGCATTTGGTTTTATTTTTAGGATTTAGACAAGTTAGACCTTCATGCTGAATTATGAACATGGGGAAATATTATGCTGATGTTGGCCAAACACCAAATTCTCAAACTAATCTTGTGGGTTCTGGAAATTCCTTGAAAAATTCAGAAGGCAAAAAAAGTGTATAGATGTGTGGGGTGGATATCCTTACTTGATAGGTTTGAATAAGATCATCCGAGTAGATGGATTTTGCAAATACAACCTCATCTTGGTCATTACTTTGGGCAAATCTTGTTGAATAGCAGCGGCAACCTGTTTTAGGGGAAAGAAACTTTTCATATGATATTTGCAAAAAGGAGAACACACATTCTTGCATCATATATTGAAGAATTCGAAAAGGCACCTTCTGAACCAACTCAGCAACTTTATCAGGAGAAGCAAAAGCTTGAGTCTTCAGGGGCTTTGCTAGAACAGAATCCAACTTCTGACCCTGGCTACCAGAGGACAATGCAACTTTTACGGCAGTTACCTGCCAAATATTCATGTCATGACCACATTAGAGTAAAGTAGACAAAAGATACATGAGAGTTACATCTAAGTAGGCATTAGAATTGCTGCCACCATACTAGTTTGGTAGTTAGCATAGTGCTCCATGTTATTACCCCTGGTATAGAATGCTACCTGGCAAGGGACTTTCCAGTAGTACAAGGGATAGTCAGAGACCTAAAGGAGGCTCAGGCAAACTAAAGTTAAAGAAGAACAAAGTGCTACGCCTCAAAGTTTGCTCTTAGTAGCAGACAACTAACAATTTTCCATGCCTTCACCGGTTGTTTGGATAGTAACAAACACAGTAATGGTTCAAGACGAACTACAGGTGCTATTGAAAGTCAGGTACATTAAAGAATGCACCCAAATTATGCAATAAGGTCTGCAGAATGCTAGATGTGGCTACCTTAGTAACAAAAGAAAGCATTGGGTCCACTACTAATTTAGTGATGGACATTATAAACTCTTCACAGGTAGCTTTAAGGCTTTTCTCCAACTCCTGAAATAAAACAGCAATAGCGAAATAAGCCAAAATCAAAGGAAACTAAGTGAGCAACTAAAAAACAATAAAGCCTGTCAGACAAATATCACCTACTTCATCTGTTTAGTAAATGTCAGCAGCTTAATTCCATTTCAGTAGCATATGCAGAGTAGTGTACATGGAATGCATGCACATATCTAGACTAATGTGGAATACTAAATCTCTAGGAGAAGAAAATAAATGGGTATCTTCAAATTTGAGGCTGAACCACAAAAAGGCATCAGGTCAAGTTAGTTACTTTTCTGGCATCAATTTGGCTCTCCAAAACGCGAGGAGAAAAGGTCCTAGCAAGTGATGTTGACCTTGACCAATCAAACAACGAGACCTGACCCCTGAGAATCCTTCTTAGGTGATCCTGCAAAAATATTAATTGCTGTGATTAGCAATGAGAAATTATCTATACCAAATGAAATGCATTGACTGTACGGTAACTACCAATCAAAACTAAAATGTAAAGAAAGGAGCAGATCTAAAGAATTTTACTTCAGAGAAACCAAAATTACGAGAATAAACAAGAGTTTCAAAGGTGTGTATATGTAAATCTAGAATGTCAATGTTCCCATGCAAATGATATGCAAGAGATAAATTATTAGTATTCCATATGGAAAGAATAAAGTTTGTAAATACCAACAAATGGGAGAAATCCAGCTCCTTGTGCGTCACAGAGAACTCAATATCAAATGGAGCAATCTGAAAATATTTATGGAACCGCATGAGTTGCGTGATGAATTAACGAATAAGATGAATTTTTCATAAGGGTAGATAGATGGCCACCTGTTCCCTTAGAATGAGGAGGTGCTTAATCAGAAAAAGCTGGCCATCCATGGGAGTAGCTTTCTTGGAGATGACCTTGCTTGCACTCTTTTCACAACATCAATAAAGTGTTTCTCAGAATAACAAACAGTAAGATGATACATCATAGGAAAAAACAGGAAATAATGTGTTATCTTGATCCCATGGGAAACAAGAAAAGGGCAAGTTTGGGTAGAGAATTGTATACCAACCTGAAGAGATGTTGAGCAAACCTCTACAGCTTCCTGGTGTCAATCGGATTAATCTCTCTTGTTAAATTAAATGAAAAGGGAGTGACCAGTAAATGGAAGATTTAGTGACACAAATGGGCTTAGCCTTAAGAGGTCTAATACCTGGGCTAATCCAGTGAAGACAGAAGGCTCTAAGCAGCGATATAGTTTTGATAGGCATGAAACTGTTTTCTCCAATGGTCTGTACCATGTCACATAAACGTCTGAGTTGTCACCAACCTACAGAGTGAAACAAATAGAAAAAGTACTAAGAACCATGTCCTATCATAAAAAACGGATGTAACCACAACAAACAAGTGTCGTTTATGCAGCATATATGTTATATACTCCCTCCTCGACATCATCTTTGATATTGCACTTTGACCAACAATATATATTATTTTTAATAGATATAGATAGAGTTACATATTATGAAAGTATGTTTCATAATGAATCTAGTAAATAGACCTCATGCAATCATCTATATATTTTTAGTTATTGATGGAAAAATAAATAAATAAATAAGACAAAGCTAGATGCACTTTTATTTGAGACCGGAAAGGGTTAATTAGTAGTCAAAGTACTGTGTTATTCACTGTAGGAGAGAATAATGAGATGTATTCCTCCAAACACTAGAAGGGTGAGATATATAATTCCTATACATGGGCCTCTTTACATGGGCTCACATATACACCAACACCCCCCGCAGTCTGAACTACCGACGCAGCGGTGTTCAAAATTGGACAACAAAAAAGCCAACACCCCTGCAGTCTGAACTACCGTCGCAGCGGTGTTAAGACTGGACAAGAAGAAAGTACAAAGGGCAAATACCCCCCCCCCCCCGCAGCCACAACTAGCCACCTACTACGTTGAGGCTGGAGCGAAACTCCGAGAAGGTCGAGGAGGGTAGTCCCTTGGTGAAGATGTCGGCAAACTAGGAGATGGTCGGGACATGGAGTACCCGAACATCGCCGACGGCGACCCTGTCGCGCACGAAGTGCACATCGATCTCCACGTGCTTCGTCCGCTGATGCTGAACGGGGTTGGTGGAGAGGTACACGGCGCTGACGTTGTCGCAGTAGACGAGCGTGCTCTTGGCGAGCGGGCTGCGGAGCTCCGCCAAGAGCTGTCGGAGCCAGGACGCCTCCGCCACGCTAACAGCCTGGTACTCCGCCTCAGCACTGGAGCGGGAGACAACCGGCTGCCGCTTGAACGACTAGGAGACAAGGTTGCCGCCCAGGAAGACGGCGTAGCCGGAAGTGGAGCGGCAAGTGTCCGGACAGCCAGCCCAGTCAGCGTCGGTGTAGACCACCAGCTCAGAGGTGGGAGAGCGGTGAAGAACCAAGCCGAAGCCAACAGTGCCACGGACGTAGCGGAGGAGACGCTTCAGTGCAGCAAGGTGATTCTCCCGGGGATCATGCATGTGAAGACAGACCTGCTGAACGGCATAGGTGAGATCCGGCAAGGTGAAGGTCAGGTACTGCAAGGCACCGGCAAGGCTCCGGTAGGCAGTAGGATCAGCCACGGGATCACCCAGATCAGCAGACAGCTTCGCCTGAGTATCGACAGGAGTGGAGCATGGTTTGCAATCAGTCATCCCAGACCGCTCCAGAATGTCGAGTGCATACTACCGCTGGTGAAGGAACAGGCCAGACGGGCGAGTCTCAACAGTAACGCCCAAAAAGTGGTGGAGCTGACCAAGATCCTTCATAGCAAACTCCTGCTACAGAGAGGAGATGACGCGCTCGAGCAACTGCTGACTGGAGGCGGTGAGCACAATATCATCCACATAGAGCAGCAAGTAGGCGGTCTCATCCCCACGGCGGTAGATGAACAGAGAAGTGTCAGCCTTGGCCTCGGTGAATCCCAAAGTCAGCAAGAACGTGGCGAACCGAGAGTACCAAGCCCGAGGAGTCTGCTTCAAACCATAGAGGGACTTGTTGAGCCGGCAGACCATATCCGGACGACTCGAGTCCACAAATCCCGCTGGCTGAGAGCAGTACACTATCTCTGACAAAGTGCCGTGAAGAAAGGCATTCTTCACATCCAGCTGGTGCACAGACAGGAGCGAGAGTTCGAGCGAGAGGACCGTGCGCACAGTAGCAGGCTTCACCACTGGACTGAAGGTCTCATCGTAGTCCACACCAGGCCGTTGGGTGAAACCCCGGAGAACCCAGCGAGCCTTGTAGCGCTCCAGTGTGTCATCAGCCCGACGCTTATGCGTCCAGATTCACTTGCCGGTGACCACATTGCAACCAGACGGACGCAGCACGAGGTCCCACGTCTGGTTGGCAAGGAGAGCCGCGTACTCCTCTTCCATCGCGCGATGCCAGTGAGGATCCGTCAGAGCGTCGCAGACAGAGGAGGGTACCGGAGAGACCCGCGGCTTGCCCTCGGTGGCGGAGAGAGTCGCGGCCTGAGACGCCATCCGCCGAATCACCATGGGATGGATATGCCGAGGATCCCGATGGATGACAGGCGGGTGGTACACCGCCGGCTCGACTCGAGAGCGAGTCGGCGGATGCGGCGGCGGCGACAACTCCGGTGTAGGAGGCGGCAGCGACGACTCCGGTGTAGGCGCCGCAGGAGCCTCCGGAGCCGGAGGCGGCACCGGTGTCGGCGCCGGTACACCTGCACCGGCTGAGCGTACTGCGGCGGCGCCGGTGTCGGCACCGAACGACGCCGATACACCTGCACCGGCTGAGCGTATCGCGCAGGTGCAGGGGAAGGCATCGGGGCCGCGCGTGGCGCAGCAGGAGACACCGGGTCCGCGCGCGGCACGACCGGAGGTCCGGGGGCCGTGCGTGGCGCGACGGCAGGCACCGGGGCCGCGCTCGGCGCAGCAGGGAACACTGGAAGCGGTGCCGGTGTGCCGGGAAAACCTGCAGTAAAAGGACAGACAAGGTAACGGTGGCTGAACCACCGGGTCAGTCGGAAAGAGGGACTCCAGCTCGGGGTCAGGAGGAGGTGGAGTAGGAGAAATCCGACTCGTCAAAGACGACGTGTCCGGAGATCAGGATGCGGCGAGAGATGAGGTCAAAACATCGATACCCCTTGTGGTCAGGGAAGTAACCAGAAACACACACGAGTCGAGCGGGGCACCAGTTTGAGGAGCAGTGGCGGAGGTGTTAGGGTAACACGCACACCCGAAAACCCGAAGGTAGCCGTAGCGAGGAGGGATACCGAAAAGAGCGTGGTGTGGAGTGGGAGCAGGAGAAGCAGTGGACGGAAGGCGGTTAAGCAAGTAGGTGGCGGTGTGGAGGCTCTCAGCCCAGAAGCGCGGGGGCAGAGAGGCCTAGATTAGAATTCAGAAGGGTGCGCACGACATCGTTCTTCGTGCAAATCATCCGCTCAGTCTTGCCGTTCTGAAGAGAAGTATACGGACAAGACATACGCAGCTGAACACCCCGAGAGAGGAAGAAGGAACGGGAGGTGGAGTTATCGAACTCCCGCCCGTTGTCACACTGGACGGCCTTAATGGTGAGGCCGAACTGAGTGGACACCCAGGCAAAGAAGTGGAGGAGTGTGGGGAAGGTCTCAGACTTTGCGCGCAAAGAAAAAGTCCAAGAGTAGTGTGAGAAATCATCGACCACCACCAGATAGTATCTATAGCCAGAAAGGCTAAGAACAGGAGAAGTCCACAGGTCACAGTGAACAAGATCAAAGGCATGCGTCGCATGCAAAGAAGAAGAATAAAAAAGGAGTCGAACATGACGACCAAGCTGGCACACATGACAGAGGTACTAAGCAGGAGCCCTAGTACCAGAAACATCGTTCTACGACTGAGCTGAGCCAGAACGTCGCGGCCGGGGTGACCAAGACGGCGGTGCCAGGTGGTGAAAGACGGCGTCGCGGCAAAAGTGGCAAGACGAAGAAGAAGGCGAAGGCGGAGCAGCGAAAGACGGGAGGCGAAGAGTGTAAAGGAGCCCCGGGCTGACAAACCGGAGGAGCAGACGCCGGGAGGCCGAATCCTTTACAGTGAGGCCAGAAGAGTCAAATTCGATGGAATAAGAATTGGCAGCTATAAACTGACGAATAGAAAGAAGGTTATGAACCATCTGAGAAGCAACAAGGACATTGGGAAGATGAAAAAAACCAGGAGCAGAACCCACGGCGGTGACAGGAAGGCAAGACCTGTCACCAACCATGATGGAAGAAGGACAAGAGGGGTGTGGGGGTCGGACAGAAGAGAGGATACCGGCATCTGGGGTGGTGTGGAAGGAGGCACCCGAGTCGGCGATCCACTCGGTGCTGACCGGCGGCGTCAGCCCCATGGCGCTGAAGGATTGCGACAGTGCGGCCTGTTCCCACCCCCCAGGCTAGGTCGGCTGCTGGCTGGGCTGAGCGGGCGGGATCCAGAACGGCGCGACCGCGGGGGGCATACCGAACACAGGCCACGCGGGCGCGGGCACGCGCGCCATGGCCAGCGCGGCCGTCGCGGGCGCAGGCCGGGGCGGCACAGCAGAGGCAGCGGCCCGCGCGGAGTCCCTAGGCGCGACGGCCTGCGCGGCGGCGAGGGAGGCGGCGTGCTTGACCTCGACGAGCTTGGCCTCGAGGTCCCGCAGCACCTCCTGCGCACGCTCGTAGGCCTTGAGGTGCGAGTTGGCGCCGCGCACCGCGGAGGCCGCAGCGTCGGGCGCCAGGGCCGGGGCCAGAGGAGGGAGGGCCGCGCCAGCCGCGTCCGTGTGGGCAGTAGCGGCAGCGGCAGCGGTGGCAGTGGCTGCGCCGGCCGTGGCAGCAGTGAGGGCCGCGGAGGCCGCAGTGTCGGGCGCCAGGGCCGCGCCACCGCGCCAGCCGCGCCCGCGTGGGCAGCAGCGGCGCCTAGTAGGGCACAGCAGCCGGCGGCGGAGCAGCAGGGCGCTGCGGCCAGGAGCCAGCAGGCCGCGGCCTAGCTCCTGGCCTAGCAGGCCAATCAGAGGGGCAGAAGGAGCCAGCAGGCCGCGGCCCAGCTCCTGGCCTAGCAGGCCAATCGGAGGGGCAGGCGCGGCCCCAGCTCGCCCAAGGAGCCACTTCAGCAGCAGCGGCAAGGGCGGCCGCGGGATCCCGGGCAGCGGCGGCGCGCGGGCCCTGCCATGCGCGCGGCGGCGGCGCCGGCACAGCAGCAGCGGCGAGGGCGGACGCGGGATCCGCGCGGTGGCGCGTCCCAAGCCGCGGATCTGGCGGCAGCGTGGCCCAGGCCGCGGGATCCGGCGGCGACGCGTCCCAGGGAGCAGGCTGCGGGGTCCCGGGTGCCGCCACGCCGGCAGCCACGCCCCCCCCCCCGCTGCTCCAGGCGACGGTGGTAGCAGGAGCAGAGGAAGGGCCGGCGGCCCAGGCGGCGCGTGGAGCAGAGGAAGGGGCGGCGGCCCACGTGGCGCGCGGAGCAGAGGAAGGGAGAGGAGGGAAGGAGGAGAGGGGAAGGGAGGAGGAGGAGGCCGGCGGCGGCGGCTGCTTCTGGCGGCAGGAGAGAGAGGAGAGAGGTGAGAGAGATCTAGGCTAATGATACCATGTAGGAGAGAATAATGAGATGTATTCCTCCAAACCCTAGAAGGGTGGGATATATAGTTCATATACATAGGCCTCTAGATGGTCCTCTATACATGGGCTCACATATACACCAACATTCACCATGCTCATGTCCAAAATGATACACAATTTTGTGACTCGGGAGGGAGTGGCACTAGTTACACACATGAGAAGTTAGAAAGCAAGCATGTCTAGTAGCCAAAAACTGCATGTATTGTATGTAGGAATAGATAAGAGTAAACATGGAAAAAATCAGTTGTGACTAAAGTGATAAGCAAACTAACAGTAGCACTTGAAGACGTATCAACAGATCGCTCAAGCTTTCCTGGATAATCCAGATCTTCATCAGAAGGGCGGAAATTTGCAATCTGATAAAAAGGGAGATAATGAAAGTTGAACAAAAGTTTAAGTTAATTAAGAAAACTCCAGCTGCTCAAAGCCCTGACCAGTTATTTGAGGGAAAATGAAATTGAAAGAGCTATATTATAAGGTCAGGTCCAACCATGTTTTTTCCAAACAATTCTCGGAAGTTCACCAACTTTCAGGTAGGCTAAACCTTCCAACACAGTATCCAGACCCTTCAGGGTCTTGTTTGAAGGGGGCAGAAGCTTACTCTACATGCCATGAAATCATCTATGCTGGAGGGTATCTTAAGGGTGTCATCAGTCATCACAAATATAGATTAAGCATCTCCAAAGTTAACTGGAACTCGAGGGAACTCTGCTTATATTATAGTCCAAAATAACAGTCTCCAAAGATCTCCCCATTTCTTTTCTTTGGATAGTGCTAACAAATATGCATGCTCTCCAGTGCATTGCATAGATATATAGTCATACGTGGCGACATGTATGCTCAACTACTCATGTCTACACAGATAACTAAATGAGAACCAAGCAATTCAAATGATTATTGTATCATTTACTCATTAGTAACCATTTTGATCACCAAGCAGGTTCTCACATGATGTTACATCAGAACATTGCAGATTCAAGTGCAACAACATAATTTTACATGGCACTTGATCTGAATACTAAGGAATAATGTTCGATCTATATTTTTTTTCTCGAACACGCAGGAGAGCTGCGTATCTTTGTATTAAAAGAGAAAGAAAAGTCCAATTATACCCGTACTCTATATGGGGATAAATATAATGCAAACATGTGTGTAGCAGCCAAAAAATAGAATGGTGATGGAAAGACATAGTCATTAGATAATATATGGACACAGAATGATACCTCCTCGCGGATATGAGTCCGAGAACAAAATGCTAGCCGCTCATGAACATCAGCAAGTATCCTTTGCAATATCGGACGGAGACCGGTTATTGATTCACCACGTCTACTTAGTTGTTCCCCAAGCACTTCAACTTTCAGAATATCAACAAGTTCGCAGAGAGAATCAATATTTCCTTCATATATCAGTCTAGGCCTCAGAGTATCATACAAGTATGTGCACCTGAACAAAAGAAATCATTAATTTTATTACTTAAGACAAATGATTAACAATGAGTATTTAGATCACACAACATCACAAGAGATGCATGAGTTTAATTCTAGTCCTACATCATGGGTCCGTGATTATATTGTCCACCACCGACTGGAGGGAGCCTCCTACTTGACTAGCAGGCCCAACCAGGAGAGTGCTGTTTGGTCAATGACACAATAACAATGTAATCACATTTATCAAGGGATGTTAACACTACTAGCTTCCCACAGGATACAGCCACACTGATTATGCTAATTTCCAAGGATAAAATGGATGAACATCTTGTCCCACATGATCAGACAGTAAAAAAAACTTGACCGAGAAACCCCCCTGAACCCTGGCTTCTCTGGCCAGCGAGGGGGATTTTGTTTTTTAACCTCAGCCTGAAATTCGCTCCCACCGGGAGTCGAACTCAGTACCTGAGGAGTGCTTACTAGAGCCGTCTAACCAAGTCAGCTAGAGGCCCTTTCACATGATCAGACATGATACTGGAGTTGCAGTATAATAATTGACGCATACCTGTGCAAATTGACAACATCTAAAACTGTATACAAACTGTACCTAGGTTTTATGAATTGGTATGTTGACGATCTGCTCAAAGTAACCCCTAGCTTCTAGGATATTTTACATGTTATTGATCTGTCCCAAGTAATCGAGCTTGGAGAATTTTACAAACAAAATACCTCAAATAAAAGAAAGTTCCACAGAATGACAACATATATACAAATAATGCAACAATAAATCATGATGGAGAACAAATTAACTTACAGGGGGTCCATTAAAGGAGCCATACTTGAAACATCTGCAGCAGATGATGGGAAGAAGTGAGCAAAAAGCTGATGCTCAAACTGGCATGCCTGACAAGCAACACTAAAACTAGTAAATATGTTTTTCTAGAGATCAAACAGAAGCAGCGATTCATAATTAGAAAAAGAAGCAAAATACATGTGGATGATGCTCAGCAGCTGGCAAAGTATGATAGTTACTACTCCATTCGTTCCAAATTATAGGTCGTTTTAGCTTTTCTAGACGCAAGATTTTGTTATGCACCAAGATAAGTAGATATACACAATGTCTAGATACATAGCAAAAAGAATATGTATCTAGAAAAGCCAAAACGACCTATAATTTGGAATTGTACTGTGAACATTAAATATTAGCCAGTACACAAACTGAATAGACATTTCTATTTGAGAGTATTATGGTACAAACTTGCCGGTACAGCTAGTTACTGAATTTCTTTTGCCTTTTCAGTGTGCTATCATGTTTTCTTATACTATCATGATTGCAACTTGCAACTTTCAAACAACATCTCAATACAAAGATGAAATATAAAACATGAAGCTAGAAAGTATGCAGTTACCTCCATCAGATAGGCACAACCAGACCTTGTTAAAGAAGGCAAGGCCTCTTTTCTTGCAAACTCTGAGATTCGTTGCTGCACCATGCCTCGTACCTAGCAGACATATCAAACTGTTAAGGCTTAAGAGACAACTGAGTAGCGGTGGAAACAGAGTGCAAAGGACCCTTGTAATTTACCAAGTACAGCCGCTGCTCGCAAAATAAATTGTGACACTCAGAAAGAATCTGCGCATACTCCTTCCTAGAAGATCTGCTTTCAATTTCACCTAATATTGGTTTAAGCTGATTGACAAATATATATATAAGAAATTCTATCAGAACTGCAATGCCAGATCATAATAGATACAACATAATTTGTTATCACCAATGCCCAACATCATATAATAAAAAATTATACCTCACTAGCAGCTGCCTTGAAGCGAACATAGATAAGAGATGCCTCCACACCCTCAGTGACAATGTTTTTGTCAGAATCACCGCCTCGAATTGCAGCTTGAACCTGCAAGGTTCAACTGAGTATAAGTATCATCTATGGTGTCTATTTACTCAACTTTTTAGTACCAAGGAAAGGAAACTGAGAATCACCTGGGATGAAGCACCTTTAAGTACTGACAGCACATGTGAGCGAATCATACCCAATGCACGGGACTGCATACAAAGGACAAAATAATTACCAGGTCGTGTGCTCTATTTTTTGGGGGCCTATGAATGTAGCTATTGAATCGCTAGTAGTCATTTACCTGAAGTTGGCGAAACTTGACCAAGTAAACAGCAGATTCAGCATATTGTGGGTTGTTTTCAACATATCTACAATTAGCAACAGGGGAGGTTGCATTAGCTCTGGAAACCTTAGCACTAGAGTCTAACATAAAGTATTATTATGCAGCCACTACTTACGAGATACAATCATCAAGGCGCTTCAAAAGTGGGGGAAACTGTTCATTTCCGATGGTCATATTTTGAGAATAAAAGCTGCTTGAGACCTGTAAACCAGAAACAGGTAGTTAGCTCACAGTGGTGCGCACATGGCAAAACTAGGTAGTTATGCAAATTAATGACAAAGCAATTTAATAGGATTCACATGTCATCAACTACAGTGTGGTTGTGTTGGAAAAGCTCTCAATGACTTCTTTTGTTATTATTCTACATGCTGTAAGCCTAATTAATCCTGATATTTGGTCATTTGTGCTCTTCTTTTCACATCTGGGTGATTCTGCACCACAGGATTTATCAGAAACCAATTTTATAGTAATTATCGCACTTACTGGGCCTAGATGACGATTTCATCCAATGACCTCTTGCTATGGTCTAAGGAAACTTTGACCAATATATCTTCTATAGTCTATAGATGTGACTGTAAAATAGTGCAATTATATTTATAGTTTTACTAGCAACCCCCCAACTTGTTTCCATAAAATTTACTGGTCAAATTTTGATCCAGAAGATAATGTTGAAATCAAATAACTCAACAACAACAACAACAACATAGCATTTTTTCCCAATCAAGTTGGGGTAGGCTAGAGATGAAACCCGAAAGAAATAAGTTCAAGGTTCAGGCACATTGATAGCTAGTCTCCAAGCGCTCCTATCCAAAGCTATCTCTTTAGAGATATTCCAATCCTTAAGGTCTCTCTTAACCGACTCATCCCACGTCAGTTTAGGTCTACCTCTACCCCTCTTTACATTATCGACCCACTCAAGAACCCCATTACGCACCGGCAGCCTCAGGAGGCCTTCGTTAGACATGTCCAAACCATCTCAGCCGATGCTGGGTAAGTTTCTCATCAATTGGTGCCACCCCGACCCTATCCCGAATAATTTCGTTCCGGACTCTATCCCTCCTTGTGTGACCGCAAAACCACCGCAACATCCGCATCTCTGCTACACTCAGTTGCTGGACATGTCGCCTTTTTGTAGGCCAACATTCAGCACCGTATAAATCGCACATCATGTACTCGGTCTTGGTCCTACTAAGTCTGAACCCTTTCGACTCTAACGTGCGTCTCCACAGCTCTAACTTCCTATTAACCCCTGCCCTATTCTCGTCAACTAGCACCACATCATCAGCAAAGAGCATACACCAAGGGATCTCACCTTGTATATCCCTTGTGACCTCATCCATCACTAAAGCAAATAAATAAGGGCTCAATGCTGACCCCTGGTGTAGGCCTATGTTAATAGGAAAGTCAGTGGTGTTGCCATCACATGTCCGGACAAACGTCGTCGCATCCTTGTACATATCCTTAATGAGGGTAATGTACTTAGTTGGGACTTTATGCTTCTCCAAGGCCCACCACATAACATTTCTCGGTACTTTGTCATATGCCTTCTCAAGGTCAATGAAGACCATGTGCAAGTCCTTCTTCTGCTCCCTATATCTCTCCATCAATTGTCGTATTAAGAAAATCGCCTCCATGGTTGACCTTCCAGGCATGAACCCAAATTGGTTTTGGGTCACACTTGTCACTCTTCTTAGGCGATGCTCGATAACCCTCTCCCAAAGCTTCATCGTATGGCTCATCAGCTTAATCCCACGGTAGTTAGTACAACTTTGAACATCGCCCTTATTTTTGAAGATATGTACTAATATACTTCTCCATTCTTCCGGCATCTTGTTTGACCGAAAAATGAGATTTAAAAGCTTAGTTAACCATACTATTGCTCTATCTCCTAGGCATCTCCACACCTCAATGGGGATACCATCAGGGCCCATCGCTTTATCTCCCTTCATCCTCTTCAAAGCCTCCCCGATCTCTACCTCCTGAATTCTCCTCACAAAACGTCTGTTGGTATCGTCAAAAGAGTCATCTAACTCAAGGGTAGGGCCCTCACTCTCCCCACTAAACAACTTGTCGAAGTACTCTCTCCATCTATTCATGATCTCCTCATCCTTCACTAGCAGTCGATCTGTCCCATCCTTAATGCATTTGATTTGGTTGATGTCCCTTGTCTTCCGCTCGCGGATCCTAGCCATCCTATAAATGTCCTTCTCCCCTTCTTTCGTGCCTAGCCGCTGATACATGTCATCATACGCCTTACCCTTTGCTACACTCACAGCTCGCTTTGCAACCCTCTTCGCTAATTTATAGCCCTCGATGTTGGCTGCACACTTGTCAAGGTGGAGGCGCTTGAAACACTCCTTCTCCTTAATAGCCATTTGCACCTCGACGTTCCACCACCAGGTGTCTTTCCCCTCCTGTTTGCCTCCGCTACTCACGCCAAACATCTCTGAGGCCACCTTCCGAACACATGTTGCCATCTTTAGCCACATGTCATCTGCGTCTTCTCCTTCTTCCCAAGGCCCCTCACCTAGCATCCTTTCCTTAAACGCTTGTGCCGCTTCCCCTCTAAGCTTCCACCACTTTGTTCTCGCAATCTTGGCACGTTTGTCCCGGTGGACACGTACCCGAAGACGAAAGTCCGCCACCACAAACTTGTGTTGAGGGACAACACACTCCCCAGGTATCACCTTACAATCTAAGCAATCACGTCTATCATCCCTCCTAGCAAGGATAAAGTCGATCTGGCTCGAGTGTTGTCCACTACGAAACGTCACAAGATGGGATTTCCTCTTCTTAAACACGGTATTCGCTATCAACAAGTCGTAGGCTAACGCGAAGTTCAACACATCCACCCCCTCTTGACTCCTGCTACCATACCAAAAACCCCCGTGCACTCGCTCGAACCCTACATTAGTCGCACCCACATGGCCGTTGAGATCTCCTCCTATGAAGAGTTTCTCGCTGGTAGGCACAGTACTAACCATGCTATCTAGATCTTCCCAGAACTGCATCTTGGTGCTCTCACTAAGGCCTACCTGAGGGGCATAGGCACTGATCACATTCAAAACCGAATCTCCAACTACCAACCGGATTAGGATAATCCAGTCGCCTTGCCTTCTAACCTCTACGACTCCATCCTTAAGGCTCCTATCAATCAAGATGCCTACATCATTCCTACCCGGAGTTGCTCCCGTGTACCAAAGCTTGAAGCCAGTATCCTCAACCTCCTTCGCCTTCTGGCCCTTCCATTTAGTCTCCTGAACGCATAAAATATTTACACGCCTCCTAATTGCTACATCAACTAGCTCTCGCAACTTACCCGTTAGGGACCCTACGTTCCAGCTACCTATACGAATCCTAGTTTTTTTTCAATGGAACATGCATAAAAAAACTTTCAGTATCAGAAATGCCAGCATGAACTTTTCATCCATTATGCTACATTATATTTGCCGCATATATGTTTGAATCTCGACATGCTGCCAGCAGCGGAGCTACACTTGATTCTCAGGGTCAGCAAACCCCAATGGATTTGTGAAAAATCAGTAGGAAATTAGGAATCATTGTTAGTCACTGTTTTCTAAAGGCAAAGACCCTAGCGTGCAATAGGAAAGACCCCGTCCCCATTTTCAGCTGGCTTCACCCCTGCAGTTTTAGGTACCTGCCTTTCTCTGTTCTGCATGTTGCAGCTGTTAGTAACAGCACACAATTAGCTACAGTTAGTTCACATTTTTTTTCAAAAGAGAACAAGGCCAAAAGTGGAGCACCAAAGCTAGCATGATGCTTTTTTAGTGGAAAACCAGGGATTATAGAACGGCATACTAGAAGTTGAGAAGCCTATTCGTCAACTGAACACGTTCTAATCTTGCAGGTATGGAGTATTTTTAACAGCATCAAGAGCAGGACCTAGGGGACAAATACACACAAATACAGATAACAATACAACATTAACCGTAGGTGTTAGGACTACAGCTCAGAGCCTCCATGAAAGTTAAATAGCCATGTTATCTAGTCGTCCGACTAATCGCGATTAGTCACGATTAGTCGGGCTTATCGGTCCATGGACCTCGATAAGGGGCACCGATTAGGTTGGAGCGACTAGTTTTCTAGTCGTCCGATTAGTCGTCGTCTAATCGCGATTAGTCGCACCGATCAGCTTGAAAAACGATCAGACCACGAGCCGGTGGTGGGCTATTTTGCGTTGTGGGCTTGGGCCGGTGGTGGGCTGGAGAGGCGGCCCATTAGGTCTTAGTTATATAGAGTCAGACACAGCAGTTCCCAGCTCTAGACCACAACCGTCCGCCCGCTCCTCCTGACCACGAGGGCCGTTCGCCGCTGCCCGCCAAATCCGCGCCAAAATCGCGCTGCCCCGCTCAAAATTGCGCCGCCCCGTGGACCGCCGCCGCCTGCTGCACGTCCGCCGGCGCAGCTGCTGGCCTGCTGCTACCGTGGCAAGACCCGGCGGCCGGCGACCCTCTTTCTTCTGCTTCCTAAGTTCCTGGCTCTGCCTCCGCCTCCGCCAGGCCTTGGGCGCCGGCGTTCTGCAAGGCTGCCACCAGCAGCAGCACCTGAAGATGACCTCCTCTTCCTCCGACGGTAAGTGGCATGCTTCTTCTCTGTGCTCTCCCCTCCCCTGCTTCACTATCTGCTCGTGCTTCTTCTCTGTGCTCTCCCCTCCCCTGCTTTACTGTCTGCTCATACTCGAGCTCCGCTTCCCCTCTTGCTTGCTATTCTTCTAGCTTCTTTCTCTCCTATGCTTAGTGTTATGTGTATGTGCAGATGTGGATCGACGCCACAGAGCTGTGGAAGTGTTCCCGCACATACACTTCCACCATCATTGTTGCTTTCATGCTTGCTTTTTATTAAGTAATATGTAGTACATATATCATATCGGTCCTGGGACACTAGGACGACTAGGCAGACGACTAGGACCGACTAGGCTCGACTAATCGGCCTGATCGACGACTAATCGCGACTAGTCGTCTGATCGGTCCCAAGGCGACTAGGTCCGACTAGACGTTTTGAAAACATGGTTAAATAGACATTACTGAAAACAACCAAATCAGTTTTGGTGTTTTGCATGAAACAACCACGGGCTGCCATTATTAATAGAAGTGTAGAAATTTTTACATAGTTAGGTTTGGTAACTTTCACAAAAAAGTAGAGAGATAAACATTTCCATATTTTTGTTTACATAGTGTATTCGTCGCAAGGATGTGAGCTCCAGAAGCAATTGAAGGAGAATTGACATGATCTGACTTTTTCATAAGTAGAACAGAAAATCTTTGCAAGACACCAATTAGGGTCGCCAAACCTTACATTTTCCAATTCGTCAAAGTAGTTGAGCCTACTTCGAAGTGCCTCTGCAAACTCAATCAGCCTTTGTTTCTCAACCAACTGCATCATCAATAGAAATAATGTTCAATCAGGACAGGAACTAGAAATATGGGGGGAAATTATTTTTGCCACCAAATATTCCATTCAATATATATGAGGAATTAACATAATTGTTTAACACAAAGCAAAATGACACCAGCATCTTGTCATGAAATGGCCATCTAAATAGGTTAAATGGCCTTCTAAACGGGCACAGCTGGTCACCATGTAGCACTTAAACGGAATCGTGGATCGGAATGCACTTGCTACAAACTAAGAGAGATTTGAGTTTTTCCAGTTTCTTTTAGGTTATTGAATATTGATGGACCACTATGCCAACCTAATGGAACCTGTCAAAACAATTATGTAGGTTGATGACCCGTACAACATTCCCCCATGTTGTTAAGAAAAATATGTAGTTTAACTTGTGTACCATGGGCCATGGCATGCCTCAACTGATTTTGTGGATGTTACACATAAGTTCAATAAGGCCACCCAGAAAATAATAAGGTATGTACAACTAATCTCCTAAGCTATACCCAAACAGCAACAAAGCTACAGAGTGTACAAAAAATGGCCAATCAACTGAAATGCGAGATGTGATGTGCACTTCCACCACCCAGGTCCAACTCATCTTCAACTTGAATTTGAGTGCCTATTTCTTCTTATTTGCAATTGAACGTAGTTCCTCCTAGGTTGGCTGAGTTTTTCTTCTGAAAGACTACGAATATGACTGAGCTGTGAGACCCATGTACAACTTAGCATAGCCATAGCTGCCGAAAATATGTACTTCCTTGGGCTGACTTGATGAGAAACAGAGCACCATTATTGGTTGGAAGTGGAAAATCGTGAGCAAGTCAGATGCGTAGCACTGCTCTCTTTTTTTTTTAATGCTTCAAGATGTCTTATGTGCACAAGTTGTGTAGAACTGATGGTTCTCTCTGGTGGATGGATATTTCACTATTAAGAGTCAAAGTGCACTAACACAACTACAAGAATGGTATTAGCACAAGTAGTGAAAAATGGACATACCAGTTGGTCACAAGCATCATGCAAAGTTTTAGTCTTTGTGGCAACACTCGAGTGCAAGGACTGCAGTTCTTCAAACAAGTTCAATGTATCATCAACCTGTACAGATGCACTTTAAAAGGTTAAAACTGAAAGGGGGAAGGTGTATACATCTGTACATATTTTTTTCAGCATAAACAACAAAGAATGCAGCCTTACTTGCTTAAGGATGCCGTCACATGTATTGACACGCTCCTGTAGTGTATTCTCATAGAGGCGATACTTCTCCTCTGTCTGTCAATAAACAATGTCTCCAGAGTGAGCAAACAATGCTATCATGATCTTTCTTTCGCCAAGAGAAATAGTGACATCAAACAAACCTCAGATTTCATAGCTGACTCCAGTTCTGCAAACCACTTGTAGAACTACATGAAAGAAAATTGCAATTTGAACTTTGCATTGCCAGTGATAGTTACAAGTAGTGCTACAGCCATGAAGCAAAAGGTTAAGGAACAGAAGAATGAAAACCTGATGTGTATTCACCAAGACCGCATCCATTGCACCAGCCTCCTCCAAAGCAGACTCTTTCTCTGGAACTGTCACACCTCCATCCTTCCCTGAACTCTTTTCCTGATATAAAC
Source organism: Panicum virgatum (assembly GCF_016808335.1). Lineage (NCBI taxonomy): Eukaryota > Viridiplantae > Streptophyta > Magnoliopsida > Poales > Poaceae > Panicum > Panicum virgatum. The sequence continues at coordinate 38,234,190 of NC_053141.1, read as the reverse complement.
ACCCGGAAAACACATTTAAGAAACTATATATGAACTATATTAACACAAACCAGAAAAAGGAACACTAAAACAGGGCAACTATATTGTTCAGTAGGAGTCATTCAATGAAATTACCCTATAAGACCGAACATGTGCTTAGAATCACATGCAGAAATTATAGTGTAGCATGTGCACTAAATGTAGAATTAATCCCAAGTTCCCAACTCCACAAAAATAAATCGCTTAAACCCTGCCTGCATTGCCAACTCAAAGTCTCAAACCCCAACTTCACGGGGTTCCAGTGCAGCCAGGCACAGAAATTACAGCCCAAAGTAGCCCAAATAACATCCCCACGAAATCCCAACATCCACCGATTAAACTAAACATTGCATACAAAATATGCAGACAATTCTCAAATGGCGGGGCCTCACCAGGTTCGCTGGGAACGGCCGCTCGGAGACGGCGTGGGAGAGCGCGGCGATCGCGGCCTTCTGCTGCTCCGTGAGCGGCGCATTCTGCAAAAGTCCCAAGTGAAAAAATGAAGGGGAGGGATCAGATCCACGAAACCGGCGATTGCACCCGCGAGATCTCGGGACCGGCCACGGCCAGATCTGCCGGAGGCGAGGGCGCGGCGACCAACCTGCTCCCAAGTGGACGCGAAGTTGTAGCCCTTGGAGACCGCCCCCGACTTGTGCAGCGCGGACACCGTCGCCGGCGCCGGCGTCGTCGCCATGGGCTCGTGCTCCCGCGCGGCTCCCGTCAAGCGGAGGGAAGCCGAGCAAAGTGAGCCCGACTGCCAGCCGCACGAGACGAAAGACGCGAGAAGATCATCGGGCTTGGAGGCGTTTTTTTCATTTTTATATTTTTCAAAATCATTTTTTACAGGAATATATTTTCGGTCTCACAATTTACAGGTTTGTACCCCTACCGCCCGGCAAGGGGCGGCTTATATGTAATTAAAATTTCTATTTTATCGCATGAAGACCCCTATCGCCCGGCAGTGGGGCGGCAGGCTACCACCCCAATATAAAAGCCGAGATCCCCCAGGTCCCCCCACACCTGCATTTGCAGCAAACAACATCCATAGAAGGAAAAAGAAAAGACGTGGGGTGAGGGAGAGAGTTGCAACAGCGAAACCTTGCTGGATTCCGCACTTGTGATCTGCAGGTAAGTTACGTATGAATCCATTAATATTGTAAAGCAATTTAATTTAATTAATACTATAGTATTAAAATTTCAGTTTAGTATTAAAATTTAAGTTTATTACAGACTTGTTTCTAAATGAATTATAAATTAAAATAGAATTAAGTTTTGGACAGTGAAATATAGTATTAAACTTGTTTTTAAATATTGCAGCATAAGGCAATGGATACCTCCAATTTTGGAGGATTTTCATGGACCCAAGAAAAATCTAGTATAACATTTGAGATCATGACACATCTTGTAATCAGTAAGAAGTTGGATGTATTAGTGGATGGTACGATAGAGATAGTGTTATCAAAATTAGTTCAGTTTAAAGATTTCACATTTTTTCGAGGTATTACAACGCAAAATATAAAGAAACACCTGCTAAAACGTCGGAAGATATACATAAGGGTATGTGAACTAGCGAATCATCTTAATGTTATTGGATTCTTACAAAGTACTTGTAAGATATGGATACGGTCAGAGGTGTATAAGATGCACATTAAGATAACTCTTATTCAGTTCTAATTCCGTCCGTCATTCGTAATTTATATTTACAAAATAGTAAAATTATTGTGTAATTATATGCTAGGATTACCCCGAGGACACGGAGTTAATTAACAAATCGATACCAATTTTTCGTAAATTGGTATGTATCTTCGGTGGAGTTATGCCGCAAACTAGACGAAGGAGGTGGAAAAAATCTTCGGGTGATAGTTCTTGGCCTCCGCAAGAACATATGACCGGAGATTCGTCAAATCATGCTGCACCACCTCAAGCACCAACTTGTGTTAACTGAGATGACGATATGGATGACTTCATGCCCCCTAAATCATGCCCTCCAACACATGATATTCCTCCCCTGTACACGAACCTAGAACCAGAAAAGAGAGAAAGGGAAAGGCAAGAGATTCATCAAGTAATGCTGCACCACCTCAAGCACCAACTTGTGTTAACTGGGATGACGATATGGATGACTTCATGCCCCCAAAACCATGACCTCCAACACATGATGTTTGTCTCCCTGTACATGAACCTAGAACCAGAAAACAGAGAAAGGGAAAGTCGAGAGATTCGTCGAGTCATGCTACACCACCTGCAGCAGCACCATCTATCAACTGGGATGACGACCTAGATGATTTCATGACATGATCTATAACATATGATGTTCATCGGTTTTATATTGTGATGTAAATTGTGACGGGACGGCAGACCTCCTGCACCTTTAATTGCAATACTTATATGTTTGCTATATTTGATTGCAATGATTATATTTATTTATGAATCTTGAACCTCGTGTGGCTCTATGATACAATACCACATAAGATAGAATGAACGAAACATAAATAGAATGTTAAACAAAATACCACATAACATATTACATTGAAGGTTTCATTCGTTACAACCAAATTCGAGAGAAATACGCACTGTCAACTAATTAAACAAGACATCAAGACATAGTATATACATAATATACTTAGTTTCGTACACACAAATACATTGCAAGATGTTACGTGCTGTTGGCGCTCCTTAAGTACCCATTTTATCCCTTGTTTATCTTTGATAATGGCATGAATTTAATATCAAAATTACTAACTGTCCTAACCCCGGCCTAATTATTGGTCATTTTCACACTTGCACGTATATTTTGGAGCATGAAATGACGAGGCCCGTGATCGAGCGCTAACACGGAGAAAGACGAAGGCCAAAGCCCAAAGGAAGGACCAAAGCCTATGTTGACTCGAAGCTCATTCATGCACATCCATCCTCCAAGAGAGCCCCAAGGACCAAGCCCACGAAGATGAGATCAAGATACTTCGGGATTAAGCAAAACAAATGAAGATTTAAGGAAGGATTCCCTATCATATCCTTTCCTCGAAGATATCTCCAAGTTAACGACGTCCAAAGGGGTGCAATCGTGAAGGACATAAACTTTAGAAGATGCGAGGAGTCTGCACGCGAAAGATGAGACTGAGGCGAGCCCGAAAGAGGGTAGGCCGGCCAGCCTAGGCCCATGGGGCTGGCCGGCCTAGCCCGTTTCTGAGGCGGTTCGGCCTCCCCTTCGACCGGTGGCTTCCTCAGCTTATAAATAGCTCGCACCTTATTCAACTCGCAGCATCCATCCACCCAGAACTCGACGAAAAACCTAGGGCCAAGACCGGAGGGAGACGACGGCCGCCGCAAGTCTTCAAAGTTGTCTAGGAGATGGCTTAGGCCGCCCCTAGCCGCCATGGCCTCCCTGCGTGGTTGTGTCATGGTGGAGTTCATGAGCTAGTTGGAGTCGTCAATGGTATGTACTCGGTGGTGACGATCCAAACGAATCTATTATGTGAGTAATGATAATCATGTCTTCCGTATCTATTAGTGATCATGTTCTCTCTTTCGATTTCGTTCTTTTCTTTGGGTTTGCTTCATCTTAGATCTATTATCGATATAGATCGCTTAGCATGATCTTGTAGTCATGGTGGCTAGAGGTTCATGGCGAAACTACCAAAGGGGGTTCGACTTGCTTCATGGTACTTTCGTCCAAAGGGGGGTATCGTGACAGGGCGCTGCCACTGAGTAGGTGGGGCATCGAAGGATCTGATTGGAGATTTTGATTTAAAGATGCTTTTGATTGAGATGCATGATTTATTTGCTCGTTAGCTTGAACTACAACTAGATGACGATAGGCCTAGTCATGTCTTTGATTTTGCTATGATTAAGCCTATGTTCATGGATGAGATCAACCTTTACACATCACTCATATCTGTCAAAGGTTTACTCTTTATATGCAATCAATGCTTCATGTTAGGATAGATCCGTTAGATTAGATGGAAAACCTTAGGTAGTTCTTTGTCGATCCACGGATTGATAATTTTTGGGGGAATACTCTAAGGGGAAAGCTACACGAACTGTGCACTTGCGGTATACAAATCGAAGCGCTAAGGAGCGTCAACACGTGCACAACTAGATGCGGCGAATTCTTGTAGGTGGTGCCGATCCATCCGTCGGATTCCCAAAAGGTCCAGCCTCGGCAGCAGCAGTGGGTACTGAAAGTTGTGGGCACTTCTTGTAAGTGTGACTGTCTACTCCACACAAGTTGCAACGTTTTTTCTTCTTTCCAACCTCGGACTCGTCCATTCCGTTCTGGATACGACGCGTCTGCCGTCGGCCTACGCCGCTCTTCATAGCTGGATCTGGGATGAGCATTGGATGGGAATTTTTTTGAGTGAATGGTCCTAGAATACCGATGCCGTATATCTCATGACACCAAGTCTGTGCAGTGGCTTCCTTTGTGAAATAGTGAGAAACATACGACGCAGCATCTAACCCAAATACAGAACAAGCCGCGATGACATGTGAGCATGGTAAGTGATGCACCTTTGGCTTCTGACATCTGCAGAACACCCTCCCGTCAATGGTTATCAAAAATTCTTGAACTACCCTTTGTCTGCGGACACCCTGTCCGGTCCTGTCCCTGCATGATACCTCAAACCTTTGCTCTTTTGTGCCCATCGATATAACTGAGTGAAATCGAGCCTTTTACATCTTTTTTTGCATGTACTCATTGACCCTTCCGCAAAAACGCACTCCTAGATCATGAAGTAAGGAAGCGGCTGATGCATACCGCTCCCTAAAATACCTTACACATCCATACATGATGAACTCAACAATGCCAACAAGAGGAAATCCACGAACACGACGCATTACCATATTGTAACACTCAGCATGGTTGGTCGTCTCGATCCCGTAACACCTCCCATCTGTGTCATACAGAAGTGACCACTTTCTCTTTAGGTGCACCATCAATCCACTGTGAAAATGGCTTAGCATGTCCAACTACTGAATTTGTAGAACGTCTCCTGCTGGATGATGAGGCCTGGCTCTTAAGCAATTCAGCGCTCATGTCATCAATTATACCCCACAAAGCATCGAACTTCCTCTGCTGATTCTGAGTGCACAATCGCTTAAACAAATTCATCAGATCCTTATTCTTGAACCGCTCATAAAAGTTAGCAGCCATATGCCTCACACACCACCTATTGACAACATCTGGCCATATAGGAGGTGAAAATTGACTACCTTCTTGGAGTTTCCTTATAGCTGTAAGTAGACCTGCATACCTATCACTGATAAGGCAAACATTAGGCCTTCCAGCAACAATGTGAATCTTCAGACGTTCAAGAAACCAGTACCAGCTTTCTGTGTTCTCATTCTCAACAAAGGCAAAGGCGATGGGAACTATCTGCTTGTTGCAATCAATTCCGATCGCCGTCAATATTGTTCACTTATATTTCCCTGTCAGAAAAGTGTCGTCAATACACAGAACAGGAAGGGAGTAAATGAAGGCCCTCACACATGTACCAATGCAGAAGAAAGCTCGCAGCAAAATGCTTGGCCCCCCTGGCAAGCTCGGTACACTGTACGTATCATAAGCACTTCCAGGATTTCTGTGCACAATTGCTTCAAGCATACGAGGTAGGTTGTCATATGAAGCCTCATAAGTGCCAAACCGCATCTCAAATACTTTTTGTTTAGTCCGCCAAGCCTTTGCATAGCTGATCACATACTAGAAATTCTGTTCAATGTCTTTAATTATCAATGTAGGCTCGTAATCTATTTTGTCAAGAATCACCCCATACATCTTTTTGGCCACGAAAGTAGATGTGATATTATGGTGATGTCCCACAACACTTATCAATCTACAAGTATGTGGTGTAACAATTGAACATTCCCAATGTGTTTTGAACTTCCCCTTGTAGGCATGCACTCGCCATGTACAGTCTCTATCTGCACACCTCACCTCGTATTCTTTGCTGCTAGACTTCAACACTCTGAATTCCTTCCTCAGAGATATAACCCAGACCTTCACAGCATCCTTCACATCTTCAATGGTACTATACTTTGCCCCTTGTATGACCTCATTCACTCTGTATTCAAACTCCGGACATCTAATATCTTGTACCACTGGATTCCCAAAACCCTCTTCACGCCATTCACCTAGCACTGGGAAGCGCTCATCGTCCTCATCGTCCGATGAGTCCCCACATTGCTCTATTATTTGTGCATCCTGGTCTTCTTTCTCCATATCCTCCACAATTCCAGGTATCCGCTCGACTTCATCTGCTAAACCTTGTGGTTCTGGTTCTGGTTCTGTAGCTTGTACGTTCTCTTCTTCTTTATCCTCTTCCAACTCTTCATTCACCTCATATGTTGTGTGTGTTGATCCTTCACCTAAATCACCGACCCTCTGGTGAATCTGAATTACCATTGCGAGAGGCTACCCTCTTTGAAGAGCTGCCTGCATGTAATGTTTCCATTCTTCCGTACTACTTATAAGCGTCAACTCCCAGAAATCCCCATTTATTTCCCAGGAAGTCACGGTTCTCTAGGGGTTTATCTAGATTGCACTGTCTTCGTTCCAATGATGATAGATTTACTCCATAGAAATCACGAGTAATTCTATAGAAATCACCGTAATGAACTTGAAACGCCACCTTGCTCGACATATCTGGCCATCCAAAGACTTAATTTTAATTAAACCAGTTTCTAAAACCATGGTACGACTTCAATTATAACTACTAATCCGAACCCTAAGCGGTTACAATTATAAAAAACACTAATTATATAATTAAAAATACAAAAAAATTAGAATGACAAAGTTAAGAAATATTGGTTACCTGCGGTCGGATCCAAAATCTGGCAGGGCTTCGCTGTTGCAACTCCCTCCCTCACCCCACGTCTCTCATTTTTCCCTCTATGGATGTTGTTTGCTGCAAATGCAGGTGTGGGGGGACCTCGGCTTTTATATTGGGGGTGGGAGCCTGCCACCCCCTTGCCGGGCGGTAGGGGCCTCCATGCGATAAAACAGAAATTTTAATTACATATAAGCCCCTACCGCCCGACAGGGGGTGCCGGGGCGGCAGGCCCCTGCCGCCCCTCTGCCGGGCGGTAGGGGTACAAACCTGTAAATTGTGGACCAAAAATATATTTATGTAAAAAACAATTTTGAAAAATATAAAAATGAAAAAAACGCGGCTTGGAGTAGCTGTGTGCGGGCTCACCAGCTAACGGTAAAGGGACTGGGCCTGTTTGGTGCGGTTCTTTTTACGTGGGCTTTTATGCTGCAGCCCGTAAATTAACGGGCCTCATATTAGAAACTTGCTCAAAAAAAATGATGATATTACAAAGGGAAAAAAACCTACTTTGCCTCTCTCAACTATGGTAAAAGTAGCAAATCGAAAAATTATGGTAAAAATTTGATTTTTGTCCCTCAACTATAAAACCATATTCCTAAATCTTCCCCAACTACTAAAACTGTTTATTTTACCTACCTCGACGGTTTCACAAGCAGTTTTTATATTTTTTTCATAGATTTTTCTTTGTTATATCTTTTTTCACTCAATTGAGGTAGCAAATATGGATAAAAATTATAAAAATAGCATACTGGTAGATAAGAGTACAGAGAACCCAATTTCACAACCTTTTGAAGTTGAAACTCAAAAAAATTAAAATCTGAAATTTTGAAGAAATAAAGAATTCAAACTTCATTGAATTTTTATAGCCATCAAGATGAGCTCCATCCTTGACAAAATTTGAATTGTGTGATACATATTAGAGGTGCATATTAGGGGATTTTTGTTGGGCCGCTGATGACAGACCATACAAGTTTCTTGCCGAAGAGCTAAAAAGGGTTCATTCAGAATTGAAAGGGTGAAAAAATGAATCTAAATGGAAAAGGAAACAGCCCGCATAATAAAAAATCAGCCCACTTGGGCCCGCGACACACCGGAGTGTTCTCGGCTATCGGCCGGGTACCCGAACAATGTCGAACTTTCAATCATCTAACAGCGCCCGTACATGCTTATGGCTGAACGCCGCACCTCTCTTGAGCTATTTTTGGCTCATTTCGTTCTTCAAACACATTGTTGATGTTGAATATTAACTGAATTCCATCATTTGAAATCTGAGGTTTGTCTTTGCTGGTCCTCCATTTCAAGGTCTGACTCTGAATCGCATGTCGCTCACTTTTGTCCTGTGAAACAGATCAGCTACAGCTCTGTCGCAGGTTCTTCGGCCCCACCTCTAGCTTCTGTGACCCCACATGGCAATGGCTGCAGGGCCCATGGACAGGACCAGGTGGCATGCTCAGCGACCGACCTGCGCTTGCGAGTTGGCGACTCCCATCGCCTTGAAAATTCCCTGCCCCGCCTCGGCGCCCAAACGGAACCGTCCCAACGAACTCCTCTCCGTCACCGGCCCTTTCCCTCCTTCGCAGCAGCGCCAAGAAACAAGAAACGCCCGCCGCCCCTCGCCGCCGTCCGCCGTCCGCCCCCACCCCCGCGGCAGGAGAACGGCAATGGGGTTCTTCCCAGACGGGAATCGAGCGCGGCTCCGGAGTCGCGCTCGAGCGTGCGGACCGTACCTTCACGGCGAGGAGGATGGGGCCGGGGTTACCCTGCGCCAGCGCCGTGCGGCGGTGTGAGCGGTGCGCCGGGCGCACCGCCTCGTGCGCGGCGGCACCCGCTACGTCCTCCTCCGCAGCGCCGCCTATGGCCGCCGCTACGTCGCCCTGGGCCGGTACCTCGCGCTCGCACTCGAGGACGCGCCCCCGAGCCAGGGCGCCCGCCGCGGCTGCCGCGCCGCCCAGGCCCGGCGCGTCTACGACGCCCCGGGGCAGGACGACGTCCTCTTGGAGGCCATCGAGGCGGAGGACGGGTCCGGCCACGTTCTCATGCGCCACCGCGCGTGGCGCAACTCCGGCAACCCGAGCGCGCTGATGACTTGGGTGGTCGAGGCAATCCCCCCAAGACAGGACCCGCAAGAACTTCCCCAGCATGTAATTCCGGTGAGCTTGCCGTCCCCTCTGCACCAAACTCCTCGTGTCGATCTGGCGGAGCAAGGTTCTTGCAATCTGTCGGGTCTGAAGTTTTCCTAGCCAATTTGCTAAACTTGATTTGGATTCTTCTCGTTGTTGATGAGGCTGTTAGTTTCTGAATTTTGATGATATTCTTGGTATATTTTGGACCAAGATTACTGCTTCTTTCGTTCAGATATTCTATTATTGTAGGCGGAGCAGTGATTCTGGGTCCTCAATTCTTGATCCTATGCATTTGGTTCGCCTTAAGGAGCAGCACTTATCATTCCTGTCATCCCCTGATCTGCAATTCCGCATTAGTTTAGTGAGCTCTTGAGTTCTTGTTATATCAAATACAAACCTGAATATTGCATAGTGTCAGCTCCTATGCTCAAAGCAGTTTGTAGCTTGGAATTTTCTGTAGAGATCAGTTAACTTGTTGCTGCATGTCAGATGTTAAGAAGATCATAGTATGAAAGTAGAAAATGTAACTGCCTACTGTGTATTTTGGCTCAAATGTTTAGAGGCTTTCTGTAGCTTTGAATTTTTGGGTTGTCACATGTTTCGTGTGTTTGCTTAGGACTATTCTGGAACGAAATGCTGATAAGCAGAGGTAGATTGAGAGAAATAATTTCATGTTTTTGTTGGATTTACAGTTCCTGCATATCAGTCTATTCTGTTAACTCCTCAGTGCAGAGCAGTAAATTTGCAAGAACAACTAAAAATTAATGATTGGATTCTTCTGAATGTGGCTGTTAGTTGCTGAATCTTGATGAAATTTTCGGTATGTTTTGTACCAAGATTACTGCTTCTTTCGTTGAGATGTTCTAATACTGTAGGCTGCGCTCATAGAGAGTAGGGAGCAGTGGTTTGGGTCCTTAATTCTTGCTCCTCTGCATTTGGTTCGCTTTCGGGAATAGTACTTGTTATCATTCCTTGTTCCTGGATCTGCATTAGTTTAGTGAGCTCTTGTGTTCTTGTTGTCTTTGGATAATTTAAGTTGTTCCATAGCTGCTTGTCCTTGGTCATTTCCTGTCAGATGATAACTAGAACTGCTTATCTCGTCTCAACTACATTGTTTTGTTCTCATCTCAATGTTTATTCTGAATTTTTTCACTCAGAATTTTATTAGTTACTGAATTCTCCATGTAAGGTTGATGTCAGGTGTTGGATCACTTCCCCTCACGAGTTATAATTCTACTGACTGGGTTCTTTGATCGGATTCTTGTTCCGATTAGTTAGAATTAGTTCAGGGAGAACTTACTAGTTAGATTTGGTTCAAGAATCTATGCCTATCATTTGTAATGTTGGCTTGTTCATGGCTATGTCTAAAACGCATGGTCTTGATCAGTTCTTGTCATGGTCTGCTGCTATCGAAATCTTCCCATGCATCGAAATTCTTTCTCATGATGTATGTATATATTTGGATAAGTTGGACTATATATGCATCGTCATAGTTGATAGTTGTGAGTCCTTGGCCAGATTTCTCACAATCATCGTCTTTTTCTTAATTCTGATTTCCTAATTAATCATGCGCATGTTCTTCCATTTGCACTTTCGCACTGCAGCATTTGGATGGAATTGGGAGGCGGCACAAGCGTGGGCGGAGGCGGCGGGCTTCCAGAAGTAGCAACTCCCAGTGCCAGGTAGTTAGTACATGTCAAGAGGCATTTGATGTACTCCTTCTTTCAGTCATTGTTTTTTTTTTGCGAACGTGTCTGAGCACTTGCTGGGGGTATTCCTCACTGAAGGAGGAGGTGGGGGAAGAGGAGGACCCTACTGCTACGCCCAAGGCACACAGTTGGGAGACTGTATTGGGGTACCCAATGGCTCAGACCGTAGCAGGTAACAAGCAGTACATACTTAGCTTACCGCTACGATCAATGCAAATTGGACTGCTGACTAGCATGCGTGTGCGTGTGTGAGAGTGTGACATACAGGTACTTGCGCATTAGTCGCCATCACAGTGTGCTTGGAAGCACAGCATCGGAAAGAATTCGAGGCCATCCATGGAGCAAGGACCTTCCCTTGCCGAGCTGCAGCCCCCCGCAAGCTCCGACAGGCATGCTTCCGTGAACTTATCTGGAACCCCTCCACCGGCAAGCACGAGAGGACATGGCATCCCGAGCATGGAGCAAGGATCTGACGCGTGCTCAGCAAGATGATCCAGCTCGGCGGCACCCGAACGACGAACGCTCCCCCACCGGCGCCTTTCCTCCTGCCGCTCGCCGACTGGGAGGGGTACCACCGCGACAACGGGCTCACGCCGGAGGTGGCGAAGCAGCTTCTCCACAGGCGGGGGCCGTGCGTCAGGACGCTATTCGTCACAGAGGACTTCTACGGCGTGGACGCCTCCCTGAACCCGGACACTGGCAGGATGCACACGGTGGTTTGCTACGCCTACCGCCACAACAAGAAAGGCAAGCTACTGGTCCTCGTGCTGGACAACCAGCTGCCCACGGGTCCCAGCAAATGGGTCCACTTCAACAAGTTCCACAGCTTCTATGTCCTACCGTTATTGCCGCGCCACCTGCCGGGCCGCCCTGAACGCCCGGTTTACCCAGCTAGGGGAACTGGGTACTCGTACTGTATTTGAGCTACTAACGTTCTACTGTATGTAATCCAATTTTGTAACGCCTTCATGTTTGAATTTAGTAGTTTTATTTGGCTCGTGTAGTTCTTGTTAGATATACATTGACACAATCATAACATTCACGAATCACACTATAGCACTGACACAAGATCATTTAGGCATCACACTTGGTTGTGATTGATGCACATGCCATTGATTGGTTGAGGGTTTGAATTTTGGAAGTTGAGGTCCCCATACCTGCTTGATGCGGGCATAGTGGAGAGCTTTGATTCTTGGCATGGTCCAAGGAAATTTATCTCTGAAATCAAGCTTGCTCTACTGAAAGCTAAACCCACTTGAGTAGAGACTATGAAGAATTGGGTTTCTTCCTTGTAGTTTATTTTATTCTGTTTGTTTCTCTATCCTCTCAGACTGACTTTAACAGAGATAGGCAAACGCTTTTTTGCCTCTTCAACCTCTACTGTTCACGAATGCATCCACTCCAACAGATAATGCAAACCCGGGAGGCAAATTGCATTCGAGGAGAGAGACGATGCAAAATTGCAATCCCTCTCTGAAAGTGATCGGGTGCTCTAGCCTAAGAGGGGGAGGGGGTGAATTAGGCACTCTAAAAAACTTAATCTATGGCTCCAACTAGTTTGCACAAAATTTAAACTAAAACAAACTATCTAGATGTGCAACTACGGTTCTTCTAGTGTAAAACCCTCATCCCAAAAAGAGTTTAGCAACCTAAAGTCAATCCTATCAAGGTACTACTCTATGAAAGTAAAGGCACAAAGATTGCAATAACAAATGCGGAAGCTTAAAGAGAGGGATGAGAGGAAGCAAACTCTCGACGCGAGGATTTATCCCGTGGTTCGAATTGCCACAAAGGTGCCCCTACATCCACATTGTTGAAGCACTCACAAAGAGTATCGCTTCCCGACAATCAAGTCCCTTCCATGAATACAATCACGGTCACCTTGATCTCGTTTTACACTAAGGGAGCTTGCCCACGAAGGAGGGGTCTCCATCCCCCGCACAAAGTTGTCGACGCCACTCCATACTAAGCCGGAGGGTCGTTGACTTGCCGGCGAGCCACCAATGCTCCAAGGGGCCGGCGCACCGAGATACAATGGTTGGTTCACTCAAGAACCGCAGCACAAGGATCTCAACCTTGCTTACTTACTCACTCAAGAGCTAATCTAGTACTCACACTCACAAAGCTCGTGCTAAACCTAAGGATTTGATCAATATCAGGGGCGGGCCCACATGTATTCATGGGTATTCAGTTGAATACCCATTATTTTAGAGAAAAAAGTTTAGTATATAGTGTATACCATGTATAAATAGGGAAAAACCAAATAGACAAAGCTATATCCAAGCAAATTGGGCCAACTCAGCGTTCCCAGCCGGGCTCCCTGCATCCCTCCCCTCCAGCCAGCGCGTCCGGCCCACTTGGCGGCCAGCCCATCCCTCCCTCCGGCCTACTGCCTGCATCTCTCCCTCTCCCTCGACTCCCTCACGGGCACGGCCTCACCTCTCACGCGCTCTCACCGCTCACGCCTCACGTTTTCACAGCTCAAGAACCCTAGGCGGCGGCCGGTGGGCCGGCGGCGTCCCTAGGCGGCGGTGCATCCCGGTGAGGCGGCGGCGTCGCAGCGTCGGCGCGGCCGCGCGGGCCTACGGGGGAGGCGGCAGCAAGTGGTGGGGGCGCGGGGCACGGGCGCGGCGGCGAAGTCGGCGAAGTCGGCGGCGCCGACACCGCGACGCTGCGTGGGCCGTCTGGCCGGCCGGCGCCCAGCGGCCGGGGAGGGGGAGCCGTGAGGGTGAACAGCTAACTGATTAGTGAACTTCAGTACAAGCACAGGTTTGAAATTTTCTAATTGCTAGAGCAAGAGCAAGAGCATAGCAAGGGCTAATTGCTAATTGAGTGATTTCTAATCTTTTGCTTTGTGTGCTATTTGTTCAAAGATAGCGGTAAATTTCCTGGTGAGGATGGTTTTGTTGATCATCTAGTTGGTACATTATTGCTGTGTCAGAATTATTGTTTAGTGTTTGATTTATTGGTCATGAATCCTTAATCTAGGCTGTCAAAAAAAAATTGTGCCATAGTCAAGTTTGAATACCCACCCTCCAAATCCTGGGCCCGCCCCTAATCAATATGCACTTGGGTTGGCTTGGAGGTGTTCTTCAATGTGTATAGGGTCTTTCCAGTCTCCAGCAACATCAAAATAGCCGGGGGAACACATATATATAGGCCACAAACATGAACTAGCCGTTTGGAGCCGTTGGACACATTTCTACATAGGCATCGGAACTTCCGGTGCTAGGGCATCGGTTCTTCCGGTCACACTGAGCATCTGTACTAGCCGTTGGCCTTTCTGACATGCCTGCGAAACCATCGGTTTAACCGATGACTGGGTGTCGGTTAAACCGGTCACACACTGCATCTGGACTAGCCATTGGACCTCCCTCTTCTGCTGACGTCATTACACCGATGCGATGCTCCGATGCACCATCGGTTCAACCGGTGCTGAAGGCGTGGCTCCTACGCTTGACATCGTCTATGGGCAATAGTACGTTGATTGCACCGATGCCCCTTTTTACACCGTCGGTTCAACCGGTGCCTAAGGGTTGGCTTGGCTTGATCCCATTCTACACTAAGAAATGAGCCGATGTGAAGTCGTCGGTTTATCTGGTTACCTTCGGATGCACCGATGGTCATGCATCGGTTAGACAGGTGCCTCTGTTTTCTGCAAAACTCGTCCAATCCAGCGTTTCTTTGAGTTCTTTCTTCGTGTTTTGTTTTGTATGGCCTTTTTACTTCGTCCCTGGGATCTACAAATGTTCACTTAGCAAAACCATTAGTCCCATTAATCGCGTTGTTATATGATCACCAAAATCACTCGAAATGGCATAAATGGTGCCATGTTCGTTACAATCTCCCTATTTTTGGTGATTGATGACAACACAATCAAAGCAAGCATAAAATTTACAAAAATTGACAAACTGAACCACTTACACTTGCTTGGATGCTTACCACCATCCAATGTCGGCTTGGCCTCCCCCTAAAGCCATGATTCCCCCTTTGATCCTCCCCCTATCTTGCTACTTCTACCTCATGAATTGACTTGATTCACTTGGCATTTCTCCCCCTTTGAAATATATCTCTCCTTCTTGGGATAATACCTTGCTTTGATCCACATCTCTCCCCCTTTGGAATCAAATCACCTAAAAAGGCTTTTGCAAATCAATATAGCCTAGGGAGTTAGTTTCATGACTCATGATCCAATTGTATGATATCAATGAAGATACCAATTCAAAAAATTACTAAGGTGAATCACAAAATCACAAAACTAGCATGACATAAGTTAATCATTCCACAAGTGTGTACACAAAATGATAATGTGAAAATCAAGTGCACAACAAGATATTTCAACAAGAAAGCTTAGATTATATCATGCTCGGAAGTAGCCCTAAAATAACAAGAAATTGACAATGGTACCAATTGAATGAGTTTAGAACATTGCATACCTCTGGGGGTTATGATTTACCTTGCATGTACCAATTTGAAAATGACTTGCAACCAATTGAAAGTCTTTAAAATGAGCACTTGGAACACCAAGGTTGAGCAAATATATGAGCACATAGCCTATGAACTTAGATATGAGCATTTAAATTCAATAGAGCATGGCTCAATATGCATGAAAGCACATTATTTTATTTAATCACTCTTATAGAGTTATTTGTTCACATTGAGCATGAAAAATATTCTCTTAGAGTGTTAACTCCATCATGAGACTACAAAAGATAAACTTGCAAACATGTTAGTCTCAAAATTACAAACCATAGGATGAACTCCCCCTAAATGTGTGCATTTAGTGTTCGATTCATTAAGCAAATGTATGCACAATAATGTTGACACAATTGGGAAGTTTACCCTATAGCTTATGTTCATGGTGCACAAATAAAATACATACCTCATGAAATTCATGCACCATGAAGGGTAGTCTTGTGTAGCTTTCTACACACTTATCAAACCATATAGATTGCTCATGGGTTAGAATCATGACAAAAGTAACCTACCATATATAACATTAGGAGATGCAATATATGCAAACATCCTAGCAAAGGTAATGGAGCTACATGATACTTGAATTGAAATCTAGCTACCATTACCTTATGGGGGACTTGGGCAACAAATGTCCAAATTGTGAGCTTACCTTGTTTCGGCTTGAATCTTCACTTCAACTTGTAAGCTAAGCCTCCAAATCTCCCGAAGCCATTCTTGGGCTTCAAGTCTCCTTTGGAACCCACACCATTTGAGACTCCTTCATGTTGGTGATGATTTCCTTGGGCACCCAAATAGAGCGGTTTCAACTCCTTTCATTCTTTCCAACCTTGTGAGCAACCACCTTGACATTAGTCTTCTTTTTTATCACATAGGAGGTGCTATTGCTTTTGTTCCTCTGGTTAGGCTTGGTGTAGATGAGAGAACTCTTGATTGTGAGCTTCTTTTTATTCTTCTCATCCGGAAGCTTCTTCCTTGGTTGAGGACACTTGTTGGACTCGTGGCCTTCTTTGTGGCATTTGGAGCAAGTCACGGTGGACCCCTTCTCAAGCTTCTTCACCATGTCTTCATGGTTATCTTGAGAAGGTTGGACATTGCTCTCCATGACTTTTCCCTTCAATCTATACAAGTCATTCATGAGCCTTTCCACTTCTCGCTTGAGCTCATCATTCTCCTTGGCAATGAGATCATCACATGATTCTACAATAATATTCTCGTTGCATTTCTCATTGCAAGGGTTAGAGAAAGATTCATCAATTAAATCAATGCAAGAAGTTGAAGCATCTACCCTAGAGATTGGAATTGCACAAGGGATAGCTTGCTTCATTTTTAAAAAGTTATCATTATCCTTAATGCTCTCAAATTTTAATTTGAGCTCTTCATGCTCCAAGCTAAGCAATTTGAACTTGCACAACAAATCTTCAAAATTTGTAGCAAGAGAGGCATTTAGATCATTAAGAGCATTAAGATTTTTAATTTCTTTAGAATATTTTTTAATAACTCTTTGGTGCTCATGAACTAAGTCAAGAAGTTCATCAATTGAAGCAGATTCGGAATCATCATCGCTTACATCGGTTTCCATACCTTTAGTCATAAAGCAAGTGTTGGATGATGATCCCATGCGGATGGTGAATTTTTTGTTTGATTCATCACTTGAACTCGTGCTTGATTCTTCACCACCACTTACCCATTCACCAAATATGGCAAATGGTTCATGCTTGGGCTTCTTCTCCTTCTTCTCCTTGAACTTCTTCTCAACCTTCATGAGTTGATGGTGAGACCCATCTTTGAGGAAGACCATATATCCCATTGAGTTGATTTTCTTCAAGCATTTGTTCATCTTATTTACTTGCTTGTATAGGTTGGGGTGCATTGGTTCTTTATCATCATATGAGGAGCTTCTTGCCTCCTCTTCTTCTTCCTCATCACTTGAGCTACCTTTGATAGCCAACTTCTTCTCTTGCTTGTATGCAAGTGTGCTATGTGTTGGTGAAGAAGGTGACGCTTTTGGCTTGATGTCATTGCGTAGCTCATGGGCAGTTATCTTGTTGAGGACTTGATTTGGTGTCATGGTCTTGAGCTCTTTCTCATATAGAATCGTTGTCACCAAATCATAGTCCGGCCTTCGTAATGAGTGAAGGATCTTGCGAATGAGTTCCGTGTCTCCAATTTGCTTCACACCTAAAGAATTAATCTCATTTACAAGAGTGTTCAACCGTGAGTACATAGTTTCGGCATTCTCATCATCAAGTTACTTAAAGCTATTAAGCCTATCAATGAAAACGTGATATCTTTCATTGGTAACGTCATTCGTGCCCTCATGGTTCTCTTTGATAGTCTTCCATAGCTCATGAGCACTCTCACAAGCATACACACGATTAAACACATTATCACTAAGAGAAGATAAGATTATGTTCTTTGCAATAACGTCATTTTGCTTCTCTTTTTGTGTTTTGAACTTGATTCCTTCACTAACAATGTTCCAAACTTCAAGTCCCGTTGCTTGGAGATGGGCTTGCATAAGGATTTTCCAACGTTGGTAGCCCGTGCCATCGAACCGTGGAGCACTTCTAAAGGGATCCATCCCTTCTCCCTAAGATCTAACTCACTAGGCGGTGAAGCCTACCGATCTAATGAGCCGGTAAACACAGATTTGCCAATGAAATTGGCTTTCTTCGTGAGACAAGTGAGTCCCGGCTCTGATACCAATTGAAAGTTATCGGGTGCTCTAGCCTAAGAGGGGGAGGGGGTGAATTAGGCACTTTAAAAAACTTAACCTATGGCTTCAACTAGTTTGCACAAAAACTTAAACTAAAACAAGCTATCTAGATGTGCAACTATGGTTCTTCTAGTGTGAAACACCCATCCCAAAAAGAGTTTAGCAACCTAAAGCCAATCCTATTAAGGTACTACTCTATGAAAGTAAATGCACAAAGATTGCAATAAGAAATGTGGAAGCTTAAAGAGAGGGATGAGAGGAAGCAAGCTCTCGACGCGAGGATTTATCCTGTGGTTCGGATTGCCACAAAGGCGCTCCTACATCCACGTTGTTGAAGCACTCACAAAGAGTATCGCTTCTCAGCAATCAAGTCTCTTCCGTGAACACAATCATGGTCATCTTGATCCCGTTTTTCACTAAGGGAGCTTGCCCACGAAGGAGGGGTCTCCATCCCCTGCACAAAGTTGTCGACGCGGCTCCACACCAAGCCGGAGGGTCGTTGACTTGCCGGTGAGCCACCAATGCTCCAAGGGGCCGACGCACCTAGATACAATGGTTGGTTCACCCAAGAACCGCGGCACAAGGATCTCAACCTTGCTTACTCACTCACTCAAGAGCTAATCTAGCACTCACACTCACAAAGCTCGTGCTAAACCTAAGGATTTGATCAATATGCACTTGGGTTGGCTTGGAGGTGTTCTTCAATGTGTATGGGGTCTCTCTATTTTGCCAGCAACATCAAATGGCCGGGGGATCACATATATATAGGCCACTAACATGAACTAGCCATTTGGAGCCGTTGGGCACATTTCCGCATAGGCATCGGAACTTTCGGGCATCAGTTCTTCAGGTCACACATAGCATCTGGACTAGCCGTTGGACTTTCTGACATGCCTGCGGAATCATCGGTTTAACCGATGACTGGGAGTCGGTTAAACCGGTCACACACTGCATCTGGACTAGCCGTTAGATCTCACTCTTCTGGTGACGTCATTGCACCGATGCGATGCTCCGATGCACCATCGGTTCCATCGGTGTTGAAGGCGTGGCTCCTGCGCGCTTGACATCGTCTCTGGGCAATAGTTCGTTGATTGCACCGATGTCTCTTTTTACACCGTCGGTTCAACCGATGCCTAAGGGCTGGCTTGGTTTGATTCCATTCTGCACTAAGAAATGTGCCGACGTGAAGGCGTCGGTTTATCCGGTTACCTTCGGATGCACCGATGGTCATGCATCGGTTAGACCGTGCCTCTGTTTTCTGCAGAACTCGTCCAATTCAGCATTTTTTTGAGTTCTTTCTTCGTGTTTTGTTTTGTATGGCCTTTTTACTTCATCCCTGGGATCTAGAAATGTTCACTTAATAAAACTATTAGTCCCATTGATTGTGTTGTCATATGATCACCAAAATCACTCGAAATGGCATAAATAGTGCCCTGTTCGTTACACTCTCTCCTCGAACGCATATGAGCCAGCGGGGCCAGGCGAGCCCACGGCGAGGAGTGTCCAGCGAGGCCAGGCGAGCCTGCGGCGAGCCGGCACTGCCATGACCTTCTCCGGAGCAAGCGAGAAGGAGCTCCCTCCCCTTCTCTCCCTTGGCCTGCACAACGACATGCAGGAGCAGGGGCCGCGGAGGAGCAGGGGAGGCCGGGTCTTCCTCCTCTCCTACGGATCCCGGCAACCGCGAGCCTCCTTCCCCTTCTCTCCCTCCTCTCCGACAGATCTCGGGCGCGGCCAAGCGAGGTGGGAGGAGGTACTGTCTCTCCCCCTCCTCGTCGTCTTCCTCCTCGCCGCTGCGGCCCAAGACAACGGTGACCGGAGCAGGGGAGGCCGGCGCAGGGCCTGTCGCAGCCAGAGCATGGGAGGCCTGCGGAGCCTCATGCTACCGTCGAGCTCCTATGTGGATGTGCTGGCCAGCGCCCCTCTCGCTCCGCCTCCCACCTTCCCCGCGCGGTGCGCGGTGCTGCCCCTCCTCTCCCCCGCTGGATTTTGCATCCACTGTTGGAGTTGAGAAATTTTGCGTGGGTGATGCATCTGCTGTGCGCAGCGCAAATGAAGGAATGCCATCTTGTGTTGTAGCTCATCTTGAGATGTTCTCTTTTTTCAGATCGAGTACCGTAGTAGTCGATTAATTGATGTCTCATGAGCGATTGAGTTATTCTGGGAGATAGGGAACTTGTCCCGTCCGTAGGTCGAGTACCGGAGTAGTCGAATAATTCGTCGTCTTGTAGTCGAGAGAAAAAAATCCTCTTGGGGAATAGGGAGCATGTCCCATCCGGAGATCCTCTTGGGAGATCGGGAACATGTCCGATCCAGAGATCGAGTACCTTTAGAGGTCGAATAAGTCGTCGTCACATGGACGAGGAAAATAGAGAGCATGTCCCATCCATAATTTGGGTACCACAGTAGTCGAATAAGTCATCGTCTCATGGACAAGAGAATTTTGTGGAGTCATGACTCCTGGTGGTTGTAGAAAACTTCTCTAGGGCCGCAAGGCACATGTCCCTTAGCCCCGGCTACTCGATTCACCGTGCCTTTGACTTTGAGTGAACAAAGGTTGGTATTCGAGGTAGTCGATGGAGTTACGACTCCTGAAGAAGGTGGAGAACTTGTCTCTAGGGCCGTAAGGCTCATGGCCCTTAGCCCCGACTACTCGATTCGCCGTGCCTTTGACTTTGAGTGAACAAAGAAAGGTTGGTATTCGAGGTAGCCGATGGAGTAACGACTCCTGAAGATGATAGAGAACTTGTCTCTAGGGCCGCAAGGCTCATGGCCCTTAGCCCCGACTACTCGATTCGCCATGCTACTGCTGGATCATACATCTCTAGTCGAGGTGACTTCCACATGACGTCTGCTGGCAGTATTGCTTCGGAGCCGTAGACCAAAAAGAAAGGAGTTTGTCCTGTTGCCTTGCTGGGTTGGGTGCGTAGCCCCCAGGTCACCATTGGTAGTTTGGCTAGCCATTTGCCTCCTTTTCTTGCTTGTAGAATTGAAGATCCTTTTCTTTAAGCCGTCAATTATCAGTCCGTTGATGCGTTCCACTTGACCATTGGCTCTTGGGTGTGCGACTGATACATATTTGACGTCAATGCTGGAGTTCTCGCAGTAATCCCAGAATTCTTGCGAAGTAAAGTTTGATCCAAGATCGGTTATGATTGTATTGGGGAAACTAAATATGTGGTGTATTTCACTGATGAACTCGACTGCACGATCTGATGAGATCTTCTTGATTGGTTTGACTTCGATCCATTTGGTAAACTTGTCGACTGCCACTAGGATGTGTGTGAAGCCTCCTGGCGCTGTTGGGAGTTGTCCTATCATGTCAAGGATCCAGTAAGCGAACGACCACGATGAAAGTATGGTTATCAAGTTGTGAGCAGGCAAGTGACTCTGTTTGGTGAAGTACTGGCATCCTGGGCATCATTTGACGAGTAGTTTTGCGTCTGATAATGTTGTGGGCCGGTAGAATCCTGATCTGAAGACTTTGCCGACCAGCGTGCGTGAAGCCGCGTGGTTTCCACATGTTCCTTCATGAGCTTCTTGTAGAATTCCTTTTCCTTCTTCTGTTGTGACGCACTTCATTAGGATTCCTGATCCTGCACCTCGCTTGAAGAGTTTGTTGTCGATGAGGACGTAATTCTTGCTGCGACGCATGATGCGTACTGCTTCTGCGTCGTCTTTTTTGATTCCCGGTGGGAGTACTTTGTCCTTGATGTAGTCGATAAACGTAGTGCGCCAATCAGCTTCGATCATCATTACCTCTTGACTGGTTTCTTGGGGAACCGGGTCGACTTCCATTGGGGTGGAAATATTGATTGAGGGGTGATGAAGCTCATGGACGAAGATTCCTGGAGGGACCTCCGCTCGGTCGGAGCCAAGTTTTGAGAGGACGTCTACGGCCACATCGTTGTCGCGGACAACGTGGTGGATTTCTAGTCCTGTAAACTTGTTTTCAAGTTTCCTGATCTCTGCAACGTAGGCGTCCATGGTCTGTTTGTTGATGTCTCATTCTTTGTTTACTTGTTGGACCACAAGGAGGGAGTCTCCGTAGACGAGTAGCCGCTTGATGCCAAGTGAGATGGCCTGTCGGAGGCCGTGTAGGAGGGCTTCGTATTCTGCTTCGTTGTTGGATACTTCGAAGAGAATTTGAAAAACATACTTGAGTTGCTCGCCTTTTGGAGAGATGGAAAGTACGCCTGCTCCTCCCCCACCCAATTTCAGTGAGCCGTCGAAGTACATGGTCCAGTGATCTAATATGGATGGTGGGGTAGGTACTTGGTTTTCCCTCCATTCAGCTAGGAAATCGACTAGAGCCTGGGACTTGATTGCTGTTTTTGTCATGAATTTCAGCTCGAGTGCCCCTAGCTCGACTGCCCACTTTGAGATACGACCAGTCGTGTCTTGGTTGTGTAAGATTTCTTCCAGTGGGAAGTCTGTGATGATTGATCTTGTACTCGTCGAAGTAATGTCGCAGCTTCCTTGAGGTGATCAGTAGCATGTAGATTAGTTTCTGAATCGGTGGGTATCGCACCTTTGATTCAGAGAGCACTTCACTTATGAAGTAGACTGGTCTTTGGACACCATAGGCGTGACCTTCTTCTTTGCGTTCTACCACAATTGCCGTGCTGACGACGTGTGTGGTGGCTGCAATATAGAGGAGCAGTTCCTCTCCTGGCAATGGAGCCGTGAGGGTGGGAGGAGACTGGAGGTGCTGCTTGAGATCTTCGAGAGCATCGGCTGCTTCTTGAGACCATTTGAATTTATCTTGTTTCTTGAGCAGCTTAAAGAAAGGAAGGCCTCTTTCTCCGAGTCTTGATAAGAATCTGTTTAGAGTAGCCATGCATGCTTTGAGCTTCTGAACATCTTTGATGGGCGCTGGAGCTTCCATGTTCAAGATGGTGTTAATTTTCTCCGGGTTTGCTTCGATTCCTCTGTGGTTGACAATGAAGCCGAGTAGTTTTCCGGATGGTACACCGAAAACGCACTTGGTCGGGTTCAATTTCCACCTGAAGCTTCGCAAACTGTTGAAGGTTTCTTCTAGGTCGGGGATAAAGGAGTTAAATTCTTTTGTTTTCACGACCACATCATCGATGTAGGCTTCTACGTTGCGATGAAGTTGTTTGGTGAAGCATAACTGTATGGCGCGCTGATAAGTCGCTCCAGCATTCTTCAGTCCAAAGGACATGGTCTTGTAAGCGTATGCGCCAAACGGAGTGATGAACGCCGTTTTGATCTGGTCTTCTTCCTTGAGAGCTATTTGATGATAGCCCGAGTAACAGTTCAGGAAGGATAGCAGTACGCATCCGGCCGTCGAGTCGATGACTTGGTCGATGTGAGGGAGCCCAAAGGGATCCTTAGGGCAATGCTTGTCGAGGTCTGTGTAGTCGACACAATCCTCCACTCGTTGTTCTTTTTTAGAACGAGTACTGGATTCGCCAGCCATTCGGGGTGGTAAACTTCTTTGATGAATCCGGTTGTGAGTAGCTTGGCAAGTTCTTTCTTAATGGCTTCTCTTTTCTCTGCCGAGAATTTTTGTAGCCTTTGCTTCTTTGGAGTAGCGGTAGGGTTGACATTCAGGGAGTGCTCAATCAACTCCTTTGGGACACTGGGCATGTCGGCTGGTTTCCATGCAAATACGTCGCGGTTGGCCCTAAGGAAGTTGGCGAGCGCGCTTTTCTATTTGTCAGAAAGCCCTGTCCCAATCAAGGCTGTCTTCGATGGGTCGTCTTCCTGCAGTTGAATTGTCTTGACCCCGATGTTGTCGGGTGGCTTTGGGGCAGAGCGGTTTGTCTTCTTTGTTGGGATCTCTGATCCGGACGCCGAGTACTGCTGGGCTGCTGCCAGTACTTCTCTTGTGGTATCCGGGAGTCGATTTGTGGAGGCATAAGTTATAGCTTCCTTTTCGCATTTAAAGGATCTTTGAAGGTCTCCGCAGAAGGTGATGACTCCTGTTTTTCCTGGCATCTTCAGCAGAAGGTAGAAGTAGTGGGGAACTGCCATGAATTTGGCCAATGCTGGCTATCCGACTATGGCGTGATATGAAGACTAGAGATGGCAGCGGATCGGGTTCGGTGCGGGTATCCGCGGATTTCGGTTTTTCGGGTTTCGGGTTTGGTGTTGGTTTTTCGCCCACGGTTTTCAGGTTCGGGTTCGGGTTTGGTTTCGGGTTCGGTTTTGGGTTTTGGTTTCCACCCGTGGATATCCAATGGATATCCGAAATAAATTATTTGGAATTAAAACTCATGTTTTATAATATGTTAATGATAATTTGTTTACTTAGACTATTAAATTTATTGAAAGTTGAGTCATGAAAATATTTATTATTTGTTGCATCTTGTTTATACATGTGAATATGTGTATATTTATCTGCGGGTTTCGGGTATCCATTCGGGTTTCGGGTATCCATTCGGGTTTCGGGTATCCGCGGGTTTGGTTTTGGTGATGGATTTCCACCCGAATCGGTTTCGGGTTCGGGTTCGGGTTTCGATTTCGGGTTTCGGTTTTGGGTGCACGGAGACTCCACCCGATCCGAACCCGACCCGTTGCCACCCTTAATGAAGACTCGAAGTCTGCTACCTCGAACTTGATGAGTTCCGTTCGGTAGTTATCTGGTGTACCGAAGGTGACTGGGAGCACCACAGTTCCAACTGGGAAAGAAACGTTCCCTGGGACGATGCCGTAGAAGGGTGCTTTGCTTGGTTTCAGTTTGTCAGATACATCGAGTCCCATCTTAGTGATTGTACTCATGAAGATGAAGTTTAGTCCATGTAACACCCGGTTTATAAAAGAACATAAACCGAGCAATCATATACGTGCCAGGATCAAGTCACACGTATATACAATAGAATGAACAGTATATCACAGCACATATCATGTAAAAAGATATAATAAAGCGAGTACGAATGTTATTTATTACATTAATGACAAAGATGTCTGATACAGCGGAAGCGAAGTACAAAATACGGTAAAAGCTCTCCGAAGCTGAGCAGGGCGCCATAGGGACGTCGACTGGGAGACGAACGCCTAGAAGTCCTCGTAGTCCTGGTAGCGCTGAGCGAACTCCCTCGCGTCGGCAGGAACTGAGCAGTAGTAGCGTAGCCAAGAGGAAAAAGTAGAGAAGAGGCAAGAGTGAGTACACAACTTGTACTCAACAAGTATAACACAAACTATGAGGCTCTAAGGTTGGCTGACTCAACTGCATTAGCTTTTAAGTGTTGGCAAAATTTTATTAAAGCTATTTACTACGAGTTGATGAATTACCATTAACCCAGTTACATAGTAATTAATCAAGATTAAACATGTTACTACTGAGAACCAAACCACAACCATACCAAACCCCGAGAGGCACCCCCTCGTCGGAAGGAGCTAACCCCACTAATCAAAAGGAGGATCTGGGCCGCTCATGACCGTGAGCACGGCTAGTATACCAGTTTTACACTATGCAGAGGTTGCACATTTTTACCCACAAGTCGTGAGCTACGCCAGTTGTTCATCACACTTCCTTAGGTGAGATGACTAGCAAACTCACTACGAGGCCGTTACAAAGAATCTCGTTGGTAAGGCGTAACTGCGAGAGTTAGGTCAGCGACGATGGGGCCCACCTCCAGGGGTACCAGCACCGGAGCGCAATCCTAGCACAGACCAAGCCGGAGGAGCAGGGACCATTGAAGCTTACTACTCTTGCCCCGCAGGTAAGTTACTCCAAACCAAAAAGACCTAATTAGTAAGCCAAGTCTATCACATTCTAGCCTTGTGGTAGCGCTGTTGTCCCAGGTTGTTGCTCTATGAACCGGTCCTTATGGAGAGTGTCCAACCAAGCACTAAGCACCGTGCTGGCCCCTAAACCATGTTTCTACAAAAACCATCTTTTAACGAGACGTGAGCCACTCATCACAACACAGAGGGCCACTCTCAGAATTAAGTTCAAGTAAACCATTAATCAAATTAATTAAAAGGACCAAAATGTGTTATAGCGCAGCAACCTAGCACAACTAACCAAAATGCAACCCAAAGGTATATATAAAGGATATAAAGTGGCTAGGACAGTCCTTATAGGCATACAATATTAAATGCAGTATGAAATTGTATTTAAAGTGATAGGTGGTGTTCATGTTATACTTGCCTTCCTCGTACTGCTCCTGCTGCTGCTCAAAGTGCTCGGAAGACGGCTGCTCCTGGTACTGGTACTGGGGCTCCTCCGGTAGCTCAACGTCTACTCACGAACACATGGCCAAAAAACAATACACAATAATAAGCATACACGCAAATACTAACAAAAACTAAGAAACAGTACATCAATACATAAAAACAGCACACTAAACTAGTCTAAAACTATTCTACGCGTTACAACGACCGCGTGGATATAAAGAACGCTTAAAACGGAGTTAAAACGCATATTCTAGGCCAAAAACAAGTTCTAGGGGCTTATCTGCGAGAAAAACTAAGTTCCAGCGGGTTTTCTGCAAAAACCGAGGACTAAAACATAATTAAACTAGAACTCTGGGGTCTAACTTGCAAAAACAACAGACCTGGACGGCGGGTTCAATTTCTAGAAACACTAGGGGGCTTCGTGCAAGTTTCTAGGCCGAAAAGTAAATACTTTTGAACAGACTTGGAGTGCGGGTTGATTTCGATAAAGATGGGGGTCTCTTTAGAAAAAGATCCAAGCCGAACCGTTATCTTTGGATCCTGTCCGTCAGATCTCGATCTGATGGCTCAAGGCGGCTCGGATCTAGATCTAATCTAGACCGTAGGCTGCGGATCGAACGGTGGGGATCCATCTGGCGCGGATGGACGGCGGCGCTTGACCGCCGGCGGTTCTGTTCGCTGCGGCGCGGCGCTAAGCTCGCCGGAGTTCGTCGAGCCCGACGCTCCGGGGGTCAAATTGGCCTGCGCTCGAGTCTAGGGGGTTCTACGCCGCATGAGTAACACACCTGAGGCTATATAACGGTGGATTAGGGCTCGGGGCGGGATGCTCGACGGCGAAGGCGGGTCTGGGCGGCGGGGAACGCCGGTGAGCTCGCGTTCTGCGGGATTCCGGGGCTACGCCTAGTATTCTCTAACGCAAAAGACCAGGGGAGCGAGATGCGGCTTACCGATGGCGCAGGGCGGTCGAGGTCGCAACGGCGGGACGACGGCGGCGAGGGCCGCGGGCGACGCTCGTGGGGCCTGGTGGCGAAGCCGATGCAGGACTCGGTGCGGAGGGCAGCGGGCTCGGGAAGGACCCTGGCGTCGAGGCGGAGTCGGTGCGCTGCTCGGCCGGGGCTCCGGTGTGGCGGAGCGGCGTAGCCGCGGCGGCGCAGAGCGGCGGCACGGCGGAGTGGGGTGGTGCGGCGGCAGCTAGGTTTAGGGGCGGCGCTGGCGTGGAGGATGGGGGTCCAGGGGTGCGGCTGGGGTTAAGAAGGGCAGGGCCGGGGATCTCGGCGTGCGCGCCCGAATAGGAAGGCCGGCGAGATCACCGGGCCGGGGATCGTGCCTGGCCGTTGCGCGGCCGGGAAGGTGGAGCTGACGGGTAGGCCCGGCTGGCAGCGAGAGGAGAGCGGAGCGCAAGCCAGCGCGCTGTGCGGGAGGGCGGCTCACTGCGGCTGCCAGGTGGGCCAAGGACGGTCGGGGTCCACGCGCCAGGCGGTAGGAGGCGGGAGGCTGGGCCGGGGGACACGGAGCAGGCCGAGCGGAGTGCGGGCGAGCGGGCCGCGCTGGGTGACTGGGCCGCCGGGATAGGGAAAGAGATGGGCCACGGGGGGAAAAAGGAAACGGGTTGGGCCAAGCCGTTTCTTGGGTTGGACTGGGCTTTGGTTTTTCCTATTACTCTGGTTTTCTCTCCTCTTTTCCTTTTCTATTTCTACATCTATTTCTTAGCAAAACAAATCTATTTGAATTCAAACAAAGTTTGAATTCAACAACTCTATGCACCCAAGCCAAGCAAATAAAATAAATGCTCCAGCATGATGCAACAACAAAATTTAACCTTAGACAAAATTTTAATTACTTGAGGAACAAAAATAGATTAGATGCAAGACTAACACAATAATCCTTAGAAAATTAAATAAAGTCAATTAAATTTATTGTAAAATGCTGGAATTTAAATTAGGGTGTTACAGACCCTACCCCCTTAAAGAAATCTCGTCCCCGAGATTTAGCTGGGCTGGCTAGCAAAGAGATCTGGATATGTCTTCTTTAGCTCATCTTCTCGCTCCCAAGTAGCCTCAGCTTCACTATGAGCAAAACATTAAACATGATGCACAAATAATAATGTACTATGAACAAAATATTAAATATCAAGAACATTTGATTATATAGGATAAGGAAATGAATATCGTGAATAAATGGTTCAACATCACCGAAAAAGGGAACCAATAATTTAGCATTGCAAAAATATTAGTTATGCACAGGCAAGTAATTTTACATGAAGAAATAATATCTACTCCCTCCGTCCAAAAAAATAAGTCACTCTATGATTCAAAATTTGTCCCAAAAAACAAGTCATCCTACCCTATTTAGAAAGTGAATGTGAATGCAAGAATCAATTAGTGCCAAATATGGCTAATATATAGGGGCAAATATGGTTATTTTATTTTCTTATTAATTTGTCTTAAAATTTCTAGGATGACTTGTTTTACGGGACGGAGGGAGTACGACGCAAAAAGTTATTCTTATAGGCATAGATACACATGACAGTTGGGCCTCCAGCATGCGCGCCCCCGCTTGGCCGGACGCCGAGCTCGCTTGCTAGCCCGGCCCGCCCCACACCCCACTCGCTGCCGGGCACATCGTAATTGAATGGCTTCACATGTACAGGTAATTCTTCTTTTCAAAATATTTAGAGACGTGTACCAATATCAATTTGGTTATACAGATATAAATAGGGGTAAAATGGTCTTTCATGTGGCAATTAACATAGTTAGTGCTTAAAACTAACGGAAGGGTCATTTTAGGGAAGAAACGACATTATGGTGTCATATAGAGAACTTCCGGGAAAAAAAGGACAAGCAAAGGGATATGTAAGTTTAGTAGGGCCATATAGGGAATTTTCTCAACAACAAATCCTCTTTCTGCTCTAATTGGTCATTGGTGAGTGATTAATCTGTTACTTCACGGCTATGTTGGATGCTTAGATTTGTAGGTTTAAACTTCTAATTCCACTATTTATTTTCTCTTATAATTTAGATGTTAGAATGTTATCTAAGAAGCATTTGTCGGGATCTCAGAAATGGGAAAAAAAAACAAGATGAGAGTTCATTGAATCGCAAAGCAGTGTTTACACAAGTTCTTTCAACCTTCAAGTAAACAGATTTAAATGAAGATCAAGGGCAGAAACCTGATCAAATGCAGGACATGATCATAATTTAAATAAAGAAATGTTGTTCCTAATGATTTTGCACCAAGAAATACTCGAAGGACTTTCTTTTATCAAGGACTGAAGCATTATTGTTTTTGAATTTGTTGAGCTCAATTATTATTTGAGGTAATCATACTAGTTTTATTTTGCCACTTTTTAGTTTGTACTATCGACATTGTTCTTGGAAATTAAAATATATCATTAAAACTACTATCTCTTTTATTATGTTACAAATAAATAAATATTTAACCTAAAGGACCTATAACGTCTGCTCGAGGGCCCTCGAAATGGTGGAGCCGGCCCTGATCATGTTTGTACATCGTTTAGGAGGTCTCTGAGATCGCATTTACTAAATCAAGGAATGTGCTAAAGTGGCACAGATGAAGATGCACCTTATAGCTTTTGACCGCAGGATCAGTAATCTGGCTCCACAAGCCCGAGGAGCAAAAGCAAAAGATTTGGAGAGTTCAAGGTGAAATTTGGATTCTAGAAATGGACTGTTCCTCGCAAAAAGCTAGCCCTGAGTCCCTGAAATTTCGTTAGGAGACGACTACCTATTTTAGTAGTCAAACTATATGCTAGCTTACTATACAAAAATTTTCACCCCCGGTGCGATCTGAAGTGGGAATGGCTGGCCCATGGACGAGTAGAGAGCATCTCATTTTCATCTCAGAGAAACAACCGAAAAACTCTGCGGTTCGGCGGCGGCCGCACGGGCCCCAGGCTCAGTGCCAGCTCCGCGTCGCTCAGCCCCGGCGACCCCAGCGTAAGGCCGATCGACGCCGCGTCCTCCTCCTCCGCCTCCTTATCCTCCTCTCGAACGCCCAACCGATCCGCCGCATTGGCCTCCCTCATCTCCCCGGCCCTCAACGGGAACAGATCGAGGCACGCCGGGGCCGCCGCCTGGTCCTCGGCGGCGTCATCGGCGGCCTCCTGCGCCGCGGCGGCGGGGCTGCCCTGCTGCGCCTTGCGGAGCGCGGAGTTCCAGCGGTTCTTGACGGCGTTGTCGGACCGGCCGTGGAGGTACCGCGCGATGGTGGCCCACTTGTTGCCGTGCACGCGCTGCTGCTCGACGATGCGCGCGTCCTCCTCGGGCGTGAAGGGGCGGCTGTCCAGCTCCGGCGCCAGGTGCTGGCACCACCGCAGCCGGCACGACTTGGCGCCGCGCCCGCCGGCCACCGCGCCCGCGATGGCCGCCCAGTTCCGCCGCCCGTGCTCCCGCACCGCCCGCCGCAGCGCCTCATCCTCCTCCGCCGTCCACGGCGTCTTCCTGCAGCAGTCCGTCTTGCCCTCGCCGCCGCGCTCCGCCGCCATGCGCCCGCTCGGTACACGGGGGAGATCGAGGGCGCGGCACGAGGTTGGGTTAGGTTACGTCGCGCCGCATCTCGCCGTCATATATATGCGGCGGCGTAGGCGTTGGTGCGTCGCGAAACTGGAAACGGAAATCGGAACAGCGTGGGATATGGAAGGTTGGGAGTGGAGGGGTTGCCTTTTAAGTTCCAACTCAGTAGCCGTGCGTTGCAAAATAAAATAAAATAAAATAAAATCGATTTGTTCAACTCATCATTTACTAACAAGAAATCGAATGAAACAAATCTCCTGCACGGCTGCACGGCACCCACATATATTTATTGATACGATGGGTAGTTTCTTTTTTTTTAAGGAATACAGTGGGTAGTTTGGAACAAGTGGATCGTGTGCAATCATCTCTTGTTTATGAACAATGACGAGAGAGATGATAGGGTCACAAGGACGATCATCTCTCGCATCTCATATATTTTTTAAGCTCCAGTGGATGAGAAACAATCAATGTAATTTTTTTATGTCGTTCTATGTCAAATTGTTCCTTTTTTACCAGCAATTATTTTTCTTGATAAATCAAATATAAGACATTTTTTGTGCCTTTCTAAAAACAAGAGATAATACTATTATTAAAAATTCTTTCATTAATTATTACAGTATACAAACTCAATGTTTACTATTCACTACCGGAAAACCCAAATTTGCCGAGTATCTCGGCCTTTACCGAGTGCCAGAACACGGGCACTCGGCAAAGATGTGGTTTGCCGAGTGCCACACCACGAGCACTCGGCAAACATCTGCCACACGGCATGTCCGAGCTTTACCGAGTGCCGGCCGTCGGCAAAGAATGACACTCGGCAAACTGTCCCCTTTGCCGAGTGTTGGCCCGGCGGCACTCGGCAAAGCCGGCGCGCGTGCCCAGCACGCGCGCCGCCCGTTAGTGGGGCTGATGGCGTCAAGTCTTTGCCGAGTGCCACCACCTGGCACTCGGCAAAGGGGGTAGTTTGCCAAGTGCCTTCACTTGACACTCGGCAAATTTTCTTTTGCCGAGTGCTGGAGCTTAGGTACTCGGCAAAATTGGATTAAAAAAATTTTGGCCTTCAAAATTTTTTGGTCCCTAGTTAAATTTGATAATTTAATCCCTAGTAACATAAAAAACTTTTATTGATTGGTTTACTATTTTCTGTTAATTTTTTGTTTGCGGGGAATAATCGTTCGAAGTTAATATTAAATTAGAAGTGGGTCAAAATTTCGAAATCAATGAATGGAAATTTGATATTTATGTACCAGAATCAAAACCGATGCCGTATGCGCGAAAGAACTTAAAAGTTGAAGCATCTTTATTAGGAAACTTGATCATAAGCGTGTGCACGGACGTTCGGAAAAAACCAAAAATAGCATGCAATGTCTGAAAATCATGGGAATTGTGCAAAACTGTTAATTTCATGCGAGGATAGAGTGGAAAAAATTGACAGCGTTTCGGACACATGACAATGTACGCCGCTCACAAGCCGGAGAATCTCCGAAGAAGTTTCGGAGAGATGTGTAGTATCCGGTTGGATTTGTGGTTGAAATGAAAGTCGCATATGATTTTCAATGTGAAACTTTTTATATAGATAAATAACAACAAAACATGTGTCTTGTGAAAATTTGGTTAATTTTTGAATTTTTTATCTATATATTAAATTATTTTTGGCACATATTGAAAATCATTATATTTAGTTTTAAGTTGATCTTTAAACCCAAGAAATAATAGGGTTTTTTGCATGAAATCATGAACCATAATTTGTTGTTTTATTTTGGCAAATTATTTAGTTGGTAGTCACTAAATTTTTTATACATACCTCATCAAAACGAATTTGTTGATATAAATTCAATTCGACTTTAGAAACACATGAAATAATAGGTTTTCTTGCATTAAATCATGAAACTTGAAATTCAAATTATGTTAATTTGAGTTTGGAATAGTTATGCATGAAATAATATGTTTTTACATTATGTTAATTTCAGTATCATTGCTTTTGGAACTCGGTTAAAATAAATAGTTGTCGAGTGCCACCTGGTCCGGCACTTGGCAAAGAAATGAATCAAATTTTTTTAAAACCCTTTGCCGAGTGCCGCGATCTGGCACTCGGCATAGGTGTAGTTTGCCGAGTGCCGCCGATCTGGCACTCGGCATAGCCATAGTTTGCCGAGTGCCGGATCCAGGCACACGGCAAATAACGGGAATAATCCCCCGGCGCCCGATCCTTAACTCATTTATTTATCCACGCGCCCCGGTCCGCCACGCCTCCGCTCACGCCCCCGACCCATCGTGTCGCCCCGGCCACGCCCCAACGCCACCGCCGTCGCCTCCACGCGGCCGGGCCACCGCCGTCCCGCGCGCCGCCCTGGGCCCCTCGCTGCCCGTGGCCGGGCCTCCCGCCGCCGCCGCCCCGCTCGCCGCCCGCGGCCCCGTGCCCCGCGCTGCCCGCTCGCCGCGCGCCCGCGGCCCCGTGCCCCGCGCGCCGCCCACAGCCGTCGCCGGCTTCGCCCCGGGCCCTGCGCCTCCCCACCGACACCCGCGGCCGGCGCCACCACCGCCTCGGCTCCGCCCCGCCGCCCCCCACCCCACCCCACGCCAAGGTAATTAATTTGTGTTTTTTGTTAATTTATTTAGCTTATAGTTTATTAGTTTAATTAGTTTATTTAGAATATTATTTATATGTTTAGTTAGTTTCTAAATATTTAGTTAGTTTTGAAGTCTGATTTAAATATTTATTTAGTTTTAAAGTCGTAGTATATTTTCGATGTTTTTTAGTTTATTTAGGAAATCATGTTCGTAGATCGCGTAAACTAGTTAGGCGTCTCCCGTTCGGAAGAGATACGAGTGGAGATATGCAGTTTTTTCTGCATATCTTTAATCGTATCTGTTTCGAATTGTCCACGCTTCTTTGGACAGCCCAAGGATGCATAGATGGGGTCAGGTTATATGGTCGGCTCCGATCCGAGTCAGAGTTTCGGCATCACCTCCCTGTTGTTCTTGGGATACACAATCTCCCTTTCGGGACGTGTATCTAGAGAACAGCGGGGAGGTGCTGCCGAAATTATGTCTCGGATAGGATTGGATCATGGAAGCTGACCGCATCTACGTATGGTCGGGTGGGATTAGGACCTATCCTTACCTACTAGACTAAGCCGAATTTTGATAGTAGTCGCTGATATCTTGGAAGATGGATGACCGTGAGTGGATGTACACCGGCCGGGTAACTCGAGCTAGCATGACCAATGAATGGATTGAGAAGACTAACGAGTTCTTGGAAGGGGCATGGGCGCAAGCCGAAGGGTCGAGGTTCATGTGGTGTCCCTGCAAGAGTTGTGGAAACCAGAAACGGAAGACAAAGAAGGTCATGGGAGAACATCTTGTCAATTATGGATTTACGCCAGACTATACCCAGTGGATCTTTCACGGTGAAGCCCATCGTATGAGAGACGAGGTCGTGAGGCAACGCATCGATGAATGTGATGTTGCTGGTGGGATTGGAGACATGTTAGACGACTATGAAGAGGCACATTTCGGTGAAGGACCGCAGGAGGAGGAGCTAGAGGCAAGCACAAAGGAGTTTTACGAGATGTTGGAGGCGGCACAGAAACCTCTTCACGGCCAAACAAAGGTTTCTCAGCTGGACGGCATTGGACGCCTTATGGCCTTAAAGTCCCAGTTTGGCCTGAGCCGAGACACCTTTGATAGTATGTTGACCGTTTTTGGGAGCATGCTTTCGGAAGATCACATTCTGCCCAAGACAATGTATCAGGCGACGAAAATCCTTAGTGCACTGAAGATGCCATATGAGCAGATACATTCTTGTCCTAATGGGTGCATCTTATTTAGGAAAGAGCACGAGGCTGAAACTTACTATCCAAAATGCAAAACCTCAAGATTCCTGGAGGTGGATGCTGGTGATGGTCAGCCTAAGAGGCAGCTCACGATTCCTGTGAAAATTGTACGTTACCTTCCGTTCATTCAGATGATCCAAATACTCTATATGACCGAGGAAACCGCGAAACAGATGACATGGCACAAAAAAGGTGTTCGATACAACCCAGATAAGATGGTGCATCCCTCCGACGGTGAGTCATGGACTCATTTTGATGAGATTCATCATGAGAAAG
The DNA here is from genome assembly GCF_016808335.1 of Panicum virgatum. Lineage (NCBI taxonomy): Eukaryota > Viridiplantae > Streptophyta > Magnoliopsida > Poales > Poaceae > Panicum > Panicum virgatum. The sequence goes on along the minus strand of NC_053141.1, from coordinate 38,199,532 downwards.
CTAAAGAAGCTCGTAATGTACGTATTGCGCTGGCAACCGATTGGTTCAATCCTTATAGTATGATGGCCGCATCGTACTCATGTTGGCCCGTGTTCGTTATTCCCTTGAATCTCCCCCCCCCCCCCGGCGTTCTCTTTCAACGACAAACCATATTTGTGTCGTTGATTATTCCTGAGCACCCAGGAAATAAAATGAGTGTTTACATGGAGCCTCTAATCGATGAGTTGATCAAAGCATGGGAGGAGGGGGTGTGGACGTAAGACCGAGCGACAAAGACAAACTTCAGAATGTATGTGTGGTACCACTACTCTCTGCATGACCTCCCAGCGTATGGCATTTTCTGCGGGTGGTGTACTCATGGAAAGTTCCCATGCCCAACATGCAAGGCAACTCTGCACTTCATTTGGTTGAGAAAGGGGGGCAAGTATTCATTGTTTGACAAACATCGACAATTCCTTCCTGTTGACCATCCATTTAGAAGAGACATTAAGAACTTCACGAAAGGTGTCGTAGTTACACAATCTGCACCACAGATGCTGACGGGTGCCGTGCTTCATGCTCAGATAGATGCTCTCCATGTCAATGATGCAGGTGGTTTTGTGGGATATGGCGAAGAACATTCCTGGACTTAGGTCTCTGGCTTGTGGAGGCTTCCCTATATTAATGATCTCCTCCTTCCACATAATATTGATAGCATGCACACTGAAAAGAATTGGGGCGAGGCTCTTTTTGGAACTGTCATGGACATTCCTGATAAGACGAAGGACAACGTCAAGGCTCGAGTGGATCTGGCAACGTTGTGTGATAGACCAAGATACGAAATGAAGACTCCGAGACCAAGGAGACAATGGAGGAAGACTCCGGCGGATTTCGTCCTAACGAGGCCCCAAAAAAAGGAAGCACTAGAGTGGATCCAAAAGTTACAATTTCCAGATGGGTATACAGCGAATCTGAGGAGGGGAGTTAATTTGACTACGATGCGAATCAACGGGTTGAAGAGTCAAGACTACCACATATGGATTGAGCGGCTTCTTCCTATGATGGTTCGAGGCTATCTCCCTGATAATATATGGCGAGTGTTGGCAGAGTTGAGCAATTTCTTCCGCCAGCTGTGTGCTAAGGAGTTATCTCGGGTCGTCATTTTGGACATCGAAAGAGTGGCCCCTGTGTTGCTATGTAAGCTGGAGAAGATCTTTCCACCCGCCTTCTTCAATCCGATGCAGCATTTGCTTCTACATCTTCCGTACGAGGCACGGATGGGGGGGCCTGTGCAGTACCGTTGGTACTATCCAATTGAGAGATGTCAGAAGGTCCTTCGAACGAAATGCAAAAATAAATGTAAAATTGAAGCTTCTATTGCAGAGTCATATATTTTGGAGGAGGTGTCAAACTTCACAACCAAATACTATGGTGCTAATCTTCCCAGCGTGCATAATCCACCCCCTCATTACAATGCTGGCGATAATGAATCGAGTCTCAGCATCTTCCGAGTACAACTTGGAAGTGCAAGTGATGCAAGGTACAAGACCTTGAACCATGAAGAGTGGCGCCGTATCATGCTATACGTGTTGACCAACCTTTCCGAGATGGAGCCGTATATTGTGTAAGTACTCAACATTGTGCCCAATTCACGAGTTTTTGTTTCACAAGTTTTCACTACTTAGCATCCAACCCCCTTTGTCATTTTTGATACAGGGAATTTCAACAACTATTTTGGCGTCGCTCAAGGGCTCCAACCACGATGGAAATGGAGAGTCTTCTTAAAAATGGCGCGGGAAATTCACAACTCGATTTCATTTATTGGTTTCAACAAAAGGTAGTCTTGAATTCATAGTTCTATTCCATTTCGTTGTCCTCGAACTATATGACAAACTATCTTGAATACGCTTGCAGGGCCAAACTAATTCATCCATGAGTGCCGAGTTGCGACAGGTTGCCGATGGTTTTAGCTACAGGGTCAAGTCGTTTAATGTTTATGACGTGAATGGATATCGCTTCCACACAATGACATACAGGAGGAGGAGGAGCACGTGGAAGGGGACGAGGAGGAGGACGAGGAGGAGGCCGAGGAGGGGCGGCAGGAGATGAGCGGGTGGTGTGGTTGCGTGGACCGTCGCAACTCCCGCGACGTCCGATACCTCTAGCGAGACGCCCGATGATTCGGCCACTAGAGCCTAAGTAAGTATGTTAGTACTTATTTATTATGCATTACATATATTTAAAATTGCAATACTAACTAAAATTTTACCTTAAACACTCTTGCAAGGGGGTGGTTTTTTGTGCAGCCTGGTGAGCACAAACGGAAGCCCAATGGTATCTTGGGTCTTTTGTGCCGGCTGCACTTCCCCGGGCTCGTGATACATGCCGGGGTGCTGGAGCCGGCATACACATGGGACCACTACATGGCCAGCCCGGACGCTACTGATCGCGAAGGAAGGAACTTTACCACCAAAGCGAGGTGGGTGGTCGGGGAGTTGTGGGTAAGTCATCCTCGCACTAAATTGTTAGAAATATCACATTATGTTTCAATTTTTGGAATAATGATTGCAATTATCTTGTGGGTATATATGCAGGATTTCTACGGGTACGAGGAAGGCTATGAGGCCCGGGCGAACGAGCGGGCACACCAGGCTTGCTACAAGCTGGTGAAGGACGTGCACTACGAGGCGCGTGTCCAGGCCGTCATTGTGTACTGCGCCGAGTTCGAGAAGAGGAGTGTCAAGAAACCAGCTGCAAGGGACATTTTTCTCACGCGAGACCAGTACTTAAGGGTAAATAAATGTCATATCTACTCATTTTATTTTGTATTTGATATTACAATATGTCATGCACTTCATTACGTTTAGGTGCCTCCGAACTGGTGCGCAAACAAGGCCGAGTGCTGGTCTATGATGGTGGACAAGTGGATCAGCGAGGATTGGGCCCGCCAGCACGCCTTATGCCGGGAGCGCCGCTTGATGATGCCGGGTCCGGCACATCATCAAGGGAGCCTTAGCCTCAGCGAGTACAAGAATACTTGGGTAAGTTCACTAATTTCTTCATTCTTTCTAAAGCTATATTTTTAATTCTTACTAATCATCTTATTGACTTCTTGGCAGTCGGAGTCTCATCCAGGCCAGTCTTGCAACGACTTCACGGCGTACGCCATGTCTCACATGGGCAGGGCGACGTCGAATGTGGCCTACAACCCGGCGGCTCCACCAAAGGCCTACACAAACCCAAGCATCCACGCGCGCATCAATGCATACACGGAGGTGGGAAGGGCGCTCCACGGGGAGACTTGGGATCCGACCACCGCGCCACTCTCTGGAGAAGCCATCATGAGGGCGGGACAAGGGAAGAAGCACGGGCGGTACTTGATCGCCAACAGCTTGGTCGACACGGCGAGTACGCCCAGTCTCTCGCAGCTTAGGGCAAGTACCACCAACTCGACCCCGCCCATACGCCCACGGCCTGAGACTTTAGTGGCCAGCGTGCACCAGAGACAAATTAGTTTAGATTTAGTTGCCGTTCTATGATTAAAATGAAACTTTGCTTCGTATTGTAACATGGAGGTTTAAATCTTGTAGGCCGAGATGGAGGCTAAGTTTGAGGAGGAGAGGAGGTGCCGAATGGAGATCGAGGCCAAGCTGGAGCAGGAGCGGAAGCTGAGGGAGGAGCAGTCGGTTATGTTGCATAGCATGGTCACCTGGATGCAAGGACTTGGCGCGTCGATGAACTATGCGACGCCGCCTCCTCCCTTCGCCTTACCAGCTCAGCCTTACTTTCCTGTAGGACCTTCTGACACTCCCGTGAGTATGCTTTGTTTGTAGATATTAATTATTATATATTTGTTATTCTTACTCAAATTATGTGTTTCTATTTGCAGAATCAGTCGTGGAACGCATCGAACGACCCTCCTCCGGACCAGAACTCGCCGGCGGCTCCGTGGCAATCTTGCCCCCCCCCCCCCGACCGTGAGTGACACCTGCTCGTAGATTGTACACTATGGACTCTTAGCATGTGGACATATTTTATGTATTGGACTTTATATATGTGATGGACTCGTTCTATGTGATATATGTGATGGACTCGTTCTATGTGATGGACTCGTTCTATCGGACTTGTGAGATGTGATGGACTCGTTATTTGTATCGATGCTATTCTCGTATTTGTCAATTATATATTTATTGTTATAACTGCCTGTAATGTCCCTGCATTTATATATATTGTTGTTGTATTTATATTGAAAAACAGAGAGAAAAAAATGTGTCAACTTTGCCGAGTGCTTATGCAAAAACACTCGGCAAAGTGGCCTTCACATGTCACCAGAACACCCACTTTGCCGAGTGCTAAAGTCCTAGCACTCGGCAAAGATTTGAAAGTTTGCCGAGTGCCAGGACCCAGCACTCGGCAAAGCGACCACGTGGCGGGACCCTGAGCGGCCGTTTTGCCGAGTGCCTACCGTTAGGCACTCGGCAAATATTTGAAAGTTTGCCGAGTGCCTGCCGTTAGCCACTCGGCAAAGATGCCGCCCAGGGTCGCGCCACGTGGCTCCTATGCCGAGTGCCAAGGCACTCGGCAAAGACTTTGCCGAGTGCCCGAAATCCGACACTCGGCAAAGACCACTATGCCGTGGGAGGCTTTGCCGAGTGGTGTTTGCCGAGTATTACACTCGGCAAAGAGTTTGCCGAGTGTAAACTGTCCTTTGACGAGTGTAACCGGCAGCAAAGCGGCTAAATCCGGTAGTGATTCTCATGTAACAGCCTATAACAATTAATATATCTACTATCTTTCTTCTTTTTCTTTCCGGTCCAACCCCTCCCCCCTCCAACCCACGTGTCTCTATTTCCATCGACATCTTTACCCTCAAATTCGCTCTCATCGAAAGCCACCACGCTAAAAACTTCATTGTGATGTCCAATCTTACATAACTATTCTCTACTATACGCGGCGGATCTAGCACCCACCTTCCTCGAGCTTGATCCACCTAGACCATCTCTCTAAAAAAAGAGAGGATAGATTAGAAAAACTTTTTAAATAAAATATAATATTAGGAGATAGTAGATTGTTACCTGGTTTATCCACGGCCTCCATCCAAATTACAAATAAGTAACTTTTGAATTACATGTTGTTAAACAATTCTAAAATTTGATTATAAATTCATTTTTTAGATTAATTATAAATTCATTTTGTTCATATTGAAAATGGTATAAGAGATTTGCCTCGGAAAAGTAACTTATATATTTACTTTTTTTAATAATTATATTGTGCTAAAAAGTACTAAGTGAAACTAATAATACTTGAGACCTCATAAGTTGTAACGAGGGGGAGTAGAACGCCAGATGAAGTTTTCCATTAATGGCTAGTTTTGGCTTCTCGTTGCAACACTTTCTGCGAATCAGCGAGTTCTTTCGGAAGAATTTATGAATTCCACATCTGCCTGAAACTAATTTTGTTTTGTTATTATCCCCCCCCCCCCCCCCAAATGACAGACGGAGAACTTAATATACAACGGCCGTTTACAAAAAAACAAAAGAATTCACCTCCCTGCTCATTTCTATACATCCAACCAAAATTAAGTGATGACGGTTGAGAAGCAATGACACTATGAACTGATTTATTATAGACCAAAGATGAGGAGGACCGGGGGGGGGGGGGGGGGGGGGGGGAGTAAGACTAGGGCATAATTACAGTTTCGAGAATATACACATCCGATGCTTGAGAGGGATTCAATGATAAGATCGGATTTGTGCCAATTAGCACAGGAGAACGCCGGTCCAAGTAGGAAGATCACTTTGAATGCCACCTGGAGTAACCAAGCCAGACTGACCAGTTCAGCAATCTTCACGACAGTAGGACAAAACTAGCATCACCAATCCAACATAATGCACATAAAATCTCTTATCATTCTTGTGAAGCATTTTGAGAATCTTCTTCACAAATATTTGATGATGCTTTGCTCGGATTGATTATTGCAGGCATCCATTGCTCGGGAATCACAATAAAATAAGCAGACATAGCTTTTCTAAACCGCTTCTTATATTGCATAGGTGAAACAACAGTTGGTGAGCCGTTCTTCGGCCCACCAAGAATGCCAGAAGATTTTACCCATGTTTCAAGGTGCTTGTCCCATGTATACTGTCTCATAAAATCAATAATTCCCAAGACCAGTTCATGTTTCTCCTCATCAACTCCCACAAGCAAGGAATAATCCATCACATCAATTCCCTGAAAGGACAATGGAGCTCATTAATGCATCTATGTATAAGGCTCACAGTTTACGATTTAGTTTTAGATTGTATTTTAATTTGGCATATCATACGCACTAGCACATCTACCTATAGACCTATTGCCTTTTTTTTTTAGTCAAAACCTATTGCCTATTGTTGGTCTCAAGCGAACCTTACCAAGTCCTAGGAGGTGGAGAAAAAAGTACAGTCAACGGCTACAATATATCAGAAAACTGAAGACATAGTCCAACTATGTCTAGTGACTTGTCATTGTGTGACTCTGACTGCTTAGAAACTTGTAAGGATCAGCGCTGCAGTGGTGGAGTCAAATATCCAAGTCAAAACGACCAACATGGCTTAACATGCTATTAAAAGCAATCAGCTCATTCTGGCGTTTGCTATTCGCAAAGCATATAAATGACAGCAATGCAAAGGCTTGTAGCATGTGATTTGCTTACGGTCCAAAAGCATATTTCACTCAGGGCCATGTAAATCAAAAGCCAAAGTAAAGTGGAAAGATGCCAAGTAGGTCGATACTTCATTATCTGCAAAGTTTACATCGTTCCCCTAATACTGGAAAGGACAACAGGATCTGAGATCTTCTAACTTATACTGTATTAAAAATTAGCATCTGAAAAAATAAGGTCAATCTCTCTAAGGCTCTCACCGTATACTGGAACTATACAATAATTTGAGGAAAATAAATGAACATAGGTCGGACAAGTCATGAACAAAATGATATAGGCCAAAAGAGGATTAAATTGGAAAAAAGAAATTGAAAATAAGAACGCTCCGTTTATTGTCACGACCATGAAAAAATCAGGGCAAAGATTGTTGAACACGAAAAGGTGAGGTTAGAAATAACCCTGGAAGCTGCTACATTTTTAAAACCATTGATGTAAACAATAAATTGATGCAAACTTACAGCTAGAAACGAAGTATCATTCCAAACAGCCCTCTCTAGTAGCCGCTTCGCCTTGTTCCCAACAAAAATTGGTGAAGTTGGCATCGCCTCAATTAAATTCTGGTCAAGAAGGACCTTGTTGCTGCCATTTGAATCTGCATTATACCTTGACCTTGAAGATCCCTTGAGATCATACAGCCTGGTGATATTCCGTCCAAACAAAAGATTTTCCATCACAAGCAAATCCATCTTTGACTCCTTGCCACCCTTCACATGCTTAATTGTAACCTAAGGACAGCAGGTCAAAAAAGAAAATTACGCCTTCCAGTCAGGAAAAAACTGACAACTTTTACACTTTGAAGTTAAGATGCTGCTTTGACCACTAAATTTTGTTCATAAAATACTGATAATAGGCTACAAGGGAATAATGGTATGCAACAAAAGGGGCTTATATCAAAGGAACTTGTTACAAGCAACATCTTTAGTTAAAATTAATACAACTTTACTGCACATATTCTTAGTACTATTTTCAACAAAAGGGATTATATCTGTTTCTTGCTAATGATATGCTATAGTACCTGTGGCTGTGGATCTGATCCCAAACACCAAGGACTTATTATACTCAAATTTGGAGGTTCAAAACATAAGATTTAATTTGTGGCAAATTTGGTGAATAGTTGATTTTAACTAAAGAAGAATTCTAATTTGAGTCTAGATTTAATCCTAGAATTATCAAATGATTCAAGGAGGAACGCAGGGATCCAATGGGATACAATAATACATATGACTTGCATACAAAAAACAAAAGATGCCATGCTTGATAGCCACAACTATGTTTATAAAAGTTTCTGGTTGATTGATTGCCAGTGCCATTTTTCTTACAAGGTGCCTACTAATATTGAAGGACCATAATACAACAACAACAACAACATAGCCTTTTTTCCCAAGCAAGTTGGGGTAGGCTATTGAAGGACCATAATATTGCATTAAATCAATGGATGGATGAATTTTTTTTCCCACAGATGATGTGTAATAACACTGAAGAAAGTTTAAAGAACATACCTGATAGATCCCCAAAATTTTTGCTAGGCATGTAGGACTTCCGGTGCTTATGGACTCTGACAGATATTTAAAATATTCCGGGCCAAACTTTAGGAATGATTCAAGCTCTGTCTTGGTAACTTGCTTTATTATAAATCTATCATCCAAAGATTTCGCGAAAAACACATTGCTTTTACCACCTTGTGCTCCCCATTTCTTGCATCGACTGATAGACCTCAAAAAGTCAAGCTCAGATGGACAGCAAGACTTTCTCAGTGCTTCAAACTTTTTTGCATAATAGCACGTCACGTTATATTTGACTTTCCCAAGCGGCCCACCATCTTCAAAAGAAACACTCAAGTGCACCTGATTACCTCCAGATACTGATGGAGTTACATCATAGTGGGATCCAAATTCATCAAATAAATGAAATGGATTAAAATTTCCTGAATCATAGACAGGCAATGGAAGAGAAGAATCTTTGTCTCTACTTTTTATGCTCTCATCAGACAACTGGAAGCAGTACATGGGTGAAACAAGTGCATAAGAAATAACACTTGTTGGCTCATCATCAAATACTGGGATGACAATATCATTAGCTCCAGTAGGCAGGAAAAATCTTGCCCCACCTTTCTGTGATAGCTCACAAAACAATTCAACGTATTTAGGAGTGTAGTCAGTCAAGGAAGCAAATCTCAGTGGTGAACCAGATGTTGTGTTTAAGGAACTGTTTGATGTCATATAAGGCACCTTAAGCCATCTAAGTAATTCTTCTGCTGCATCACCAGATTGGACAGTGAAATTATGGGACGGTACAGCCTTGGCTTGACTTTTAACATCAACTGCTGTGCCTTCAACTGAATGTAGTGGTTTTGCCAAGTTTGAATCGGGGACAGGTCCATTCTGACCTCTCCATTTTGCATCCAATGTGTCCGGAATATCAGTAGTAACTGGGAATTGTCCATCAGAAACAACCCTACGTACCCCAATTCTGGATTCTTGGTTATCCAATTGATCCTTAACATCTGCACTGGTAGCATGATTCATCTCTGCAACATTCCTCATGCTATTTTCATTAGATTGATTGGCATGGTTGAGCCCCTCATCTTCACCATGAAGTGAGTGACTAGAGCTCTGCTGTAACAACCCTTCCTTAGAAATTGAAGGAATTTCTATGACCTTTGAGCCCTTCTCTAACTTTGCGGCTGCACTGGCACCAACTGATTTATCACTAAAATCACAATTCCCACTTCCAATCCGTAAACCAGCGAGTGCATCACAGTACTTGCCACCAGAATTTGCAATGAATTTCAGCCGTTGGTCCCACAAGTAACACAGAAATAATAGATGCCTCCTTAGTTTGTTAACCTCAAGAATATCAATGAATGGTTGTCCTTTTCTCATATCATTTTTCAGTAGATTCTTTAATGACTCCTGGGAGATGAAAATTCCAATAATCAGAATACAGATTTACTAACGAAATTCTATTTGTGCAGACATATGTAGGACAGTGTTCAATTAATAAAACGTTATATAAAGAAATCCAAAACTACTTAACCATAAAGTCAGCCTTCTCTGCCAACAGGATCTCTTCCAGTTCTCCAATATTTCTTCTCAACTCGAGAATCTTCAAGTTGCCATCAAAAGAACCTGTAATTGGCCTTCCTCCTGAAATTTTGTGGAGTGCATTTAGAACTTCAGAGAACAAAAGTTCAGCTGAGTCATCCACCTGAATTATTGACAATCAGCGTCAGCGAGATGTTACTGCATACAAAGGCTCATAACATTAAGGACATATGCGCATTACCTCTTTTGCTTCTTGTTCTACCCACTCCTGATGCTGGGAAGTGAAATCAAGTTTCGGTGGTGGTAAATACACAGAGTGGACCTTAATTGATGCATATCGGAAGCAAGCAACCATTTCGCCAAAGCTGAAATACCAACATGTAAGGCACAACCCTTAATGATCTGATAAGATGGAAAAGAGGTGAGAATGTACCCATAAAAGCGAAGGCAATCCCTGTGAAGCGAATGACCACAGCTGGCAACCCTACTTGCTGCTGCATGATTTGAAAAACTGAGTTCCAAAAATTTACCAAAAGACAAGCCCCAGGCAGCATCAGACATCACTACTCTTTTAGTTGCTGGAGGGAGCCCATTAACTCGAGGACAGCGTAAGCATCTATGCCACATCCAAATTCTACCATCATGTTCACCATCACCAGGCAACTTTACTGAAAGTTTCCTTACTGATATTGTTAAGCTGCCTTGGGGGTGAACATAGCAATAAACATGGGCCTCTGGTGGCAGCTCACAAGAGTGGCAAAGGTTGCTCTGAACAAAAAACGAAAGTTAAGAATAATATGAGGTTGTAAAGCAAATATAGATGTAAGAAAACCTCAGTCTAACCTGATCAAATAGCTGGTCACGCAGAAACCTGCCTAAAGGTTTATCAAAGTTACCATAATATTTTATGCGAAGAAGGTGTGGCCTCTCACACAGAGTTTCTTTCCAAACACAACGAGAAGATAGAGAAACCAATATACTCTGATTATCAGCAGGAGATGCTGGAATTTCATCTGTTTTGGCAACTGAATTATCATCATGAGAAATTTGTACATTCAAAGGAGCAGCTGGCATATCTGCTACCTTGTCACCAATCTCGGAATTCTTGGTGGATGAATTATCACTCTTAACGGACAACAAATTTGTAGAATGAGAAGGCAATACACCGAAGTCATTAACCAATGCATTTCTGGTGGTTCCAGGTTGGCTGTCATGTAGATTCATTTTTCTATTCACATCTCTAGTACAATCAGGACAATGGCATGAAATGTTTGAATACTGAACCAAGGGACCAATAGACGATTGAGAAGAAGCATCCAGCAAACAGGTAATGTGTCCATTTTGGCTATTGATTTCATCATAATGAACTCCCAATGATGTTTGTTCCATTCTTTTATTGCTATTATATGTCAAATCATCATTTTGCAAGTCATGTGCTTGCAGGCTACTGTTTGGTGATGAAGCACTAGGGATTGATAAGATAGGTATTGTCGAGATCGATCTATCAGCACTGGAAGGTTTATCTGGCAAAGCAACAATAATTGGAGACTTCAGCGGGAGTTCTGGGAGAGTTGCACCTTCATCCACAAGGAATGATGTTTCAAGAGCCAAGTGATAGGCTGCAAATACTCCATACTGCACAACATGCTTCACTTTTTTTAGCTCATCACCGTTAGCACCTTTGAGCAAGATCTGCAGAAAATTAGACATAGTTAGACATATGACCTGTGGCAGCAGCTTATTTTTTATTATGCGCTTGTTTCCTGACAGAAGTAATGCAGATCATTTATCTGTATCTGCATGAAGTAATGACAGAATTCCTAACAAGCATTCAAGGAACATATATATCCACAGTTAAACAAAAACAAATTTTTTCGTAGAATGAAAATTGCTGTTCATGGACAGAGAAATTATTCCATCCAGGTTTATTGAACAACTAACACATCAACCCCAATTTCATTGACCATTTTCAATGATAAAACTTCCAATCTCCGTGCTGAACTGACTACTTCAAATCAGTTTAATTTAAAACTTTTCCCATATCATCAAAATTTAAGTGAGGGAATTAGGTGAAGTATATGGTATAAGTAAGTGTTTCTCATTCATTATGCTGTTTCCAGTTACCAGCAAACGACCTTGTGTACCCCTTAGTAATTAAGTAGACAAAGCAACAAAGTTACCATGCTGAAACATGAGAAGAAACATAAACACTATAGCTGAGAGAAAAAGTGAATACTTACTGTACAACCAAAGGGTTTTGGACAGCCTTCAAAAAACATGAGAGTCTTCAACATTTTCTTCCCACCTTCTCCAGCAGTCCCATGTTCTTCAACATACTTCTCTACATGGAATAAATCACAACGCCCTAGCTTTTGGGACGACAAATAATCAATTGAGGGAACTATTTGAGCACCAGTGCAGCGAGATATCCTTTCCAGCAGTGGCCTTTTGATATTCAGAACTAGTGAAATGTTTTTCTCTAGAAATAGATCCTGAGCATAACGTGACACAGATTTCTCTACCAATACAACACTTGGTTGGTGTGCTTTGATCTTCGCAACAGCCATTTTCAAATAATCTGTTTCCTGGAGTCAAAAAAGAAAGTTATGAGAATGCAGCTGTCTACAACCCAATCAGCGTGCTTTCTGTTTACAACATACATGATATGTGTGAAAATAGACTGAGATTCACAGGATATACCTGCTGCAGTAAAGTATCGAAACTTGAAAGCAAATTTGATACACGCTGATATTCGAGTGCACCACCAAGAATTAGGATTTGTGGCTTTTCTTTTTTTGATGACATACGCCGGTGAGCAACATTCTTCTTACAAACAACTCCTTTTACTACGAAACTGTAAAGGAATTTGTGGCGAAAAAACACAAGTTTGAAATCAACGAAATGCATTGACAATATTATATTATTCAATATGAAATTCAAAATGCAATAGATTAAAGGGAGACAGAAAAGAAAGTTCAACAGCAAGTGACAGCAAGTGGCATTAGAGGGCATTTGAATTACAGAGCATTCAATTGGCATAAAGTATCAGGTTACAGCAGCTCAGAAGTATATAGATGTAAAATTATTAAAATATATGAATTTGAGTTTTGATGCATGGAAATCGGAAGATAGAATCTGTTTACCTTTCACTTGGATGACCACAAGCCAAGCATTTCACCTTAACATAGCCACCAGGATCCATCTGACCACCTTTGCTGGTGGTATCTGGTTTCAAAAGAGATGCAGCTTCCCAAGACAGAGAGGTAACTATATCTAGCCAACTCCCTTTGCCAGTTTTATCAGTTAAGGGTACCTTCTCAGCCTGAAGAAGTTGAGAAACTAACGCCCGAAAATGGCCATCAACTATGTCTTTCATGGCTTTCTTGTGTTCCTCGGCCGATTTATCTCTACTTCGACAGTGCCCACTGCCAAAGCTGCTTGAGCGTTGATATCCCCACTCTCCTGTGGCATCCACCCCCTCATCATCATCACGTTCACCATCATGATCATCCTCTTCGTCCTCAGGTTCCGGAGGTACCCAAAGTGAGCTATTGTTTTCAAAGCCCACAGGTTCATTATCCAACACTTCCATGCTATACATGGAAGAAGACCGAGCATTGCAGCACTCATCAACACTATGATCTTCATTCTTATCTGCTCCCAAGGAATCAATTAAGGCTGTTACATCTTTCCTTGGGGATGTCGATTCTTTTGCATCATCACTGCAATCAACTTGATGGCCATCAAAATACATAGGTCCATAATATTCATCAGAATTTTGCAAGTGTTGCCCTTCCAAATCTGAATTGAAAACTGCATAGTCATCATCTTCATCGTCACTCCTAACACAGACAAAAAAATGCTAGATTAACAACAGGAATGCAACTTGTAATTCAAAATAAAACGTTCCTATTACTTTATTCATTTTGTGCATGATATTACTATTCATTATAGCTATGAAAGATAAATCAACCAATGCAAGAAATGAAAGTAACGTCATGAATCTAGCTAAATCACTGGTCCTCTAAAGAAAAGACACATTACTTGGTAAAGGAAGTGAAAAGGATAAAAGATATGATGAACTCAAACTGAGTATCTTTCATTTTAAGGAGAGTAGGGGACCTAGTAAGGACAAGCAAGTCAGGATGTCAGTATAATGGACCGCACGGCATCATGCATATTATTAGTGAGATTGAGAGGAGAAAGTTGACAGGATGGCGATACCTTAGTTACCACATTTCATCTTCTAATTAATCCAAGGGATGATTATTAATAATAACTAACAACCAATTCCAGTCGCACATTGCTGGTTAACCATCAGTCAACAGCTTATGAATTTTCCTATGCTCATTTGGCACTTTCATGTGGAAATTTCAAAATGAACATTAGACTGCCCTTGTGGTATACTAAAATGAACCAATATGGACCACAGACAACCAAAAGTAGTAACTGATACTAGATCCAGAAAAACACAGTTGATAACTACTGCTATGCAACATAGGAAGTTGAGGTCAAGGACCTGACCGTCCTGATCCTATGGCGTGTGGTGGAGACGGAGAGAAGCACTTATGGATACACAGGGAGAATTGGAGAGATAGAGAGAAAGGTGAAGGAATATATCGATATTTATAGCTTATTTGATTTCCAATAAATAGATTATCCCTCCCAGTAGAGATGACATCCAAACAAATCACAGCAATCTAATTTTCAAACCTCCAAACAAATCTCAGCAATCTAATTTTCAAATGAAATGTATCTCCTACGAAGATCTTGAGCCTTGTGGAGCACCCACCACCGGATCCTAGGTAAGTAGGCATTAGTGCAGCTCCAAATAAAAGGGATATCATAACAGTTGATCTAATGTACTGAGAAAAGCCTGATACCAATAGCAATGTCATTAGGTAGGCAATCTCCAGACAAAATATCCAAAAGGTTCGAGTAGCAGGATTTTTTTTATGTCAAAGCATCCATAGAGAAAATTTATTATGGTTCAACAATTGTACCGGACACGTGCTGGCCTAGCAGCACATAACTTAAGGCATACATGCTAGCCCAAATAACAGTAATGTAAGAATTTTAGCTAATAGTTGTAGAGAGTTGAAAATGCACCTGATACCAAAAGTGTTATCTATCCAATAAAATGCCAACAGGTTCAACACTGGGATTGTCTATGTTCAAGGATTAACAGAGAAAATACTGTGGCTCAAATAGTAAGTACACATTGTCCAACACCTCTAACCAGAACTAATATAACATGTAGCAGCATCTCACAAGCACAGACGCAAGATCCTGATCAGTCAATCAGTGCATGCATAATCTTCTTGTGGCACATAACAGCACTTCTCAATAATAATGTGACGAGTTAGCCTTCCATTTCTTAAAGAACACAACATGGACCATGGAAAGACTCATACCTCTGCACGCAAAAGTTGAATGTATCCAATGAGTTGTCCACATAAGCTGCAGGTTCCATGGTTGGAGCAGGCTCCATCACAGTCTGCTTCTTCTCAGGGTAGCCGTCATCCTCGCCGCAGTTGCCCTCGCCGTGGACAGGCATCGACGCGAATTCAGTGTAGCTAACATTCGCATAGGACGACATCTGCCCGTTTGTCCCCGTGAAGCTGGACTTGTTGCTCCCCACGCTAGCGGCGGACATCGACGGGCTGGATGGCTGCTGTGCCGCCATGTCTCCCCGCGCGGCGGCCTCCTCCTCCAGCCAGCGCTGGAAGCAGTAGGTGCAGACCCTGATCCTCTCGCCGTCCTCCCTCGCGGCGTCCCCGGGCGAGCGGGGCACGGAATTGGCCGTGCACCGGGCGCAGAACACGCGGCCGCAGTGGCGGCAGTGGTGGCGCCGGTTCAGGATGGTGAACTGCGCGTCGCAGTCGTAGCACACGCGGCAGCTCTGGTCCGGCATCCAGAAGTCCCTCGACAGGTCATGCGGCAGCGGCTGCTGCGGCTGCCCCGCCGCCGCAGCCGACTGCGAGGAGGGCGGCGGCGGCGACTGCTCGCCCCGCCGCGGCATCCACGACTTCACGGCACCGAACAGCTCCACAAGGCGTCCCTCCGGTGATCCCATCATCCACGCCACGCGCTCCACCGCCACCAGCAGCAGCCCCACCCCTCATGCTCAATCCGGCGACGCCTCAATCCGCATAGCTAGCTTCTCCCCCAAGCCAAAACCGCTCCCACCTCCGCGCTGCAACCCGCCCACCAGTACCAGATCAGATCACTCACCGCGGCAGCGGCAGCAGCAGCGGCTCACAGCCTCGACGAATTGGGCGCGAAGATTCCCACCTCCCCACCAGGAATTCGAGGAGGCTGGATCGAAGCGAAGCAACTGGGAATCGCGGAGGGGAAGTGATTTGGCTTATGAGAGAAAAACGAGATTAATAAGTCGGGCTCAGATTAGGAGGGGCTGAGGGTTCCAGAAGGGCGCCAGTAGAGCACGGGAGGCTGGAGGGTGCGGTTTCACGGGGACGGAGATAGAAAGGGAGGGGAGGGGAGGGAGATGGATTAAACTGACGCGTCTCCGTTTTTTCAAATCTTTTTCTGGATTTTGGATATATATGTTTCCTTTTTCCTCGGCTTTTTGATTATTTGCTTTCTTGCCGCCACCGGCTGCTCTCTCTCTCTCGTTCGTTTCGCTACCCTCTTTTATTGTGGTTTTTTTCTTTCTGGCATAAACCAATTGTTTCAAGAAATACTTGCTGTATTTCTTCCTCATGCGTATTCACGCTATCTTTGTGCGGTACCTAATGACACGCCTTAGAGTAGGGACTCCAACTAATTTTCTTATCATAAATTCATAATTATCAATTATTATTGTATTCATCTCTCATGTGTTAAGCTGCCGCCACCAGTTTTCTTAGGGAGTTAGGGGTATGCAAGGATTTTAGTAGTGCCTCATGTTTTTGTTATTTGGCATATTTTAATTCAGTGTCGTATATAAAAGATGATTTAGCAATGATATGCTTTGTAAAACCGCTGGCATACGTTTTGTCGTATACGTTTAAATATTTTTTTTAGTGATTTGGTGGTGACTCATTGTTTTTTTTAGATTACACAGTGCAAACTCAAACACGAGGCACACGCTTATCCCTATAAACATACGCTCATGCTTTATTTAATTGGACGCATTGCATAGCGGTGCGTCGTATATGCGTAAAGATCGGATATCAAACTGATTTTGTATCTTTCCTCTCTTGCTTTGCGTGTTTTCTATTGGAAAATGTACATTTGTATGTGTCATGGTGACTCATGCTATCTTTTCACAACAACTTGTGCCACGTCTTATGGCTATCGAATCTATAGTAATTATTTACCAGGCTACCAGCATTGGTAGTGTATCAGAAGGTAGATTCAGCATCTATTTTTAGAGGAACATAGTTTCTTCGTTGTAACCGGGTGGAGTGTATTTTGTATGTTTAAGAATAGAGTCACCATCTACTTTCATCTTCTATTTTTTGTTGCATCAATCATGTCTTATATTAGAGTTCGTTATCCAATAATTGAATTTTTGTTACTCTAATGTTTATTTGTTGTTTCTCAAAGCGTAGGTTCTCACTTTAAGGGATGACTCCCGACCTTTCTCTCTGTTTCTTGCTCATTTCTAGCATATAACATGTGTATCATCCCATAAGTGTGTTGATTGTTTTATGCCTGCCATTGGAGATTTTGTGTGCTTTGTTTACTTGTTGCATCTACAAGTCTACAACGATGTAATGGAACTGTACTGACCTCTGCTCTCTTGCACACATTCTCGAGAGACTGAATGTCTTGGTTAAAATTCATAGTTGACTCCTTGTATCAATGAACAACTTTACTTTTACGTGATTGAGCACGCCCAAACATTCCCAAATTTTGCAGTGACAAAATACGAGATTGAGCATAATTACTCGAGCTGTGCGCCGATTAGCTGGCGACGAAAATTACACGCAAGAAAATCTAAACCAGGACTCCATTAGACACGTAACCAGTCACGGTGTCAAGTTCAATCATCAGTTCATCACACCATCAGTTTGAATCTTGGACTTGTTCCGTTCAGACGCGCAGCACTGGAGCACATCTGCACATGCAAATATCCCCTTATTAATTGCGAGTCCTTTTCCTCTTCTGGATAATTTTTTTCCGCAGCAAGCTTCCTGTCGCCTGATTAGTTTACTTCGTAGTACAGATCTAGCCGCGGCACGTTAAGACCATCTCGATTTCAGGAGCTAAATTGGGATAATTTTGGTACACGCTAGCACCGAGATTCATCAAACCTTGGGCGAGTGGACGAGCGACCAACTCTGGGCGCCAGTGAAGTTTCATGATAATTTTATAAATATTTAATTTTATTGATATGATAGGATATTTATGAGGAGATAAAAAGAAGAATTTCATGAGATGGTGAGTGAAGTTTTATTTCCATAACATTCATTCGGCATCATTATCTATTTTTTAGTTTAGATAACCGTGCAACCATACATAAAATTGGCATTATAAAATAACCCAACTATTCAGGTGAGACGAGACTTCTTGGCGTGTCCCCGGCTGGCAGGTTACGCGCGGCGAAGGGTCTCCGTGAAGGTCGCTGTCGAGCGGGCAAGCTCGGCCGACCACAGCTGTGCCGGTGCCACTCGCGATCTGCGGCGAATGACGCAAGCGATGAGAGGCGCGTCCCCAAATCAACCCCTAGAAAGAAAAAACCATCGCCAATTTTTCTGGACTCCCGCGAGGCCGATGCGTTCTGCCCCGCTCCGCGCCTCCACCACACGTGCTGCTCATGCAGGCGCCCGGACGAGACATGGGATTAATTTCCGCTGGTGGCAGGTGCCTGTATTTTTTTATTTCGTGTTATGGACAGAGAGTTTGCATGGAACGTTCTGGATGCAGTACCACATGATAGACCCGTATACAGAGGACAAGCATCAAACTAAAAAAAGGAGCTCATGTCAAGTTTGTTTCGGCGGCAGCACCTGCAGCCGGGGTTGTGCTCCATTTCTTTCGCACATGCTCCATCATCTTGAGCGTTTTTTTTATTGAGTACTTTCTCCGTCCTTAAATAAATGCACTTCTAGAATTTGGGTGTAGAAATCAATACAAGCATAAAATTACTAAACTCGCTACGTATTTGAAGAAGAGAAAGTAGAAAAAGACAATTTGAATTAGGTTATTTCCTCCGTCCCGAAAATAATTCAAGTCTCGGAATCGGCACACAAATCAATAAACATGTAAAATGACGCATATACCCCTGGTTCATTGTTATCCAAACTTACGTTTTCTAGAACAGACGAGAATCGTTGCAGACCGTGCGATGTTGTCTGGGCTTAGGGATGGCACCCGCGGGTGCGGGTGCGGGTTTGGCGAAAACCCGCCCGCAGGCAAACCCGCGGGATTGGAAAAAACCCGCCCGCGAGCAAACCCGCGGGTGCATTTCTGCACCCGCAACCGCACCCGCGGATTTCGGGCGGGTTTCGGGTGGCCGCGGGTCTAACAATAGATATAATAAAAATGCACAAATTCATCAATTTAAACAGTCAAATAACACATTTCTATAAGTAATAAGAGCAAACTAGTAACAAATCCATTAGTTCAAAGGTTGTGGTTTTTTTTTCCGGACGGATGCGGGTCCACCCGCGGGTGGAATCTCAAATCCGCACCCGCAATATGCGGGTGCGGGTCCACCCACGGGTGAAACATCATACCCACACCCGCATCCATCGGGTTTAAAATCCGCGGTTACCCGCATCCGCGGGTGGAATTGCCATCCCTATCTGGGCTCGGAACTTTGGGTCTGCTAGTTAGCCCGGAGCTTGTGGGACCCATGTGGCATCGTCTGGGCATCGTTCGTTCAGCTCGGGGGATGTGCACCATCTGGCTGGCTGCTCTCAAGAAAGATGGGTCCCATGCTAGATGGTTGCAATTTTTTTTTATCAAACTTGCACTCTTTTGTGGCAATTTTTGAATGCTAAAGTTGCATTCTTTTTGGGATGGAGGAAGTATTTATTTTAGAATAAATTTGAACTCTAGAAGTGATGCATTTCTAGAGTTCAAAATTTGTCTCAAAACAAATACACTTCTATGAATAGGACAACCTAGTTCTAGTTGTCTTTTCGTATTTTCTCTCCTTTCAAGGTGCAATACTTACACCTTTAAAGAGTATATACGTAATTTCACACTCGTATTGGTCCTCGTGCCCAAACTCTAGAAGTGCATTTATTTTGGGATGGAAGGAGTATGTGGCCTTGAGATGTCTTCCAGCCAGAGGGCGACATGGACGGCCGCCCGAAAATGACATTCCCCTCGCGTGTGTGTATTTCGCACGGAGAAAATTCAAGGCCTAGAATGAATGGCTCGTCGTGAAAAGGAAGGGACGCTCGCTATCTACTGAATATTCACTACGAGCTGCCGAACAAGTTTATTTTCCAACAGCTTGGGTAAAGAGAGGTACAATGGGCGGCTAAAAGTAAGTTTACTAGTTCAAAATCCTGATTTCAAGTGGAATTTTAAGGTTTGAAATGTTCGAACTTTAAGCAAAGAGTTGGACTTGAAGTGTTTGAAATTTTGAACAAAAGATTTTATTTGGAAGCTATTCGGTCCCCTCCTTTTAGAAAATCTTTGCATGGAGCATTTCGTCTCCCTATGGTATTTTTTTTTGAGATAACAGGAGGGGTTTGAACCCCTACTGGTAATTTTTTTGACCAACATTTACTATGTTGATAGTACATATTTTATGACATAGAATCGATGTTTTTGAGTTCGTAGTCAGATAAATTTACTTGTAATTTTTCATCACATAAATGATATATTAATGGAGCAACCGTTATTCAAAAGCTTGTTCTGAACTGAAGGAAACGTGCCTTGTGACTTCAAAGATAGTTGAATGGGTGGGTCAATTCCTCCTCCATTGAAACCATTGTTGATTTCTTCTTAACCCTCCACTTTCATCATGTCTCTCAATCGATTTCTTCTTTGCTTCTGAACTTGACAACGAAGAGCATTGCACTTCCCACTAGTGGCTTTCATCACCCTCAGTCTTCCTGGCTTCCTGCTCCCTTGCCTCCCCATCCTAACTCTTCCCCTAGGATCCTATCACCACCCTTCTTTGCAATAATCTTTTCTTATCCCCATTCCCTACCCATCCCAGCAACATTTTTTTGCCGCGTTGATAGGGTTTAGGGTCCATGTGATATGATATAACTCCATAGTAACATGATTCTATGAACCAACACCAAAAAAATTGTGTCGTCCTGTAGGATAACAAAGTAACAACTACCCCAAGATTTGCACTTGCAGTGCTAAGATGCATCTGAGGTCACAGTTTGTCCACGTATGACTTTAGATACACGCCGTTTTCAAAGTGAGTCAATCTTTAAAAGATCTAAAAGGGGGGCGATTTTTCCCGCTGATTGAGCCACGTCTACAGTAAATGAGAGCCGTCCGATTACCATCCTACGGTCCCTCCGGCTTCCCCGATCCCCGTTGCCTCCGTCGTCGTGCTGCTCGTACATCACCGGCCACATCTTCCTCCACGCAGTCCTCATTCGCCACATCCGCCAGTGCACCGCTGGCCGTGCCGTCGTGGCCGCGCTCCAGTCTCACCTCCGTCGACCGCCTATGCAGTGCCACCGGAGCGGTGTGCCCTCCTGGCTGTGCCGGCCGCACCCGCCTCCACCAGCCAGGTCGTCAGGCTGGCCTCGGCTGCCGCGGCCCGCCGGAGCCGCCCTCGCCCTGACCACCTCGCTGGGGTCTGCCAGCCCGGCCGCTGACCTGGCCTGGCCGGCGCCGTGGCGGAGGAGGAGCCACCGCCGCGTCGTGCTGCCCGCCGGCCAGCCGTGCTGAGCCGGGGGCGAGCGGACGGTCGCGCAAACGGCCGGCGACAGGGCAGCAAGGACGGCGGGGCGAGCACGGTGGCTATCAGCCCCTCCTCTCTGATCCAAATCCAAGTAGCTCATCTCCTCCACGCCATCTCCCTCCTCTCTCTCCTGCACTCCCTCGTCACACAAGCACCAGGGGCTTGCTCACTCGACCCCCTCCTTGATTTCTTTATCGCAAGAACCAGCAGCTCAATCTCCCATTTCCTCATCTGATTTCTTCAATAAAATCACCACCGCATCCCCTCGGCTCCTCGCCTCAGACTGCCAACAGCAACAAGGAGCTCCCTTCCGCTCCATCCTTGCTCAAGCGCAGCAGCACGACGACAACGAGCACAAGCCCCGCGACCTCGACCCGGTGACCACGACACCCCCGCCATGTTCAAGCTGCCAGTCCGCTACTGCTGCTGCTCGGGACGACGCCCAAGATGCTGGCCACAAACACATAGTGACGACCTACAAACTGAAGCCAAGTTGCTGCCTCCCTCGTCTCCAACCTGTTCGACGAAATGCCCCGACCATGCCGGTGTCTCTCGCCAATGTCCTGACAAGCCAAACAGTGAGTCTCCGTCATGCCGTCCCCGCCTGCCAGTTGTGCCATCCCTGGCCACACCACCAAATTCTATTTCGAAAAGTTATTTGCTAACATATTATCTACTGTACTGATCATGTACAAATATGACACAGGACGCTGCGACATCCCAGTGATCCCAACACCCACCTGAGAGCGGAGAAGAAAAGAAACAAAAAAGGTAACCATATGCATTTTGCTTTCGTAAATCTATATGTAGAAATATGCATAATATTGTGTGTCTTCATCTTCTACTCGTATATCTGTAGAATATGCTTGCCATGTCAGATAAAGTAAATACCATTGAATGTCATAGATATACTAAATTTAAAACAATGCTACCTATAGCTAAGGAGCCATTCAATTTCAGCAAGATTTGCAATCCCTTCAATATGAAAATTCCTCAAAATAGTTATAACACCTTCTGTATGCACGTAGAATTCATCAATCACAGTACAAGTTTGTAGTCCTCATTTTATATAACAAACTATGACCAGTTGTTATTTCTTTTAACTTTGTTGGCAAACAGATCTTAAATCTAATTAATTCTAACTTCCTTAGTTATAGGTAGCATTGTATTAAATTTAGTATAGCTATGACATTCAATTTCAGGAAGATTTCCAACAATACGACAATTCCTCAAAATAGTTATAACACCTTCTGTATGCACGTAGAATTCATCAATCACAATACAAGTTTGTAGTCCTCATTTTATATAACAAACTATAACCAGTTGTTATTTCTTTTAGCTTTGTTGGCAAACAGATCTTAAATCTAACTAATTCTAACTTTCAATTTCAGATGGGCATCAACTTTATTTCGGATCTACGGCCAGGTTTATGCAGTAACACTATATGTGTTAGAGTCTCAAGATTATGGGAATATAGAGGAAAGAACGATGAAGATCAGATCAAGCATCTAGATATGGTACTTATTGACGAAAAGGTACATTGCTCTGTTGTTGGTCATACCTGCTGCACCTACAGCCAAAACAGCTGACAATCTCATGCAAACAAATGCAACATCTCTTATATTATGCACATCAATTCTTTTGTCTTCTATCCGATGTAATAGCAGATATTGATTTCACAGAGGCTTCAGTCCCTTCCAATTCTATACTTAACAATGTGAAAGGAAAGAGCACATTAATCAGTTGAGCTCATGGTTAATGAACCCAGTGCAACTAAACATGATTGGTAACTCTGAATAATTAAGTACTGAATTATAATTTTTTTGGATCAGTTTGATTGAAAGGCTGAGGTGCTGTCCTTGATTAGTGAAGCAGTAGGTCACCTGAAGATTGGGTGTGATATGCTTGGTTTGCTTCCATTCACTTGGAAGAGGGTTATTATCAGCGTCCATAGTGCTTTGATACCTTCAAATAGAATAGTTCGATCTTGATGGCTATGAATCAGGCAAAGCACCATGATGTCGGCTGTCTCATAGTTGTCAAGCCTCTCTGCATGGAGTAGCTTTATGGCAACTATGAGCAAGTCAAAGAGGCATATGTTCATTTGCATGTTCATGTTATATGCCTAGAAGGAACTACAACTTAGCTTGTTTCAGTATCCTGCATGTATGTAGGATGAGTTATCTGGGTTAATCAAGCACGCCAGCAAGTTAGCAATGGTTAGCTTGTAACAGTATCTATAGCCTGAAGAATTTGTTTAATATTTTCCATAACTCAATGTTTAAACAATTCTCGATCTTGACTGCTCACATTAATCTTGCTACAATTGCTAAAATAAAATATTTAATTACTGCATATGACTACAAGGACTGTTATATGCAGAAGTTACATGTTGTTTCCTGTGATCTAACTGAATTGATCGTCCCGCGGCTGCCGCTACAGCCTCCAGACTTGACGCCAACCAGGCAGCATGCTTCCACGCGAACGTCGTGGCCTTCTTTTTCCACTCTGGCTCCGGCGACACGCGCCGAGCTTCTTCTCCAGCGACACTGAAATGAGAGATTTCTACAAGTTTGCTCTTCCTTGCATATGGCCATGGACAGCGCCATACGTGCAGCAGCCACCATCTTCGTCCTCAGCGACACACGCCGAGCTCCATTGTAACACCCCTGTGTTAATCATGCTCGCTAATCACGATTTATCTCGCTAATCGTGGACTCAATTCGTCGTTAGTGCTAATCGTGTTCGCTTAGTAAACATCTACTTAGCTGTTTCGATCTCGTTTTTGTCACCGATCCGAGCTTCAAATCAATTTTCGCCCAAAACGAAAGTTGTAGATCTTTTAATCCTCTACAATTTCTATTTTGACCAAGTTTCAAGTTCCTATATGAAATTTGGAGTTTTAGCTGGTCAAACACGAGCCAAAATCATTCAAACGAGTCAACAGTGAGCTCCAGCGTTTCTACTGTGCGCCCGACGCCCATACCGCCACTGTGGTCGCCGGCGAGCGCGTCCACGCGTCGGCAATCGCGCTCGACCTCGGCGTTGAGCACCGCTCTTAGCCACGCGGACGCCTCGAAGCTTCCTGTCCCGTCCCGTTCCTCCCTTCTCCTTCCTCAGTGCACGGCGAGCCGCAGCGAGCAGAGCTCGTCGCGCCAGCCGTCGTTCGTCGCTTCGCCGCCATCACTCGCGCCCCGAACCTCCCGAACCCCGATCCACCTAGCCCTCCACCTCCTTCGCCCGTCGCCGAGCTCGGCCGAGCCATACCCCAGCCGAAACCGACCTGCAGACCGCCGTCCACCATTGAAGCTTCGCCCCTCACGTCGACGACCCCCTTCCGGCCATCCTCCGCCGCAAATCGAACCGTGGTGAGCATCCCCGCCAACTACTCCTACTCCCCGACCTCTTTCCCCTTCGAATCGGGTGTTGCCGGCGCTGGAACGTCGTCGCGCCGCCGTGGCTGCGCCACCTCCGCCGCGGAGCGCCCCTGCGCGGGCCCGCGAGCCACCGCCGCGCGCCATGGAGCCGCCCGACCACCCTGAGCCCCGCACCACCCAGCCCTGCGCCCTCCCCGCTCCTCCGCGGCCGCAATAGCGCTGCCGCCGCGCCGCCGCCCATGCCGCGTGCGCCGCCGCCCCACCTCGCGCGCGCCCTGGTGCCCTGCCCCGCGCGCGCCCCTCCGCCGCTAGGGCATGCTGAAGCTCGCGCCGCCCGCTCCCGTCGCCGCCTTGCCTCACAGCGGCCGGAACAGCCCCGCCGCCGCCGCAAGCCGCCGCCGCTCGCTCCGTCTTGGGCCCTGCGCGCGGGCCCCTGTGCGCGAGCGCGCCCGCGTAGCGCCAGCAGGCCGGCTGGCCGGCCCCCAGCCGTCGCACGCGCGGCCAGTCACGCCGCCGGCATGCGCGGCCGGGACGGCAGCGAAGCAGGGGAAGGGGGCGAGCTGGCCGGCGCCCACCGACGTGTGGGGCCCGGCTGTCAGCCCCCCCCCCTTTTATTGTTTTGCATTTAGTTATTTTGGCTGAAAACTTCTAGAATTTGTAGAAAAATGAAGAAAAATCCAAAAAATGCGAACCCAATTTTGTTGGGGTTCTAAAACTGAGATCTTTAGAAGAAAAATACCCATGCTTCTCTAATGTCAGTTTTAGCCCTGCTAGATTTTACTTTGTGTTTGAGCTTGTCTATTTTATATCTGCAGTTCTGTTGATCTAAAAATTCTGAAAATATTTTAGTAGCCTCCACTTATCATGTGTAGTCCACTGTAAAATTTTCAGGTTCTGGTGTTGTGCACTTTGGTGTAGATCTAATTATGTTTCGTTTACCTTGCTAGGGTTGTTTTAATACTTTGTTAGCAGCATTAATTGTTGGAAAAATTTGGGTGGCATGCTTTACTGCTTTCACGTTGAGCTGGTAATTTTTGTTGCTAGGTCATGTATGCATGTTAGGTTTTGCTTTTATTTTGCCCCTAGCTTTACTCTTTTCTTTGTATAAGTGTTGTTAGTTATTCGTTTCATGCATGTGGAACCTCATCAAAGCTAGTTTCTGTCTCACTCCGTGCTACCCTAAGCAAGTTTAGTAGTTATTATTTCGAAGGAAAAACTTCAGTCTAAAATGAGTTCTTTGCATCGCATCATAAGCACTCATGCATTGCACTGTGTTCTAACTGTTGCATGGCATATTTGTATTCGTGTAGACGCCGCGAACGAAGCCGCCTACGGGTTGATTGCTGAGCCGATCCAGGAGCTGCAGGCGGGAGAGCAGCAGGAAGGCACAGGCAAGCCCACTTGCGAAGCAGTTGTTAACCCCGCTGACCTGCAAGGCAAGCCCCGGAGCATAACCTCTATTTTCAGTATTCACTGTTGTTATTTAAATATTGTGCATTTAAGTTTCTAGGAGTCGAATGAAACCCTAGTATGCATGCTTCTCCTAGGTACCTTTGGGTCTCTACTAGTAGCCAGGCACCGTTAGAACTGCTTGCTAATTAGGAACCCGGTAGAAGCCGAGTGATTCCTGTCACTCGCGAGAGATAGGTCTTGTTCTTATGAAAAGTTAGCGGAAAATGAATCTTTGAGAAAAAGAAAGAATAAATGGAGACCGGGCGGAAATGAGTTGGATTATTGGTATGGAATGGATGGAAAGTAAGCTCCGCCTGTGTCGATTGAGGACCGTACCGTTGTTGGCAGTGCTGACTGAGTTTGAACAGTACTAACCACATGTCGGAAGTAGGAGGTAGTCGAAACCGGTAAGCTAATTACCTGAATTGCAACGATACTTTGAATCGCGACCTGCTATTCTGGGAGTGGGATGATGGCGGGTGTTGGATTGTATGTCGCCTCCGGGTTTCTCTGGGAGTTCGCCGTGAGGGACCCTTCACCCGGGTTTTGGCAGGCGTGATTCAGACGTCGGGGTGATGATGGGAACAGTTGACGTGTGTGGCCCGACGGGGTTTTCACGTGTCGTGTGAGTTAGGTCCCCTTGCAAGGTTAAATCGGATCGATTCGCCGTCTCTCTCGGTTAAGAGAACCTTGGTCACTTTGTCACATCGTAGTAAGAAAATGAAATGAAAACGGAATGGAAAAGGCTGGTTTGGGAGTTACTGAAAGATAATCTGTTCCACCATGTGTGCTTTAGATGATTAGGCGAATTTAGTTAATACTTAGTATACTAAATGGAGCTAAAATATTGAAAGTAAGGATTCACTTCTAGCAGCCTTTTAGCAAAAGAACTCCAGAGCCAAAAAGCTTTGCATGTCTAGATAATGGGCTAAGTATACCCAAAGTCGGGTAAGCCTTGCTGAGTATTAGTATACTCAGGGTTGTTGTTGTAACCCTTCTAAGCAGGTTGTGTTTCCGCTGACTTCGAGGAGGTATGTGCGTCCTGGATTGGACAGCCGCTTCCTCCTGGGTGGACCGTCGAGTGGGCCCTGTCTTCCCCGTGAAGTTTGGGCAGGTTGGCATCACATCGGTGGGCAGGATGTGGAGCTCACCTTATATCATCGTCGTGGTTACCGTATTATATTTCAAACTCAGTGTTAAACTTCCGCTGTGTTTTAAACTCTGTCGCTTGTATTAAGACTTTTATGTAAAACCTGTGTTGTAAATTAATTTGAAGACTTCTGTGTGCTGGTATCACCTGTGCTCGTCTTCGTACGGGTCTAAGTGCAATTGTGATCCTGGAGTACAGTAGTTTAATCGGGATTTTACCCGACAGCCTGTCATGTTACACCGTTTTAAGTGCACAGTAATTTGATTAAGTATTAAGATGAGGGTTAGTGCATTTAAGCCGGTTTAACTTGGACGGTGCTGCTACATCCATGTACGCTGGCAACACACGCCATCGATACTGTCGCGCATGAATGCGAACTGGCTGACGCCTCCTCCTCGTCAGCGCAATGATTGCCACACAATTTCTTGCGGTGGAGCCAAGCGCCATGACTTGCAGACTGCCGCATGGTCTGGGCGATAAACGCCCCATCCCTGGCGACGAACGCCGAAGCTCTTCCGGCGACACACGCCGCTAAGCGCGTCCGGCAAGACCGACACACGATCCACTGTTGTAGCACCTCTATTGGTGATGACACACACGGCCCAGCAACCTCGCCGCTCCGCCATCAGTCAATGCCATCACGCTGCCGGCGAGCTCTGGCTTCCGCCAGTCGCCGCCATGAATGCCGCCTCGTGCCGGCCAGCACACCTCCGGCAAGGGGAACGGATCCCCCGACGACCTAACCTTGCTCTTGATACCAATTGTTGGCTTCGCCCAGGAACTCTCTCACACTCACGAACACACGACGTCGGCGAGGGAGATGATGAACGCAAGAATTTATGGCGACGAACGCCGCGGCGACGAACATCTGTATCTTGGCCTGTTATTTCAGTGGACTTGGCAACAAACACATGGGAGCTCGGGGCTACTTGTAGGCTAGGAGCATCACGGAGCCATCCTCCATGGCTGGTCTTCACGCCACGATCCGCAGGAACCGGCCGGACATCGTGGCCTCATCCACACGGACTCACGCCATGCACACACTCCCCTAACTGACACCAGCCGCACAGCACCTCTGCAGCTCACGCACATTTCGGCGACACACGCAGACTCACAAGATGCACACAACGCCTAGTGCCCATCTAACACATGTGCAAGTCAGTAATAGTTCTAACAGCTTCCACATCATTCTCTCTATTGTAGCCACCTCCCTGCATATATATGCTTCTTTGTATCACAGAAACGATAAACAAAAAAAAAGAGGTTCCACCACACTGGCCTACAGGTCGAGGCGCGGCAACGACGCCCCAGTTTTTCTAGTTGATAGCTGGAACGAGAAATAGAACAAGCAGGCCCAACAGGCCTACAATCTGAGTTGGGCTCAATGACGACAGGCCTAAAATTGTTGTTACATGCGAGAAGCGGCAACTTTCAAACAACTGTCCAACTCCCAAATTAACCAACTTCCACAAATCTCTCAGCGCCATTGTTTCTCTAGAACGACAAGGAAAACGAGGCCACGTCCCTTCACTCGGTTGCTCTTTCTCCGTCCTCTCTGCCTCTCACCAGGTAAGGGCAGAGGGAGAGAGAGAGGAGAAAGAGGGAGGGGGGAAACGCCGTCGACCATGTCGGCGGCATTCTCGGACTTCGGCCCGCTCACGGAGCGGCGCCGCGTTGAGAAGCAGCGGCAGCAGCGCCGGCGCGTCATGTTCGCCGCTGCCGGCACGTCGGTGGTCCTCATCCTCATTGTCATGGGCGGCGCTGCCGTCGCGTACAACGCTAGCGTCCAGGACGAGGAGTCGGATGCCGACTCCTCGTCCTCCTCGCCCTCTTCCCCTTCCGGCGGCGGGTCGGGGTCGAGCCTGATCAGCGTGTCCAAGAGCGTCAAGGTGATGTGCGCGCAGACCGACCACAGGGACGCCTGCGAGAAGAGCCTGTCCAAGGCCGCGAACGCCAGCGCGTCGTCGCCCAAGGACATGGTCCGCGCCGCCGTGGCCGTGATCGGGGACGCCGTCGGGAAGGCGTTCGACCAGTCGGCGCTGGCCACCGGCGACGACCCACGCGTGAAGGCCGCCGTCGCGGACTGCAAGG
Organism: Panicum virgatum; assembly: GCF_016808335.1. NCBI lineage: Eukaryota > Viridiplantae > Streptophyta > Magnoliopsida > Poales > Poaceae > Panicum > Panicum virgatum. The sequence goes on along the minus strand of NC_053141.1, from coordinate 38,169,903 downwards.
AGATATACCAGAACGCCAAGGCCGACCTCGCGCGCACGCTCCGCAGCATCGACGCCCGCGGCATGGACGAGGTCACCAAGCGCGGGTACGAGCTCCGCGTCTGGCTCAGCGCGGTGATCGCGCACATGGAGACGTGCATCGACGGGTTCCCCGACGGGGACCTGAAGAAGAACATGACCGCCACCATGGAGTCCGGGAAGGAGCTGACCAGCAACGCGCTGGCCATCATCGAGAAGGCCTCGTCGTTCCTCGCCGCGCTCCACGTCACGGCGGGGGCGGCCAGCCACCGGAGGCTGCTCAGCATCCGCGAAGGCGAAGACGTGGAGAAGCAGCCCAAAGTGAACCACTCGGGCACTTTCCTTGGCGAGCGCGGCGACAGCCCGGCGCCCGACGACAGTTCCCGAAGGAGGCTGCTCGGCATCCGCGAAGGTGAAGACGTGGAGAAGCAGCCCAAGGTCAACCACTCGGGCACTTTCCTGGGCGAGCGCGACGACAGCCCGGCGCCCGACAGTTCCCGGAGGAGGAGGCTGCTCGGCGTCGAGGACGACGATGACACCCCGCCGTGGGTGAAGGGGCCGGAGAGGAGGCTGCTCAAGGGCAGCAACTTCCAGAGCAGGCTCACGCCCAACGTGGTGGTGGCCAAGGACGGCAGCGGCAAGTTCAAGACCATCAACGACGCGCTCAACGCCATGCCCGCCAAGTACACCGGCAGGTACCTGATCTACGTGAAGCAGGGGGTGTACGAGGAGTACGTGACCATCACCAGGGCCATGGAGAACGTGACCATGTACGGCGACGGCGCCATGAAGACCATCATCACCGGCAGCAGGAACTTCGCCGACGGCCTCACCACCTACAAAACCGCAACCTTCAGTAAGAACTAAGAAGCAGCTCTGACTTTGCACGCGTGGCCTCTCATCAGCCGCTTACACCAATCTGGACGACGTACGCCGCAGACGCGCAGGGCGACGGCTTCATCGCCATCGCGCTGGGGTTCCGCAACACGGCCGGCGCGGCGAAGCACCAGGCGGTGGCGCTGCTGGTGCAGTCGGACCGGTCCATCTTCCTCAACTGCCGCATGGAAGCGTACCAGGACACGCTGTACGCGCACTCCAAGGCCCAGTTCTACCGCAACTGCGTCGTCTCGGGCACCATCGACTTTGTCTTCGGCGACGCGGCCGCCGTGTTCCAGAACTGCATCCTGGTGCTCCGCCGCCCCATGGACAGCCAGCAGAACATCGCCACGGCGCAGGGCCGCGCCGACGGCCGCGAGAGCACGGGCTTCGTGTTCCAGTACTGCCGCTTCACCGCCGAGGCGGCGCTCAGGGACGCGTCCCGCCCCGCCATCCGCAGCTACCTCGCCCGCCCCTGGCGCGAGTTCTCGCGCACGCTCATCATGGAGTCGGAGATCCCCGCCTTCATCGACAGGGCCGGGTACCTGCCGTGGAACGGCGACTTCGGGCTCAAGACGCTGTGGTACGCCGAGTACGCGAACCGGGGGCCCGGCGCCGACACCGCCGGCCGCGTCACCTGGCCCGGGTACAAGAAGGTGATCAGCAAGGACGAGGCCGCCAAGTTCACCGTGCAGAGCTTCTTGCACGCCGAGCCGTGGCTCAAGCCCGCCGGCGCGCCGGTCAAGTACGGCTTCTGGGCGTGAGGACGTTCATTCTGGCGGGGCGCGCACGCTTTCTTCTGATTCCGAGGAAGCTAGCAGAGGACGCGATCGACAGCGACGGAAGCAGAGGTCGGTTACCAAATGTGGCGCTGTTCGGTTGTTGGGAGCATGCTGATCCACTGAATGGACCATAATCCTTGTACATTGTATGTGTTGATTTTGATACTGTATGTACATGTATTGATATATCAGATTTTGTTTTCAGTGTACCATATTATGAGTTGCAAAAGCAGAAAAAAGATAGGTTGATACGAAATGATACAGGAATGCTCTCTCTCTCTCTCTCTCTCTTTCTCTCTCTCTCTCTCAATAACGATACAGCCATACAGGAATGTCACAAACCCCAGGACTTTACAGCCTGTGGCATGATGCTTGGGATTTGGTTATAAGCGCCTGGAAAATTACTAATGCATTCAGATCATCTCGGTCATCTTCAGAGGAATTTTGTCCATTAAACATTAATAGACCAGCACCGGATTCTAAACCATTTGGAACGAACATTGTTCACTGCTGATTTCACCTGGTAACAGAGATGCGCTGCTGATTTCAGACAACCCGAATCAACAACCAATTAATCCACCATTTCTTTCACACATTCCCCTCCACGGACATCATGTAGGACTACTCTGCTAGTACATATGTGGTATAAGATGACAACACTACTAACTCTCTACACCCAGAGGCAGCAACTGATGAGGTCTGATCGAGCTGGCACCGCCGCCGAAGCAGACCAATCATCAAGAGGTGAGGCCGGCGGTGTACTTGACGCCGGTGGGCGGCAGCCACATGTTGCCCCCGATGAACTGCGCGACGGTGAAGTTGCCGGCCTCCGCGGGGCTGGTCATGACGTGGAACCCCGGCCACCGGACCCGCGCTCCGACGCCGGCGCCGGGGCCCGTGTTCCTGTACTCCCCGTAGTAGAGCGTGTAGAGCGCGAACTCCCCGTCCCACGCGAGCCACCCCTCGGGGCGCACCGCGGCGCCGATGTACGACTGCATGAACACCACCCGGGAGTACTCCTTCCACGGCCGGCCGAGGTACGTCTGCGCGGCGGCGGCGGTCCCGTTGCCGGCGCCGGAGGAGGCCGCGAGGAGCTCGTCGTGGGCGGAGACGTTGCAGAACTGGAAGGCGAAGCCCGTGGTCATGTTGGCGTCGAGCCGGCCCTGCGCGGTGACGGAGTTCTTCTGGGCGGGCAGCGGGAGGCGCGCGAGGAGGAGGCAGCCCTGGAACACGGCGGCGGCGTTGCCGAAGACGAAGTCGACGGTGCCCGTGACGCGGCAGTCGCGGTAGAAGTGGCGGAGCGAGTGCGCGTACAGCGTGTCCTGGTAGCCCTCGAAGGCGCAGCGGTAGAAGACGGAGAGGTCCGAGTCGCACCGGAGCGCCACCGCCTGGTGCTTGGCGGGGCCCGCCGTGTTCTCGAACGTCAGGTCCCGCGCGATGAAGCCCCTGCCGTTCACGGCTGCGGATGATCGACGGCGGCGGCGAAGCGGGTGGAGGAAACGAAATCGCGTCAGAAAATTAGTCCGCATGGTGGAGGGTCAGCATGCAGTAAGCAGGTCAAGATCAGCATGTGGCCGGCACCTGGCCGTGCCCCTCTCCAGTACAGAACATGCAGGCGAGCATCAGGGCGAACCCACACCACTGGCCATGATGGCGAGATGACGTGATCGTCCTCCTCCCACTGTCACCACCACCAGATTCCCTAGTTCCTCGTCCTCCCCCAGTTTCACAGGCAGGCAGTGGCACTGGCAGGCTCGTCCTCGCAGTCGCAGCGAGACGAATCCTCGGGGTGGGCCCCTTGGGCAGTGCCAGAGCACCGCCGCGTGCCCCGCGTGCCAGGGCAGAGCTCGCGCCGGTGTGCCGCGCCGCCTGCACGGTGGGTGCGGGGTGACCGGGGTGAGGGTGCACGGGTTCGCTCTGCCAGCCCCTGCCCTGCCGTGCCCATGCATGGATGCGTGGCACCGGCATCGCGTCGCAACCACCCAAAACCCGGCCTCAACCAGTGTTTAATGCTGTCACGTTGCGTATTTAAGGCGAGGAGGCAGCAGGTGGTGGGAGCTGATCAGTTGAGCGCACTGCTACAGTGCTACTGCACACAGCTACAGTGCTACTTGGAGGCACAACGTGTGGGACGTGTGTGTGGGGTGTCCCGGCGGGCACCGTGTCCGCGGAAACTTCCGGCTCGCCACGCCAGCAGGTGGGCGGCGCCGAAGACGCGCGCTCTAGCGACGTGTGACGCCGCACCAGGCCTGCAGCTGCAGGCCATGCAACGCGCAGGTGCAGCTTCTGAGCTTCTACCATGGTCAAGCCCCTGGCAGAGGCCAGGGCGCGCGCCGGGCTCCCCTGGCGCACCAACCATGTTGCTTCCTCGATCCACAAGACCACAACTGGTACCGCGCGGCACGGGCGAGCGATCCGCGGCGGTCGGCACCGCCCTCGGTTGGTACTTGGTACCGATCGGGCTGCACGCCCATCATCCCATCATCCCGTGCTGCCGGCTCTGCCGCCGCTGCTCGCCGGTGATCTACGGCATCGGCATGCCACTGCCACCACGCCTCCTGACGCGCACCGCAACGTACGGTCTCTCGGTCGGTCGTAGCCACACCGCGGCGCAATGATGGCGCCTTGACCATCTTACGCATACGTCGACATGGGGTCATGCATTGTTCGTAAAGCTTAGCTCGTAATGTAAGCTTAGTGAGCTAATCCCCTGGTGGACGTGAATCTAGCTTAGCAACGCTAACGAGCTCTGAGTAATTGTTATTTGTTAGTGCTAACACAAGGACCTAGCTAGTGGTCTTGGCTTTGACCGTGCACTTGCGTATCTATTCAATTTCATGCATGGACCAGGACCGCAACTCCGGTTCTCTGCATACTCCTACGACGTGCTATCTGCAACCAAGCTTTCATGAGCTTGTTTGAACGACCGTCTACGCTCTAGTTGTTGTTGTCGTCTCCAGCGTGGTCGAGTTTTCACGAGATGTGGAGCAGAACGTACGGGAGAACAGAGTAGGTTGGACGGGCACGGGCGCACTCACCGACGGTGGCGCTGCGGTAGGTGGTGTAGCCGTCGACGTAGTTGCGGTCACCGGAGATGACCGTGACGCCCATCCCGTCGCCGACCAGCATCAGGTTCCACTTCTTCTTCCTCACCTCCACCGCCTCCCTGTACACGCCCTTCTTCACGTAGATCACGAACCGCGCCGCGCTCTCCTCGGGCGCCGCCTCCACGGCCGCGCTCACGGTCGTGAAGTTGCCGCTCCCGTCCTGCGCCACCACGGCGTCCACCGGCAGGCCCCCCGGCCCCACGGGCATCTGCAGCAGCCGCCGCTCCCTCGCGCGCAGCCACCGCGGGGGCCGGGCGCCGCCGAGGAGGCCGCGGCGGGAGGACGGCGGGTACAAGGCGGCGGCGTCCTCGCCCGCGGCGGCGACCTGGCCCAGGCCGTCGGCGAGGAGCGACGTGACGGCCTGGAGCCCCGTGGCGACGAGCGAGCCGAGGACCGAGCCGGTCGCGTCCAGGCCCTCCTTGCAGGTGTCCTGGTTCCCGAGCGCGCCGCTCAGCCAGGACCGGAGGTCGGAGCTGGCGTCGCCGGTGCCGAGGCGGCCGCCTGCTCCTCCCCCGGCGCCGGCGGTCGCCGCCGAGGTGGCGGACATGGACCACGAGAGCTCGTCGGAGGAGAGGTCGAGGAGGTCGAGGCAGTCGGCAACGGCGGAGGAGAGGCGGATGTCGCCGCCGCCGAGGATGCCGCCGACGGGGAACGCCGAGATGATGCCCGCCACGCTCCTGATCGCGTCCAGCGTCTCGCGCAGCGTGGAGACCAGCCCCGCCGAGACGCCCGCCTCCCGTGCCTTCGCCTTCGCCGCCGGCGCCGGCGTCGTCGTCACGGGGTGCGCATTGGTGGCGGCGGGGAGCACGAGCAGCGGAAGCAGCAGCGAGAGCGCGAGGAGGCGCCGAGGAGGAGGCGCTGCGGTGCGCGGAGACGCCGCCGACGCCGCCATGGACTCGCGCTAGCTTTTGCGAGAGCGAAGAGTGGCGGTGGCGGCAGCTGTGTGCTCCGCTCGGGGCACGGGCGTGTGTATATAAAGCACGGGTTCGGCCGCGCTTTTCGCGCTGATCCAACGGCTAATCACGACCGGGGTGAGTCGGTGATGGCAGGAGAACATGGCTGGCGGCGCGTCGCGTCGGGGGCTCAGACAAGCTGTCCTGGAGATGGCACACAAACTGAACAGCGAGCAGTGCCAGCAAACTGTTTTCCGTGTGACCGACACTTCTGGTGTGCGCGGAGTCGCTGCACGGAAAAGAGGCTTTGGAGGCTTTTGCTCTGTGGGCTAGCTAGCGCTTCCAGTTACAGGTGCCTTTCATGCGCAGCCGCCGTCGGTCGCTTGCTTGCTTTGGCACCGATCAGTTCGAAAATAGGGGTGATCGAAACGTGGCGCTTCAGTGTTTAAGTCCTTAAGGCTATGTTTGAATAATTGGATCAAGTGCTAATAGGCGGAGGTGCTAAATTTTAGCCAAAATTTAAAACTTTAGTATTTGCATAAGTAAAGCTTTTTTAAAAAAGTATTTGCATAAGTACTAATATGTGAACACTCACTCTCAAAAAAAAAATGTGAACACTCAACTTTAGCTTGTTCCTAGGATGAAAAAAAAACGATCACTCACTCGGTTGTGTAACTTTCGTGTGGCACGTTTGCCCACCGTTCGATCACCTTCCAGCACGGAATCGATCGGCCGGCATCCCAGTCGTTCTGTACAGGTAGCGCAGTGCCCGAAAGATGAAAGAACCCCTGCACATCCAGCAGGCATGCAGGTGCTTTGCAGCCACTCTGGTACTGGCACTACCAGCGCAGAACCCGGATCAGCCGTTCCCTATCCGGCCCTCGCTTTCCCAAATACAGTTTCTTCTTCCTTCGTACGCCGGTATGCAGGAGGTGACCATGACCCCGGTCTTGTACGCACATCACGAGCTTCGTGGCATGCATGTGCTGCCCCGTCGTCGTCCCGTACACATCAGGAGCTTTCTGCCCGTGCCCACGTTCGGCCCCCTTCGTGTCAGGTGTGCCCGCCGGGCACCCGGAGATGACTAGACAGGCCGCGGGTTGCAGCGCTCTGGGTGGATGGATGCTACTCGCGTGCGTGCATGCGCGCGTCCACAGTCCACGCCGCGTTGTGCGTGTAAAGCAGCGCGCAAAAGCGACCGAGCGACGAGCCCGCCTTTCCGTGCCACTATTTTAGCCTGCTGGACGCGGCGCATGTCGGGGACGGCGGAGGATTCGGCTCTCTGGTGGTGGGCTGGACAAGTGGAGTGGAATGGGCACCAGTTGGAGATGCTCGCCGCTGGTTGGAGAGCGATCTGTGGCTCTGTGCGGTGGGGTGAATGTTTTCCGGCGGCACCGGCAGCCGGGGCAGCGAAGTTTTCATCCGTTGATCGTAGCTCAGAGAGATATGCGCGCGGCTCACTTGCATAAGTTTTGTTTTGCTGGCGTTGTATATTTATTGGATGTGTCTCATTGAAATTTGATTAACCATCAATCAACTACTTCTACCGTTGGATGGTGAAGTTCAGATTTTCCACTCACATTTAATCAGGGTTTTGAATTTCGTTTGTCAAAAAATTTCGGACATGGCCGAAATCACTGAATTTCGCGAAATTTCGGCCAAAAATCATTTTTAGACTATTTTTAAAAATACTTTTAAATATATTTAAATTATTATTTCCGAAATTTTCAAATTTCGGAGGGGGAGGGCGAAATCACCGAATTTCGCGAAATTTCGCCAAAATTTTGAACACTACATTTAATTACAGGCACACCAGCTCCGCCAGCTTCTGTTGCGGGAAAGCAGCAACGGATCCACTATGGACCGATTTGGAATTTGTTTTAGCAAAACTTTAAGGCCAATAGGCCCAATCACCGGAACGTTCCCTACTTCGAAAATTAGAAGCGACCCGCTGACACTTTTTATTGCAAAAAAAGACTATGATAAAAATAGACTGGTGGTTCAGTTTTCACACACATTTCAGACGTATTGCAAATACAAGATAAAATATCTTTTTGCCCATTTCACACAATCATGTCACATGCTCAAGAAACTTCTACCATTTTTTCACACATTTCATAAATACCACATGCAACTTACTCATTTCTGATAATATAAACAGATTGGGTGATAAAATTGTATCATTAAAAATTACACCTATGTTGCATACAAATAACAAGTGTGACATTACAAAGCATGCAACATCTTCCAGTGAACTTCAAGGAGAAATTGAGATGGCGCCACAAAAAGGAGGACACAGTAAAACTATTATTATTATTATATGCAGAAATTAATCTTGATATAGGTAATCTGGCATTGGGTCCACCACGCACACTGAAGAACAACTGCAATAACAATCCAACAAATTTTGAATAAAATAGTGTTTATAAATGATCAAACAACATTCTTGAGGAGAAGAATTCTACAGAGGGGCCAAGGAACTAGACTGCTGACTCTAATATGCCTCCTTGGAAAACCATATGACAAAAAGTCTGCAAAATAAATTTAAAAATATAATTACACATGGATTACATTTAACTATATCAAATTTTCTACTGTGACTTGTATTATTACGAACCATAACTAAAGATCATAGTGTAAAAAGGACAAATGAATAGGAAGAGTACGTCACTTTCTATTCACTCAAAAAATTACAACATCATTAGTTGATTATGTAAAAACATAAGTTATAAACTACATACAATCAACAAAAGAGAGCTTTCAGGAATTGAAGTTTTATTCTTTAGCATGGAAGCATCTCTCTAAAAAATAAGTGCGAGCATGAACAGAGTGAACAAAGAACTAGACAGACCTCAAGGCCAGCTTAGAGCTTCCTTGCCACGCACAATTTATCACCAATAAAAAAACAATATGCTATTTTTGCTCAACTCAACAAGTGAACGACAATCAACAATATAGAACAACTAAAAGTTTACAAAAATAAAAATAAGTGATAATTCGTGTCAAATGACAAGTTGAGAGAAACTATGCCATAGCAGGACAGCTCATCAGTGCTGGTGTTTGCAATATAGACAAATGAAACAACATCTCACATCGGTGCTGATGTAGATGTCACAAAACTGCTTGATATAAACAAAACAAATTATATAATAATAATATAAAATCAATTAGAAGTTAATGTGCAAATCCATAATATCACCTTGTAAGCCGGAACATAGAAGATTTTCTACTAGTAGCTAAAAAGTCTATTATAACTCTATGTCTAATTCAATAACAGGTAGGTCTTGTCTCTAGAACTGGTGCAATACATCCTCTTATTCTCTCAATTATGTCAGCTCTTGGTTGTAGATTCTCCAGTAGGACACCATAGCTGGAAAAAAAATTGAAGTAAGGAAGCAAAAACACTTGCAAAAGACAAACATTTACATCACAGTGGAATGGCCAAGGCGCCAAGCCATACTGCAGTTAACTCTCTCAATACAAGTAAGTTTTAAAAGGCTACAATGCACAGAAAAGGTAACAAAACTGAAAGCTACTAAAGTACTTAGTACGGAATCGACGATATTTCTACCTGTAGCAAAATTAGGTCAGAATCTTGAGCACAACTGAATAACAGATAATAAACAATCTAATAAGTGTTCTACTAGGATTTCAAGTAATAAGAATAAAAAAAATCCTTGACAAATGCAGAGTATTCACGTCAAATGGATTAGGTTAGAACAAAGCTTGGGTATTTTTTTCTATTACATTATGTATGAACTACTGGTTGGCATTTAACATGCAGACAAGTCCTTTTGCTCAGGTTTCAAATTTTCTTAGGCAATAAAAAGACCGACTAAGCTTGGAAGATTGCCGGCAGTGGTCTAGTCCAACGGGGTCACAGTGGTTCACAAATTAACTGCCTTGCATCAACTTTGTTAGGTCAATTTCTCTCCACTTAAACTAAAAAAGGGAGAAGTTTTCAACTTGATTTCCTTCGTTGGGGGCTCTAGGGGGTAAGTTGATGCTAATTTCTTTTTCTTTTCTAAGCTCTTTTGTTAGTTTTATGGCTCAAATAGAGCTCTCTTTGCATCTAGCTAGCTATAGATCTCCATGGTGTGAATTTGCCATTTGAGAGACCATTTGCCTCAAACTTTTGAATGAAGTTGTGCTATTTTAGTGGAAAACAAGATTATGTAATCATTAGACCTCAATCTATTAGTTTTAGCCTCATTCCTAAGTAAATAATTTCCTAGATCTACGGAGAGAGACGAAGATTTGTTTTTTTTATACTTTTACACACATTTCTTTTGAGAAAAAGATTTGATTTATTTTTTCTATCTTTAATACATGCATCATAGATTTTTCCCTCCAAGATTAGTGGACAATAATGGTTTTGATTTTAATTTTTTAGTATGTGTTAAATTGATTATTTTCACTATCTACTCATATATAGAGGTATATATTTATGTCCATTTAGGGCTCCATTTCCTTTGAGAAAAAAAATTGATCTATTATTTTCTATCTTTGCACACATGAATGCTAGATTTTTTCCTTAAGATTTCATGGTACAATAATAGGTGGGGTTTTGACTTTTTTCAACATCTACGCATATATAAAAGTATATATCAATCGCCATTTATGGTTTTGCTTCGAGAAAAGATTTTGATTTATTTTTTCTATATTTACATAAACGCATGACCATTTTAATCCATTTATATTATTTTTTGTTGTTCAGAGATTGATAGGACCACGCAAAATTCATTTAAGAATTTGATACATTGCCAAGGTTGATATTTACATAAATTCATTTAAGTTGCAGAGAACCACGCAAAAAATAAGAAGACAAGGTTGATACATTGCCAATGCAAAGCCTGCAACAATTTGAGAGTATTCAGTGATCCAACTACAATAAGATCACATGTGGTGGTGAGTGATTTTGTTAAGAACTACACGATCTGGAAGTATCATGGCAAGACGGATGCTCCCCCTCCTATGAATAATCCATTGGATGGAATCATGCAAGAGGATGAGTTTAACAAAATGTTTGATGCTTATTATGATGGTGGCAGAGATGACGGGGTTGGCGGATTCCATGGTGATGTTGTCGATGACAGGCCCATCGATGGTGATAGTAGTGACGATGAACTTGACGATAGTGATTTTCTGAGCTAGTTGTTGCGCCTCACCAAAGCGGAGGTATTGGTTGCTAGTGTCAGGGGGTTAGCAAACTTTGAAACAGCGAGAAAATCAGTAGAGAAAAATATATATGAGCGATTGAAGGGATGCACTGAACCATGCATGCCTCCTTTCATACTTAACCTATTGAGTCTAAAGGCTAAGCATGGTTAGTCAGATGGTAGCTTCAACGATCTGCTGCTTATCTTGACTTGGTTGCTTCCAAAGCCAAATAAAGTGACAACCAACACATACCAAGCAAAGAAGTTTGTCAGCCCGTTAATGATGGTGTGGAAAGAATTCTCGCATGACCAAATCATTGTATTTTGTATCGTGGGGATACTTTTAAAGACTTGAACAACTACTCTGTATGTTCAGCAAGTCGATAAAAAACAATGCTGGTTACTATAGTGGCAAAAATTAAGGTCCAACCGATGCGAATAAAAGGAAGGGGAACGTTGCGAAGAATATTGTTGCCTCTATTGAGATGGATGACACGACTTTAGGCATTTCTGAGAAGCAGAGCAGAATTTCCGCCATAGTTATGTGGTACCTCCCAATTTCAGGTTGCTTGAGGCATTTCTTCTCGAACCCAAAGATTGTTGAATTGATGCAATGGTGGGATTTAGATAAGCACAAGAAGGATGACAGAAAGCTCTGACATCTCGGCAGTGGAAGGAATTCGATAAAAAGTATTGATGAACGAACTAGCACCCACAACACATGACCAGAAATCTGCATTCATAATATAAAGATCACATAACTTTAAATCTTCATGGTCGTGTATAAGTTCCTCTACCTGTTCAGGAGCTAACATGCTGATCAACCTATCTAGTGCTTCCTTTGTAGGATTAAGATAGTATAGTTCATAATTCAGTTTGCATCCATGAAATAGCAAATTCCCCACCATAAGATCCCACTCCACTTTGTCGGGTTCTCTCATTCCACCGTTCCTTACTTTTGGGTCATATGAAGATTACTTCATTGAATGAACTTTAAATGCCATCACAGTATCATCCAGCATGCACCTCGCTGTCACAAATTATTACCAAAGTATAAAAAGATTGTCCATATCAAATTTTAACAAAGAGTCAATCATCAAAAAGTATCAAGAGTAGAGAGCTTATCAACTGCAAACATTTCCCATAAAAAAAATTATTTTTTATTATTTATCTATGTATCAGGCATCGAATGTTAATAAATGAGCACAAGAACCCAGCTTATGATTACATGAATTTTTTTGCTTTCCTTATGAGACAAAAGTTTCAACTTTTAAGAAATAGATGCAACTAATGATCCTGATCTGGATTCAAGAGATACCTTTTGTTGCGCAGCCTTCGAGAGGGCGCGCTTCTCATCCGCTCGGACCTTCAGCCTGGTGTTGTTACAGTTATGCTGTCTCACTTGGGCCCATGTGTGGAACCCCCCCCCCAAGCCCCGCAGATGTGCCTGCAATGGTCGTAGAATTCCTTGGGCGAACCAAAAATGCGGTCACACATAGCACACTGGCAGACCATAGCTGTATAGATCAGCAACGAGATCAGCTAAGCAAGGAGTTAAGGAACCACTTGGAGTTTGGGAGATCGATACGGCTAAAGCCTCACCGTTCTCAGTGCTACAGGAGGCCAGAGGCGCAAGGGCTTGGCGGCGGCGGCTCTATAGGGGGTTGCTGGATGCAACAAGAAGTGTCAGATCGAAGAAGAGGTAGTTTGCACAGTGACTAGTTTATTTTATTAGGAAAGATCCTCCAAGTCAGACAGGCATATGCTCCTATGCATTCTTGTCTAATAACCCCGTCTTAATGAGTTCCTCGTCAGCTGCCAAATCATCAGAATGTCACCGGGACCTCTCCCCCATCCCCACCACCTCTCTGACATATAGGGCTCACATGTCAGTGAGCTAATCAATTTTTAGTTTTTTCCATTACTTATTCCCTCTACCTCTCGTCTCTCGCGAGTCGAACGGCCGGCCGAATTGCCGTTGCGCCATGACAGCAACCCGACCTCCCCATCCATTCTCTCGCTACCGGCGGAGGGCGCACATGGGCGGCGGCGACTCTGCAACGCCAGGGTAGCACGAGGCAAGTGCCACGTATCCTAGAGGCTACGGCGAGGGTGCGTGGGCCTAGGCGCCCGGTTGGGCGACGCGCGATTGGTGGTGAGCAGGCGGCGAACTGTAGGGCTGCACGGCGAGAAGCGAAACCAGCACCGAGCGGACGGCGCGTGGCGCGCGGGAGAAGCGAGCAGGCTGCATGCGCGGTGAACTGGCACGGGGGAGGAAAGAAGAGAAGGGGGGAGGAAAGGGGAGAGGACAGAGGAGGGAAACCACCTTTCCATCTGAAGAAACTAAAGAGCTGTTGACTGAATCTATGCACTACTGTAGAGCTTATATTAGGGTCGCATGCCAAGTTATTAGAACCGGACTGGACATCGAACAGGTGAAGCTATCGGTTCACTAGTTCACTGGTCCAACCGTTAAGACCGACTGAACCGCAGTTCGATAGTTTTGGACCGAATGATTGAATCACTCACAAATACTTCAGACCGGTTCAATGTAATGATGTATAATAGATAATTAGCAACATATATTCGATCGTTTATATAAATAAGATTATTAAAAACACAATTATATAACCTGCTTCCCACTAATTGACGGACAAGTACAAACACATACTCCAAGATATTGGTGCTCTAGAGTCAGGGGCGGAGCCAGGATGTCGTTTTTTCATTGTTAGGGGGGGCCAACCATACAAATTTCTATAAAAATTTAATCAAAATTTAAATTTGTAATGGAAATTTGGGGCTCATGGGGGCCAGGCCCCTGTCCGCCCCCCCTCTCTCCGCCCCTGTCTAGAGTTGTTTTACTGGATATATAAAATATGTCTATGGAAATATAATATGTGAGCACTTATAAATTGGTGCAAAAAAGACTAGAATAATAATTCAAATATTCACCATTGCAAAACAATCTTAAATGCTAAAATAAAATGCTCTATTGTGAAGAGCTCGTTCAGATACTCAAAATAGATATATTATTTGGCTAATTTGAGGTGGATTTTAAAAGACTATGAAATTTTGAAATTTAATAAATACATAAAGTCAACAGGAGAACCAACCGCCGACTACACATGCAATAAGCATCAGCGCATCAGCATGCAGCACAGCAGCAGCCAGCACTGCACCACGCCCACGCGGCACGCGCATCAGCGCATGCAACAGCACAGTGCACAACACCCAATCAAACAGACAGTAGCGGTTCGAAGAAAACCGGCCGGTTCGTCTGGCTTTTTTTCCATCCAATTATACAAACGGTCTTTTAACCAAATCGCACCAGCAGAGCTCTGGTTCGATCTTTTACCGGTTGGACCACCGGTCTGGTCCGGTCCTAATAACTAGGGTCACATGTTAGCCAATTTCACTATTTTGGTTAAGTTCAGGAGATACTCATGCAATGCAGCTAAGTGCCTCCTGCTTAGGGCATGTTTAGTTCGCGAATTTTTTTGAGTTTTGGTACTGTAGCACTTTCGTCGTTATTTAGTAATTAATATTTAATTATAGACTAATTAGGCTTAAAACATTCGTCTCGTCGTTTATAGTTAAACTATGTAATAAGTTATTTTTTAACTACATTTAATGCTCCATACATAGTTTGAAGATTCGATGTGATGAGTACTGTAAAAAAAAATTTGGGAACTAAACATGGCCTAATAGACGGTTTCATCATTTGGATTCAGACCATTAGGCACCTGTGTAACGCGGCTAAAGCTTAAATGTGTGCAACAAATGTTGATGACTTCTGTAGCACTATTTCTGTTGCAAAAGGCCTTTTGTCCCGGGACACAACTCCTTTTAGTCCCGGTTTTGCAACCGGGATAAGGAGTTCGGGACAAAAAGTCCCCACCCTTTTTAGTCCCAGGTCCAATAACCCAGTACTCGAACCTAAGATGTCTTGTCTCGCGTGTAGTTTCATTACCACCCACCTACACAGTACATGTGACTTTAGATGAGATGCTTTTCTTTTAAATTAACCCGTGAATGACCCTTTATTTCCGTTTGGAGCCACCAACCAGAACTAAAGGCCCTTTTGATCCGGGTTGGAATCACCAACCGAGACCAAAGGGTCATTCTTTAGTCCCGGTTGATGTTATCACCCAAGACTAAAAGTCCAGGATCTTTGGTCCCAGTTGGAGCCACCAACTGGGATTAAAGGGTGACTTTTAGCCCCGGTTGGTGGCTCCAACCTAGACCAAAGGTCCCTGCCACCCTCTAGCCGTCGGACCCGGGACTAAAGAGGGCTTTAGTCCCAGGTCCAATAGTGGCCGGGACTAATGTGTTGGACCAAAATCCCTTTCTGTGTAGTAGTGCATGGAGCTTGAGGAGCCCTTTCTGTGTAGTAGTCCAATAGTGGCCGAGATTAAAGGAGCTTGATGAGTTTTATATTGATAAAATTCTCTACACATCCCATGAAACTCTATCCTTCTCTCCTTGCCACGTCAACAAAATTGATGATATTTAATATCATAAAACTCTCCATAAAACTCTCACTGAGACTGGCAGTGGGAGTTTCATGGGCACAATTATCTAAACTGAGAACTAGAAAGACCAGTCTCAGTGAAAGTTTTATGGGCACAATTATCTAAATTGAGAACTAGGTAACTGTGCCAGATAGGTTTATGGTGATGAAACTCTCCTCACATCTCATGAAACTCCACTCTTCTCTCTTCTTGCCATATCAGTAAAAGTGATGATATTTAATGCCATAAAATCATTTATGAAACTTCCATTGAGGGGCCGTTTAGTTCCAAAAAATTTTGCCCCAAAATATTAGAAGTATTAAATATAGATTAATTATAAAACTAATTATATGGATGGACGGGAAATCACGAGGCGAATCTATTAAAGCTAATTAATCTATCATTAGAAGTTGGTTACTGTAGCACAACATTGTCTAATTACTGTATAATTAGGTTCATTAGATTCGTCTCGCGATTTCACCCAGGGGTTATGGAATGGGTTTTGTCAGTTATCCACATTTAATATTCTAAATTAGTGGTCAAACGTTGCAAAGTTACTTTAGCGCGTGAAAATTTTTGGGAACTAAACGGGCTAGGAGACTGGTCTTAGTGTGAAATGCATACGGTTTCTTCAGCCTTTGGACTACTGTAAAATTCTCAGCAAACATTGGGACCGGGTCCAGTAATAAAGTCCTCAAGCAGATGTAGAGCACCACCAGTTCCAGGCTTCCAGCTCCCCCACCAAACATCACTGCCTATATCAGCTAAACTCTGAAGCTCCTTCCATTCCTCAGGAGCTGGTACCTCCCGTCCTTCCATCCTTTGAAGTCTCGCGCGTAGCTCCGGCGCCACCAACCCGGCACCAGCAAAGCTTCTTGCCCTTGCCAATACAGAGGCAGAGCTCCAGCGCGACACGCCTCCGCCGGGAAGAAGATGGGGTCGCTGACGGCGGAGCCACGGGCCGAGCCGGTGGTGTTCCGGTCGAGGCTCCCGGACATCGCCATCCCGGACCACCTCCCGCTCCACGACTACGTCTTCGAGCGCCTGGCGGGCCGCCGCGACCGCGCCTGCCTCATCGACGGCGCCACGGGGGAGGCGCTCACGTTTGGGGACGTGGACCGCCTGTCGCGGCGCGTGGCGGCGGGGATGCGCGCCGCCCTCGGCGTGCGCCCAGGCGGCACGGTGATGCTGCTGCTCCCCAACTCGGTCGAGTTCGCGCTCGCGTTCCTCGCGTGCTCCCGCCTCGGCGCCGCCGCCACCACGGCGAACCCGCTCCACACCCCGCCCGAGATCGCCAAGCAGGCCGCGGCCTCCGGCGCCACCGTCGTCGTCACCGAGCCGGCGTTCGTCGCCAAGGTGCGCGGGCTCGCCGGCGTCGCCGTCGTCGCCACGGGTGGCGGCGCCGAGGGGTGCGTCTCGTTCGCCGACCTCGCCGCCGACGACGACGACGAGCCGACGGCGGCCATCGACGTGGGGAACGACGTGGTCGCGCTGCCGTACTCGTCCGGCACGACGGGGCTGCCCAAGGGGGTCATGCTGTCGCACCGCGGGCTGGTGACCAGCGTGGCGCAGCTCGTCGACGGCGACAACCCGAATCTTCACCTCCGGGAGGACGACGTCGTCCTCTGCGTGCTTCCCATGTTCCACGTCTACTCGCTGCACTCCATCCTCCTCTGCGGGCTGCGCGCCGGCGCCGCGCTCGTGATCATGAAGCGCTTCGACTGCGCCCGGATGTTCGAGCTCGTGGAGCGCCACGGCGTCACGATCGCGCCGCTCGTGCCGCCCATCGTGGTGGAGATGGCCAAGAGCGACGCCATCGACCGCCACGACCTCTCCTCCGTGCGCATGGTCATCTCCGGCGCCGCGCCCATGGGCAAGGAGCTGCAGGACATCCTGCGCGCTAAGCTCCCTCGCGCCGTGCTCGGACAGGGCTATGGGATGACAGAGGCAGGGCCGGTGCTCTCGATGTGCATGGCGTTTGCCAAGGAGCCCTTGCCGGTGAAGTCCGGCGCCTGCGGCACGGTGGTGAGGAACGCTGAGCTCAAGATCATCGACCCGGAGACCGGTCTGTCCCTCCCCCGCAACCAGCCCGGGGAGATTTGCATCCGGGGCAAGCAGATAATGAAAGGTACGCATCTGATTTTCCAATCACAAACCAAGTCTTCGTGATCCAACGACATCCAAACAAGAACTTGAAGGTGACAAACGGTGCCGGTCTTGGCACGCGCAGGATACCTGAACAACCCGGAGGCCACGGCGAAGACCATCGACGCGGAGGGGTGGCTGCACACCGGCGACATTGGGTACGTCGACGACGACGACGAGATCTTCATCGTGGACCGGCTCAAGGAGCTCATCAAGTACAAGGGGTTCCAGGTCGCCCCAGCGGAGCTCGAGGCCATGCTCATCGCGCACCCCGGCATCGCCGACGCCGCCGTCGTCCCGTAAGTAGCTACCACCACATCTCTGCTCGCCGGACTTCCGGCCGCCGGCGAGAACCTTCCTATACGCGTTCCCGAACCGCACGGGCTCTGAACAACGTTTCCCCCTGCTACTTGCTCCGATCCGACGCAGGATGATGGATGACTCCTGCGGCGAGATCCCGGTGGCGTTCGTCGTGGCGTGCGGCGGCTCCGACATCACCGAGGACGAGGTCAAGCAGTACGTGGCAAAACAGGTGAGACAAGTTAACGGTTCTTGCAAGGGATATTAATTCTCAAAATATTAGTATCAGGTGATAGCAACAGTGTTTATTTTTAATTTCTTGAAACGTTTATTAGGTTGTGTTCTACAAGAGGCTGCACAAGATCTTCTTTGTGGAGACTATTCCGAAGGCGCCATCTGGCAAAATTTTGAGGAAGGACCTGAGAGCCAAGCTGGCGGCGTGCTGATGGTCCTGAGCTGTTCCTGTTGGAAAAGCGACCCGGTTTTAGTAGATTCTATTGTTCTGATTGATCATGCTAAGGATATACAGAAAAGGGTGTAAGCAGAACCAGTCAACCATGTACAAGCAGTATGTTATCTTAACTGGATAGAAATGGAAGCTGTGATTTCGCTAGTGTATACACTATTGTATTATATGATGATTCGCTTTGTTTTATATTTTTTTCTTGTATTTGTGAAATCCCTCATTTGAGGTCAGAGTCTAAGAACTCTGGTAACTCTTTTGGTTGTAGTCGTTCGCATGTGAATGATCAAGGCTGTAACTTTTTCCATAATCTAAAAAAAAATTCTATTATATGATGATTCGCTTATTCAGCTGCACTTTGGTGAAAAACATTCATTTCTTTGAAAGAGCCAAACAATTCACTTATCTGCCCCAAAAGTACATACAACCCTGACTAATGTTTGGGCGACATTATCACTAGTTAGGACGGCATAAGGATACATTCAGAGAAGGAGAAAAGGTTCAAAGTTGTCAAATGATCAAAATTGACTTGCCCTAACAACTCATTGCCTTGATCCCTACAACGTACAAGCCCAGATGGCAGGTAAGCTAGCAGATGTAATAAACAGAAAAAAATATAACAAATGGCCAACCGTGCATATGATCAAGCGCCAGAATGAGATACTGGAGATGTTGTAAATTGTCCATCTTTGAACGCATGAATATACTGCTGGGGCAAGGAATGCTCAGCCTGCAACAATTTAACAAAAATAGTCAGGGCCAACAAACTATTTTATCAGATACACTATGATTTTCTTGCAATTCAACTTCTTCAAGTTTTCTCAGAATAATTATGTAATGCTGGATGATGAAATACGAAATTACAATTTTTTTTAAAACCTTGAAACTAAAATTCCAATTTGCTTAATTTGATTAAACTTTTGACCCAACCATTATCATTCATTTCTAGTTTCAAAAGCAAAACAGGATTGCCTCTGAAGCCAAGTGACAGAAGTTAAGGGAGTGCTCACCCAATCACCATCGCTGTTTGCATCTGGAATAAGAGCATTGATTTCACTTGATTTAGCAGTTGTTATAGATGTATCCAAAGATTCCTTGCTTAAGTAAAGTTGGCAGCCAGATGTGTTGTCTATTGATATAGTTGGAACCGAGCCCTGCAGTATCATAGGAAACATAAGATATTTGCATCACTGAGGCAAGCAAATTTAATATTTTAATAATAAAGTGTTTGGAAGAAAAATCTACCTCACATTGGACTTCTACACTGTTGCAATTCACAACTTCAAAAGCTGCTACAACACCCTGGTAACAACACATGATGAGTTAATGAAGGAACAAGAATTCTTGAAGTACATGTGTCTTCACGACAAATTTACCTTGAATAAGACTCCTACTTTGGTGCACTTATCAATTGTTATGTTGTTCACTTTCCCTGCAACACAATGGGCACATATACGCTTGGCCGGTTATTGTTTGCTCTTACAAAGAGAATGCATCATTCATGAAAAATTACCTTTGACTTGCAGCACAGAATCCTTGCATCCATATGCATACACTGACTGTTTGGTATCACATTCTTCAATAATTAAGCTCTTGTTCCCAATTTGATGCTCGACCACCCATCTGATAGACAGTGACATGAATTGTGAGATTATTTCTTCGTGTTAGGTGACATTACGAGGGAGGGTTCATTTGCATTTCTGAATGGAAGGAAGGAAAATTGTAATTACTTGCGACCCATCTGGAGCTCCAATTTAGCAGGACCTTTGGTTGAGCCAAAGGAAGGTGCAGTGCGAGTTTCTTTTCCTTCAGCAGTTACAACACCTGTTCTGCCTGTTCTATTCTTGCTCTTCATGTCATCTGTCACTTTCCTGAGGCCTGTATGACAAAAAGGTGAAGCAGAAGTCATAACATATTAATGCATGAATATGGGAAGTGTACAGGATGATCAACCAAAAGTCAAATGAGGACTTGTTGTCTGACCTTGTGTCACTGGTTTTCCCGAGCTGATTTCAGCAAATACGGCTGACATTCCAGATTTGGGCTGGGATGATGAAGCTGAAGAGATTGCAAGGGATGCAGGAGGGGATGGAGCTGAAGGTGCCTTGTTCGTTGCACTTCCTGGCGGTTGCCACACTGGGCCCAATGGGTAAAACCTCTTTATGTAATCACGCAAATTGGGCACATAAAGCTCTTTTAGGGCTTTAGCCCACTCCACATGATCAGGGTCCTTATTTTTGTATTCCACAAGCACCTGATGATTTTTTTTTTGTTTAACACTAGTAAGATTTAGCCTACAAATGCTTAAGAAATCAACTCTACTATAGTTGATCTCTGAATAAGCTCGGTTGAGGACCTGAGATGACGTGTTTGAAAAGTTAATGGGGTTATCCTAATTAAGCAATATGTTTTGAACTGTTAACTGATTTGCTTTCACTTTCAAAAATCAAAACCAATCATGCTTTTTATTAGGGAAATGTTCGGTTTACACCCTCGCACTATCACAAAAGTCCTATTTTCAACATTCAACTACGAAACCGGATAACATAGGCCATCCAACTGTTAAAACCGGGCAAATTTGACCCCTTAGATGGTTATCCATTTTGCGAGAATTAAAAATATTCAAAATTAAACTAAAAATTTCATAAGTAATTCATTTGAAATAAAAAAATACGAAATGGGTATCAAAAGTTTTCTAAAAATGTAACCTATCTATTGGCACAATATTTTTCAGTTATTCATATCCAAAATTTTTATATCCATAATATTTGGTTGTTCGTAATTATGCCTATTATTTTTGAATAACTAAGATTAAAATAGAGTAATAGTAGATATGTTGTGTTTTTAGAAAACAATTGGTACTAATTTCATATTTTTATAATTTAAAATGATTAATTTTGATTTTTAGATCTAATTAGAATTTTTAATATAAAAAAATACAAAACTGCCTTCGAAAGCACCTTAAGGGACCCGATTTCGACAGTTGGATGGGCTATGTTATCTGGTTTTGTAGTTGAAGTTGAAAATTAGACCTTTGTGATAGTTCAAGGGTATAAATCGGACTTTTTTCTTTTATAAATATCAGTGCTCTTAACAAAGTCATCCGGGTCTTGACCTTTTCCTTTTTCTTTTCAAAGGGAGCCTTAAAATTTCATAGTACTGTCAACAAATTTTGTAGTGGAACTTCTCCCCCCTGATTTGGGTTATCCATTTCATACACTCAACTGCAAACCCTATCCTTTTTCATCTCCTCTGAGATCCAACACCGGAACCATGTCTACCTATTATACTTAAGTCATCAAACGGTGCACATACCTTATTGCTGTAGAACTCTGCCATTTGCCAGCTCTCTTCTACTTGCGCCATTGGAAGAGGCATTCCTGAGGATACATCGGCGAAGATCCCAATTAAACATACACGAGTGACTAAAATTAGCCTGTGACCCTGTGTTTTTTTTTTGAAAGTTTTGACCCTGTGTTTCTGCCTCACCACATAAACCTATCAAAAGGTTGGAACTTGATACTAACCGCAACCTTTGCCGGTGTAACCAATCCACGCCAAAGCGGCCAGGCTACCGGCTGCTGCCTTCAGATGGTTGGCGTGGCTCGATCTTGTCCCCTCAGCCAGTGCATTGGCCTCCAAGATCGTTTCATTCAGAGGTCCCATAAACGCCGCCAAGGACTCCATTGTTGGTTTCTGCCAAATCGATCATGCACGCACGCATACGAGAGCACAATTGATCAGACCAACGATAAACGAATCCGCAATATGCGTAAACAGTCTGTGATATCTGTTGAGACTCACCTGCGTTTGCTTGGTCCTGATAAGAAGGTCCTTCCCAACCAAGAACGCCTTCTCCACCAATCGCGTCACCTCGGCGACCTCCGCCCCGATCTTTCCGGCCGCCGCGGACACCCTCCCGAGGGCGCTGGCGACGAGATCGTCGAAGGCCAAGATCGCCGGGTCCTGCGCCGACGCGTCGTCGGGCAGGCCGCGTGGCGCGATCGACGGGTGAGCCCCGGCGCTGAGTGCCTCCAGCCGGGATACCGCCGCCTCCAGCCTCCCTATCAGGGCTCCCTCCATGGTGTTCGCGCGTCTGGGGTCGGGTCGCTAGGATGTTGAGGGGGGAATGTGCATTGGAGATAGGTAGGATGCGAGAGAGAATGCAGGTGCAGTCGCCAGTTCGCCACGGCAGCCCGCTGGAGACTGGAGAGGGAGAGAGGGATTGGCGGAAGCAGATCCGGAGGAGCCGAGACAGCCGTGGTGCTCGACATCTGTATGTACGCACGCGAGTCCCCGAAAGTGCGGCAAAAAAAAATATTAGTGGACATAATCCGAATTATATACCCTAAAAATATCATAATCCAAAGACCTGGCTATGGGGAAAGAGCTCTTCTCTCCGGATAAGGATAAGTCGCATGTGAGTAAATAATGAGCACATACATATCAATTTCACATACATATCAATTTTAGATTCAAAAAGTTAATAGTTCTATAATCGTACATCTAAATTAAAATTGGAAAAAGTTTATTTTTCATCCTTGAAGTATTACAAAAGTGTGGCATTCATCCCTCATATTTCATTTGGTGCAAATCAACCCCTTAACTGACTAAACTGGTGCATTTATCATCCCCACCTTAGTTTAACAATGGTTTAGTACAATCTAATGGCAGTTTATGCCACACTATCATTTGACTAATCTCTGCTTAGCAATGTAATAGGCTGAGTTGAAGATATAAAGCCTAAAAAAATCAGTAAATTCTCTAAATTGGGTACCCCATAAAAATTTTATCCAAAAAATTAACTTAACCGATTCACATTGAATTATTACAGCGATTGACTTAATATTAGATGTTGCTAGGCCATGATTAGTGAGATAATCACATGACCTAAACCAATATTATATGACACTAAACCATTGTTAAAATAAGGTGGGATGATAAATGCACTATTTTAGCTAGTTAAGGGATTGATTTGCACCAAATGAAACAAGAGGGATGAATGTCACACTTTAGCAATACTTAAGGGATGAAAAATACACTTTTGCCATTAAAATTCAACTATTCCATTATTTTAACAAGAATGTCAAAATAAAATTTCACTTGAATATGTTTTGCTCGAAAAATTAAAGTTACGTTTTTAAAAATAAATCTTACTTTCAATGTCCTAACAATTCACAAGTTACTTCATATCATATATAATATGGCAACGACTTTGTTTCGGCGGACCGTGCTTTGCGCTATTGCACGGGGGCCTAAATTTGCCATCCACCTACATGGAGCACTACCATAATGGGCCAATGGAAGTTGCTATTGCACGTGCAAGCAATTTAATTTTTTTAAAAAAAATTGCAGTTTTTAAACCATTTATTAGATTCAAATTTTGATTGCACAATTGTATCTCTTTCATAGAGATCTTTAAAACAAGACACTGCTTGTATATGTAATTGTTTACATATATTAGAAAAATACCAACATAAATCAGTAAAAATACCAACTTCTTACTGTTGCCTATTGCTGATCATGCAATAAACGTCCACCTATCCACAATTGTTTACCCTCATTATCTAACCACACCGTCAAATATATGTTTTAAATATCAATATCAATGTCCACTTAACTAAACTCATGCGAGTCAAGCAACATCTTGTAAAGTGACAAGCATCTTTTGCAAAATTCATAAGCAAATTAGAATACACTAAAAGTATTTTCTCACATAAAAATATATCATTAAAACATAGTAGTTTGGGATCTTGTTTTGAAGCTTTTATTAAAATGAGCACAACCGTGTCACTAGATTTTGATTTGCACACTCTATTTTGAAACTATGGTTTTTTTTATTTGAGATCATGTGCATGCACACAACTATTTGTTCTCTTTCTGCTCCTCATATATGCATGCATGTGCTCATATCATTTCTCATTTTTCTCGTCCTATTGGCCAATGTAAATTTGCCTCATTCTATTGGCAATTTATTTCCTACTACAAACCACTAATGTATTTTAAAAAATTCATATACTACAATGCTATCTTATTTTTTTAACTTTCACGGAGTACAAAATTATTTTTCTTTTCTTAATGAAGACACACAACTATTTGTTCTCTTTCTTCTCCTCATATATGAATGCATGTGCTCATATCATTCGTCCTTTTTCTATTTCTCTCCCTACCCCTTACGTGCATGCGGACATTCGAGGCTCCGAGCTAATTCACTGCCGTACAAAACCATTTATAATACGCCCGGTGTAAATTAGCCTCATCCTATTGGCAATTTATTTCCTATGACAAACCACAAATGTATTTTAAAAAATTCATATACTACAAAGCTATTTTATTTTTAACTTTCACAGAGTACAAAGTTATTTTCTCTTCTTAATAAAGACACAGATAAAAAAATACTTTTCCTAACATTAATGCACTACCAAGTTATTTTTTCTTAATTTTCATAGAGTACACTTAACAAGGGAATGCAAAGTTATTATATTGTACAAGGTAAATATGTTAAAATTTTCTTTTCTTTAATTTGGTGGGATCAAACTTTCTATTTTAGGACTCTCCTTTAAGAGTAAATGGAAAGCCCTCTCCAATTTGATGTTTTTAATCCAACACCAGACGTTCAAATTAAATAACAGTAACGTAGTTTGTTTCACTCTAATGTTTGGGCGACATTATCACTTGACGGCATAAGAATACATTATTCAGAGAACTAGGAGAAGAAAAGGTTCAAAGTTGTCAAATGATGTTGACTTGCTCTAACAACTCATATAATTCAATAACGGTGAACTAAATAGACTAATGAAAATAGGTACGAAAGTAATTTTTTTTTGGAAGAAAATACGAAAGTAAGTACGCTGGCACACGCTGCTGCAAAGCCTGCAAAATGAGCACAAGCACCTGCCACGCCGGTAATCTGCCAGGTCCCACCGGGAAGAGAGACGAGGGCGAAGCACCAACTGCCCATCACAGCCAGCCAGGGGACCTGGAGAGATCTGAATTCCGAGCACACCCCGCTCCATCGCCCGCCGATGGAGATCCCCACCGCCGTCATCCACCGCCTCCAGTCCACGCTCCGCGAGGCCGCCGGCGCCCCCGCCGCAGACGCTGCGCCCGCCCCTCCCTTCCCCACCGTCGCCGACGCCGTCGCGGCCTTCGACTCTGGCGCCGCCTCGGAGGGAGTCCGGTGCGGGCGCTGCGGCGCCGCGGGAGGGCTGCTCCGCGGCGCCAAGTCCGCGCTATGCGCCTACTGCGGGTGCCCCAGGCGCGGGGAGGAGGTGGAAGGCGGCGGCGTCGCCTTCCGCGACGGCGCGGCCTACCGGTGGCTGCTTGGCTCGCTAGGGCTCGACGGATCGGTGAGCTCTCCTTCCTACATTATTTGACGCGCAAGCTCTCTACATTTGGGTCTCGTTGCTTAGGATTTGCGAGCTCTTGTTTCTAGCAAAGCTGAGCCTCGGCATTTGGCGTAAAGGAAGAAAATTAGGATTTCTCTCTATGTGGATGTTGTGCTCCTGTAGAACTTCAAATATATTATTTAGGCAGGAGACTGCGGTACATGAAGCATATCCTAGTTAAATCTGGACTGAATTGGATAGAGAATATATATTCTTTTGTATAGAATGCTGTGTTGGATATTCTGTATTTCTAGTAATAAATAACTAAATATGCATGCATACTTTCTTAACTGTTTGTTTCTATTGGCTACCACACCATTAGCATGCAGTTCATACTTCCAGTAGACTTTATTGGTCTGTTGGACAAATGGAAATTTAGGTGTACACACATTTATCTTTAGTGCTTAATTCTTCAGAATTCGTGTCACTGTCCCAGTGTTTTCTTTAAATTCAATGTAGGCAGGAACTGTAGTCTCATATCTGAAGCTTAATCCTGGTTCTACTCATAGCTGATGGAGGATTTTGCCCCCCTTTGCTTCACTTTTTCATTCAGGAGTTTGTAGAGTTTGATAGTGATACTACGGGTTCAAATAAAAGCAAGGAAACACCAAGCAGTGGGATGATCATATCTGATCTACTGGACTTAAAACTTACTTGCCTCCCTGAGAATAAGGAAACACCTGCAAGTTCCATAACAAAGGAGCAACCCTCTTCTGTGGATACACTAAATTTATCAGCTGCTAACCTAGACTCATTTTTTGTTGAAAGAAACGAAGAGATGACCATTGCTGCTTCTCTTCCGCAAACTTATACTGTGGTGCAGGAAAAGAAAAAAACAGATAGCAAAAGCCATGAATCTTCAAGATCAGAGGTGAATGCAGCTTCTAAAGGATTAATTAGTTCTCAAAGAACAAACCAGATAGAAGCTAATCCAGCATTTGCAAGTTGGGATGCTGATTTTCAGTCTGCTAGCTCGGGAAGTGCCACAGGAGACTCCAATCAACCTGATCTATTTAAGAGCTCTTCTGCTGCCGAGTTTAGTTTCCCAGCTCCTGCAATTGCTAATAACCCTGCAATAGGTACTGAAAATAAAACAAGTATGAAAAGTGCCATCCTAGAACATCATTCGGACGATTTTGCTTCAGCAAGTGATACTTCATTTCAGGATAACCTTTCTAATCAAAAGGTTGCCCCTCTCTTAGAGAGCAACAGTGGAATTGTTCCTGAAAATAGTGCTCCAGAGTGCACTGACTCCTCTTTTGATATGAATTTTGCTAAGAGTGATCAATCGCCTGTAAGGGAAGATACTGGAGTCAATGATGATGAAGCTTTTGATGACTGGCAAGATTTTGCAGGAAGTGGTAATCAGGGAAGCCTATCAAATGCAGGAGAACATATAGTGGAGCCTTTAAAGAGAGATTCATCCAACATAAAAACAATGGATCCCGTGCCAGTAGGTGGCACAGAATCAACTAGCAATGCTAATGAAGACTCCTCTGATGATTGGCAAGCTTTTGCCTCTATTTCTGGTCAAGAAGGAGATTTAGTCAATTCGGTGGAGGGACTAACAAGTGGCGATGGTGGAGATTTGTTGAGATCAGTTGGAGAGAAAATGAGCAGCATCTCGCTTGAACATTCTTCAGAAGTTAATCCTGTTGATTTGTGGCCTGTTGGCAATGTTAAAGCACAAAACACTGCAGAAAAGGGTAAGGAAACAGATGATTCTTTTGATGATTGGCAAGATTTTACTACCTCTAGTCAAGTGCAGGCTACTTCGTTGAATAAAACTGGAGACATGATGGAAGTCCCAAAAGCCAGTCACAAAGAAACAGACATGGATTCATGGTTCATGGGAGATTTTAGGGATCCAGCAAATACTAGTATAGAGAATAAGGATAATATGTTGGACGATTGGCAAGGCTTCACTGGTTCTGATCCAGTGCTGCAAACTTCATCTAGTACAGATGGGGAAATGATGAGTGCTTTGTCTGAGCAGCATGAAGGAACTGTTTCTGTCCAATCCTGGGTGCATGACAGCAATAAGGAAGCTGCAAAGATATCCCCAACAAATGCAGAAAGCGATGCATATGATATTTGGCAAGATTTTACTAAGTCAGGCAACCTGCAAGAAAATATGTCTAATCTTGGGAGGGAAGTTACTAGTGTCTCACCTGAGCCAGCTAAAGAAATTGATTCTTTAGATCTGTGGCTAAACAGCAACTTCAAGGAATCCAAAAGCAGTGAAGGTGTTGGGAGAATTGATACCTCATCCGATGGATGGCAGGATTTTGCCAGTTTTGATCAAACTCAGACAAGTACTAAAATTCCTGGAGAGGGAAACCTGGTGAAAAATCCTTCAGGAACTGAAACTTTGGACTTATGGGCCTCGAATCATGCTAATGAAAAGAAACCTGAACAGATAAGTGAAGATAATGATCTATTTGATAACTGGCAAGATTTCCAAAACTCCCATCCCCAGCAAACAAGCCTACAAGTTTCTTCACATGCTTCACTATTTGATATACCCTCAACATCACGGCTTGATTCTTTAGGAGGAATGGAATTTGATAGTGTTTTGCAGCTAGCTTCATCTGAAAATAAGGATAAAAAGGAGGATCCTAATGAATCCAAATCAGTTCCATCTGATGGACTCTTGAAAAGGTTAGTGATTTATGGATTATGATCATGTGAACCCATGTTTTCAAATCGTCTAGCCGGACCTAGTCGCCTTGGGACCGATCAGACGACTAGTCGCGATTAGTCGTCGATCAAGCCGATTAGTCGAGCCTAGTCGGTCCTAGTCGTCTGCCTAGTCGTCCTAGTGTCCCAGGACCGATATGATATATGTACTACATATTACTTAATAAAAAGCAAGCATGAAGGCAACAATGATGGTGGGAGCATAGTCACAGGATTCGGGGTCGATGCCTCGTCCCTCGACCCGGGAACGTCGTTCCGATTCGAGGGTCGGGATCGAAGAGGGTCAGTGTCCCATTCAAGGTTGGATCGTGTCCCGGTTTGAAAGGGGTCGCAGCCCCATTGCTAGCAGATTTAATTGGGATAAGGAGGTTAAGGACAGTGGATTGGTGTGGTTTTTGTTAGACAATGAGCTGAGTACGTGTAGCATGGTCTAAATGTACTCTTTTATATGTTTCTTATATGCTTGTGCAGATTAGTTTCTTCATTAGTAGCATATATATAGTTTTTGTCTTTATCGACCCGAAGATATCGACCCCGATGAATCAGGGTCGCGTCCCACATAATAATTTATCGTTCCATAGATGTATACCCCCTTCGTACCATAATTTTATAAAGTGACGACCCTCGACCCTCGACCCCGTTCCTCGACCCGATCGACCCAGGAACTTTGTGACTATGGGTGGGAGTGTATGTGCGGGAACACTTCCACAGCTCTGTGGCATCGATCCACATCTGCACATACACATAACACTAAGTAGAGGAGAGAAAGAAGCTAGAAGAATAGCAAGCAAGAGGGGAAGCGGAGCTCGAGTATGAGCAGACAGTAAAGCAGGGGAGGGGAGAGCACAGAGAAGAAGCACGAGCAGATAGTGAAGCAGGGGAGGGGATAGCACAGAGAAGAAGCATGCCACTTACCGTCGGAGGAAGAGGGGGTCATCTTCAGGTGCTGCTGCTGGTGGCAGCCTTGCAGAACGCCGGCGCCCAAGGCCTGGCGGAGGCGGAGGCAGAGCCAGGAACTTAGGAAGCGGAAGAAAGAGGGTCGTCGGCCGCTGGGTCTTGCCGCGGTAGCAGCAGCAGGCCAGCAGCTGCGCCGGCGGACGTGCAGCAGGCGGCGGCGGTCCACGGGGCAGCGCAATTTTGGGCAGGGCAGCGTGATTTTGGCGCGGATTTGGCGGGCGGCGGCGGACGGCGCTCGTAGTCTGGAGGAGCGGGCGGACGGTCGTGGTCTGGAGCTGGGAGCTGCTGTGTCTGACTCTATATACCTAAAACCTAATGGACCGCCTCTCCAGCCCACCACCGGCCCAAGCCCACAACGCAAAATAGCCCACCACCAACTCGTGGTCTGATCGTTTTTCTAGCTGATCGGCGCGACTAATCGCGATTAAACTACGACTAATCGGACGACTAGAAAACTAGTCGCTCCAACCTAATCGGTGCCCCTTATCGAGGTCCATGGACTGATAAGCCCGACTAATCGCGACTAATCGCGATTAGTCGAACGACTAGATAACATGTTGTGAACCTTTGTTGTTTAGGGTATGGGGAGAATGGGTTATCAATTATATATACTTCAATGACCCAATCTCCCAATATTCAAACTTCATGTATATTAACCCGGTGAGCAAGCTAGCAGATCTCAAAGCTTCCAAATTATGTTGCTGAATTAGGGGGATTATTGTAATTCTTTAAAAATAAATACATGTGGTCCATGTATAAAGGCAAATACAACAGGTAGTTAGGACTTATGCCAGTGTATGTGGTGCTGTAGGTTGCCAGAATCTTCTGATCCTCTCTATCTACTTTCCCTAGGTTCTTATGGCAAAACTTAAGGTTAGCAGATGAGCCAAAAAAGGAAACTATTGTAGTAGTGGTCCAAGCTAACCTTAACAGTTGACTTATTTACTGCACCCAAAACTTTATGATTACTCAGTACTGAACTCAGTAACATGTCTAGTTTGTTGACCTTGTCTGTGTCAGGTGGCAGAATTTGGAAACTAGGAGATGATTGTTCATTAGATGTCTTGCCTCTTGTGGTTCATGCCATATAATGTTTATCTAATGTTTATATCAAGTGATCCCATTGTTAATAATATTATTTATTCACGCATTTATGTTATGTGCAGCACAAATGGAATGCAGCAGATGGGCAATGTTGATCCACTATCTTCATTATGGCCAACTAATAGCATTGGTAACAATGCTATTAGGAAACAAGAGTCTGTTAATACAAATGTAGAACAGTTGCTTGCTCAGATGCATGATCTGTCCTTTATGCTCAAAGATGAACTTTCAGTCCCTGATAAACCTGTGGAGCATTCGAAGCCCTGAAATGCACAGCAGCAAAAGTTGTGCGCTGCTACAATCAGCCAGGCAGATCGATTCTGAAAGCCCTTTGCAAGCTGGTCCGCTGGACGAATCACACCAAATATCCCCGGGTGAAAAATGCAAGTTGCAGGAACCCTTGTGTTTCCAACATTGTGCCCTTTATCAGTACATTGATCAGCAGAGGATTGTATTTGTTTCCTCTGTTGCTTCGGTGCGTTGATCGTCAGTCAGGTCTGTTCCTTGACTGTCGCTGAGTTGAGGCGTGAAAATCATGTTTTTTTTTGTGACTGCATGTGTATGTACCAATCCACGGCCTGTATGCTGTACACAGACTACCAAACTTAGCTCACAAATCAACCTATTCATTTTGAGATTATCTTTGTTACGGTTGTTCTTGCTACTGCGCTACCACAGAACATCTTGTTCCAGTATCCGCTTGTTTGCAGCTAATGCCTGATGGTATCTTGTTGGCTGCTCTGTAATTCTGGAGAGCACCACATGGACCATCAGATTATGTGGTTGCCCGCGTCGATTGCCCAATACTCAGGGTGTGATCAGTTCTTTTGGTGTAAAGTTTTTAAGTATACGGACATACATTTGAAGTATTTAATGTAGACTAATGGCAAAACAAATTACAGATTCTATCTGTAAACTGCGTGACGAATTTATTAAGTCTAATTAATCTGTCATTAGCAAATATTTACTGAAGCATCACATTATGGCGCAATTAGGCTCAAAAGTGATCTATGGAGGAAAATGACTAGTTATCCAGTCCTTTCACTGAGGATGAAATCAAATTTGCTCTGTTCTCAATGGAGAAAAACAAAGCAGCTGGCCCTGACAAGATTCCCATTGAATTCTACCAAGCATGTTGGGACATAATTAAGGGGGACATTATGGAGCTGTTTGAGGACTTCCACAATGGGAAGCTTGATGTTTATAGATTGAATTATGGTGTCATCACCTTTTTACCAAAAGTGCAGGATGCTTCCAAAATTCAACAATATAGACCAATCTGCCTCCTCAACTGCTTATATAAGTGGATTACTAAAGTACTGACTATAAGACTTGAGCACTTAGCTGACAAGCTAATTCTGAAAACTCAATCTGCCTTCTTGAAGGGAAAGAATATTATGAATGGCATTATGGCCCTACATGAGATCCTGCATGAAACTAAGAGAAAAAATGAAGTTGGGGTAATTCTCAAACTGGATTTCGAGAAAGCCTATGCTAAAGTAAACTGGAACTTTATGTTTGAATGCCTGTCACACCGGGGCTTCTGTGCTACATGGTGTGATTGGATCAGGAAGGTGGTTACAAGTGGAACTGTCTGTGTGAAACTTAATAACACTGAGGGACCCTATTTTGTAAGCCACAAAGGAGTCCGACAAGGAGATCCCATGTCCCCAATCCTATTTAACTTTGTGGTTGATTGCCTGGCAAGAATGGTTCGACAAACTCAATCAAATAATATCCTATGTGGTCTAGCTGACAATCTCATCCCCAACGGGGTTGCTATACTGCAATATGCAGATGACACCATCATCTGCATAAAAGATGATGTGAACATGGCAAAAAATCTGAAGCTTCTTCTCTACTTATATGAGCTAATGTCTGGCTTAAAAATAAATTTTGGTAAAAGTGAAGTAATCATGATTTATGGGGATAACATGAAACACAGCTTGTGTGCTGAAATTTTCAATTGCCAACTTGGAACCTTCCCAATAAAGTATTTGGGTGTTCTGTCAGCCCAAGCAGGCTCCATGTTAAGGACTGGACCATATTAGAGAACAAAAATGCAAAAAAGCTTTCCTCATGGAAGGGAAATTCCTTCTCCATTGCTGGTAGGATTGTTTCAATCAACTCAAGCCTATCAAGAACATTTATTTACCATATGTCAATGTACCTCTTACCAAAAACAACATCACATACTGCAAAGGCGGAAATTTCTCTAGCAAGGCAATAGCACCAGAAAGAAATACTACCTAATTAGATGGGAGATTGTCTGCAAAAGTAAGAAAAAAGGGAGCCTGGGAATCAAGAGTATTAGGAAGATGAATGTCAGCCTGCTGTGTAAGTGGTGGTGGAGACTGGAAAATGAGAAAGGTTTATGGCAAAATATTATAAGAGCCAAATATGTAAAAGGATCCCCTATTGGTGCTATCAAACACAGACCCGATGACTCCCCTGTCTGGCTGACCTACTCAAAATAAGACATCTCTACCTGAAAAATAGATCTGTAAAGGTAAATAATGGTCAATCTATCCTATTCTGGGAGGAAGCATGGTTGAAGGATAAACCCCTTTGCACCTTACACCTTGTTCTTTATGATATTTGTTATGACAAATATGTCTCAATCCACACTGTGCTGCTGAAGGGGACTCAGTTAAATTTCTCTAGATGGCTCCCCCGATCTTGTTTGATTCTTGGCTCACTATAATAAATGAAGTTTTCTCATACTCGTACAACAACTCGCGTGACCTAATAATCTGGAAGAATGGGCTGAAAGGCACCTTTTCTACCAAGTCTGCCTATGACTCTATCACCTCCACTGCCTCTGGGCAAACTTTTTCACATATTTGGTCCTCCAAGATCCCACATAGAATCAAGATTTTTATGTGGCTTGTGGAGAATGGTGTCATCTTAACCAAAGATAATATGATCAAAATAAACTGGTTGGGAAGCCCTGCTTGTTTCTTCTGTTCAGATGATGAAAACATTGAACACTTTTTCTTCACCTGTCCTGTTGCCAAGGTTATCTGGGGGTGGTTGGTACTAGTATTGGTGCAAATAACATCCCTAGTACCCTAGCGCAGTATAAAAATTGGATACGCCGATGGCTGCCCGGTGGCAACTCGATCTACATTTTCGGTCTCTCTGCTATATGCTGGGCAATATGGAAACGTCGAAATGAGGCGTGCTTCGACAATAAACCTCGTAAAAGCCCTACTGAAATTATTACATATGCTTGTGCACTTATGTCCTTTTGGTTAGGTTTATACGGCCCTGAGATACAAGGCAAGATCCTGGAGGGTGTGAAGACACTTCTCTCCTGCGTCCACTGGGCATCGGTGCAACCACGCCCCCCCTGCTGCTCAATCCAGCATCGTCCCAGGCACCGCAAGAGGAGGCAACGGATGAGGATGAATGAATTCCATCCTTCAGACTGCTTTGGAATATTTGGTGCTTATCGTCCTCTCTCTAGCTGCTGAAGTGTCCTGTGTTTCGTAATAAGTAAACTTGACCTAGGAATCTTAGATTCTGGGGATGGCAAACCTGGGGGCTGCATGGTCTGAATCTCGGGCCTACTTTTGGACCCTTTCGCTCTTGTTGTTCCCCCCTACTTCTTCCCCCATCTCCTTCCCGCCGTCGTCAGCTTGAACGTTTGTTATTTCCGTTGTGAAATGAAAATGGAGTTATCCTCGATTCAAAAAAAAATTAGGCTCAAAAGATTTGTCTCGCAATTTATACGTGAACTGTGCAATTGGTGTTTTTAGTCTATATTTAATACTTTATACATGTGTCTAAATATTCGACCGTTATATTATGTTTCTGTGTAAACAGTTACTTGGATCAGCGTCTAACCCTGAAAAAAACTTTCGTTTGAGTCATGTCGCGATCCGCGCAACAGGATGCACGGCGACAGGAGCGAATTGTAACCGAACCAGAACCACTCTGCAAAAGGGCAGACTGAAAGATTCAGACCTGCAATTTAAAGCGTTTGTTGAGACATCCTTGTCTAGTTTGAACGCACGCTTTTTATCCGCCAGGACAAATCCATACCGAGGCCAATCAGCCGTTGCGAAGTCAATGGCTTAGTGCCCGATTAGGACATTAACCCCTGTCCCCGACGATGTACATGTGCGCCACTAGCTGAATACATCTAGCGGATTTTGTATTCAAATCTTGTGTCAGCGATCTCGAAAGGTCTGAGGTTAACTAGAATGCATGCGTCACGGCACCAAGCAGCACGTCAGCTACGCACTTCACTATCTGTGCAGCTCGAATGAGCGGATAATTGTCTCTCTTGAGTTATAATCTAAAATGCCATAAAAAAACTGGCTTAAGTCGAGACTACAAGGAAGCTTGGGACGAACCTTTTATTTTTAGTACAAATTGAAACTGACACACAACACACTACATCCACACCTGCACGCATACGTTCATCTAAATTAAAATTGAAGGCTCATCCTCATAGGCCACATCAAAAGGTGATTTTAGTATGTGAGTTGAACGCATGTCGGCTCTTCAACTCCAAGACAGGCATGGGAAGCTCCTACTTTGAGCTTTCTCCCACTTTTCATCATTGATTTTCCAATAAAATTCTTTTGTGGAAACCAATTTTTAGACCAATACTCATTTTGTAATAATATCTAGGCCAAGACTATCAAGTCATTTATGGATTCATTAAAAAAATTATCAAGTCATTTACCTAATGAGATCAATGATGTCTTAGACATGAATATAGCCACTAGTATATTACATCGACCACTAATTCTGGTTATGAAAATATGCAAAATATATCAAAGTTGTAATGCTCTAGAACTAATTGAGCTACATCATTTTCAGATGTTGGATTGAAATACTCATGAGTTCTTTTAATAAACTAAGCATTCAAGAATATGGTGATGCCAAAACACTCTTTTAAGTGAAAAATAATGTAACCCTCACGAGAACTTAGAAGATTTGTATGAGCTTTGACAGTAGCGCCCCCCACCCCACAAACACACCCCAACATTGTTGAAGAGGAGGAGAAAGCGAAGGAGAGGAAGAAAGGGAAGATGAGTTGCAAATGTTCAACTTCTAGATCTGCCTCGGAGGATTTTTTTTTCAATTGAAAATGTAAGAGAGCTACGTTTCTTTGTATCAAGAAGGAAATAGTCTTTTACAACAACGTGGAGTGATTGGGTGCTAATTGTTTAAAAAATATTATTGCCAACGTAGCAACTACAACTATATAGCGTCCTTCCCTTTAATAAAAGGAAAAAATGGAAGCTTTGCAACTTGAAGCAGTAGTGGTTGGTTGTCGATTGTCAGCCACCGGATCAGGCTGGTTTGCTTACGCGCTTTACAGCCCACATGAACTCAACGATGCATTTTCGCTTGCCCTTTTGCTTTGTTTTCCCCCTCGTCACCTCCATTAGCACAGTACAATCATTGTCATCTTCCCCTGCTCGCCCCGAAGCTTCTGCCCCTCCTCACCTGCACGTTCCCTCGGGTCCCCACCTTCCCGGCGAAGTAACGACCACACCAGTAGGCGCCGGTTCCACACGCCGCATCTAGGTCTACGCGGCCGGTACAGTCTCCCCCCCCTCCGGCCCCCACACCCTCCTCGCCGCCGGATGATCGCCGCCGGCACCGGCTCGATGGGCCGCGCCGCGAGTCCGGCCTCCGGGCCCCAGCCCTCGCGGTGGCCGCGCGCCGTCGCGAGGCTGCGGCTGGCGCTCAGCTCCTCGGAGGCGGCGGCTGGGAGCGGCGGCGGGCGGTGGACGGCGTGCTTCCGGCCGGCGCCGTCGCCGGCCGCGGCGGGGACGGCGGCGGCGGTGAAGGAGGCGAAGGGGAAGCCGCCCGAGGTGGAGGTCGAGCCGGCGCGCGGCGGAGGGGAGGACGTGTGGAGCGCCGGTGCGGACGCGGAGGTGGCTCAGGGCGGGGGGTTCCCCGAGCACCTCGTCATCATGGTCAATGGCCTCGTCGGGAGGTGGATCCGCGGGCGCTGCAGCCTAGTTGGTTGCCCCGGCTTGCGCGTGTTGGTTTGGCGTGGCTTAAGTTTTGCCCCTTGTTGTCGTTTTGCAGTGCGGACGATTGGAAGTTCGCGGCGGAGCAGTTCGTGAGGCGGATGCCGGACAAGGTGATCGTGCACCGTGAGTAAACCCGATCCGTTGCGTATTGCATTTCATTCTTTGATTGTTAAATGTGGTTCGTTGAGTCGCGGATTGTCTGGCTGAGTTAGAAGGCATCTTCATTTGTGGAATTGTGCGTGTTTGAACTTTTTTGGGGAGGTTATTGTGATATTGGTTTAACATTCCTATTCGTGATACGATTTTGGATGGTTGAAATACAGTAACTTTTTTTTAGATGAAGTGATAACATTAAGTTGGGATGTATGAAATAATAATGGAAGATTGAGTGTCTGTCAGTCCATGGCAACTTGCAAATAGTTGTCCAGTTGACGAGAAAGTGGGAGGTTAGGCACTTCTCATTTTGTCATACTATTTATTACTCAAGCTACTGTTTGAAAGAGAAACATGAGTTTGTAAGCAGATCACCACACAGTGTGACTAAGTGCTCTGACAAATCGGTTAGGAGATAGTGATGTAGATGGGCAACACAACTTGGCATGGAGGTGAAGTAACTGTGTGTCTGTGTCCTCCTACGACCACTTATATATGAGAAAGTCTGAATTAGCATTACTAGTTTGTGATACTCTTTCTTCCTATGCAATCATAAGATGCATTTGTAGCATCACCTAGTTGGCTAGTTGCATGCCGGATCTTGATCCGAGAAATCCCAGTTGACACGACCTGGTTTTAATCCAATAGGAATTATCATATTAAGTCTAACTGTCTGAGCTCAAAGGAACTATGCAAGCACATAAGATCTTTTATTCCTTTTTTCTTGGACCGTGCACTTGTTATTACTAGTCTAAGTGCAGTTGTTTTTAGAAGTGCTTTCTGAAATAAGTTTGCAGAAGTATAATATTGTTTATAGCTTGGGAAGTGTAAGTGTAGTTTTGTGAAATTCCTTTTGAATTTGGCATTCATGTTCTCTTCGTTCTATGATTCTTCCTTGTCTTGTAAATAGATTTAAACTTGACCTTTTTGTGCAGGAAGTCAATGCAACTCTGCGACTCAGACATTTGATGGTGTTGACTTAATGGGTGAAAGGCTTGCGAATGAGGTAATATATTTTGCGTTTACTAATCATTTCTGTGATTGTTAGAACTTAGCTCCATGTGTATGTTTGGCCAATCCATTTAATTATCTCTTTTTATGTAACATTAACCACAATTTATGATGTTTTTGTTATTATATACAAGCCCTGTTGAGGTTAACAATGTCAATTATGTGTTACTTTGTGCCAAGTTGGTAGCTTCTGGGCTTCTTTTAATATATTTTAAACTTATCATTTCATATTGGAACCTAAATGAATTATTATAGGTTCTATCGGTTGTAGAGCAAAGAAGTGGTGTGAAGAAGATCTCGTTTGTGGCACACTCTCTTGGTGGTCTTGTTGCCAGATATGCTATAGGAAGGCTTTATGAACTTAATAACAGAAGTAAGTTTTCTGCCGGGAAGAGCAGAGATGACGTTGAACACTCGGAGGGTCTCATTGCTGGCTTAGAACCTATGAATTTTATAACATTTGCATCACCACATTTAGGTTCAAGTGGAAACAAACAGGTAATACTGATCTGTTTCGCTGTTTATATAACAAGAGTTAAATCGATCAGTTTGTTATTTCCTGTGTTAACTTCACATGGTTAAACGCTACCCTACCATTGTTTGAATTGATTATTGGAAATCTTAGGTTCTAGCTACATCTGTGCAATACCAGCCATGCAACATCATAGAACTTGGTTTTTGTCATTTCTGCAAATTTACTGGATACTCAGGTTTTCTGTTAATTTAGTTTTCCTATGTGTTACTATAATCACGAAGTGCCTTGATTTCACTTGAAGTAGAGCAAGAACATTCAAATTCTTCAGTAATGTTAGTCTCATGTTCAGATTCTTCCACCAGCTACCTTTTCTATGTGGCCTGCCTTTCCTTGAGAGAAGAGCATCAGAAACTGCACACTTGATTGTTGGGAGAACTGGAAAGCATTTGTTCCTTACAGACAATGATGATGGCAGACGGCCGCTCCTCCTTCGAATGGTTGATGACTGTGATGACTTACAATTCAGGTTGTTACATGGAATAGTTGATGTATCATTTCTATTTGAAATGGTTGATATTATGGATTTGTATGGAAATGAAGTCCTATTCTTTCTTCAGCTGTGTCACATCTAAGTACAGTATATTCTCTTATGCAGGTCTGCGTTGCGCTCCTTCAAACGGCGTGTAGCATATGCTAATGCCAATTTTGACCGTATCCTTCAAGATCCTCATTTCTTCTCTGTGTACTAATTATTCATGCTGAGTTACATTTCTTACCTGGACATGGTATCCACTTAACTTAAAAAAAAAGATATGGTTGGGTGGAGAACGTCATCAATCCGGCGTCAGCATGAGTTGCCAAAAGTACTTTCTTTTTATACTGTCTGCTCTGTAAATAAATAGACTATCAATTGTATTTATTACTGAACCAATTTACCTTTCTTCGGCACCTGTAGCATCGTCTTCTAGTTCGTGATGAAAAATATCCACATATTGTCTATGTTGAGAAGGAAGTTGCAGACAATAATGAAACAGAAGCCCATGCTAATCTTTATGACCCAGAAGGTATGCTGACTTCTCATTCAATCGTTTTTTGATGAGGAATGTATGAAGAGCCATTAAATACTGGAATTTTTAAGTGAATCACACATGTCTTTCCTTTGCCTTTTCCCCTGTGCTGAGAGAATTATGCATGTCTTCTGGTAGTGCTGCACTTCTACATCTCCAGCCTCTGTTTTTGCATAGTAACTACGGAATATTTTTCTACATTTAGTTATAAAGATTGTATCTCGAGCCATTCAGTCAAATTTGCTACATGGAATATTTTATATTGTCCATTAATGATTTCGATATACTTCTCAACTTCCTACATACGCTTAACTTAACATTATTCTTTCTTCAGATTAGAATATTAGTTTATTCCAAAATCCTATTTGTTTAACAACAGCTGACAAGAATTCCCTCTATATGCAGAGGAGATGATAAGAGGCCTTACGCAAGTTCCATGGGAACGTGTTGATGTGAGCTTCCAGAAAAGCAGCCAAAGATTAGTTGCACATAACACCATTCAGGTACAATTTTTTTTAAAAAAAACTATTTCAGATTAAGTTCACACTTTTGACTGGATGACTTGCATTTTGTGGCATCTGAACTTCCTTTGGGCAGCTCAGATGGATAAAGTAGAACGTGAGGCATCGAGAGCTCGCTAGAGTATGTATTTTGTGTGTTGCGTCTAGTATTCCTAGAAGATACCAATAAGTGCTTATGACTTATGAGGAACTTCGCTATTTGACTTACCAAGTTCAAATGTTACTAGTATAATCCTTTTATCTGTTTGTATTGGTAGCAGCATTGTCAGACCTTCAATACCTAGTAGATTCTGATCTAATCTAATACAACTAAAGAAGGACAAAAAATGGCGAAGTATACTCCCTCTTGCTTGCAGGGTTGCCTTCTCTACTTTACAATTGTTTGTATTATATCAAAATCATGCATCAAACTTACAAGCTTAGTAAATTAATTGTTAATATCTTTCTTTACTTCAGATTGACTGGTACTAACATTTTTAATGCTACCTTGAATCACGGGAAGCCTTTTCTTCTTTTGTTTATTAAAGATGACATTGCTCGTGTTAGCTCTGGCTCCAAAAGCTCATGTCTTTCACTGCACTTTTTGTGATAACATTGCGTATGCCTGGTACATGTCCATTACAATAATCTTGTACTCTGCCAATACCAGGTGAAAAGCTATTGGCTAAACTCGGATGGAGCAGACGTAATCAACCACATGATGGACAATTTCATCATCTAGCCCATGGAACCTACATTGTGGGTTTGACGAATGTCACTGTCGCAATTTGTTGATCAGTGATCATTCAATTTTGCCTTGGCATTTTTCCTTCTAGGTTGCAGTTTCCTGCCCCAGGTAATGTGGTTGATTCTTTAGGCCCTTGCGCTGCAGACGCAGAGTGGAGCCCCAGATTCTAATCGTCCTCCATCAGCAACGCTAGCTCGTCCAACTGTACCATAATATGCTCCCTCCCTTGTGTAATTGTATGTATTGCACAACTAAGCTAGTGAACAGATGTTGCTGGAAATAGATCTCTCCTATGATTCTGTTGACATGCAAACTGAAGCTTGCAATATTCGAGTGATCCATCGACATGCTTGCACGGCGTGCATTGCACTATCTTAATCAATGTTTCTGCTTGCTGCGTGATTTTTTTATAAAAAATGTGAATCGCTCTATCTTAAAAAAAAACAAGTCAATTGGGATTTAAAAATTTGTCAAAAATGAGTAATTGTTATTCTGTTTAGTATATGCATGCAAGAGCATGGGGTACTCAATTAGTACCAAATATGGTAATAAGTAAATGTAATGTTTTTACCTTCTTGTTAATCTCTCAAAACGGTACAATGAAAATCTAAAAAAAACGGTACCATGAAAATAGAAGAGCATTTTATCCGTGACAAAGATTTTACTGGGCCAATCTAAAAAAATTTACTGGGCCTTTTTTTAGGCAAATTTTACTGGGCCTTCCTGAGTCGGCGGCTCCTAGCGGAGCGGGTTCGGCTGAGGGCCAGAGCCCACCTGGCGTCTGGCCTGCATGGAACCAACAAGTCATCACAAATCCAGCACCTTCCCGCACCGCCGCGGCGGCGTCCAAGAGACTCCGAGCCGGCGAGCCCGTCCGGCCGTCCGTCTCCACCAAAATCCCCCCAAACCCCGTGCCCGGACCCAAACTCAGCGCCGCTCTGCGAGTCCCTCCCGTCTCCCATCCTCTCACCTCGCCTCGTCTCCATGGCGGCCACCGCCACCGCCACCACCTCCAACCCCTTCCCGTTCCCCTCCCGCCGCCCGCCGGACGACACCCTCTTCTACGCTGTCTACCCGCTCCCGCTCCCCACCAAGCTCCCCGCGCCCGCGCTCCTCGCCTCGCTGCAGTCCCTGCACCTCTCCCTCCTCTCCCACCTCGCTCCCTTCCTCTCCTCCCACCTCTTCCACCGGGACCCCTTCACGCTCTCCGTCCCTGCCGACCCGGCCGCCCCCTGCGCGCTCTGCGCCTCGCCGCCCGTGCCCCACCTCCACGGCGCGCTCCGCTTCGGCGACTCCCTCCCCGACGAGTGGCTCGCCGTCTCACTCCTCTTCGCGCTCACCCGCGCCTTCCCCGACGTCGCCGCCCGCGCCTGGGACTCCGACGGGGAGTTCCTCCTCATCGAGGCAGCCTTCGCGCTCCCGCGGTGGCTCGACCCGGAGTCCGCCCCCAACCGCGTCTTCATCTTCCGCGGCGAGCTCCACATCCTGCCGCCCTCCCTCTTCCCGGAGACGCCGGCCCTGGAGGCCGCGCTCGCCGCCGTCAACGACGACTCCGTCGACACCCGCGCCCCCGACGCCGTCCAGGCGGCGATACAGCGCCGCATCGCCGGGCTGCCAGAGCGGGCGGCGGAGAACCTCCACACGGCGCGTGTTATCGTCCCGGCGCCCGTGGCGAAGGTGCTCAAGGAGGAGCCGTGCCTGATCGCGCGAGCCGTCGAGGGGTTCTATGACCGGGACATCGACACCATGAAGCACGCGGCGAGGATGGAGAAATTCCTCAAGGGGCCCAGTGGGGAGGGGGTCGAGATGGTGAGAACCTCGGTGCGGATGACGCGAGCAATGTACGCACAGCTCGTGCAGCAGAACTTCCAGGCGCCCAGGGGTTACCCAATGCCGAGAAGGGAGGAGGGGCCGGAGAAATGGATGGAGGCGGAGCTGGGGATGAAGATTGCCTGCGGATTCGAGATGATGTACCAGGAGAGACGACGCCAGGGGGAAGAAGGTAAAGGGAGCACGTGGGAGGTTTACAGGAAAAGCTTGGAGGCCACTGGATGCTTTGAGGGGCTGCTTCCTGGGTCAAAGGAGTACAATAGGGTTATGGAGAATGCAATGCAATATTACAAGAGCTCCACTTTGTACTCAAGAACGAGGTATGTGGATTTAGCTATCTATTTCTTTTTTGTGCCAAAAAAACAATGTGATCATGCAGTTACTCCAATCAGAAGCTGTTTAGTTTCTACCCTTAGAAAAATCTATCTGATTTTGTATTCATTATCTGTTCCTTCCTGAAGTGCAGTCATAGCCATGTTCTCTAGGAAAATGATAGGAAAGTAGTGAATGACATTCCAGAATTCTTGAGGCTACCTTGCTAGCTTTACCATACTGTGTCACAAACACATATTTGAACCACTGATAATATCTTTAAACTAAATTACCAGGGACAGTGCAATTCTTTTTCAATGTTATAACACTCTTGTGGTATGTCACAGGGAGATACTAAGTGAACCAGTCCGTAGAATTGATGAAATCCTATCAATGTCATACTCAGCCGATGAATTTAAAGGCGTTGACCTTCCTCCTAGTGATGATGACTCCTGGTTATATGGTGGGGAGGAGGAGTTAAATGCTGAGCTCCGCGAAAGGGAGAAAGAACTGGAAGAGTATGAAGCTGCAAAGAAGCACAGGAAAAGTCAAAAGCAAAGTGTCTCTGGCGGTTCTAAATCCCAGGCAGACCAGTTCAAGCTGGGAGAGATTACAGAATCCATGCAAGATTTTGTTCGCAAAATGTCCAGCTTCGAGGGAGCTGAAGTTCCTGCGAACAGGTTTTCCTCTAGATTCATTTATATTTATATAACAGAGGTTTCTGTTTTGATTAACATATCACTAATTGAACTTGTCAGTTGGACAAGTTCTTCAGAAATTTAGTTTTGTTTCTTCGACTGTTGCTGGCATCTGTATTCTTTAAGATATACAGTTTTTGTCCAAACTTCTCATGTCCATTACAAATCACCGAAATGTCCACTACATCTGGGAATACTGTATACATATAAGATTGTAAGTAGAACATCAGTTATGATGCTTTAGAAATACTTTAATCTAACTGCCGAACAAGTAAGTAACCCCAACAGACAGTATGTTGCACATTTGTCAGCTGTAATTTCTGTCATCTCTGTGCCTTTTGCTACGACCTGTGAGTGATTTGAACATTTGGTCTCTATTGTTACTTCAGTATGTGAATTTGCTTTTTATTAGGTACCTTCCAATTTGTTGTGTCCTGCGTTTGAGACGCTTCGTGCAGTCCCTTTCAGAGTGTGCTCCTACATTAATATCTAAGAAGACATCACTGAGCATCGTGTGATGGCCTTATCACATGAGGATAACCTAGGACATATCTTGATCTCACAGTTATCTGCATACAGTGCTATTGAATTGAGTATAGGTTTATGCTTGTTGCCCTAGATCTGGGGTGGCTTTAAGTTATAGATTTAATGGTTGGGAGTTGAGGCTGAAGGATATTCTCGAGATTCAAATCATAGACAGAAGGTAGAGCAAAATAAAAGATGTTACATTATTGTCTGTGTGCATCTGAGTTGCAATTGGTTTGTTTTGCTAGTGCTTGTGCAGTTGTGCTACCTGAATGGTTTCATGCGATTTAATCTTATCTATTTTATATCTACTTAAGTGAGCATCTTGCTACTGAAAAGGTCCTTTTGGTATTCATCAATTTATTTTTTCCCCTCATGTAGGAGAGATATGGAATCAGTGGACCTAGATGTCAACCAGTTCTTCAAGGCCATGGAGTCAGTTTTTGGTGAAGGTTCACGAGAGCAAGCTGGCAGTGATGACGGTTTTGATAGAAAATCCTCATCTTCTGACATGGACTTTGGTATCTGTTTCTTTCCTTATGTCATTCAGGAGCTTTTCTTTTACCTTTGTTACATCGTCAGTTATAAGTGTTGACTATTCCCAGAGATGGTTATTAGTGCTGGGTCATCCCTTGTGGTGAAGATTTTACTTTCCTTTATGGAAACTTTTTTGGAGTGGGGATGGACCGGATTGCTTGATTTGAGATCATTGCAAACTGAGATCCTCTATTACTTGCTCATGTCTTTTAGTGAATATGATGATTAAATCGCTGACGTACTAAATATTTGATTTCTTTTGTGGTTGAATGGAAACTGAACAAATGCGCCTAGTAGTTAACAGGGCAAGGGGCTGTAAAGTAACTATGATGTTTTGGGGATTGATCAAACCATATAAACTATATTGTTGTACCTTCTTCCAGTTCAGATATTCATGTATTACTATTATTCTTTCCGTCCTTAAGTATATATGTCTCAAACTTTTTTATGGCTTCATTCTGCTACCTCTATGATACCTGAATCTTAGTTTTGGACCTCATTATGTATGAACTGGAAGTTACTGATTAAGAATGTTTGTTGTGGCACAGATGATTCTGATGAAGAGAATGATTTTACTGAGGAATTAGGTGACAAGGATATGGATGATTCTT
Organism: Panicum virgatum; assembly: GCF_016808335.1. NCBI lineage: Eukaryota > Viridiplantae > Streptophyta > Magnoliopsida > Poales > Poaceae > Panicum > Panicum virgatum. The sequence continues at coordinate 38,125,032 of NC_053141.1, read as the reverse complement.
TTATGGAATCATATTCAGATGCTTTAAATAAAGAGCTAAGCAGTACCACTCTTGAGAAAAGCTTTGCTCGGGCACCACGTACAGGCACCATCGATGAGGTATCCTTGTCTATTTGAGATGTTGCCTGCTTCCATTTTTTTCATCTTGTGTTTAGGATAGGGCACTGTCCTGTGGACTCTTGAATCAGAGTAGGTAAAGTTGACAGAATTTGGATCAGTGTGTTAGCTAAATTGGTTATTAAAAGTCCTATCATTATGATGCTCTTTCAGGGGAAAAAATTGTGACTAAATTGCAAAAAAAAAAAACATCCATATTGAGGTTCAAATGAGGACCATCTTATGGCGTTAAGGTTCCACAAGAACTTTAAACACTAATGAGCTCCCAACAACCAACATCCAAATGGCTCTCATATTCATTGGCTTTTAATTTCCTTCCTAGTGGTTATATTGTGAAGGTTTCCGTGCCATGTTTTAAATTTCCAAGGATGCTGACAGAAATATGGTTAGCTAATCTGAAAGTTTAAGAAGTTTATCACACAGCATCTTTCTCTGTAAATCTACGCTGGAAGAAATCGATGTATACAATCTCCTTTTAATTTCTGTGACATTTGTCTGCAGATTTTTCTTATTTCGGATTTGCATGTTTCTGCCTTTCTTGCCAGTTTTCCCTATCATTTGCAAAATTGTTCTAGCCTGTAATGCACATCCAACCTACTCCCTCAGTCCCAAAATAAATGCAATTCTAAGACCAGACACGCAAACCAATGCATGGTGTGAAATTACAAAAATACCCCTGGTCTTGTCTTTTTTGTGAGAAGGACCTGTATTTGGCGAATCCAAGACTTATCAAATTGTTAATTAGAAACTAGGCACTGTGTTCATTTTCTCTAGAAGTGTTATTTCATTTTACTGATCCAAAACATTGTGGAGCCTTGCAGGGCCCATCAAATGCTGCAGCTACTGATGGGGAGATGACTCCAGTGGATGTGGATTTGAACCTTGTGGAGAGCATTCTAAACTCATACTCTTCTCAACAAGGCCTTCCCGGTCCAGCTTCGAATCTGCTAGGACTCATGGGTGTAAAGGTACCACCAGATGGTAAAAAGTCTTGATTTTGTGAATTAGTGTACACGTGAGATCTCGGGGAAACATAGGAAGAGCATCTTCAAAAGTTTGCCATATTCTACTTGGCAAATCTTGTGATTTGCCAACTCCCAAAACTATTTGTCAAGTAAAAAAAAACAGTTCCTCTCCAATAGTTTGTTATTTCGGACTTGGCAAAATAAATAAAAAAAGGCAATAGGCAGCATGCAAGCAGGGAGAAGACTTTATTTTCGTGGTTAGTACGCAGCATGCAAGCAGGGAGAGGATTTGCCAAGCCCTTTGCCAAGTTGCTAAATATGCGTGGTGAGGGAGGGTTTTTGCCAAGTTGCCATATTTTGCCAAGTCGTTTGCCAAACTGTTGGAGGGGTGTTTTAAGTGTTTTTTGCCAAAAATTAAGGATGCCAACTCCATTTGCCAAACTTTTGGAGATGCTCGGTTACCCGATGTATTGTGATAGAATTTCTTGTTTAACCTTGATATCATACTTGTATGGAAAACGTTGATAAATGCAGTTTGGCGGTGTGGCATGACATTTTTGTCCACAGAAGGCACAAGAATCAACTTGAACTGGGCCACTGAGGCAATCTTTTAAGTTTTTTCTTTGACAAGTATGGACTACCAATCTACATGAGCTGTCAAGTATAAACATCTATATAATAGTGCATCTACTTTAGCAGTAATTCGTAGTTGTATGCATACGTACCTGGCTATGCAAGTCTGGGTGAAGCAGTGCATGTTCGGGGAAGAGCTATATACTAGCAACTTCTTGCCATTTCTGTTGCAGCTATCGTGCACTTAATGAAGTGGTCATTCTTTCGTGATTTGGATAAGCTAGAGTTAGCTAACGGAAATAGTCCAGTGGTCTCATCGAGTTCGATTGAGTATAGTTTATGCTTTTGATCAAATTCTATGAAGTTTATAGGTGTTGCGCAGCTATGTTTGCGAAAGTCCTGTAGTTGAAAGACATCGATTTGGGAAACAGCCAGCAGGAAAATGGCAAGGGACGTATCCTTTTATGTTTTCCTTTTTGGATTTTTGTAAGGAAGCGAAGAGACAATACTAAATGGGAAGAAACTTCAAACGTGCATTTTTGAACACTCTGACGAGTGATGAATCAGCCAAGTTACACACTTACACTTGATAACTTGAAAGAATTGCGAAAGAAAGAAAAAATAAGGTAGGTAAAGAATACTTGTGGCAAAGCATGGCTTTTGCAAGAGGAGTGCTGGGGTCGAAGAACGATGAGAGTGTGTGGCTGGTAGCTCAGTAGCTCCTGCCTCTTCGGTGCGTCAAACGGTCACTACGTCTGCAGCTGCCAAGATCTACCACGGGTCCTTGACACTTTCAGAGGTAGTAGAAAATATCGACCCACCCGGGAATTCACAACTCCACCAAGGATATTAAACTACTTGCTGTTAAAGTACGGGCAAACATGCTTCAATATCTTAATCCCCTTCTACCAGCAGTCCAACATGGCAGCCCGGCCACTAGGCAGGGAAGGCAATATCCGAAGTAAGGATGGAGACATCCGAATTCTTAGAATAAATTTAATATTTTAAAATAGATATGTTTAAAATTTTATGCTAATTTTTTTTATATTATCAAGCATATTATTACACATAAGAATAAAATTTTGTATAGATTTTTTTATGTATTATTTGCTCCCTAAAATTAAAAAGGTGAAAAAAGATTCGAATCCGTATCCGATTCGTATTCGAATTTTTATATCTATTATTTGAGAATATATATGATAAATTTGAGGTTTAGTTTTTATGAATCTTTATAAGATCAATATTAAATACAAGGCTATGAATTTACATAGTAAATTCTATATTTTATTTGTCCATAATCGAAGAAAAATAACCAAAAATTTGGCATTCGAATAAACATACGAATTCATCCTTGCTCCGAAGTGTGGGCGTCGCACCGCGCCACTACTAGTCTACCACACCACAAGGAGGGGACAGTGAAACAAAGAAAACTCCCCCAGTTGTCAGTTGTCGCGTACGCGGCCACAAGCTAGCGCATCTTTATTTTTCTTTACAAGAAGAGGAAGCAACGGGCGTGTCACTGTATCGCTATCGCTTCCCTCCCCACCTCCGTGGCCAGCGATCACTGTCGAGGTGCCGATCTGCTCCGGGGCGCGGATCCGCATACGGCATCTCTCTCTCCTGATTCCCGTCGCCCTCGCCCCCGGCTGCGCGGAGCCACGTTTCCGCGCGCGCACGGCGTCTGCAGGTCTCCGCACTTCCCAGTTCCCACTGGCTGCCGCACGGTGGTGAGTGGTGACACTGACCAGGAGAGCCATCCCACGGCACGGCGGCTGGAAGCAGGGGCACGGCGGCGAGCCGGCGAGTCCAACGCGAGCTCGCTGCCGCTGCCGCACGTGAGAGTGAGACGGATGGAAGCTGCGACGAAGCATCCCTCCCCCGGAGTCTTGGCCGGAGCAACGGAGGGAAGTTTCCACGCACTCTGTGAAAAGTAAAAACAGCGGGGCCCCCAGCTTTGGAGAACAACGGGGGGACGACCCGGCGGTGGGGTCAGGTGCGTCCCGTGACGTCACTGCCGTGCTGCCACTTGCTCGAGTGTAGTGTGCGTGTGGTGATTGTAGTCGTCGGTCGCTTCGGGTGCATGCAATTTGCACCGGTGCTTTTGTTGTACTTTTACTCTTTTAGGCCGAGTGGACATTGCGACGTTCTATTTGTGCGGAACGAATTCGGTGACTTTCAGGCTTCCAGCTTTCAGCCTGCACTGTGCATGCAATTGTACGGGCTTGTTTCGTTACATTTAAGTGATTTCAAATTCAGGTACTGCTTAGTTCGAAAAAAATTCCAATAATATCCGTCGCATCGAATATTCGGACACATGCACGTGGCATTAAATATAGTTGAAAAAATAACTAATTACACAGTATAATTGATTCATAAGAGATGAATTTTTTAAATCTAATTAATTCATGATTATACATTAATTATCAAATAACAACGAAATGTGCTACAGCATTAAAACTCAAATTTTTTCACGAACTAAACACAGCCTCAGACTTCCACGAGCTCAGTAGAAGGCACGAGAGGGTCGCTGCTCGGTCGTCGAATCCTTTCGTGGGATCATTTCCGACGATAAGAGAACATTCTGTTAACGGGTAGATCGGCCCACGGGAGTTTCACGTTTTGGGACTGAAGAGTAGTGCTAAAATGGTAGGAGCAGGCTCGAAGTAAGAGAGAGCTGTTTGACGGATAGAACGGGCAACGACACGAGAACTCCATGTGTTCGGGACCGAATCGGATTACCGGCGAGATACTAGGAGCTCCTCAGCCGTCCATAACCGAAAAACATTGGACAGTCAAACCACCGGACAGAATCTGTGTCCAAATTTAGGTCGAGCGCTTCCCCTCCAACATTATCCATGCTTAATCCACGAACAGCATGAACTCACCAGCCAAAATTAGCAGTTCAGCATGCACGCCAAGCACAGCCCAAATTGCTCTCGCCTCTCGCCAAACACTGTCAACTTTGATTCCTCCTCTGCTCCATCACAAACGCTCCATCATCTGTTCACCGTACTGGAGCAAGCGCAAAATATCCGACGAACCGGATGCACGGCCCGCACTGATCCCCATCAATAACTCCCGGGCCCACCCTTGAAACAAAAGCGATCCCCAGAATAACCCCACCTACCTCCTCCTTCGCACCAGCCCATCACCCACCTCTCGCGTTTGTTTATAAACCATCCCCCCCTTCTTCCTCCGCGGACCTCTCGCCAGCCAGCCAAGCCAGCGAAACGCTTCGAACGCAGACGCGAATCACCGGGCGGGGATCCGAATCAGCCACCCCACCGCGCCAGAAGGCATGGCCGCCTCGCGCGCGCTGCTCCCCACCCCGCACGCGGCCGCCGCCGCGGCCGCGAGCCCCGCGGGGGCGCGGGCACGCCGACTCGCCGCCGCCTCCTCGGCCTCGGCCTCGCTTCCGTCCGCGGCGCGGCTGCTCCGCGTCCGGTGCGCGACGCTGTCGTCGCCAGCGCCCGTGGCGGCGGCGGAGGCGCCGGCGCGCCGGATCTCGCGGGCCGGGTCGGACGGGGCGCTGCGGCCCAAGCCCGCGGTGCTGGTGGCCGAGAAGCTGAGCGAGGCCGGGCTGGCGGTGCTGCGGGAGTTCGCGGACGTAGAGTGCGCGTACGGCATGGCCCCCGCGGAGCTCCTCGCCAGGGTGCCCCAGTTCGACGCGCTCATCGTGCGCAGCGGCACCAAGGTGACGCGGGAGGTGCTGGAGGCCGGGCGCGGGCGGCTGCGGGTCGTGGGCCGCGCGGGCGTCGGGATCGACAACGTCGACCTCCAGGCCGCCACCGAGGCCGGCTGCCTCGTCGTCAACGCGCCCACCGCCAACACCGTCGCCGCCGCGGAGCACGGCATCGCGCTGCTCGCGTCCATGGCGCGCAACGTCTCGCAGGCCGACGCCGCGCTCAAGGCCGGTGAGTGACCCTGATCAAAGCCCTCTCCTCCTCGGTTTGCTTGGTTGGTTGGTTGATTAACTTGGCCTCCATCTCATTTTGTCGTATGCTGCGGCCAGCGGGTGGTTAATCATGTTTAGCCTTGGGTTCACGTGCTAGAGAGAGAGAGAGAGAGAGGGGCAGGCCAAACCAATGAACAGTAGGGTCCTTCTAGAATCAGTTTATTTGCATTGGTCCGGACGCGAAGCAGGTTGTTGCATTGTTTCATGTCGCCATCGAATCTGGCAACGCAAATAAAATAAACCTGGAGCGGTTAGTAGCCTCTGGTGCTCAGTGATCCCATCACAAACTTTCTTCTAATTAGATAATACTCCTACTGTATTTCCATTGCAAAGTTGAGGATAGCACTGACTTTTGATGACATGCACGAGCATCCCAGCTTAGGCAACAGTTTCGTCTTAAACAAATCTAAGCATTTGTTTATGTCGTCGTCGAATCTGGCAGATCAAAAATAGATAATAAAATAGAGCTTGAGAGCTTAAATAATTGCTGGTGGCCAATGGCCATTAACGATTTGTTTATGCAAACTTTCTTCTAATTGATTATTCCCATTGCGTATTTAGGAGCAGAGGATAGCACCTATATTTTGTTACGTTGTCTCGTGACAAGCACGAGCGTCACGGTTTAGGCTACAGTTTTGTTCTCAAACAAGGTATATCAACTATTTTAAGATAGTGGCATAGTGCGATCCATTTCTACAGTAATCTACTTTTTTTAGTTTTACAGTTCAACCATGCCATGCTGTCTGGCTGCGCACCAGCTTTGCAAGTTTGCTGGGTCCACGTGTGTGATTCCCTTCCTTGATTTCTCCACATGGTGATTAACCCTGTGATGGTCAAATAACCCCAGTGGTCCCCGTTAGTCAGTGTACTTACTGAGGTTCGGATCTCCAGACTGAAAGATTGTAGGAGTATACTGAAATATGGGCAGGTTCAATGAATCTGGTTGGCTACACGTTCTCTACTTGTGCCCATCTCACAACGAATCAGGTTTCACATAGGCACACTGGAACAAGCCCATACAACACGCGTACAAGCCCAACAACACCAAGTATTATACATGTATCCAATGTGGGGTTATACTACAGGGTGGGCCTATATAAAGATCCAATTATTGAAGCCATTTGAGGGATCTTGCTTCCTGTGAATAAAGTAGAAATAGTATTTGACGGAACCGCACCAACAGACCCGTCGGCTGTTGTTGGGCCCTTCCTTTTATCTTGCTAGCACCACCAACACCAAAGAAGTCGTCACTACCCGTCCTTTTTATGTGCTGCTAGTACCTACTATGCAGATCTGATTATTATCAATTTATTGAATACTGTACATATGTAAGGACAACGTCTACTTCAGCTAATCAACTGACCCTACAAAAGGGTTTACTGTACACATTGCTAAGACTCTTTTAGCCTACGATCTAATTGATTGTGATGCTGGCCTGATAACTGCTGCAGTTGATTGAGAGTCCATTGCCCATTTTCAATCCTGTGAAGTCCCTTTCAGATACTGACAACCCACCAATTTACCGAAAACGTTTAGCTCCTTGTCTGTTTGACCAAAAGAGATGCACTATAATTCAGGATAGGCCAGGTGATTATGCTGTTAGTGTCTCAGGGGTTTTTTTTACCGACTGGTGAGGTCAAACCGCCGCCGCCCGGTTCCGGTTTACCGGTCCGGTTTGACTGGAAACCGGTAAAAACCGGTCAAATTCAAATTTCAAACTATAGACGCCAGTTCAATCGGTTTCCATCGGTTAGCCGACCGGTTTGACCGGTAAACCGGTCCGGTTTGAGTGGAAACCGGTCCGTTGAACAAAAAAACCGACTTTAGTTCAAAATTTGAATTTTTATATAACATGTTTTTAGCCTAAATGAACCCTCCAATCCTCTTTTATACTACTTTTATATTAATACAATGTATAACATGTTTTACATTGTATTTGTATACTTTTGTATGCACGCTTTTTTTTTTGTTTAAATTCAAATGCCCGCAAAGTATACTAAATGAACGAATATTTGAAAAAATTTGACACCATTAGATTCGTCGCAACTTGAAGTATTTTTAGGAATTTTTTTGATATTTTTTCATTTTTTTGAATTCAAATTTGAATTTTAAATTTGGGCCGGTTTGAAATCGGCCGGAACCGGAACCGGTCCGGACCGGTTTGACCGGTAACCGCGGTTTCCGGACTGGTTCCAGTCGGTTTTTTTAACCCTGGTGTGTCTGGAGATTAAGATTGGGACCTCAAACTGTTCTGTCCTTTGGAAATGCATTATTGCAGCAAACCTATCATTCAACGTGTACTGTGAGATAAAAGTGGTTCAAATTCAGTTGCTGGTTGCTGCTTGAGGAATCTAACAGCTACTACTTGGTAATATGTCCCTATTGAACTTTTTTAAAAGGAACCTGGTGCCTCAGTTTAGTGGAGAATATGATCCCTGGGCGCTTGTGTTAAATATAATATTTATAGAAAGTGAATATAGCTATTTATTAAAACTTTTCCAGACAACAATGCTAATTGTATTAGCCATTCGCTATTTAATATCTGGACTTCTGGATACTAATAAAAAACAAAAGGATACTCTTTCTACTTCCTGCTTCGGATGGCACCAAACTTTGCTAATTTGAAGCATAGTATACGGAAGTCCATCTTTATTGAATTCACCTGCTAAACTTGATATCGTTACTGCAAAGTGCTTATCTGTTGTGGATGCTAGCTAATTATATGACGCTGTGACCTGAGGAATAATACAAAAGCAAGTATTCTATCTGGTTATGCTAGTTAAATTAAATCATATGCCATCACCAAAAGGAAAATTCATATGTGTGCTGATCTTCTTGAAATGCCCTGTTAAGTCTTGAAGCAACTGTGCAATCATTCTCTCTAATAAATATTCTTATTATAATTTTTCATTTCACACAGGTAAATGGCAAAGAAGCAAGTACGTGGGGGTTTCCCTAGTTGGGAAGACTCTTGCCATCATGGGATTCGGTAAGGTTGGTTCAGAGGTAGCACGCCGAGCGAAAGGGCTCGGTATGCATGTGATCGCCCATGATCCCTATGCCCCTGCCGATCGGGCGCGTGCCATCGGAGTAGAGCTGGTTTCTTTCGACGAGGCCATAGCAAGAGCCGATTTCATCTCCCTCCACATGCCACTGATACCGACAACATCCAAGATCTTCAATGACGAGTCCTTTGCCAAGATGAAGACTGGTGTTCGGATCATCAATGTGGCCAGGGGCGGAGTGATCGATGAAGATGCTCTAGTGAGGGCCCTTGATTCAGGCAAAGTTGCGCAGGTGATCATGAGAAGTCTCTTCAATTCAAGTTCTACTTTACTAATTTTCAAAAAAAAAAGTTCTACTTTACCACAATTGGTTGTGAAGATCGATTCCGCTGAAAGCTGACCTTTTTCTTTGCCAATGTGGAGCAGGCGGCTCTTGATGTCTTCACCGTGGAGCCCCCACCTAAGGACAGCAAGCTGGTGTTGCATGAGAACGTGACTGTAACACCCCACCTTGGAGCAAGTACTGTGGAGGCCCAGGTCTGCATCTTACCTACAACCATGCCCTGTATTGATGCAAGCCACTTGCCGCTGTCTCGGATGATGAACTAACTTCACTGATCACGCCAAAACTGCAGGAAGGAGTCGCTATCGAGATCGCGGAAGCTGTGGTTGGTGCACTGAAGGGCGAGCTCGCAGCGACAGCCGTGAATGCGCCCATGGTCCCAGCTGAGGTAACAAAAGCTTCTCTCTTTCGACAATCGACATGTCACTTGTCAATGGGGTACGCTTCAGTTGTGCATGTACCGGGAGATGATTGATATGTTTGTTGCATTTGGCAGGTTCTGTCAGAGCTCGCTCCTTACGTTTCGCTGGCAGAGAAGCTCGGCAGGCTGGCTGTGCAGCTCGTCGCCGGCGAGAGCGGCATCAAGGGCGTGAAGGTGGTGTACACCACAGCCCGCGGCCCCGACGACCTGGACGACACGAGGCTCCTCCGCGCGATGGTGACCAAGGGCCTGGTGGAGCCCGTGTCCAGCACGTTCGTGAACCTGGTGAACGCGGACTACACCGCGAAGCAGCGCGGCCTCCGCATCACGGAGGAGCGCGTCGCGCACGACAGCCCGGCCGCCGAGGCGCCGCTGGAGTCGATCCAGGTCCGGCTCTCGCAGGTGCAGTCCAAGTTCGCCGGCGCCATCAGCGACGGCGGGGACATCGTGCTGGAGGGCCGGGTCAAGTACGGCGTGCCCCACCTCACCCTCGTGGGCCCCTACGAGGTGGACGTCAGCCTGGAGGGAAATCTGATCCTGTGCCGTCAGATCGACCAGCCCGGGATGATCGGCAAGGTCGGCAACATCCTCGGCCAGAGGAACGTGAACATCAGCTTCATGAGCGTCGGCCGGACGTTCCGCGGCAAGCAGGCCATCATGGCCATCGGCGTCGACGAGGAGCCCGACAAGGAGACGCTGGAGAAGATCGGCGGCATCCCAGCGATCGAGGAGTTCGTTTTCCTCGAGCTATGATGGAAAGCGAGATTTATGTAGGATTGATATCTGAGATAGTACGTGATGAACTTGGGGATTTGACGTCTGATGGCCACAGGGAGGAACGCGATCTGTCTATCTCTGTCTGTCTCTATCTCGGGACCTCTACATTCTTTACGTCAGGATAAGCAAGTAGTAGTATATGTGAAGGCCTCAAGGGTGCCTTGGGTAGTTGGGTTGGCGCCTGTCTGAATAAGATGTGTGTGACGTTATTATGTGTCTGTATAAACAGTGTATCTCTATCGGCGTAATGCGTGGTTATAAGAACAGCATCACGGTCGGAAACGCAGACTTTCTGTACCGTGTGTGTGTGGTGGAATAAATTGTGATATTGTTTTATGAACCCAAATACTGGATTCAAGCAAGACCCTGGAGTATGAGAGGAGAAAATAAATCCGGAAGGTTCTAGAAAGTTCTACAGAGGTCTGCTCAGCTGCTCACTTGTCCTGAACTTCTGACCTCCTCATCTAAAATTCTTACCCAATTGTCACCTGTGCATAGCCAAAAAAGTAAAAACTCACAAGTAGAGTCCTACTAGCAAACTTGTCGGATGTATATGAAGCTTGTTGTCATGTTGTATGACATGACCGCCGGCCTGGGCGGAACGAGCAGCCGAGCAGAGCAGCACGGCGGTGCCCCGGCTCCGCGCGGGAACAGAGTTGAGTCGAGTCGACGACTCGAGACGGTAGGACGCGGACGACGCGCGACGGTCACCAGACTTGGCCGCGAGACGTCATGTGGCTGTGTGGCTGCAAAACGGCCGGGGCGGGCAAGCGTCGGGCCGGCCTTTGTCTCAGATCTTTAGTGGGCCTCACCAAATGTGGACCCAATGCCTTTTTTTAGCAGGCCAATTTTTCTTTTGAATAATCTTTAGCAGGCCAAATACCCGCGCCTTACCTGTGTATAAAGCACCACGAGCCCAAGACCGTGTTTTCTATGCTCTGCCTGACTGCACAGATTCGGGTGTAAATTAGTGATTCTTCGCTTCTAATTCTTTTTAGTTCAAATATATGCTATATTGTTATCTTTATCTTATTTTGGAGAATCAGTATAAATATTTGAATTACAGAGGATTGGTGGCTTCCAGCCGCCGCCCATCCCGATTTGAACGTGAACAACACCGGAATAGAAGTTCGGCGGAGAAGATTTGGTTGGGCTGAAACGGCTGCTGAAACTGTTTTTATTGTCGCTATAGCGATTTACATGGGAGAAGTCACCAGCAGCAGTTGCTCAGGGCAATAACTGATAAGGATGATTCTATTCCTCATTCTTGTACGGTCCCAGCTTCTCAATGCCCCGGTCTCGAGTCCCTACTCCTGTACTCTCCCAGTGGATGCCAAAAGGCCGTTCCAAGATCCATCGCCGATTTGGTCCCAGGGGACGGAGCTCGCCGAGTACCACTACGCTTCACCTCAGGCAGCAGCAGCATCAACATTCAACAGTGCGATGCAACGCGCGCCGCTGCGGCACTCACGCGGCGTCGTGTCGCGTCCCCCTCGTGCATGGCCGGTCCAGCACTGCCACCAGCCGGGAAATTTAAATATTTGCCATCTTTACGGATGTCACTCATCCATTTGTCACTTTTAGAATAAAGCTAACATATTTGCCATCCGAACAGTGTTCAGTGTTTCGTTTTTGCCACTTTTGGCGACGTGGCACGCCAACTCACCTTGCCAGCGTGGAGAAGGTGTGGGAAATAACCATCTTACCCCTATCTCCTCCTTCTCTAGTCCTCTCCGCCGGGTGGTCCCCACCCTTTCACCCGCTGACTAATGGACCCCACCTGCCAGATCCTTCCCCAACCTCCGGCCAGCCCCCGTCCTCCCCGGCCACGAGTGCTCGCCCAAGCCGGCACGCCTGCCCCCGCACTAGATGCGCCAGGACTACAGCGGCGGGGCTGAGGCGGCGGTCCCGGGACCATTGCGGCCATCGTCACCTCCCTCGGAGGCGGACCGGCGGCGGTCGGGATCGTGCGGCTCTCGGGCCCCGACGCTGTCGCCGTCTTCGGCCGCATGTTCCGGTCCACCAGGAGGGCACAGGCGCAAGAGCAGGGTTCGTGGCAGGCGCGCAGCCACTTCGTGGAGTACAGACTCGCGCTCGACGCGGGCAGCAGCGTCATTGATGAGGTAGGCAACGCGGCTCGGTGCTTCGCTTCTAGTAAGCTATGCTTCTCCTTTGTGCTAGCTGCAAACTCACCTTGCTGGCTCCGAGGTCGTACGCGCGGGAGGCTGTGGTGGAGCTCCAGTGCCATGGCAACGACCTCTGCTAGCGCCGCGTGCTCAGGGCTTGCTTGGAAGCGGGCACTAGGCTTACTGATCCGAAGGTTGGGAATGGATTCGACAGGTGAGGTCCAACTGACAGAGAGAGCTAGAGAGGGATGAGACGGGGCAAGATAGTCATTTTTCACCCCTTCTCCACGCTGGCAGGGTGAGTTGGCGTGCCACGTTACTAAAATTGGTAAAAATGAATCACCTAACACAGTTTGGATGGCAAATATGTTACCTCTGTTCTAAAAGTGGCAAACGGAGGAGTGCTTTCGGTAAGGATGACAAATATTTAAATTTCCCCCACCAGCCAGGCAGCCACTGCCCGCGTCGGTCTGCGCCGGTGCGCCCGTCCCTCTCCGGCGGCTCCTCCTCCTCGACACCTGAAGGACGCCGCCCCGCTCGTCGCTCTCCGCCGTCTCCCGCGTCATTAATTACCCCCCCCCCCCCCACCCACGCGCCGGATGCTTGCCGCTCTCCGGTGGGCGGTGGCCGCTCCCACCGTGTCCGCGTCTCCTCCGCTCGTGTCCGTCGCGGTCGCCGCGACGCCGAGCCCCTTAATTTGTCTGAGAGAGCCTCCACCGGGCGTTCAACATGTACTCCATGGCCTCGCGATTCCGCTCGCCATGGCCCAACGAGCAGGAGCGGAGTGATCGGGCGAGTGCGGCAGGGTCGTCGCAGACTCGCAGCAACGAAGCTCCATCCAAACGCCACTTCATCCGGCGTCACTCGCCGACCGATCCGTACGTTCAAGCCGAAGCCGACGCCCGACCTGTATACGACCGTGCCAGTGCCAATAATGGAGGAGGGCGGTGCGCAGCGCAGCAGCACTGGCGCCGCGTGCGCGCGCGGCTGGTGTCAATGCCAGAGCTGGTGGCAACCCCACGGCGTCGTCCCCAGTTGGATTTGGATATGGACGCGACGACGCGGCGGCCTACCAAGCCCATCGAGGAGAGGAGGCTGCGTGCGGCTGTGCCCACTGCGATGTGTGGCGTGCCGCCCGCGGGGGCAGGGCACACAGGGCTGCCTGCCATCTCTCCCCACCTCCGACTCCCGGTGGTCCTACTCCTAGTCCTAGGCATGAACGCTAGGGTCTAGCTACTGCTGGTTGCTGGGTGCTAGCTCGGCCGGACAAGGAGGGAGCACGGGATCGAAGAGCCACTTGGGGTCGGGGCGCCACATACACACCAGCGCAAGTTGTTCACAAGGGACACCATGGCCCCGTGGCTGAGATGGAACTGCACTTGCGATGCGAGTGATGCCCATAGCCCAAGCATTAACCACCAGCTGGAACGGCACCAGAGCTCACAAACACAAACAATACCCGACACTGTGTGAAGAGATGACACCCGTGCTGTTCCCTCCCTGGGTGTTCTACAACGGCTTGCGCACAGTACGGATCAGTACAATTTTCAGATTCCTTTTATTCTAAAAAAAAGAACACATACTATGTGGAAACAAAAGTACTGTATTATACTACAAGAACAAAGGATAAAAAACAGAGGGAAATACGTACTGAAGAAAATGGGGAGCAAAACAGGACGGGAAATGTAGAATCCGCGGCCATGGACGCACGCAAGTTCCGGTCGTGGTCGCCTGCGATGCGGCGGGCAAATTAGACGGGCGCGTTGGTGGCCGTCGTCGTCGTCGTCTGATAGCTCCACTGAATCTTTCTTCCGTGCAGCCTCAGATACATCCATTCGTACCGCGGCGGCGTTGCTATCCAGCTCTGTTTGACATCACCATTGCCTGCCGAGTTCATACCGGCCCCTCCCCAAAAACCATCGTTATCTCGGCCATCACAGGATCATTATATTAGTGGTGTAGTGAACCCTAGAAAATAAGAAACTATCTATATAAAAAAAAGAGGCTTTTCAGCTCCGGTGTGGAAGTTCATGTGCAATAAGTGGCCTCCACTACAACGATGGAATGGAAGGATGACTTCATAAAGCAGCAGCAGCAGCAGCAGCTTGCATTGCTTGCTGTGGCTGATTGCAGCTTGGGTGGATCCATCAATCATGCATGCACTAACGCTGGCATCTCTTTTGCCTTCCTGTTCCAAGAAATCGCCAACCACTAGGCGTCCCCAGATTGCCAAATTGAAGCGGATCGGAGAAAGGCGCCATGGCCATTGGACACGCCCGCCCAGGACGTCGTCTTCGTCCTCGCGCCGATCGAGCTCGCCGGCGCACCTGACGACCACCGTTCTTGACATGGAGAGGCGGTACATGTGGATGGTAGAATGGCTCTCGTCAGCGATTAGAACCGATCGAATGGGGTTAGAGACCAACCTCTCCGGGGTAATTTAGAAGTTATTATTGCTAGAACTTGTGATGTCAGAACCCAATGCAAGCTTCAGCAATAATAGAGCAAGAGATCAGTGTAGAAAGTGTAGATTCACGTCTAAAGTAGTAGTAGCAGCACAATGCTTATCTGCAAAGAACAAAACGTACGTTGGACGCACCATGAGTCCATGACCAGTGGCGGAGCCAGATCAAAGAATTAGGGGGGTGGTCTTTGTAATTGAAGTGCTAAACCAATAAACAGTGTCAAAATTACTATTCATCTAATGGAATTTTTGCATGGCAAGGGAGGGCCGTGGTCCACTTTGGCCCACACTTGGCTCCACCAGTGTCCATGACGACTTGACGAGTAAAATGCTTCAAGTAAGAGCCTGTCGACCGAATTGGCTCTATCAAGTTCCAACCACGCCACTATGAATGCTGCATGATTAATATATTTGATGGCGTGCTAACATTTCCAGAGACACGTCACGCAACCGTCCCATCGTAGTCGTTAGTGACTTGGTGGTTCAGCATCAACTCTTAATGCTGAAGGTTGCTCTGGCGACATGGACAACTGAGACATAGATTAACAAAATAACACAATTATTACGAAAATTTGCAGTTAAAAAAGTAACACTTCATTGATAGATGGGCTCAGGAAATGAAGCAACCAGGACAAATTTAATTTAGTGCAGGTCATCTCCTAATAGCAGCACTGTTCTTTTTTTCAGGAGCTGTTTTCTTCGTGGAAACTTACCACTCTGAAATTTTTGTTTTGATCCACCACACTAGCTCGTGCAGCTCGGTAAATCTGGCTGAAAACCTCATGTCACCATCATGGTGTGTATATCTCACATCTCCTTCAAGAACCTGTTCATCATTATACCCTGTCTTCAGAATTAGGCTGATCGGATATACTGAAAACAACAATACCACCGCCACAATGAAACAGCTGCTGAATTCTTTATCTTCTTTTCTAAAAAAAGGGAGAATATTTGCACTATTGTTAGTTGCTGCTGACCTGATCATAATATTCGCAATCATGAGAATTTGCCCATCGACGCACCGCGTCCGGCGTCCTACCTGAAACAAGTAATCCTCATCCACCTTGGTCCCCGATTTACTCTACTGCCCCTACATGCAAAGTGCGTGCCCTACCTGATTCCCACTCCCACACCCACACACACGAATAGCCCAGTTGGCCACTGAAGAGGAGGGGAAAAAAAGAAAAAGAAAAAAATATTCCCATTTCCATTCACCAGAGAGCAAAAACAAAAAGCGACCAAGCACAAACTTTTCCCAAGAAACAAAAGCCTAAGCGAAGAAAGATCTGCTTCTCGATCATGATGCTGTAACTCCATTCCCATTATAGCAAAAATTACATTCAACTGAGCAAAATTACGGCCTCATCAGCCCCATTCTTCTCTGATCGTCATTGCAAAATTAAGTTACAGACAGACAGCCCCACAAAATTACGACTCCGGTCGGGGCTGTCTTGGAGATGGTTTAATTTTCAGCGCCACCAAAGCGCTCAGCTCTGAGCAAAACCAAAACAAACCTAAGCTAATTTTTTTTTTCAAAAGTGGAACTCACACCTCAGGGATGTGGTGCTCCTCTCTTTCTCTCCGGCTCTCGCTGTGCTCACCATTCTGCTCGGCATCCTTGATGCTTGCCATGGCGACTTCTTGCACCTTCTTCTCAGCCTCGTCATCGCTCTTGTTGCTTCGGTCTCCGAAAGAGGACGCCCTGCTCGACATGGGCGTGGCCAGGTACGTCGGCTTCACGTCCCCGGCCATGATCACCAGTATCTTCTCCTCCCATATAGGCGGCGGCAGGTCCGAGGCCGCCGGCTTCGCGCCGTCGGCGCCGGAGCCGTCCTCGTAGCCACGGCCGGCGCCGCCCTCCAGGTACCCGGAGAGCTTCCAGTAGGAGCACGCCAGGATGAGGAGGGCGAAGGCTATGAGGCCCAGCATCGCGGCAAGGCCGCCGAAGAGGTACGGCACCGGCGAGTGCCATGCGGAATGCGCGGCGCTGCCGGCGACCACGGCCTTCGCCGCCGCCGGCGCTGTCGCATTGAACCCTGCTCCTGGCCTCATTGTTTACTGCTGTTCCCGTACGCTTCTCCGATCTCGGGGCTTCTGGCTTTGGGTTCTTGAGAGCTTTTGAGCTCTGCTTTGCTAGCTGTAATGGTGTGTGAGACTGCAGTGCAGCGGGGTAGAGGGGGTTATTTATAAGGAGGGAAAGGGGGAAAGGAGGGAAATTTGGCACTGCTTGGGTGGATTTGCTAAAAGAAAATTAAAGCATAGAATAGATTATGAGGTCACTCTGCCACTTTTGAGAAAAGTTTATACTACACGGTCTTTGGGTTAGAAAATTGCGTCAAGGGGCTCCTCAAGGTATAGTATTTGCAATTTTGGACAACCAACCATGGGAGTTGGCACCGGGGTGGCCATGCAAAATGGAAAGGAAACCTGTTGTGCTCTATGTTTCCCCTTTAGGGCCACTTTTTGCTCCTTTTCTCAAATGTTTTGGGAGTATTCTAGCTTCTGAGGAGTATTTTTATTGGACCATGGGGGATGCACTTATCCACAAGAAATAGTGCATCTCCAACTTTGTTATTAAGTTGCTACAGGATAAGGGGCATCGCTATGTGTTATGTCGCACTGAGAAAAAAAAGAATATATAGAGCACCACACTTAAATAATAGGACTTTCATGTTGCTGGATTCGGCCTCAAGACAAGTTTAATTTACTCCCTGTTCCCAAATATAAGGCGTTCTGGAGTTTTTAGCACAAATTATGGCAATGCAAAAAAGAATCTCCTACCCCTAATCATCAAGCATTAGGACTCTATTTGGGTAACAAAATATGTGCTAATTAAAGTAGCATGCTCTTTCCCATGCACCTCCCCTACATGGCTACATGCACATCTTTCTGTTGGAAAAGACCCAAAAACAATGCACGATTAAGATGGTTGGGTCCACTCTCAAACTATAATGACTTATATTTGAGGATAAATTTTGAATTCCGAGATATCTTATATTTGAGGATAGAAGGAGTACACCATAACACACTTCCCAAACTTATAAACAAATTGATACCGATATAACACATTTATCGCGGTTCTCCTGAAATTTCATCTGTCACAGCAATTTAAATTACAAAATCTACACTTTTTTTAGGTTACACAGTACAACTCAGACACTCAACGCACGCACACTCACGCCCCTATGAATATACACGTATGTAAACCCTACCCCTGTGAGTATTTTCAGAGACTGAGCCGGCAAATTCTCGAGATTGACGAAGCCCACAGATGCCTCGCTATCGATGGGAACGTCGTCTACCACTGAATGCACAACTCCATTAAATCATGGAATATTCGCTTTCCACAGGGAGTCGAACCTAAAATCTGAGATGCTACCGAGGCCCTTGTAACCACTATTACCGCTTAGACGATTATTATGTAGCATGCTTCCGCTTAGACGATTATTACGTAGCATGCTTGTTTTTTACAATATGTCAGTGGTATACGCCGCACATTACTCATCTTCAAGTTACTTGTGAGCTGTAGTAGTGAAGCCAATTCTTCTCTTTTTCAGGGAACTTAAAAGAAGTCCCATGGCCACGTACTGGGTCTATTACTGTAGATCTTAACAATCTTGAACTGCACCATGATGCACTATTTTACAGAAACCTCACAGACAGCATTCCTGTCCCTCCCCAAATCTCTTCTCCTTTTTCCGGTGTTGCGCGCTGTCAATAATGTGGGATTCTGTTCACATTCTGCTTAGATACCTGGATACAATCTTATCCGGAGGAGAGGCTGGAGCACTCGGCCAACACTATAATTACTTTTTTGACGCGGGTCTTCAACCTTTGATGACTTTGAGGGGGCTATAAGATGCATGGAGGTTGGGACATTAGCAACTTGCTTTGGCCTTTATGGACAACTCTACTACCCATCATGTTGATCAGATCAATGCAATGATGAGCACAGCAACGGAAATGGATGGATTCTACTATTTTGTCCTGCTCCTTTTTGACCCTTTTAACCTCTGGTCGCTCTTGTTTATTTTCACTTGCATCGGTTAGTCCATGGGCTCTAGAAGAAAGCCTTTTCATCGTCCCTGGTGAATCCCCAATGTATTCCCAAGCGTACGCCTATCACACAACGGCAACAGATATATGAAGATCTTTCTTGCTGGTGTAACGTGCTCAATTGACAATTGCTACATAGGCCCCTTGAGGAGGTCTTCAGCTTTGGCTCCTTCAGCAGCTTCTGTTGGAGCCCTACCAAACACGAGGAGGAGGTGAAGGGGCTCCACCGAAACATGTGAGAGCCATTCTTAAGGCTTTGCCTATAGGATGTGTATAGGATGGTGGAGCAGACGGAGCCACAAAAACTAAACTAGCTCCACCTGTTCCAACTCCGACTCATAAGGGCCTATAGTAACAGCGTATTTACTTCAATCAAGAGGAGGAATTTCGAACAAAAGGAAACAAAAAGTAAAGGTTAGAAATACCTATATAAATGACCAAGCAGGCGAGCTCGAGATGGGGCCAAACTTTTGAGCCAAACTTTTGACCAGTGACAAATAAACCCAAGCACCATACCTAAAATTTACCGTCGTCTACATGTTCGTGCTGCCGGCATATCCCGTGCATATGCCATTGACGGCGAAGGACAGGAGCTAGTGAGCCCCAGGCGCTCAACCACTCCGCCCGGCACGGCACACTGGCCGGCACCCCGCGCCCCTGACCCCCAGCGCACGTCCGGTCCGGTCACCCAGATCACAGGCGCTTCCGACTTCCGAGGCTCCGCCCCGAGCACGGTGTAGCACTAGACCGGGCTGCGTTGCAGCTAGCTCCAGCGCCCCGCCGGCGGCCGGCCGAGGGGACGCGGCTCCACTGGCCACCGGCGAGGCGGCGGGCACGAGTGCGCGCGGCGTCGCGTCGGAATGGACGTCGGGGCGGTTCCGCGCGGGACGTGGTGGCCGCGCGAATATTACGTCGTGTCAGCCGTGGCCCTGTGGGGGGATGGGATCGCCGCCGCCGTCGCCCTCCTCTCCTCGGAGGGAGACCGCGCGCGCGCCGTGCCCCTCGATCGGGCCCCGCGGCGGTCCGCCATTATTCCGGCGCCGGGGGTCCGATCAGTCGCCTCCGGGAGATTCCCTGCCGCCGCCGGGAGCCCGCCCGATCTCGCGTCCGCGCGCACGCCACGGCAGATCAGCCTACGCCTTGGTGCCGGCCTGGGCTCACCTGGCGCCGGGCGCCTAGTGCGCGCCGCGTACGTAGGACGGCACAGCGGCGGCAGCAGCCGGAGGTAATGGAGCGAGGTCCATCTAATCGTCACGCTGTAATCGTGATGGTACCTCATGTATGGGTATGTGCTCGCTCCGGTCCCACGATTGGGGTTTGCCGGTTTTAGAGTGAGATCTCATCCATCTCTTTTAGCGGCGACGCATACACGGCGCATTATTATCACTGCCACGTTTCACGCTGTGATTGGTTTAACCCCGGTAACAGGCGTTCCCGTGTCCATGGTGGTGGCCGGGGTTCACTACCGTAGTTAAACCGTAATGAACTTCGTTCTGATATATGTCAGCTGTTGCTGGCTAGCTTTTCTGCATTGACCACCACCTGCTGCAGCTGCAGCTGCACGACACTTGCGCATGGGCCCCGCAGTGCACAATAATCTTGGGCTCCACCAGCGTAATCTTGTCTTCGCTCTGCTCATTGTACTCGACCGGAAAATTATCGTTTACAACCCTTGGCTTCTCGCATATCTGTCGCTGAGGAAAAAAGTATATAGCGAGTGATAATTTTTTTAGGGAAATAGGGTGAAATAATTCCGATTACCCACTCGGCCCACCGCTTTGTGGCCTGTCTGCTGCCAACTCTGATCTCCCCCTCTACTCGCTTGATGAACGATGATGATGATGGGCCCCACTTCTTTCCCGACGCTGCACCCACCGCCATCGTCACTTCGCGCCATGCAAAAGGCTATTCGTTTGCAGCCGAATGTGCGAGTAAACTTCCGCGACATGACAAAAGGCAACCTTATTGTACCCCCGCATTGCACACAAGCAATTTCGCATGCAGTTTCTTGGGGGGTAAAAATCGAAGCATGGCTCACTTTTTGGTATTTGGAATGAAACACTATTCTGAGATGATAGATGTGACTTCAAAAAATAAAAGGTTGCCGGATGACTTCTTTTCCTACAATATAACATTGCTAAAGAAATACTATTAAAGTATGCATTATGTCAAAGGATGATGTTTATAAGAGAGGGCGTGTATAACCACTTTTTGATGGTTTTGATTGCTGCAATTAAAGTTCCGAACTTCTTCATGCACTTCACATGTGTATATGTGTAATTTGGACATTTTCAGATGGTAAAAAGTAAAAACAAGCTAGCAACAAAGAGTAGCTTAACTACCAATAGTTTCAGAAAAAAACATTGACCATTTATAGAGTTAATAATATGTATTCAGTAAATGCATCCGTTAGACTAAAGAAATCTTCCTTCTAAACCTACATACATATATATGATGTGTGCATGCTGTCCTCAAGCACCACATGTTGACCTGGGTTATCGCCACCAATTTATAGACGTATAAAAAGAAACACCTTTCACCGGTGGCATGTGTAAGATACTGGCAATGACAGTACCTTGTTTAAACCGTAAAACCCTATTTTGAACGCAAGTGTACAACTGAAAGAGTATCATTCATAGATTCCTCGAACAATTTGTTTTAATGTTAAAATGTCGAAGAAAATAAGTTGATTATGCATCTGTTGTTTAAATGTGCTGTGGCTAGACCCCAAACGGCCGGGTTTGGGAATTGGGAATATGATTCAGAGTTCCTGGGGATATGTAGGAACTGGAAGTAGCTATGAATCTGTAGCGAATAAATGGCTTAATTAGTAGGAAAAAACTATTTGATGACAAATGTAGTTTGCATTGATGTTGTAATAATGTGGATTGTATGGCATACAAGAAATAATTTTATTTTCCTTAACAGAGCTCACAGGACATCAAGATGATTCTAAGGATACCAGTAGTTTATAAGGCTGGTTTTCTTGATCTATAAACTGCCTTAACACTCTATTTTCTACAAATGAGGCTGTGCCTTTAGTTCTAAAATAGTTGATATATAGCTGAACCGAAGGAGTGCAGTTGTCTGTTGTGAGCTTAGCTCATATGTGTTGGAATCCATTTGGCTAGCTAATGGTTCCCACAAAGGTTGGCTACATCACATTATTTGGCCCTCGCTTTTGCCCGCAGAAAAGATTTGGCCATCATGAGCACGCAGAAGTGAAATATGCGCGGACGCTGGGTGCAAGCTAGGTTTGCTGCATTGGATAACCACAAGCAGCTCTGCATAAATATGACTTTGGAAAGCTAGCATCGACATCTTTTTGCACTAGCCAGTGGAATGGTTGGGCTCTTAAACCAGCAGCTAATTAGTCACTGTCAGTTCAGTGTCACCTCACGGCAAACCAATCTCCCAATTAAGGGCAAAGCCAACGAGAAGGAGATGAGCTAGCTGAGCACACAACAATGGCCCGGAAATACGGAACCGTGTACTTGTTCCGGTGAACTGACCATGTTTCCTAACCATATATACTCATGTTGGGTACCATGATTAGGGGCACCAGGGGACTAAAACCGTCTTAAAACGCAAACACATGCTGGACAACCAGTTCCACGAAGGCCTGCAGCCTCCTTCTAATCTGGAAGAAATAAAAGGACTCAAAGAAGCCCAGCACGCGGCCCACGTACGCAGTGAGGCCCGTCCGCACCCCCCTCGGACCCGTGGGGTGATCTCCGCCTCGCTCGAGGGCTCCCCGCCGAAGTCCTCGACCGCGCCTCGCGCCTCCGCCTCGCTCGAGGGTAGCGAGCCTGCCCTCGAGAAAGCCGATCGTCTACGCCCTAAGGAGCTGAGCAGCCGGACCCCCTGGGGTCCGCCTCTATCTCACCAGATCAATGGTCCCGGACCCGCTTCCCGCTCGGGGACGGGTCCGTTGTCACCACGTGTCCCAGAGATGGAAATGCTCGGCACCTGTGGCCGAGGACCCGGACCCCCGCAGATGGGTCCGGGACTCCCACGTGCCTATCCGGACCCCCGTGAGCTCTCGGCTCAGTTAGCTGCTCGAGAGGGTGTAGGGTCGAGATGGCGGACTAGAGGGGGGGTGAATAGTCCTTTCTAAAACTAATTGCGCCGGCTAACCGAAACAAATGCGGAATTGAAACTATTCGCTTAGCCAAGACTTCACCCCTCTAACTATGACTCTAAGGCACCTCCAAAAAGGATCCTACACAAAGCAAATGGAGTGCCAAGCTAGTATGAGCTCTCCTAACAATTCTAATGCCAAGTCACACAAGCCTAAGCACTAGTGCTTCACAAACCGGGGGAGCTCCTACACAATTCTAATGAGCAAAAGCACAAAGCCAACCTAAGCTCACTAGATGCTCAAGGACAAGGATACACAATCCAAATCCAAGAGCTCAACTTGCTTAGCTACACAATCTAAGCAAGAGCAACTAATTAAGCTACACAAGCTAACTAGTTACACTAGGATCTCTACTTCTAGCTACACAAGCAAGAAGATGATTAACAAGCTACACAAGCTAACTAATCACTAGAGAGCGACTACACAAGCACAAGATATAGATGAATGTAAACACAAGACTTGTGATTTGGAGAATGCAAACCACCGAGAAGAGTAGACAAGATTGACACGGTGATTTTTATCCCGAGGTTCACTTGGTTGCTACCAAGCTAATCCCCGTTGAGACAAGCTCCAAGGTTGCCGCCGATCCTCTTGCTAGTGGTGACTCTCAAGTCACACTCTCCCACGTGGAGTGCTCACACCGAGCTCTAGCACATGATCTGGCCGAACCACTTGTTGCTCTTCGCGTCTCGCTCAACTAGAGTTGCTCTTCGCGGCTCCCGCGGGGTGAGCACAATACCCCTCACAATCTCTTCTCCGGAGCACCGCACAATCTTCTTGCGGGCTTCAACGGAGTCTCTTGCCACCAAGCCGTCTAGGAGGTGGCAACCTCCAAGAGTAACAAGCACACCGGCTTGCAACACGATCACCTAGTGCCACTCGATGCAATCTCTCAAAGCAATCGCACTAGAATCGCTCTCTCACTTGATCGGATGATTACTATCAAGTTAGAGTGAGTAGAGGGCTCTCAAGCACTCTCACACATGGACACCAAGTCCCCAAGGTGCTCAGCACCTTCAAATGGCCGGCCACACCCTCTATTTATAGAGGGAGGCCCCAAACTAGCCGTTACACTCAAAACCCGTGAAAACAGAGTTTTCGCGGACTGTCCGCCTCATAAAAACCGGACTGTCCGCCATTCAAAACCAACGGCTAGAACTGCAATGATTATGTGTCAGAGTCGACCGTTAGAGCCCCGGGCGGACTGTCCGCACCCTTGGGGCGGACCGTCCGCGGTTCAAAACTTTGAACCAACCGATTTGCAAACGTCTCTGACTAAATCTGGAAGTGACCGGCGGACTGTCCGCTCCCCAGGGGCGGACTGTCCGCAGTTAAAAAAGTGAGCACACACAGAAACCGCAGTGTTTCTGTCCCAGAATTTTCAGTAGGAGGCGGACCGTCCGCCCCTAAGGACCGGACGGTCCGCAATTCATTTTGGACACCCAAGACAGAACTACCAAGTTTCTGCGCCCGTTTCAGCTTTTAAAGGCGGACCGTCCGCCCCCATGGACCGGACGGTCCGCAGTTC
Source organism: Panicum virgatum (assembly GCF_016808335.1). Classification (NCBI taxonomy): domain Eukaryota; kingdom Viridiplantae; phylum Streptophyta; class Magnoliopsida; order Poales; family Poaceae; genus Panicum; species Panicum virgatum. The sequence continues at coordinate 38,100,562 of NC_053141.1, read as the reverse complement.
ATTTTGGACCACCAACAGAGCCAAAAACGGCTCTGTTAGAGCTCATCCGAGATAACGGCGGACCGTCCGGCCCCCATGGGCGGACCGTCCGCAGGTCTATTTCCAGCAGAAATGTACTTCGGTAAATCGGCCATAACTCTTAGCTCCGATGTCCAAATTAGGTGATCCTGGACTCTATGGAAAGCTAATTCAGAGGGCTACACAACCCAACTGAATACTTGATCCAAAACACAATGGATCAAAGCAGTATTCCACTCCAATGGACAACCTAATTTCCGGAGAAAATCGAAAAACCTTTCTTGCTTCCTAAAGTTGATCAACATCAACTCCAACTCTTTCTCCTTTGCAAATGTGCCAACACCACTACGTGAACAACACCATGTGCATGTGTGTTAGCATTTCACAATCATTTTCAAAGGATTTTCACTTGATCTCACCACGCCACTCGATTCTAGCAACATCGCAATGTTAGATCGCTCAAGTGGCACTAGATGACCGATATGCAAACAAGTTTGCCCCTCTTGATAGTCCGGTCATGCACTTCTCTACACAACTTTTGACCGGTGAAATGAAATGCCCTACAAGTCATACCTTTGCCTTGCGCATTTCATTTCATCTTCCCAAATGTTGATGCCACACAAGCACCAAACTCCATCAAGCCTTTTGATCATCTTCATGAGTCAACACTTGGCTTGATCTTCCTTGAATGATATGATCCACTCCATATCATTATATGACCTCTTTGGTCCATCGATCTTGACCTTCCTCGCTCTTCACCGTTGCCTTGGTCCATCGGCGCCAAATCTTGCCCAAGCTTCACCGCCTCGCGGTCCCTCGCTTCAAAGCCTTGACTTGCCCTTCTCCATTGCAACCGGTCCATCAAGCCAAGCCTTGTCTTGATCTTCTCCACTTTGGTCACATAACTCCATGTCATGTCTCATATGCAATGAGCTCCTCGATCACACTATATGAGCATAGCATCAACACTTAGCCATTTCTCCTCCATGGCACATGTTGCTCATACTAGTGTCTTTGTGTGGACTAATCTCCTGTGTATCTCAACATAAACACTTATTAGTCCACATAAGTTGTCACTCAATTACCAAAACCAAACAAGGGCCTTTCAGAGGGGTCCGGAGCCGACATGTGTCACGCGGACGCGGGCGCGGGCACAAGCCTTCCGCTGAAAGCTCCCTCACCAACCCGTATTAAGTGCGAGTGGTTGAGGCGTGCTCTTCTGACGCTGGGCAAAGCCACCACTCGACAGAAAGGACAAATAGTCATTCCACTCACCCGCCCGCTGTGGGAAGGCATTAATGCCAACCACTTCTCCACAGCGCCTGGGTCTGACGGTGCCAGGCCGCCATCCCCCACAGTGGCTGTGACCGGAGTCTTGTCCGCCAACTCCGGTCACTGCTCTACCATTCCGGACGCTGTGACGACACCGTGGGAACCTGTCACGCAGTGCAAGACGTGCTCGGCACTGCTCCGGCTACTATGCTGCCAACTCCCCATGCCTCTTTCATAATTTCCCTTCCGCGGAACACCCGAACGGCATGGGCACGACTCTCGGAAGCGACTCTGGCCTTGACCAAGGACGATGCCTAGGATAACAGCCACGTCCGGCGCCATACCCCACAGTGTACTTCCCACAGTGCACGACCACTGCACCCCCGCAATTCAGGGAAAAGACGACGACTTTCATGACCCCCTGTGCATGTACACTGTCCCTCCTTGTGTCTATAAAAGAAGGAGGCGGGCGTTCCCTTAGGGGGGTCGGCCCATTCGGTAGGACACAACGCTTCGCACTACTAGCAGAGCACACACGCTCCTCTGAACCCCGATATTGGCACTCGCCTCAATCAACTACTTCTCTAGCAGAGACTTGGGAGCTTCCCTCCCTCTCTCGCCTCGCCTGTACCCCCTACTACAGGCACCCCCGGTGCAAGATAGTACAGTGCTCTCGCACACCCCCTTGCTGGACATACGGCCCCACGGCCGGAACTAGGATAAACCCGTGCATTACTGTGTTGACTCTTGCATCAACATCTGGGACGAGGAACACGCAGCATCATCACTGGTTGGGTCCAGACCGCCGGGTCAGGGCACCGACAACTCCTTTGTTTTTTTTCGAAACACAATGCAAACACTCACAAACGTATGTATACTCATCCCTATGAATACACGCATGCAAATGCGAGCACCGGTGCCGAGTCGAGGATTCGTACCCTAGTGGGCAGGTTCCACCACAAGGAACCTTACCAGCCGAGCTACACTCAGTTCGATGTATACTCCTTTGTTAAATCAGAATCTTGCACTAAATTATTTTTTGTTGTTTTTCGTCATATTCAAGGTATTTGTTTATACATGTGTAGCCATCCAGCATACATATATTTTTACTGGTCTCTGATCGACACATTCTAAACCATATAACTGAGAGAAAGACAAAGATATCGAAATATGTAAATTAATATTTCGGTGAAAAGCATATGTGTAGTGATGTATGACAGAGGAATTCCTTGTTAAATTTGTTATAATGACATATGGGAGTAATTTAGAATAGCATATATTTCTGCTGTTTTGGTTATTTTTTATAATAGTTGAGGTGACTTGGAAACGGGTGTTGTGGACTTGTTTTTTAATAGGAGGTGGAACTGGGATACTTTTTTTTGCTTTTCACAAGAAAATTTAAGTATATTAGATCTATTGCTTGATAGTAAGATTTTCAGTGACAGTAATATTCTGCTTCTTAGTAATGCTCCGCCTCCGCGCTGCATGCTGAGGGATGATGCGTCTGAGTCCAACTGAAACTGCACTGCCCGACTGCCGGCATATGCGAGATCAGATCAGATGTCCCACGACGTAACCATTAGTAAGGCAACGTAATTCTGTTGATTCATCATCAGTGACAAGGCTAGGAACAGATTCGAGTTGCCAATCACTCCATCTTTGCTTCACGGCAGTCTCGTCTGAAACCTCTGTCCTCTGACATGTCGAATTGCGGATGGGCCTGACCACCAAAAGGCCCAGCCTGTTATCAAATCAGTTAGCTCTTGTCCGGTGGTTATCGTATAAGATGTGCTGATTCACTTCTGTGCCATTGGATTGTTGCTGATATAGCGAGATCGTAGCCTCAATAGTCACGTACAGGCACGAAAACGAGCTTCGTTCCAGCAAACACCGTGCATATTGGTCTGCTCAAGCACACGAGGGTTGCCAAAAAAACTGGCTTGGATGATTTGGCTGTATAAGTAGGCCATCATTCCAAACATGCCCCAAAATATTAGCGCACGGTGCATCTGAATTCCGGAGGCTGCTGCTATTTAATTTGCGCCGAATGTGCGAGACATCTCTGTTTCATCCATCATCAGTATTTCATCATTCTATTCAGTGGGAGCATGCTTTCATTATCTCGTAAATCAGAATGTGAACTGAAGAAGAAGTCTGCATCTGAAAATGTGATGGGGGTATGTGCGCATATGCACAGAAATTTCACTCTAGCTCTATGTTTTCGCCAAGTGCCGAAAAAGAAGAGAGTGACAGAATTGTTGTTTACTCTTATTGCCGCGTCAGTGTACGAATTTGATTGATAAACCTTTGCTTTTCTAAAAGAAAGGTATTGTATAATGCATCTGTGCATGCATCTCCCTAGACTTGATATGTGTGTCTCTGTTTTCTGAAGATGTTATATGGTAGCACCTAGCTAGTTTTATATTATTTTTTCCACTTGAGATATCTCTAACAGATTGTGTACTCCCGTAAAGTTTATATGATGGCTTCTTTACTGATGCTCATGATCTTAAATATGACAATATTGTATTTATAACTACACTTCCGAATTCCAAGATTGGCAAATAAAAGCAAAGTAAAAGCAAATAAAGGGCTTCTTTTCAGCTAGTGGAGGTGCTATTAGGATTAGATGATGCCAAAGGGAATATTGCAACGATTCGAGATGGCCATTTTATTTTCATGGGAGCATTCCTGTGAGTCCTGCTTCTGTTTGTCTTGACATATCCTGTGAGTCCCCCTCGAGCAAAATTAACGCAAAGGTAAACATGAACACTTAAGCCCTACCTATCCGACTTTTCAAGTCTTTCTCTAAAAAACTTGTTCGTAAAATAGCAAAAAATATTTTAATCATATGAATCTCAATACAATATTTCAAGGATAAGATCACGCACTTTCAACTCTAGTCTTAGACTAAAACCACAAAAGGGGACACAATATCTACTTTTATCAACTTGAAAGTTCAGTTTGATCTATTGTACCCTGATTTCCATCAAACCAAAAGAGGTACAACGGCTTGCATCAGATATGCAGCGCACATATTTACCAGTGTGGCTTGCATAAAAAATGTATCAAAATTACCCACCACTGTCATTATGAAAAAAAATCTAAAGTAACCTACTAATCTTCATATTAATTACCCACCTATGCCATTATAAATAATACAAATAACCCCCCAAACTTGCATATAAATTATCCAATTATATTATTATAATAAGCTAAAATAACCTCTAAATCTGAATCTAAAGTATATAATTATAACAAAATATTAAACTGCACCAATATAATATTCTAAATTATTAACATATTATTTATATTGGCGCTATTTAGCATGTTGGCTGCTAAATAAGTATCCAGCTCACCAGGGAGCCAAAACCGGAAAAAAACACGCGATAGGGAGCCAAACCCAGAAAAGGTATTCCTGAAACTGGAAAAAGTATTCCTGAAATCGGAAAATTGTTATTTCAACAAAAAACCAACATTTTTAAACCGGAAAATTGTTATCTCAACCGGAAAAAACACGCCACACCTCTAGATAGGGAATTCAAACCGGAAAAGGTATTCCTGAAATCGGAAAATTGTTATATAAAACCGGAAAATTATCCGAAATAGGCTAAAACGGAAAAACAAAGATCCCATAACTGGAAACGTGTTATTGTAACAGAAAAATCATAATTTTCTAGTTGGACCTAATTTTTCAGTCAGGTCCTTTTACCTTCCTGGTTGCCTAAATTTTCTTGTCTCATAGCCCAATTTTCGGTTAGGGTTTTTTAATTTTCCGGCCATGTGTTGGGGATCGCCCCCTCGCGAAGGTAGCGAGATCCGAAGGTGTCGCGAAGATTGCCACACCCGCTGACAAACAGAGCCTTTCTTCTGTGTCTCTTGCAAAATAACAGGGACACTCAAGCACTAAAGGCACCAAAGGTTGGTGTAACTGATCAAGACCGCATTCCTGAAGGCGATGATGGGAACCTTCGGGTGCGCCAGACAATCTGGAAGCACAAGGCAATACAGGCGGAGCTCCGCGAGGAGCGCCGAAGGTCCCCGCCGAAGATTGTCAAGCAACGTGAAGCATGTGATTTGGGTAGGAGTGTACAAGTCGAACTGTCTTACCCCGGAAAATTACCAAATACCCCTAATGTAATCTCTTGACCTCCGGGAAAACCGGAGGCGCATTCTTGGAATGTTGTAATAAGGTTGGGGGTATAAATAGCCCCCTACCCAAATGTTGTACGGGGTTGAACATTCTGAGAATTATAGTGCAATTGCGATTGTGCGAATAGTTTCATTGTGTTTTACTTAATTCAGTACCTTCGCTTTTCTCTCTTTGTCTGGTGATCGAGCCACAAGATCCCAACACCATGACTCAGCTAAATTTTCCGGCCACTTAGACCTAATTCAGGTTTGAACCTCTTAATTTTCCGATTGCAGGATGAATGGCCATGAGGCAGCTAAATTTTCCAATCACCTAGACCTATTTCCGGTTTGCCTCTTAATTTTCCGGTTGCAGGATGGATGCTAGTTGGGCTTGGGTCAGTGCACTAAATAACTTATTCAGCATCCTGGGTGCTAAATAGAGAATGCATTATATTATTGTTTATATAAAAAATACTAGCCACGATATGTGTCACATGTATTCATGTATAATGGAAGAGATAAGAATATCAATCCAAAATATATATCAAACACACATGGAGGTGTGATGCAAAATCAAATTTATTGCAACTAGATAATGATAAATACATATATTTTAGAGTACATGTTAGAATATTTAATAGATAAAACATGACCTGAGATAGATAATTATAATTATTAACTATAACTTTATTTTTATATCAATTGTAATGTAATTAGTCCATGTGGGAGCATGGTTTGATAGGCTAGTGACATCAAATCACGTATAAGAACATTGGTTGTAGTTGTTAACATAATTATAAATATACTACATTGTGTTATATTTAAAAGAAAAGGAATAGATCGCATTCGCAATATTGTGAAGATCTACGCGTTTGAGATAGCACTATAATTGAGGCTTTTTCTTTTGAGATAGCACTATAAATGAACTGCTAAAGTTGTAGGAGGTACTGAAACTCGATCCGCGATAAGGTTTTACTTAACCATCAACACCAAGCAATGCATAATTACAGAGTTCCATCAGCAGCGGCTTCTCCAGAGACGACAAATGGCACTACTAGAAAACAGGCCAAAGGTCCTGGTCAAAGGTACCAGCTGCTGTTGCAACCGGTACTAATGCCACGCATCAGTACCGGCTGCAAAAGCAGTTGGTACCTTTGGCCAGCGGCGATCAAAGGTAAGGTGTTTGGTACCGGGTTAAAGCATCACCCGGTACCAAAACTTCAGTATAGGAACCGGTTAGTGCCACCAACCGGTACCAAAAGCACAAGGAGGAATAGGTACCGGTTGGTGGAACTAACCGGTGCCTAAAGGGTGGACAATGGCACCGGATTTTGCCATGGCCCGGTGCCGCCACGTGCCCACAACAAAGGCACCGGTTAGTAACATCAACCGGTGCCTATGCCTTTTGTTTGGCACCGGTTGTTGAGCACCAACCGGTGCCTTTGAGCCACGCCTATAAATAACCCAACCCCTCCCCCCTCCAAGCTGCCGTGAACTCACTGTTCATGGAGCTGAGTGAGGGGAGGGGAGGCGAATTTTTGTTTTTTTTTTCAAAAAAGGTTAGTTATTTTTCTCCATAACTTAGCAATTGGTTTTTAGAAGCAGTTATCATTTAATTTATTTGAAAAGTGAATAGTATCTATTTATTATAGTTATAAGCATTATCAATTATATATTTGAATTCAAATTTATTATAGTATGAATGTACTATTTGTACACTACAATGATGTATATAAATGTATTGTGGACCTAGATGAGTCGGCAATGGATGTACATGGTCGATCGGCGTTCAAAGGAGTTCTTTGATGGCGTGCATGAATTCATAGAAGCGGCCGAGAAACACAAGTATGGCGGTTTCGTTCGTTGTCCATGCAAATTCTGTAAGAATGAGAAGGATTACTCATCATCAAGAACCATCCATAGTCACTTATTCAATAGTGGTTTCATGCCGAACTACTATGTTTGGACCAAGCATGGAGAAAGAGGAATTGTGCTGGATAATAATGTAGAAGAAGAGGACATGATTCCTGACTTTGCAGCCAATTATAATTTCTTTTTCAACGACACTGCAATGGGTGAGCCTGAAGAAGATACTGAAGGATACGTTGTAGAAGATGATCTTGGTCAGATGCTACGCGAAGCTGAGGAAGGTTGCGAAACAGAAAAGGAATCGAGAGATCTGAAGCGTATGTTGGAGGACTACAGAACATTGTTGTACCCTGATTGCAAACAAGACCAAAAGAAGTTGGGTACCACATTGGAATTATTGCAATGGAAGACATCAAATGGTTTGTCTGACAAGGGATTCGAGGAGTTGCTGAAACTTATAAAAAACTTACTCCCTGAGGGTAACACCTTGCCGGAGACAACATACGAGGCAAAAAAAGTTGTTTGTCCTTTAGGATTAGGGGCACAGAAGATACATGCTTGTCCTAATGACTGCATCCTATATCGAGGTGAGTATGAAAATTTGGATTCATGCCCTATATGCAACGCATGCCGGTATAAGATCCCTCGAGATGATCCAGGTGATGTTGAGGGGATGCGTGTCAAGAAGAGGGTGCCTGCCAAGTGATGTGGTATTTTCCTCTAATACCACGTCTGAAACGTTTGTTCATGAACAAAATGAATGCTAAATTGATGCGATGGCACAAAGAAGAACGTAAGCAAGACAATATGTTGAGACACCCCGCTGATGGGTCGCAGTGGAGAAAAGTGGACAGAACATTCCCAACATTTGCAAATGATGCGAGGAATATATGGTTCGGCTTAAGTACGGATGTCATGAATCCTTTCGGTGAGCAGAGCAGTGGCCATAGTACCTGGCCTGTGACACTCTGTATATACAACCTTCCTCCCAGGTTGTGTATGAAGCGAAAATTCATTATGATGCCGGTGCTTATCCCCGGCCCGAAGCAACCCGGTAACGATATAGATGTGTATCTGAAACCACTGATTGAGGATCTTCTATTGTTGTGGAAAGATGAGGGTGTTCGTATGTGGGATGCGCACGCAGAGGATCATTTTAACCTGCGTGCATTGCTTTTCGTAACCACCAACGATTGGCCAGCACTAAGTAACCTCTCTGGACAATCCAATAAGGGTTATAGGGCATGCACCCATTGTTTAGAAGAAACCGACAGCATGTACCTCAAGCACTGTAGGAAGATCGTGTATATGGGTCATCGTCGATTTCTTCCGATCAAGCACCCATTAAGGAGGAGGCATGCTCACTACGATGGAAAGGCAGATCATCGTACCAAGCCTAGGCACCATTGTGGGAAAATGGTGTTTGAAATGGTCAAAGATATAAAAGTAGTATTCGGAAAAGGACCCAACAGCAAATCAGTGCAGAGTGACGACGGACGTGCACCTATGTGGAAGAAGAAAGTATTTTTTGGGAGTTACCTTATTGGGAAGTCTTAGACGTCTGCCACACAATTGATGTGATGCACCTAACAAAAAATCTTTGTGTGAACCTTCTAGGTTTCCTTGGTGTCTACGGTAAGGCAAATGATACATTGGAAGCGCGGCAAGATCTTCAACGTATGAAACAACGGGCCGCCCTACATCCAGAAAAAAGGGATAAATGACGTCATTATCTAGGTCCTGCGTGCTACACTCTTAGTAAGGAAGAGAAGCAAAATATGTTCGACTGTTTGAACAGTATCAAGGTCCCATCAGGCTACTCTTCGAATATAAAGAGGCTACTGAACTTGAAAGAGAAGAAATTCGCACACGTAAAGTCCCATGACTGTCACGTGTTGATGACGCAATTGATTCCAATTGCACTTAGAGGTATTCTACCAGCTAATGTTTGAGCAACAATCATAAAGCTATGCGCATTTCTCAACACAATTTCTCAGAAGGCAATCGATCCATCGAGTTTAAGCAGGCTACAAGAGGATGTTGTCCAAAGTTTAGTCAGTCTTGAAATGATATTTCCTCCATCATTCTTCAATATTATGACGCATCTTCTAGTTCACCTAGTCAAAGAGATTGGTATTCTCGGTCCTGTTTTCCTTCATAATATGTTCCCTTTTGAATGATACTTTGCAGTACTAAAGAAATACGTTCGTAATCGGGCTCGTCCAGAAGGAAGCATTGCAAAGGGTTACATCACAGAGGAGGTCATTGAATTTTGTGTCGACTATGTGGAAGAACTCTGCCCAATTGGGATTCCAGTATCACGTCATGGGGGGCGGCTGATTGGAAAGGGCACACTTGGAAGAAAATCAGTAAATGCCACAGATCATGCCACGTTGAGCAAAGCACATCTCACAGTTCTGGAACAATCAGCCTTGGTGGCTCCATACATGGAGGAGCACATGCAAATTGTGCGAAGTATATAGCCTTTGAAGTCTGAGACATGGATTACAAAACATCATAACGATACATTCGCCACCTGGTTGCAGAAGGAAGTCATGGCCAACGATCAAATTCATGAGCAGCTAGCTTGGCTGGCCAGGGGTCCGGCAAATTCAATCCTGATGTACCAAGGATATGAAATTAATGGTTACACATTTTATACAAGAGCCCAAGATAACAAGAGCACCAATCAAAATAGTGGTGTCCGTATAGATGTCACCGACTCTAGTGGCCAAACGAACTCATATTTTGGTTACATTGAAGAGATCTGGGAACTCGACTATGGGCCGTTGAAGATACCTCTATTTCGTTGTCAATGGGTTAAACTCACAGGAAAAGGTGTCGATATCGACGAGTACGGAATGACAACGGTAGACCTCAAAGAGCTTGGCTATCGAGACGAACCATTCGTCCTAGCTAAAGATGTCACTCAAGTTTTCTATGTGCAGGACATGTCTAGCAAAACGAGAAAGGACAAGTCTAGGAATAAATCAAGTTTTGTAGGTGCCGGAGATGAGGCAAAGCGCCATATTGTTCTGGCAGGAAAAAAAATTGTGGGAGTCAACGATGTCACAGATGAAGAAGAATACAATAAGGTTGAAGATATGACTCCGTTCGCAGTGGAGGTTGACACAAGTATTCTTTTAGCCGAAGAGGAGGCTCCGTACGCACATCATGATCATAATGAAGGGACGATTGTAAAGCGAACCATCGTTAATATTCCCTTAGTTGAATGATTATGTCTTGTAATATTTTCTGTGAACATTATTAGATTTCTTATGCAATTATTTGATTTATTATGCAATTAAAATGATTAGTTATGCACCTAAATGATTTATCATGTAGTATTTAGAATTATTTTGCATTTAAATAATTTATTATGCAATTATTTGATTTATTATGCAATTAAAATAATTAGTTATGCACCTAAATGATTTATCATGTAGCATTTAGAATTATTTTGCATTTAAATAATTTATTATGCAATTATTTGATTTATTATGCAATTAAAATAATTAGTTATGCACCTAAATGATTTATTATGTAGTAATTAAAATTATTGTACATTTAAATGATTTATTATTGTGCAAATAATTAGTTGAATGATTTACTAGGCAGTTAATAATTTTATTGAGCAAATAACAAATTTATTAGGCAATTATTTTAACTATTAGACAATTATTTAAATTATTAGATAATTATCTGATTTTCCAGGCAATTATCAGATTTATTATGCAAATATCAGATTTATTACGAATTATGAGGCAATTAATAGATTTACAAGAGAAAAAAAAAGGGAAAAGAAAAGATAACCTTTGGTACCGGTTGGAAAATCCAACCGGTACCTTAGGGTCTTATTTGGGTAAAAAAAAAGGGGCGTCGCGCGGGAGTCGAACCGTGGCCGCGAAGCTCAAATTTCCGCGATTTACCATTGAGATACTGACGAATTCCGTTCAAAGAGGGTCAACGAAGAGTGAAAAGTGAACTTCAAAAGGCCTAAGGTACCGGTTTTGTTAATCCACCCGGTACCATAGGGGCTTTTCATTTCCCGCCCGTTGGGCCCTTAGGAACCGATTGTGCGGAGACCCGGTACCTAAGGCCTCACCTAAGGCACCGGTTGTAGATGCAACCAGTACCTAAGGCCTGCCTAAGGCACCGGTTAGAGTTCTTACCCGGTACCTTTGGCCACGAGTATAAAGCCGTTGTCTTCTTCCTCTCCCAAATCTCTACTGCTCATCTCCTCCGGTCGACCGCCGCCGCCCTCCATTTCCACGCGCGCACCGTCGCATAGTCGTGCCGCCGCTTCTTCCTCTCTGCTCTCGGCCTCGACGCCTGGAACTTCCCCGAGCCCGCTGCTCTCTGCTCCGACCTCTACAGCGGCCCGTCCTCGAGCGCCGCCCGCAACTCGTCGCCGATCCTCGCCGTCGACCCCTCTGCATCGACGCTCCTCCCATTTCCAGGGCCCGGTGACCCTTCTCCTGGGATCGCAGAGCACCGCCGCACTCGCCCGTGGAGATCCGGAGCCCGGAGCGCCACTTCCGTACCATCCTCCGCGAGCTCCGCCACGACCGCCGCCGGACTTCGCCGTCGACACCCCTGCGCCGGTCCATCCTTCGATTCCGAGCTCGGTGAGCACACGTAACCCCTGCCCGTCCTGTTGCGCTAGGTTCTAGGGTTCGTAGACCACTGGAACCCCTCGAACACCTTGCGCCGGCGATGTCCCGCCGCGCGCAACCGCCTCCGCCTTAGCACCTACCACTCCGGACCTCCCCGAACACCGATAACCCCACAGGTGGGTTACGCGTTCAACGCTAATCCTCCACGGCCAAACCCTGGCCCAAAAGGAGCCATGTAGCCCCCAGAACACCTTCTCCGGCGAGCTCGCCGCCGCCGCCCCGCGCGCCCGTTGCCCAGATCCGTCCGATCAGAGATGGACGCCCGCGATTAAAACCCAAACCGATCAGATCTGGACCACCAGATCGAGATCCAACGTCCTGTATCCAAACGTACCGGTTCACCTGGCACTTTTGTTAAAGAGCCCCTCGGTTTTCTTAATATCAACCCGCAGTCCACCTCTATTCAAAAGTAATTGCAGTTTGGCCCAGATTTTTACTTAGACCCCCCTGACCTTTCTAGATTTAGTACCCGCAGTCCAGCCCTGATGTTTTTGTGGGTTGGCCCCTGAATCTAAGGTTTAATTACGTTTGGGCCCTCGGTTTTTGCAGAAAACCCCCTGTAACCTAGTTTTTCTCGCAGATAAGCCCCTGGAACTTGTTTTAGGCCTAGATTTTGCGTTTTAGTTCCGTTTTAGGCGTTCTTTATATCCACGGGATCGTTGTAATGCGTAGAATAGTTTTAGACTAGTTTAGTGTGCTATTTTTATGTATTGATGTACTGTTTCTTAGCTTTTGTTAGTGTTTGCTTGTATGCTTATTGTGTGCCTTGCTTTTGGCCATGTGTTCATGAGTAGACGTTGATCCATCTGAGGAGCCCCAGTACCAGTACCCAGAGCAGCCATCTTCTGAGCAGTTTGAGCAGCAGGAGCAATTTGAGGAAGGCAAGTATAACATGAACAACACCTATCACTTTAAATACATTTTCATACTGCATTTTAATACTGTACGCCTATAAGGACTTTCCTAGCCACTTTATATCCTTTATATATAGTGTATAATTTAGTTATAGAATTTAGTTATTAGAGAGACTTTGTTTAATCATGTATTTAAATAGAGAGTGTATAATGCTTGTATTTATGTATTTATCATGTATTTCTATAACTCATGTATTTATCATGTAACTCGTGTAACGACGATGAGTAACGACGACGAGTAACGACGACGAGTAACGACGAGTAATTTCGTATTCGCTCTCTAACTCACGCATTGGCCATCCCTCGACCCTCAACTCTAGACCTCGACCCTCAACCCCGTTCCTCGACCCGGTTCTTCGACCCTCAACTCTCAACCCCGTTCCTCGACCCCGTTCCATGACACACACACACACTCACTAACTCTCTCTCTCTCTCTCTCTCTCTCTCTCTCTCTCTCTCTTTCTCTGTCCCTCTAACATACACACACTCTCTCTCTCAAACACGCATATTCATTCAAAGAATTTTATTCTACTGCTTCATTTAAGGATGGACAAATACTCTAACACATTTTTTACGGTTTCAGTTAAGGATGGACCCCTTCGGTGATGAGCAGGCCGCCGGGCAATACATGTTGGAAGCAATAAACGAAGATACGAGGGCCAACACCACCCAGCCAATCGCTGAAGAAGATGCTCGGACAGCTGATTCGTTCCTGAATATGTCTGGAGATGCCGATGAAGAAGATGATGACTTTGCGCCACCGCCCAATCAACAGCAGCATGTTCCAGTACGAATCTTAAAACTATATGCATGGTGACTTCGGTAGATTAGTTTTGCGATTAACATATCTTTTCTGTAATTTAGTCGACCTCCGCATCGACTTCGTTGAGCCAGTCAAAAGGGAGACGCCGGCCAACCAAGAAAATGGAGGGAAGACAGGTCGTCAGAGAAGTGGACGCAGAGGGCTGTCCAAGTGCTCCAGAGGATGCTAGCACAAAATTTGTCAACCAATGTGGGGTTATTGTTCGGGCAAGAATTCCGATCACCACAAGACTATGGAAAACGACCAAACCCGAAGAACAGCAACACGCCGTGCCTGCACATCAAAAGGAAATGCTATGGGCAGAACTCAAGGATATGTTCACTCTTTCTGAAGGAGTTGACCAAGAACTTGTGAAGAAATATGCCTTGAGAAAGATGGCCCTTGCCTTTGCAACTTTCAAGAAGAAGTTGTACACCAATTACATCAAGAAGGATAAGGAGCCGAACTGGGACGATCTTCCTCAGGTTAAACCATACTGGGAGGAGTTCAAACAATACAAACTATCAGAGGAAGCCCAAAAAAAATCCGAACAAGCCAAGGTGAATGCAGCAAATAAGAAGTACAGCCACCACCTTGGGGCTGGCGGGTACAAGAAGTCAGTTAAAAAATGGCAGAAGATGGAGCAGGACCTTATAGATAGAGGCATCAGGCCGACGACTTGGGATTGGCCGGATAGATCCAAGTGGTGGTTATTTGCTAATGGCGTGACACTAAATGAGTTGGATGGAAGTTTGGTCGTGCCCGAGCATATGCAAGAAGTGTCCCGCGATCTAGTCGCTGCAATAGATGAGACTCAACAAGGAACATTCCATCCTCAAAGGGAGAATGATGAGCTGACAAGGGCATTAAAGAATCCGGAACACCCTGGACGAGCCCGCGGCATCGGCGTGGTCCCATGGAAAGTTGCTTGGGCCGGAGATCCCTCTTACAAGACTCACCGAAAGAGCAAAGCCGAATAGGAAGAGAAACTTCGTGCCATAGAAGAAAAGATGAACAAGAAGGTTGCGTACTTGGAATCTCAGATGGACGCCAGGGTCAATGAGGCGGTGCAGCTAGCTCTGAACCAAAGGGGCACTGCTGGGTCGCACCCGGATGTTGTGATAAGCCCGGCCTCTCAGCGATGCAGCAGCTGTGCATCCACGGCGGTGCCCGACGTACAAGCGGAACAGCAACCCCAGATTGAGCCAACGGCGGTAGATGACCAGAGGTATCCAGTGGATGATGTCACCATGCCGACACCGTGCGAGCTTCATGTGCGAGCAAGAAATATATCCATTCATGTCGCATACGGGTCAGCCTTGCCCCTGAATCCTTCTACTATAATTCATGGAAGGCCGATACCTACTGGCTACACCTCCATCACAGTCGAGTAGATAGTTGGAAACAATGAGGATCTTGAGCTCGACTTCGTTGGAGGGGATGGAGAGAAGACATTGGGAGACGCACTGCACGGGGTCGTTCTATGGCGCAAGGCCGACATCAAACTTACTGCAAGCACAACGGCTCCCGTGCAGACCGATCGCCCGTCTCCGCGGCCTACCTCTCCGCCGTCCCCACTACCACCTCCTTCACCACCGTCTCCGCCAGCGCAAAGGGCCACGAGTACTCCAACTCCTCCTACACTAGAAAAGGGAAAGAAAAAGACAGCATCCCTCCCAGCGGCTGGACCCTCAAAGAAGAAGCAGAAAACGGTCGAAAGACAATTAACCTACGGGAAAACCACTGAGGAGTTGGAAGAGGAGACTGCTCGATATATAAAAGAACAATTGAAGCCTAAAGTCCCCCCGCCGAGGGAAAAGGTACCTCTAGAACTAGGGAAAAAGCTTCTCGCAGACCAAGACAACCCACCAAAACCGAAAAGCTTACCCTCGGACTATGATCGTACTCTGACAAAGGCACACAAGGTGAGAAATCTGAAGAAAAAATGTGGCAAGACCATTCCTCAGCTTGGCACACAACAAAAAGAACTCGAGCCCCTCCGGGTGCCAGGGTTGCCACTCCTACACCCGACGGACGTACAACTCCAGGCGGACCTACAGGCCGCAATATTTCTTTCTGAAACTGGATTAACGCTAGAGGAGGCAACGGGGCATGTGGAGGCAAAAATCCCTGTCGCTCGCACTATTACTCCATTCCAGCATGAAAAACCGTTTGTCACTGAGGAAGAGGAGAAAAGTCTAGGCACGCAGATGTTCAATTTGCATAGATGGTACCTGCGAATGGCGAAAGACGAAGGGAAAATGTTTGGAGTCAAGTATCGTGACCATGATTTCTTCCGTGGGGAGGACGACTTCTGGGTGTACTTCCAAAATTTATATCACATTTACCATCGACAAGCCCTCGACGCCTCTATTATCACCATTTGGGTTTTGTAAGTATCACTTACCTCTACATTAATACTTTTTGTTAACAAGAACATAATTATATGTGTGCATTATAAAATTTGTATTGCATCGTTTAGACAGGAGATCCAAAGAAGCCGAAAACATGGATGGCACCATCAGATTGGCTTCATGTCTCATTTTCTAGTCAACCAGAAATTGATCAACGAAAGTTACAAGGAAACGTGCGAAAACATGTACGATTCGTTGACTAGGCAAAGTTACAAATCCTATATATTCATACCATACAACTTTGGGTAAGTCTTGATCGACTCAAACCTCTGTTATATTACTAAATAAATACTAAGTTGTCTAATACATTTATGTATATATCCTATCTATATCTGCAGTTATCATTGGATTTTACTCATACTTTCCGTAGAGACTGGCAATCTTATAGTCTTTGACTCAATGAGAAATCCAAAGTCCGCAATCCAACATATCATAGACCCCTTGAACAGGTAAGTTCAGTTTGCACAATCAAATCTTTTTTCGGTTAATAACAATTCCTAAATATCAAACTTAACTTTGAGCGCAGGGTTTGGAAAAAATTTGTGAAAAATAACAAAGGACGTGGTCAATGGAGGCCCGAACTGAACGTTAACATGGATTATCCGGTATGTTCATTCATAAAGATTTGTCTAGTTAAGTATATAATCCCAAATTGTTCTAAATTGAGTAATTTATTTGTTTCTCCTTAAGTGTGCGAGACAACAACAAGGAACTGATTGGTGCGGGTACTACGTATGCGACTACTTGCACATCATGACTCTATGCGGGAAGGCTACTGATGAGGAAACGAGAGTACGTCCAAACCGTTCACTAGTATATTTTCATAATTGTACTAACGCACAGAATGTTAATGCTTTTTTCCTAAATGATAGATGTCTCAAATGGGGGATGAATGTTACTCTACTGATCGGATCAACGCCGTGTGCGAGCAGCTCGCCAGATTCATTTTGAACGAGATCTTGGATCCTAGAGGCGAGTTCTACCACGACGGTCACATCGACAGAGGACTTTCATCGACATCCTGAGGGGACTAGTAGTTGGACGGCTAACATGACTTGTACATTTGTAAATATTTTTAAACATTATGCCTTGATGTTTGTAAATTTGTAAATATATTAGTTCATGTAATTAGCTTAATTATATGCTCGCATTTCACTTTTAGTTAGTTTCAAATATTCTCTGAAAACGAACACGAACAACCAATGAACGTAGAGTACTGTAGAGCTTGAGTGCGTTTAGCAATTATAAAAAATAAATAGTAATAAATATAACAAACAAAACTGGATTTGGAAAAAAAAAGAGAAAAGGTCATTGGTACCGGTTGGAAATACCAACCGGTACCAAAGGGGCTGCCACCTTACGTCAGCGTGGAAGGCTCTTTGGTAACGGCTGGTATTTCCAACCGGTACAAATGGAAGCCTAAGACACCGGTTGAAAAACCCGGTGTCTTAAGTAGAGACCAATGATCGCGGTTGCGGGGCACCGGTTGGGAAACCGGTGCCTTTGACCTTTCTCAGCCGGTGTCCAATGCCCGTTTTCTAGTAGTGCGGGATCTACCTGAGCACATTGCTAGATGACGTTACGAGCACTCACAGGCCATGAGTGAGAGGTTGGTGAATCACCTATCCACTACTGCTGCCTCGGTCCAGGCACCGAACCAGATCCGCCGTATATATTGTGATGTCAAACGATGAGATGATCCACCACAAGAAAAGAGGGGCATGGAGAACCTTTTGGCCTTATTTTTTAGTTTTTGTTTGGTTTGCGAGATGCCCAATTCCATCCCATGCATAATGCAGCAATATCATTAGACTTTTACTAGCTTGGTAGCTCGTTTGCTAGCCTGAAATCCTTTTTGTACTTGCAGTGGATATTTTGGGCGCCAATCATTGATGTTTTGAAACCAGGTGGTTTTTGTTCTGGATAAGCATGAGGGGAGAGGCAACTGTTCGCTTTGAGATGGGTACAGTGTTTGTTTGTAGGACAGATTTTGACTCGCTAGTGGCAATGCACAAACCATTTCAGAAGAAAAGTGTGGTATGTGCTGGCTGGGGGCAATGCGTCAAAATAAGCTGTAATCCTACAACGTGATTTTATTCAGAAAGTGATATGGCTGTAGACATTCACGTGTGAATGTTGAAGGCCGTGATTTTTCTTAATCTAAAAAAAATATATCAGAAAGTGACATGTGTTCAGGAACAGGGAGTTCAGACTTCAGACAACTGATTAGCAAAGATTTCATGAGAGAAGCCAGATGCAGTGGCTAACAAATCAAACAAGTGCTCGATGGCCAAATTGGATGACCAAACAATTGGCAAAGCAGGGATTCCGCCTAATAATGTGTGGAGTTCTGTGGTGTTCGTTGAAATGTTATTAGTTTGGCGTTTCTTATGAATTTGTAGTGATTATGCTAGACTCTACTTTCGGTTATTTTGATATCTCATAACATGCCCCTTGTTGTGTTGATAACCTTGATAATTTCAAGTTCCCCGAAAGATCAAGAAAACTCAAGATAGAGTATCTCGGTGTATTGCTGGGATCGGTTTCTCTTTTATCTGCTATTCATGTAGAATCTTCTTGACAATCTTTGTTGTGCTTGTTACTTATTGCAATAACTTGTGCTCCAACTGCTTGGTACATGTTCAGTCTGATTCCAGGAGTTATAGACGACAAATGCCTGTAATTTTCAGAAAACGACTTTCATAGTTTCATTCATGTAACAAAGGAAATTCTCATCGAGTAACATTTCAGGAAACAAGTATGCAGTGCACTGGGCGCCAGGGTATCAAATTAAAGCCTGTAATCCTGGAACGCCATTTTATTCAGGAAGTGACTTGACATTCAGGGTACCACCATACCAAACAAGTATGCAGTTGCATTCAGAAACAGACTTGCATACAACCGACAATCAAGAAGAGAAATCAGATTTCAGCAGAGAAGATTTCGGGTAAATCAGTAGAAACATTTCAGAGGAGAAGTTTGAAATGTGCATGCAAATCGAATTAAGCTATAATCTTGCAAGTCAAATTTTGTTCAGGAAATGACTTGCTTTCAGCATCAGACATTTCAAAAAACTGACTAGCAACATTTCAGGAGATATGGCATGTGACCGATCAACAGGGTTAACGATTATGCGTTCGATCCCTGCAGACGTACTCCGTAGGAAACTCTCGCGTGTGGCTACCTCTTTGGCATTTGGTTGATAAAGGGGGGTTTTTTTTTTGAGAGCATTGGTTGATAAAGGTTCGGAGGCGCAGGATCTGAAGCCTATCGAGTATCGAGTTGGTTTCTTCCTTCAGCTAGCGCGCGCCTCGCAACTGATCAGAACCGCCCAGGCGTCGAAGTCGAACGACTCCAGAACGACGGCGTGGTGGTGGTGCGCGAGCTTCACGGCCTCCGACGCCCACGCCACCCTGGGCGGGGACTCGGGTGGCCTCCCGTGGGCCACTAAGAGGACTTGCAACACCGCCGCCGCGAGCTCCGGGGTGGCGGAGCGCAGCCTCCGCATCGCCTCGTCCCCGTGGCGGACGGCATCGGCGCGGCGTGCATGCCCGGCCGTGGCGAGGAGCGCGACGAGGCGCGCGACCTCGCCGCAGGAGTCCCTGTGGCGGATGGCTGCGCAAATCGGCTAGGAGCTCCCCGTTGGACTCGACGCACTTGAGGATTTTCTCCAACTCCGAAATGGCTTCGAGCAGGAGGGACGCCGGCACCGTCCGCGCGAGCTTCGTCCATTGCCCCGTCGGCGGCGTGGAGCTCTCCCTCCCTCTCTTCTGCAGGCTGCCCCGGTCAATCGCCGGTCACCGGCCAGATGTCGGTCCCACATGTCGATGGACCCCTCGTTTACCGACCTATTGCTGAAATTCGCCCTGGACATTCGGTTCTAACCAAACTAATTCTTCGATTTTCAGAGAAATTCGGTTTTTCAAAATTAGAAACCGCTCGTTTTTTTTTCAAAATCAAGAACCAAGCAACTTCGGTTTCGATTAGTTCGGTTCGGTTCCGGTTCCAACCGAACTAACCGAGCTTCGTTCAGAAGGAGGGGGAAAAATCTAGATCTCAGTAGGGATCGCCGTGTCTGCAGATCGCCTTGCCTGCAATGTAGGGGATGGTGGCCATTGGCCAGCAGGGGGCGGGGGCAGCCGCCAGCTGGTTGGGGGGGGGGGGGGGGGCAGGGGCTAGGGAGGGGCCAAGTGGGGTTATTAGGGTTAGGGTTTGTATATGGGCCACTTGGAATGGGCCTAATTGGGCCAAATTTGGTATGAGTTCGGTTCTTCGGTTAACCGAGCCCAGGAATCGAAACCGAACCGAGTCTTTCGGTTCCTGAGAACTGGAAACCGAAGAGGAACTGAAATTCTCGATTTCGGTTCGGCTCCAGTTCTCGGTTGTTTCGGTTCGGTCCTCGGTTATATTTGCCTAGAGCTAGCTGAAATCTGGGGCCCTCCCTCGCTCGATGCGGCCCCGCTGCGGAGAACGGCCGGAACGCGACTACGTCGACAACGACCGACTCCTGAGAGGGTGGACTGTAAGTGAAATATCGTCCACGACGGAGTCCGCCTTTCGTAGTGTGAGCTTTGAGTGATGCTTCAAATAGAGAGAATATCTAAGCATCACTTCATACACTGCAGCTACCAATCTTGAGTGATGCCAGTACCAAAAAAGATGGGAGCGGTGCATGTACAGGCATCGATGCCCATGAAGTAAACAAATGAAAGAAAATAGGGAAAAGTCTGGTTTACACCCTCGAACTTTCGCAGAATTCTGATTTTCAACCTTCAACTACGAAACGGATAATAGATGCCATCCAACTGTTGAAACCGGACGAATTTGGCCCCCTTAGGTGGTTTTGAAGGTGGTTTTCCATTTTGTGAGAATTAAAAATATTCAATTATAAACTAAAAAAATCATAAGTAATTCATTTTAAGTCAAAAAAATTATGAAATAAGCATCAAAACTTTTTTAAAAATGTAACCTATCTATAGGGCACAATATTTGTCAGTTATTCAGATCTAAATTTTTTTATGTTTATAATATTTGGTTGTTTATAGTTATACCTATTATTTCTTTTAATAACTAAAATTCAAATAGAGCAATAATAGATATGTTACATTTTTAGAAAAAAATTGGTACAAGTTTCATATTTTTCCGATTTAAAATGAATTAATTTGGATTTTTTAGATCTAATTAGATTTTTCTTTTTTTTGAGAAAATGAAAACCACCTTCAAAACCACCCCAAGGGCCAAATTTGTCTGGTTTCGACAGTTGGATGGCATATGTTATCTGGTTTTGTAGTTAAAGATTGAAAATCGGATTTTTGCGATAGTTGAAGGGTTTAAATAGGACTTATCCCAAAAAAACCTGCTTCTTTCTTACGTGCACTCATCTGTCATTCTTTACCATTCTTAAACAAATTTTTTTGTTTATTTGGTAGGCCCCATAAATGATGCCCGGTAAACTTTGGAGTATCTACACACTGCAGCACAATAACTCGATGCTTGTTTTCTTCTCGTGGGACTCGGTATTTTTTCTGGCTTGACTCCATATTCTTCCACCTTGTTTTCTTCACTCCACCAATTGTAACTGTCGGATCGAGATCGTGCAGTCTGTATTAGCATGGAAATCACGTGAGGTGTAGGGAAACAGGTAGGCTACGCTAGTATCACTATCACATATACCCAAGATATTTGCGAGCAGAAGATCATAGATCGTTACCACTAGATGCGCAGCGCAGCGGAAGAAGTTGTGCGTTGATGTAGAGGAAGTCGATCACGTCCCACGAACCGAGCTCCTCGTCCTTGATCCCAGCAGTCGCAGCAGCGCCTCCACGGAGTCCACACGTACGGGGATGAAACGCCGGGCGTCGGTGTGCTAGCACCGCACGCACGGCAAGGGCGACGGCCGAGAGGGGGGGCTAGGGAGGTGGTGCGGCTCACAGGGTTGTGTCGCCCCCTAGCCCCTCCCTCGTATATATAGGGCGTACTAATAGACTTCTATCTCATAGGCTCATTAGTAATCCTAATCCCTCTTGGGCCTTTAAACCGTATTGTGATGATGGGCTCTTGGGCATATCACCAACAATCTCCCACTTGCACTAGAGACAATCATACATGCAAGCTTTCCAACATTCCAAACCCCTTAAGTGTGTGACCCGTTAGATTATGTGTAGGAGGTCGTGATCGGAAATCATTTCCGAATCACAAGTCAATAGCGGCACCTAGCAGGGCATAGTGACTCACAAATACACATAAAGATCATATCGGCCGAACCTTAGATATACTCATACACCGATTCCTTTGCCACACGATACCAGTCAAGCTCAAGGCGAGATGCGTGCCACCTTTGTGATAGCTCGACCATTCTCTCGATCTAATAGTGGATTCTATTCATAACTAACCTTTAGTCATCATGATTAACTCTTTAATCACTTTGGCATGGCCATGCACTTTCAAATCCAACTATCTCGAGGGGCCCAGAGATATCTCTCCCGTTATTTAGGAGGGCCAAATTCCATCTTGATCCGCTCACATTCCATTCCATGTTTCATGACACACTTGTAAGCTACTTTTGTAACTACCCAGTCACGGAGTAGCGTTTAGCAGCCCCAAGATGCACCACTACACACAGTGAGAAACAATGACGATATCAGGTCTAAGGATCCAGTAGGTATAGCACTCAAGAACAACTGATGGCACATACAAAATAACAATCCCAATATTGTCTTGGAGTGGGTCAATCCAACACAATGTTCACCAACATGTGTCCACATCATTAATCCGATATCTCCATATCCATGATTCGTGAAACATGATCATCAATTAATGCATGTGCTAGTCTCAACGTTGTTATTAATGCATGTGCTAGTCTCAACGTTGTTGTTGTCCCACGTAACAACATAAACTAGGGATAATTTAGAATCATATCATTGTCAACAAAGAGTTTCACGAACAAGTCACGTACTTGATAATCAATGTAAAAAATAATCATCCATGGAACAAATAACAATTATTCATCATTACATAAACATACTCATGACACAAAAATCTCCCACGCACACTAGAATTAATGATGTAAGTATCTAATACCCATAGATCTCATGTGCGCCTCATGCTTTGGTTGTGGGAGAGGCTTCGTCAACGGATCAGCAACATTTGAATCCGTGTACACCTTGCAAACCTTCACATCACCTCTCTCAACAAAGTTACGGATGAGGTGATACTTCCGCAGTATATGTCTGGACTTCTTAGTTGTTCTAGGCTCCTTTGCTAGTGCAACGACACCACTATTATCACAATAGAGGTCCACTGGACTGGACGCACTAGGAACAACACCCAAGTCAGAAACAAACTTTCTGATCCAAACAGCTTCTTTTGCAGCTTCGGAAGCTGCAATATACTCGGCCTCTGTCGTCGAATCAGCCACTGTATCTTGCTTGGAACTCTTCCAGCTCACTGCCCCACCATTGAGGCAGAAAACAAAACCGGATTGCGATTTGGAGTTATCTTTGTCTGTTTGAAAACTAGCATCGGTGTAACCCTTTACAAGGAGCTCATCTTCGCCTCCAAATATTAGGAACATATCCTTAGTTCTTCTAAAGTATTTAAGGATACCCTTTACAATTGTCCAGTGAGCTTCACCGAAATCTGATTGATACCTGCTCGTAACACTTAGAGCAAAGGAAACATCTGGGCGCTTGCAAAGCATAGCATACATGATCGACCATATGGCTAAAGCATAAGGAATCGTACTCATCCTCTTTTGCTCATCAGGTGTCGTAGCACACTGACTCTTGCTTAGAGTAATGCCATGTGACATTGGCAAGAAACCTTTCTTGGAATCTTGCATATTGAACCGATTCAATATCTTGTCAATGTACGTGTCTTGGCTTAATCCAATTAGCCTTTTTGATCTATCTCTATGTATCCTAATACCCAGAATGTAAGCCGCCTCTCCCAAATCCTTCATTGAAAACTCTTTTTCAATGAGGTTTTAACGGCTTCAAGCATTGGAATATCATTTCCGATCAGTAATATGTCATCCACATATAGGACCAGAAACACAAGTGCGCTCCCACTAGCATTTTTGTAAATACAAGGCTCATCTTCATTCCTGATGAAGCCAAACCCTTTGACTACTTCATCAAAACAAATATTCCAACTCCGAGATGCTTGCTTCAATCCATAGATGGACCTCTGAAGCTTACATATTTTCCCAGCATTTTTAGGATCGACAAAACCTTCAGGCTGTGTCATATACACATCCTCACTCAGATGTCCATTAAGGAAAGCGGTTTTGACATCCATTTGCCATATCTCATAGTCATAATATGCGGCAATTGCTAGGAGAATCCGAACAGACTTTAGCATTGCGATGGGCGAAAAGGTTTCCTCATAGTCAACACCTTGAATTTGTCGGAAACCTTTTGCCACCAATCGTGCCTTATAGATGTGAACATTTCCATCCATGTCTAATTTTTTCTTAAAAATCCACTTACAGTCGACAGGTCTTACACTGTCAATTTGATCGACCAAGTTCCAAACTTGATTATCATGCATGGATTTTAACTCGGATTCCATGGCTTCAAGCCATTTGTCGGAGTCGGGTCCCATCATTGCTTCTTTGTAGGTCAAGGGCTCATCATTTTCCATCAATAATACATGGCGCTCCTCCGTAATAAGGAGGTTGAGCTTGTCAGTAGCGCGACGTGCCCTTATTGACCTTCGTGGGGCTGGTGGCTCAACTACGGGTTGTGCAACATCTTGCACATCCCATGGATCTTCAGTGGGTGCTGAAACAGTTTCGGGTGTTTCCTGAATTTCTTCAAGTTGCACATTGCTCCGACTAAATCTTTTTGAGAGAAACTCCTTTTCTAAGAAAACACCATTGCGAGCGACAAAAACTTTGACTTCCGCCTTATTGTAAAAATAATATCCTTTGGTTTCCCTAGGATACCCCACAAAGAAGCATTTGTTTGACTTTGGAGTGAGCTTATCTGACATCAAACGTTTGACATAAGCCTCACATCCCCAAACTTTGAGAAAAGATAATCCGGGACACTTTCCAGTCCATATCTCATATGGTGTCTTCTCAACAAACTTACTTGGAACCCTATTCAGTGTGAACGCAACAGTTTCAAGAGCATAACCCCAAAATGACAATGGAAGATCAGCTTGGCTCATCATGGACCTAACCATGTCCAACAAGGTTCCGTTACTCCGTTCGGATACCCCATTCTATTGAGGCGTTTCGGGCGGAGTTAGCTGCGGAATAATTCCACATTGCTTCAAATGATTACCAAATTTAAGGCTCAAATATTCTCCTCCACGATTAGATCGCAGAAATTTAATTTTCTTGCCTAATTGATTTTGTACTTCATTCTAAAATTCTTTGAACTTTTCAAACGATTCAGACTTTAGCCTCATTAAGTAGATATAGCCATATCTACTAAAATCATCAGTGAAAGTAATGAAGTACTGAAAACCACCCTGGCTATTGAGCTCATTGGTCCACATACATCGGTATGTACAAGTCCCAACAAGTTACTCGCCCTCTAACTATGACCAGTGAAAGGCGCTTTGGTCATCTTTCCAAGTAAACAAGACTCACATGTGTCTAATGATTCAAAATCAAATGAGCTTAACAATCCATCTTTATGGAGTTGTTCAATGCGCTTCTCATTTATATGACCTAAGCGACAATGCCAAATAAAAGTGGGATTCAAATCATTTGGTCTAAGCCTCTTAGTATTAATGTTACAGACAGATTTATCCTCAAGATCAAGAACATATAATCCATTCACCAATGGACAATGAGCATAAAAAATACCATTGCAAAAAATAGAACAACATTTGTTCTCTATTACAATCTTAAAATCATCAACTTCTTCCAAAAATGAAGAAGAAATAATGTTCTTGCTCAAAGCAGGAATGCAATAACAATTATTTAATTCCAAAACTAATCCGGAGGGTAGAGACAAGTGGTAGGTGCCGACCGCCAACACCGCAATCTTTGCGCCATTGCCGACACGAACGTCCAACTCGCCTCTTGCAAATCTTCTAGTCTCACTTAGACCCTGCAATGATTTGCCAGTGTGAATCATCGATCCAGTATCAAGTAGCCATGATTCACTGGAAGATAATGCAATATTAATTTCTATAACATTTATACCTGAAGTGGAAGTCTCACTTCCCTTCTTCTTCTTCTTTTCTTCCAAGTACTTCTTGTAGTTCCTAGACCAATGTCCCTTTTCATGACAGTGGAAGCATTCATCCTCAGAAGTAGGGCCAGATTTGGCCTTAGGTGCTGGTTTTAGCTTAGAGCCCGAGGACTCACCACCGGAACTCTTTTCCTTGCCTTTACCTTTGGGATTAGGAGGCGTCCAACGCTTCCTCTTTTTGTTCCCCTTCTGAATTATCATCACATGATTGGGATTCTTCTTAATCCTCTCCTCTACTGTCTTTAGCATCCCATGCAACTCACTCAATGTTTTATCCAAGCCATTCATCTGAAAGTTTATGATAAAAGACTCATAGCTTGCCGGGAGCGACTGGAGAATAACATCAGTAGCCAAGTCTTGGTGAAGTTCAGAACCAAGTCTGTCCAAAGTCTCAATGTAACCAATCATTTTGATCACATGAGGACTGACTGGGCTACCTTCTAGCAACTTGCACGCAAACAAGGACTTTGAGATATTGAACCTCTCAGTCCTGGCTTGGTTCTGAAACATCCCACGCAGCCCCTCGATCATGGTGTGAGCATCCGCATGCTCTTACTGCTTCTGCAGATCAGGGGACATGGTGGCGAGCATCAGACAGCTGACATCAAGTGAGTCCTTGCAGTGCTTCTCATAAACTCTGCGATCAGCAGCAGTTGCATTGTCAGGGAGATCATCAGGATATGGCTGCTCAAGAACATACTCCTTTTTCTCTTGCTTGAGAACAATTCTCAGGTTGCGGTACCAATCAATAAAGTTTGTTCCATTCAACTTTTCTTTCTCAAGAACAGAACACAAATTGAAAGCGGAATTGTTACTGGCAGACATGATCTACAACATTAAAGTAAAGCAAGATTTCAGCACTAAGTTTATGTAAAGACTTTCATTAACAGATTTAACAAAAGACAACCTACTATATCAAAGTCATCTTCTCTCTAATGACATATAGTGGTTCAAGATCCATAATCACTAAAATCCTAGTGAGCTTTAGCATCACGGCTAGAAAAGTAATGATACAGGTAAGCAACAAATTACTAATCACATCTCTATGCGA
The DNA here is from genome assembly GCF_016808335.1 of Panicum virgatum. Lineage (NCBI taxonomy): Eukaryota > Viridiplantae > Streptophyta > Magnoliopsida > Poales > Poaceae > Panicum > Panicum virgatum. The sequence continues at coordinate 38,073,201 of NC_053141.1, read as the reverse complement.
CTCTTGTTTGTTGGGTGGCATCCAATGCCCCGGCCCCAACCCTATGCCTTAAAGCCCAAAACTGTTTTGATAGCTTTGTTGAGTAAACCAATACTATGCTTGTGAATGTCCGACATCCACCCTATACAAAAGTGATAGATGAGGGTACTCTACTTTGGTAAACCTACCACACAACGATCAAAATTTATAGGTGCAGCTATTGGTAAAAGGCATAAAAAACTCAACCTTTTTCTGAGGGAAGCTATTCTATCATGATTAAAACATCCACCATAAGTAAAAGCATGAAAGAATAGTATGATAGGAAAATAAACATCACAGGCATATAATCATATTATATTGTGAATAGTATGGCCTCTTGCATCACAATGGGCTCCATCGCCATGGCTCCAAAGTGACCTCCATTGCCATCCGTCCTGTCTTGTGGTGATCATCATCGCCATCATGATTGAAGCCTCCATGAAAAGATACTAAGCTACTACATCTAATAGCTAGTGAAATAATTACATGAGGATTCAAACATCACAAGTCGACACGCAGGTCGTTATACAATAATGGCGCAACCTCAACCCGGTTGTGTTAACTTGCGACACGCAGGCCGCACAAATCATCACATACATCATCACATGACATTGAGGCCATACCATTCACATCACACCCTGCAAAAACAAATTAGGCGTACGACGTGTTCTACCAAAGTAGCGCTTAGGAAGCCGCTATAGCGAGAAAGCAATGGGCGTTTTAGTGTCTAGTTTGAGTCGAGGGTATTTTGGACCCCTGCGTGGGCACCTTAAATACCCCTCACCCCTCTCCTCTCTCTTTCGTGCTAGCCAACTAGAACAGAACCGCCTCTCCCTTCTCCTGGCGCCACCTCCTTCTCTCCCTCTCGGTTCTCTCCCTCTCCTCTCTAGGACTAGGGTTTTTAGCCATGGATACTTGAGGATTTGGTACTGAGATTGTTCGGGAAAGGAGGCCCATCCCTCCTTGTGCCCTCCGGGGTTTTGAATTCATCTCGTTCTTGTTCATCTTGTGCCTCGTTTGATTAAATTTTGATTTTCTTTTGTCGATTCATGAGCACGAGTTGATGGCTTGATTCTTGATGTTTTTGTGACTCTTTGTAGTGATTCAAAACCATCTAGCCTAGTGCTAAACCCCCCGGAATCACGAGTCACCATGAATCGAAGTTTTTGCGTTCTTAAGAAAACCCCAATCTTGCTTCGAATTTCGTCGATTTCTTCCAAACCATGGAGTAATTCGTTCATTCCCTCCGTGGACGTATTCACAAGTCCCTTGTGATCATGCCTACGAAATTTGGTGAGTTTTGGACTTGATTTGGTCACTCGATCATCAAGTTTTCAAAAGAACACGGGCTGAAAAGCGTTTCTGGACTCTGTTTCATCTAGCACCGGATGAACCGACGCTTTGTAATCGTATGCGTCTGTAAGCATCTAGGCCCTCTAGGTATGTTTCGGTGATTAATGACAACCATTATTGTGACTAATGAGTTTGTGCAGCTTAATGAATCATTATCGCTCATTTGGTCATATGTTAAAGATGCCCCTCAATTTCATTACTCAAAAAGGCGATCTCGCTATTCAACTCAAATATATATCAAGACTAAGGATATTTCTAGTCCTAAGTGTCGCAACGTTGAGAAGGACACCTAGATTAGTATAGGTTTTATAGTTTTGTAGATGTCATACTATAAAGAGGGGTTAAGGCCAAGTAACTTGAGCATGGACATGGTCAATCAAAAATGGATGCACACTATGGTCACTCAGGTTCCTAGAAGTTCAAATGGGCAGTTTACATTCATCGGTTAAACCGATGATGACAATTGGAGGACCGTCGGATTAACCGGCGTTGCATACTTTTCTGGCAGCTTTTCTCCAACGGCTCTATTCGTGTGAGCTACCTATATATACCCCTCCAATGGGTCATTTTGCTCTCTCTTGACACCAGGCACCATTCATACACTCATACTATTGTTGAGAGCCACCTTGAGCTTCATCTTTCACACACTTGTTCATTCAATCATTCAAGAAGCAAGACTAAGGACTTGAGTAGAGAGAAGCTTGTGCGCATCTGTTCTTGGTGATCGGTTCTTGCTCAAGTGAAGGCCCTAGCTTGTTACTCTTGGTGATTGGCGGCACCTAGGCGATCTTAGTGATTGAGGTGTTTCTTCCGGAGCTTGCCAAGGATTGTGGGAGCCCGAAGAAGTTTGTATGTTGTTTGAGCTCCACCATGCCAGGATGGTGAACGGAGACTCTTAGTGAGCGCCCTCGTCTCGGTGACATGGGAGGTGACAAGACTCTTAGTGAGTGTTACAACGTGGATTAGGGGTGTGTGCCAACACATCAACACCACGGGAAAAAAATCCGGTTGTCTCTTGCCCACTCTTTACTTTCAAGCACTTACTTTCATGCAATTATTCATGTGCTTGACCTTAGAGATCATAACTTAGCTCTACCTTGCTTAGTTTCATATCTTGTTGTTTTCTCTATAGCTTGTGTAGTTTGCTTAGTTAGCCGGTTGGTAAATTGAGCCTTTCTAGCATTGCATAGGTTAAGGTTGCTTTAATTTGTTTTAGAAATTTGAAAAAGGCCCAATTCACCCCCCCCTCTTGGTCCATCGATCCTTACAGCGTCGGATCAACCGGTGAGTAGGTCTTTCCCATGTTAGGGTTTTCTGCTGGTCATCTGGTTGCACCGGTGCATCCACTCCCTAGAGCATCGGTTCAACCGGTGAGTGCTTTTCAGCTGCGGCTTTGCACGTTCAACCGACGTATAGAAATTTGTTGACGTCGATTTAACCGGTGCTCTGTGCGATCGGTTTAGCAGTCTCTCTGGACAACTGCACCGGTGTTATGGTTTTGATCACGTCGGTTTAACCAGTGCTTGATATCGCAGTTTTGTGGTCCCTCTGGACAACTGCACCGGCGCTGGCGTTTAGTTTTGCCTGATCATCCGGTGTGCTAACATCGGTTGAACCGGCGCAGCTATATCAACAAGAGAACGAAGGACAACAAGAGCAAGCATCGCCATGATTCAAGCGATGATGATGAAGATGCAAAGAAGAACAAGAACAAGAAGCTTGGGAAGAAGAAGAGACATGACAAGAAAACTAAGCTCTTCCCAAAGAAGAAAGGCCACACCAAGAGAAGCTTCTTGGTGGAAAAACAAGAATGGGTGACCCTATGTCTCATCAAGTGAAGATTCAAGTGATGAAGAAGACATTGTCACCATTGCTCTCACCAATAAAGAACCATCGCTACCTGTAGCGAAAATGGCCTCTCATGCCATATTTCAATATAATATTTTGGCGATTGATGACACACACAACACTTGGACTAATGTGATTGTTAAGATGACTATTCTCAGGCTTTTAGGTTCAAGTGATGACAAAGAGAAGAGAGGCGTAGCAAGGCCCGAAGGGCCACCCCTACGGGGGTTCCGCGGTACAAAATGAACTCACCGGTGCAATCACAGAGAAGGTCTGCGGGCTAGGGTTTTACACCGGATGAACCGATGCTATAGAAGTTATATACGTCGGTGCATTGGCAGATGAAGACCGAGGAAAATACCTACACCGGTTGAACCGACGATGCATCGGTCAATTGCATCGGTTCAGTTGTCCAGAGAGGTGGTTTTTGGAGGAACGTGAAGAAGTTACACTCACCGGTTAAACCGACGCTAATATTACATACACCGGTTGATTACATCGGTTAAATCGGCGATACACCAGTTGATTGCTAACGGCTAGTTTTTCAATTAGCAGTTTACATACACCGGTTGAACCGATGATGGCTTTTGGGGTACGTCGGATTAACCGGCGTTACACAGTTTTCTGGCAGCTTTTCTCCAACGGCTATATTTGCTTATGCTGCCTATATATACCCCCAAGGCCGGGTCATTTGAAAGTGCTGGAGTTCAAGAAAGTATACAAGAGCTAAAGAACATCTCCAACCACCATAGAGCTTCATTATACATCATATAGGCTTGAGCACACTTGTGAGAGTGATTAGTGCTTGTAATAGGGATTAGTTCTTGCGAGAGCTCCCTTGAGAGAAGTCTTGCTGCGGCAAGCAACTTGTGATCCGTCGTGTGACCCTCTGTCTTGGTGTGGAGTGGCAACGACACTTTGTGCGGGGGAAGAGGAGGCCCCCTCCTTGGTGGAGAAGCTCCGTAGTGGATTTCGGCCGGGTGACCGTGAGAGATGGTGGCGGTGCACGAGACTCGGTGTCTTGTGGGCACTTGCCTTTGCTTGCCGGCATCGCCTTGGTGGCGTAGTGTAAGACAGTGATCGGAAGAGCCTCGGTGTCCCGTGGACGTAGGCGTTTGTGCCGAACCACGTTACATGACCGTGTCTACTCGGGAGTTTGCATCCCTCTTGCACTTACCTCTTTACTTACCGCATTACGTTTCCGCATTTACTCTATCTTGCGTACCTTTACTTTCCTAATTAGTTTGATTAGGATTGGCTAGGTTGCAAGTCTTTTTGGGGTAAGTAGAGAGTAGCATAGATAAACCTTAGTCATAACTAGCATGTATAGGACGTGTTAGGTTTATCTTATGCAAGTAGTTTGAGCCGTAGGTTAAAAAGCGATTAGCGACCCTATTCACCCCCTCCCCCTCTAGGGTCGGACACCCCGGTGATCCTTACACTACCTCCACCTCCCATGTGCCTCATGGCCAAAGGTAACTCTAAGGTATGTGAGAGTGAAGATGATAGTGATGATGAGCTTTAACCTTATGAGTTTACTAACCTCATTAATGAGTATACATCCGTTATCAAGAGGGAAAAAGGCAAAGTCAAGCTTCTTGAGAGCACTCATGCCAAGTTAGAGCTTGCCCACTCCGATTTGCTTGACAAGTACAATGACTTGCTCAAAAAGCACAATGAGTCACTTGTACTTGCTAAGCAAGTTGAAGAGAGCCATAAAAAGCTTAAATAAGAGCATAGGGAGTTGGCTCACAAATATCAAGAGCTTGAGTTTGCCTATGAAGCAATTGACCCAAGTCTTGAGAACTCTTTCAATGAAAATATTGAAAAGGTCAATGCTTCTACTTCATGTGATGACCTACTCATTGATGCAAGTGCTACTAATATTGTGCCCGAGCTTGCTCCTTCTAGGGAAAAGGAATTGATGGATCAAGTGGAAAGCCTCAAGAGTAGTGTGGAGAAGCTCTCACGAGGAAAATACATCCACAAGGAAATTCTCTTCAACAATGCTCGTGACTATGGCAAGAGAGGTCTTGGTTCATTTCCGGAGCCAAATCAAGGAAGTTGGTTCATATTGCCAATATTGCCAAGTCACCGGGCACCACACTAGGGAGTGCACCTTACCATCACGCCCTCTTCCCACTTTACCAAAGAATTACTCATCAATGTTTCAAAATAACCATTTTCTTTTGAGTAAAGTGAAGGCCAAATTCATTGGCAAAATCACCAAGGAGTCAAAGAAGAAGCTCCCCAAGTAACTTTGGGTCCCAAAAGCTCTTGTCACACATGTGCAAGGCCCAAAGCTTGTTTGGGTTCCAAAAACTCAAAAGTGAATTCTCATGTGTGTAGGTGAACTACAAAGCCGGTGGAAAATATTGGGTACTTAATAGCGGTTGCTCTCAACACATGACCGGCAATGATAGCATGTTCACCTCTCTTGAAGACCCCGGTGATCATGAACATGTCACCTATGGTGATAACTCAAGGGGAAAAGTCTTAGGTTTGGGTAGAATAGCAATTTCTAAAGACTTATCTATTTCTAATGTCTTGTTTGTAGAAGCACTTAGTTTTAATCTTATCTCAATTGCTCAATTGTGTGATCTTGGACTAACGTGTACCTTTGACAAGAATGGTGTTGTAGTAACTCTTGAAGAAGACAAGTCATTGGTATTCACGGGGTTTAGGCATGGCAACATTTACTTGGTGGATTTCTCTTCAAAGCAAACAAGCTCCATGACATGCCTCTTCACCAAGTCGTCTCTTGGGTGGCTTTGGCATAGAAGAATTGTTCATATTGGCATGAGCAACCTCAAGAAAGCCCACAAGAGAGGGATGATCACCGGCTTGAAGGACGTCACATTTGACAAGAACAAATTATGTAAAGCAAGTCAAGCCGGAAAACAAGTTGCAACACATCATCCTATTAAGACGATGTTGTCTACCTCCAAGCCGCTCGAGCTACTTCACATGAATCTTTTTGGTCCAACTACATACAAGAGCATTGGTGGTAACCTCTATTGCCTAGTAATCGTTGATGATTTTTTACGTTATACTTGGGTCATGTTTCTAGGCGATAAGGGTGAAACTCCGGAAGTCTTCAAGACATTTGCAAGAAGAGCTCAAAGGGAGTATAACTCCCCAATTGTGAAGATCCGGAGTGACAATGACACCGAGTTCAAGAATATGAAGATTGAAAAATGATGCGATGAAGAGGGCATCAAGCATGAGTTCTCCGCCACCTACACGCCTCAACAAAATGGAGTGGTGGAAAGAAAGAACAAGACACTAATCACTCTATCAAGAGCAATGTTGGATGATTATGGCACGTCTGAGAAGTTTTGGGCGGAAGCAATCAATATGGCTTGCCATGCATCCAACCGAGTGTATCCCCACCGACTCCTCAAGAAAACGCCATATGAACTCATCACCGGGAAGAAACCAAACATATCCTACTTTCGAGTCTTTGGTTGCAAATGCTTCATTTATAAGAAGAAAAGACTCGGTAAGTTTGAGAGTAGATGTGATGAAGGAATCTTTCTTGGTTATGCATCAAACTCCAAAGCATATAAAGTATTCAATCAAACCTCCGGGTTAGTTGATGAAACATGTGATGTGGAGTTTGATGAATCTAATGGCTCCCAAGAGGAGGTTATTGGCTATGACAATGTAGGTGATGAGGAAATTGAAGAAGCTTTGAAGAAGATGTCCATTGGGGATATCAAGCCGGAAGAGATGCATGAAGGCAATGATAAAGGGGGAGGACCTTCCTCATCTACACCAAGAACCTCCACGACACCCCAAGTGGATGAAGATAAAGAAAAGTATGATTCGCAACCTCAAGAAAGTGCTCCAACGCCAACACCCCAAGTCCAAGAACAAGATGAGCAAAATGTTCTACCACAAGCACAAGTCACCCATGATCCACCTCAACAAACATCCACGCATGAACCGCTAGTGAAGCATGGTCGTATCTCCAAGGATCATCCAATTGGTCAAATCATTGGTAGTCCTTCCAAGGGAGTAAGAACTCGCTCTAAGCTTGCTTCATTTTGCGAACATTACTCGTTTGTTTCTTCTATTGAACCCACTAGCATAGAGGAAGCGCTTGAGGACTCGGATTGGGTGATGGCCATGCAAGAAGAATTGAACAACTTCACCCGCAATGAAGTTTGGGTCCACGAAGCTCCTCCAAAAAACAAGAACATCATCGGCACTAAGTGGGTCTTCCAAAACAAGCAAGTTGAACATGGGATGGTGATACGCAATAAAGCAAGACTTGTGGCAAAATGTTTTTCTCAAGTCGAAGGTTTGGATTTTGGTGAAACTTTTGCTCCGGTCGCAAGACTTGAAGCTATCCGCATCCTTCTTGCTTACTCTTCACATCGTAATATCAAATTATATCAAATGGATGTGAAAAATGCATTCTTAAATGGAGTTATTAACGAACTTGTTTATGTTGAGCAACCTCCCGGGTTTGAAGATCCAAGGAATCCTAACCATGTTTATAGGTTGCACAAGGCACTTGTTGACGCTCCTTAGCGCCCCCGATTTATATACCGCAAGCGCACGGTTTCGTGTAGCTTTTCCCTCAGAGTATTCCCCCAAGGTTTATCAATCCACGGAACCAAAGAGACAAGAAACAATCTACTAGCATAGAGATTCCTTTATGTGAGATGGTGAAAACGAATCTAATCTACTAAAAACACGACAAACACCGAAGGTAGCAAGAGAAAGTTAGAGATAACCAATCTAGATCACCTAGATCATGCATATGTTGTAGTTCCAGCTAGATAAAGTGAAGTAAGATAGATGTGAATCTCAATGAAAAGCCTCTTTAACCCCAAAATCTCCAATCCGATCCCTCGATACCCAACCTACTCTGTGGAGACGGCCTGTCACGACGCCCCCCTTTTCAACGGGATACCCTGAAGCAAGTCGAACTCACTTTGGTAGTTCCGCCATGAACCTCTAGCCACCATGACTACAAGATCATGCTAAGTGATCTATCTCGATAATAGATCTAAGATGAAGCGAACCCAAAGAAAAGAATGAAATCGAAAGAGGAGAACATGGTCGCTAAACATTCGGAAACACAAATAACTTCACCATGAATGATAGTACATCACAAGATTACAACCGGGGCCCTACCTTGATCTTGATGATCCTAGCTCCAGAACTCCGACGTGGTCTTCCTTGCAAGGTTCCCACGTCGGCTAGGGCAAACCATAGACAACTAGCACAACCCTCGGCTCTTCGAGAGGTGTCCCTCTATCTTCTCTGCTCCTTGGCGTCGTCTCCCGAATTGCTCTCCCCGTGAACCTTGGGAAGGGGTCTTTAAATAGCCTCAGGGAACCCTCGGTCAAAGGGGAGGTCGAACCGACCTAAAAACAGGCTGGGCCGACCGGCCCAATGAGCCTAGGCCGGCCGGCCTGGGTCTTTCCTTCGCCGGCTGGTGCTCAACTTTCTCCCCAAGTCTTCTGGAATCTTCTAGAATTTATGTCTTTCACGATTGCACCCCTTTAGACATCGTTATCTTCGAGATTTCTTCGAGAAGAAGGATAGGATGGAAAATCCTTCCTTAAATATCTCTTTGCTTTGCTTAGCCCCGAAGCATCTCAATCTTATCTTCTGGGCTTTGTCTTTTGGGCTTCATTGGAGGGTGGATGTGCATGAATGGGCCTCTAATCATCATGGCCTTCGATCCTTTGTTCGGGCTTTGGCCTTCGTCATTCTTCGTGTCATCGCGTGATCGTGGGCCTCGCCATTTCATGCTCCAAAATTGGTCAAAAACTTGCAAAAATGAAGTACCTCCAAAATATATGTGCAAACGTGAAAACGACCAATAATTGGGCCGAGGTTAGGATGGTTAGTGATTTTGATATTAAATTCATGCCATTATCAAAGTTAAACAGGGGATAAAATGGATACTTAAGGAGCGCCAACAGCTCAAACAAGCTCCAAGGGCTTGGTATGAGAGGCTTCGTGACTTTCTAATTATGCAAGGCTTCAAGATCGGGAGGGTGGACACCACATTGTTCACAAAAGACGTCAACGGGGATCTTTTCATTTGTCAAATTTATGTTGACGATATTATCTTTGGCTCAACTAATGATTTACTAAGTCATGAGTTTGCTACCATGATGTCTAGGGAATTCGAGATGTCCATGATCGGCGAATTGACCTTCTTCCTTGGTTTTCAAGTCAAACAATTGAAGGAAGGGACATTCATCCATCAAAAAAAATATACTAAAGATATCTTGAAGAAGTTCAAGATGGATGAGTGCAAGCCGATCAAGACACCCATGGCAACCAATGGGCATCTCGACTTGGATGTGGATGGTAAACCGGTTGATCAATCCCTCTATCATTCTATGATAGGGTCTTTGCTTTACCTTACCGCATCTAGGCCCGATATAATGTTTAGTGTGTGCTTGTGTGCCCGCTTTCAAGCAAACCAAAAGGAATCACACCTCTCGGCTGTGAATAGGATCCTTCGGTATCTCAAGCACACCCCAAACATAGGCTTGTGGTACCCCAAAGGCGCTAGCTTAGATCTCTTGGGATACTCGGATTCAGAATTTACCGGAAGCCGTGTGGATCACAAGAGTACCTCCGGGGGTTGCCACTTGCTTGGGCATTCTCTAGTTTCTTGGTCGAGTAAGAAGCAAAAATCCGTGGCTTTGTCCACCGCAGAAGCAGAATATATAGCGGCCGGTGCATGTTGTGCCCAAATCCTATATATGAAGCAAACCCTTTTGGACTTTGGTGTGAAACTAGATAGGATACCACTCCTTTGTGACAATGAAAGTGCCGTAAAAATTGCCAAAAATCCAGTTCAACACTCGCACACAAAGCATATTGATATTCGCCATCACTTCTTGCGTGATCACGAAGCTAAAGGAGACATATCTCTTCAAGGTGTGAGATCCGAGGAGCAATTAGCGGACATATTCACAAAAACATTTGTTAGGTTAAGGAATGAGCTTAATATATTAGATGCGGCAAACGTCATGTAAGTTGCCATGTCATATAGAAGAATGTATACATATAGGACACTTGTCTAACCATGGTAAGATAGTAATGAGCATGGTTTAGCTAGAGGTGGTGGTCCACTTGTTTTCCTCTAGTCTTGTAGAAAGGCTCATCATGAAGAAGCTTCCTGTGGGTTCAAACTTGACAAGTAGAACTTAAATTCTTGTTATGCATTTCTTGTCATATAGATGTGCACTTCATGTTTACTCTTCTTTCGCATGTGGTTTTAGCTTGCACCATCATTGCATGCGTAAGGGTCACAAAGGAGATCACTTGATAAAAATGAGACTTGTTTCATATGCAAGATCTTAATTCATGAAAAGTGAAAAGAGCAAAGTGTTTGGTGCGTTATTGCCTAGTGAGTCATGTCATGATGAGTTTGAAGCTCTCTATCTTCAATATTCCTATGACATGGCTCATATATTTTATTTGGCGCTTTGTCTCGCTTTGCGGCTTTTTTTGTGTTTTGAAAAGAAAAATTACTAAGTTAGTGTGCTATCCTACATATTTTGAGGGGTAAAGTCGCCTATGCAAGTCCATTAACTTGAGTTTAGTTGAATTTTATAAGTTTATTGGACTTAGCATAGAAGAGTGAGCTGAGTGAAGGTTTTTCGGGTTCACCGGTTAAACCGACGCTTAATGGAACGACACCATCGGTTTAACCGGCGTTACTAAGTTTCTGTCTCAGCTCAGTCAAATCCAGGCTTTCAACCGGCGTATGCAAATGACAGAGCATCGGATCAACCGGTGAACGTAACTCAGATCTGATCTAGCAATCAACCGGTGATAGCAGTGTTCAACCGACGCGTTCAAACTTCACATCGTCGGTTCAACCGGCGTTCAGATGGGTTTCTGCTGGAGTCTCGGGTGAACTGAACTGATGCAATCAACCGGCATTCTAAACCTAAGCATCGGTTTAACCGGCGTTAATAAAAATCGCGGGGCCCACCTGTCATATATCTCTTGCCCGCATACGCTTCTCTCACTTTTCCGCGCCGCCGCTCGTTCTCGCCCACGCAGCCGCCGCCGCTCGCTCCACGCGCCGCCGGCCCGAGCAACCGCCACCGTGTGTCATCCACGCCGCCCACGCCGCTCCAGTTCACGCGCAGCCACAGCCGCCCGCGTGCGCCACCGTCTGTGCACCGCCGCCGCCGCTGTGCGCGCTCCACACTGCCCGTGCGCCACCGCCCGCGCTTGCTGCTCGCCACCGCCACTTGCCCCTCCACGCTCGCCGTGCGCCGTCCACTCGCCCGCGCACCCACACACTCGCCGCAGAGTGCGCGCAAAGTGTTTGAAGATTTGCCTGACCGAGATGGGTCGCGAGAAAAGAAAGGGGAAGGAGGTCGTGGTTGAGAAGCCAGTCCGAAAGCGGACCCGTGAAGAGAGGGAGGCCGAGAGGGATGAGATGGTGGCCAAGGCCGCCGAGGAGCAGGCATCAGGCCGTGCTCGTCCATTCGCTATTCGAGAGCAGCCAGTCAGGGGCAGAGGCCGAGGTATGGGCAGGGTCCGTGGTGCCAGGGCCACCACACATCAGACAGAGGGCAATTCGTCTGAGGGGGAGCCAACAGCTGCAGATTCAGACACAAATTCAGAGGCAGCACAGTCAGAGCAGTCCCAGGGAGAGAGTGCTCAGGGGTCACCGACTCTACGACGTTCTGGCCGCACACGGCAGACGTCTCCAGGAGCAGGTTCTTCGCCAGCGACCGAGCGTCGCACTGGACCGAGGACGCGAGGAGGTCACCAGCCACAGGAGCCTCGCAGGTCCACAGCAGCAGCAGCAGCAGCTCGCAGAGCCGAGGCCCTAGAGGCCGAGCGCGCAGTGTTCCGTATGGACACTGTTGTGCGTCTGGAGCCAGGTGTGCTGGTCCAGAACTTGACCAAGGCCAATGCAGCGAAGGTCAAGAGGCTCGGGTGGAGTGTAGCAGAGGAGGACTGGTTCCCCGTGACACGTGACAGCAGGGTTGACCATAGGTTCTGGACGCTCCTTCAGGCCAGTTTCTACGAGACCTACCAGAGGCGGGGCCATAGAATCTTCCCACACAGGGTGCTCGACTGGGTCTCTCTGAGGACAGCCGCAGGGGGAGCAGACGTTAGAGAGCACTTTGCACACTTCAGAGGTCTGCCCAGGCTACTTCAGATGGAGCAGAACAGATATATTGAGGACTGGGTCAGAGTGTTCTATGCCATAGCCTGGATAGCTCCCGAGCGCAGAGTCGTGCACTTCATGTTTGGAGGCCAGGTCTTTGGCTTGTCCAGGGCGACGATTGCAGGGATTCTCGGAGTCAACTTAGTCGATGTCTCCCTGCACGAGAGGGTATATGGAGATGCAGATCCACCGCGCAGAGCGATGATTGGCGGGATTGCACCTTCTCACGAGGTGATCTTTCAGTGCTTCCGCCAGCCGTTTCCGGCCTCGTATGCCAGAGTCCCCAGCTTGCTGACCCCAGAGGCGTACGCAGTTCACATGGCCCTCCGGAGGACTTTGTTACCGAGGAGTGGCTACCCAGAGGGGTTCACTGGCCTGCAGCAGCTACTGCTCCTACACATCCTCACTCACGAGCCATTTGATATAGTGGATTTTATTCTGGCTGAGATAGAGGATGTGATCACTGACGGGATGGGTGTAGTGCGCCAGTTTCCTTATGCTCACTGGATCAGTTATATCTGCTCTATGATCGTGCCAGCTGAGTCACCCATCAGTGCAGTTTACCGTCAGGATGAGGCCCCCAGGTTCCCGTTCTACCGTCCCACAGCACCACAGGACAGGAGGAGGGGCAGACAGGCAGACAGAGCTGCTATGGCACGACTGTCACCAGAGGTGCAGGCCCGAGTGGCACAAGAGGATGAGACACTACTAGCAGCCGAGGCACAGCTTCCCAGAGGAGATGATGAGATTCACTGGTCTGAGCTTGAGTCAGACTCCTCTGAGGATGACGAGTACTTTCCTGCAGCACCAGCTAGTCATGACCACGAGGCAGGAGGGTCTAGAGAGCCAGCTCCTTCATCATCAGCAGCTGCTACTGTCTCAGAGTCCCAGGTGACTCAGCCGTCCGAGCTCACCTCTCTCCTTCAGCAGCTTGTCACTCAGCAGAGAGAGGATCGGATAGCACAGGAGGAGGCCAGGAGAGTCCATGAGGCTCAGCTTGCAGCCATCCAGAGGGAGGCTGCCCGAGAGCGTGCTGCAGCCGAGGAGCGTTTTGTCGGGCTTATTGATCGAGTCTCTCAAAGGACAGACGCTCAGTTCCAGCAGATGCAGCAGGGCATGATGGCGATGTTCGGGATGATCACACAGCTTTACACTCACACCGGACTCGCCCCGCAGTAGCTAGGACTTCAGGGTGGTGGAGCACCTCAGCTTGCAGTCACTCCAGCTCCAGCCCCTACTGCAGCCCCAGCTACTTCGACGACACCGGAGACCACGTTCTCGATGTTCGCACTTCTTGGGTCTGCCGGTCGTCCGCTCTTCTCGCCACTGCCAGCGACCACGCTCTTTCAGGACTCACCGTCAGCAGTTCAGTCAGTCGCCCTCCCCGTCGTACCACAGGCACCACTTTTAGGGGGAGGAGGAGGAGAGGAGTCTATAGTTCCGCAGTCGACGTAGCCGGCAGCCTCAGCAGTCACTACTTCAGATATCGACACTTCTTCTGCTGACCCGGTTACCACTTCTACAGACCCTCTCCTAGGCAGTGCTAGCACGAGAGCTTCCACGATAGCTACACCTCCAGTCAGCTCAGACCCGCAGCTCCCGTCTGTCACCGAGGATTCGCCATCCGACGACGATGACGACGACGACGACGACGACCCGGACCGCTTCCTCGCCGTGCCGCGACAGCCGGACCCGTAGCTCGCCTTTTTGGTGCTTTGATGCCAAAGGGGGAGAGAGAGTTAGGGGGAGTTGGAGTCAGGGGGAGGGTAGAGCTAGAGAGAGCTCGTAGTTACAGGACTTTGATGTTTTATATCTCATTTGATGTTAGTTCATGGATATGTACATTTGACTCTTGAGTATGCTGTGCTTTGAGACATATCTATGGATTCCGTTTGAGCCGTTGAGCTCTTTGGTTCTTTTTCATGTTTGCTTGAGTTTCTCATGTTTACCCTTCTCGCTCTCTCGTTTAAGTTATTGTTTGTGTTGTCATCAATTACCAAAAAGGGGGGAGATTGTAAGCATCTAGGCCTTCTAGGTATGTTTCGGTGATTAATGACAACCATTATTGTGACTAATGAGTTTGTGTAGCTTAATGAATCATTATCGCTCATTTGGTCATATGTTAAAGAGGCCCCTCAATTTCATTATTCAAAAAGGCGATCTCGGTATTCAACTCAAATATATATCAAGACTAAGGATCTTTCTAGTCCTAAGTGTCGTAAGGTTGAGAAGGACACTTAGATTAATATAGGTTTTATAGTTTTGTAGAGGTCGTACTATTAAGAGGGGTTAAGGCCAAGTTACTTGAGCATGGACACGGTCAATCAAAAATGGATGCACACTATGGTCACTCAGGTTCCTAGAAGTTCAAATAAGTGGTTTTCAACTTATATCTCAAGAATATTTGGATTTCATTCAAGACTCAAATCAGAAAAGGCAAAATCAAAAAAAGTCTATACACCGGTTTAACCGACGACTCCATTTTTCTCTACGTCGGTTAAACGCAATTAGCAGAGTCTGGACAAGTACATACACCGGTTAAACCGATGATATTTGAAATTAACGTCGATACAGTTGTCCAGAACGTTGGTTTTCCAGGGTATTTCAAGTTATATACACCGGTTAAACCGACGATGTTTGAAATTAACATCGGTGCATTAGTCCAGAGAGTTGGTTTTCCCAGGGATTTCAGAAGTTATACTCACCAGTTAAACCGACGATGGATTTGAGTTAACGTCGGTGCAGTTGTCCAGAGAGTTGGTTTTTCAGTTGATCAGTGGACAACTACACTCACCGGTTAAACCGATGATACATCGGTTAATCTGCCCGAGTTGTAACGGCTAGTTTTCCAAATGGGCAGTTTACATTCATCGGTTAAACCGACGATGACAATTGGAGGACCGTCGGATTAACCGGCGTTGCGTACTTTTCTGGCAGCTTTTCTCCAACGGCTCTATTCGTGTGAGCTGCCTATATATACCCTTCCAATGGGTCATTTTGCTCTCTCTTGACACCAGGCAACATTCATACACTCATACTATTGTTGAGAGCCACCTTGAGCTTCATCTTTCACACACTTGTTCATTCAATCATTCAAGAAGCAAGACTAAGGACTTGAGTAGAGAGAAGCTTGTGTGCATCCGTTCTTGGTGATCGGTTCTTGCTCAAGTGAAAGCCCTAGCTTGTTACTCTTAGTGATTGGCAGTACCTAGGCGATCTTGGTGATTGAGGTGTTTCTTCCGGAGCTTGCCAAGGATTGTGGGAGCCCGAAGAAGTTTGTACGTGGGTTGAGCTCCACCACGCCGGGATGGTGAATGGAGACTCTTAGTGAGCGCCCTCGTCTCGGTGACATGGGAGGTGACAAGACTCTTAGTGAGTGTCACAACGTGGATTAGGGGTGTGTGCCAACACATCGACACCACGGGAAAACATCCGGTTGTCTCTTGCCCACTCTTTACTTTCAAGCACTTACTTTCATGCAATTATTCATGTGCTTGACTTTAGAGATCATAACTTAGCTCTACCTTGCTTAGTTTCATATCTTGTTGTTTTCTCTATAGCTTGTGTAGTTTGATTAGTTAGCCGGTTGGTAAATTGAGTCTTTCTTACATTGCATAGGTTAAGATTGCTTTAATTTGTTTTAGAAATTTGAAAAAGGCCCAAATCACCCGTCCTCTTGGTCCATCGATCCTTACAGCGTCGGATCAACCGGTGAGTAGGTCTTTCCCACGTTAGGGTTTTCTGCTGGTCATCTTGTTGCACCGGTGCATCCACTCCCTAGATCATCGGTTCAACCGGTGAGTGCTTTTCTGCTGCGGCTTTGCACGTTCAACCGACGTATATAAATTTGTTGACGTCGGTTTAACCGGTGCTCTGTGCGATCGGTTTAGCAGTCTCTCTGGACAACTGCACCGGTGTTATGGTTTTGATCACGTCGGTTTAACCAGTGCTTGATATCGCAGTTTTGTGGTCCCTCTGGACAACTGCACCGGCGCTGGCGTTTGATTTTGCCTGATCATCCGGTGTGCTAACACCGGTTGAACCGACGCTGCTAAAACCCATACGTCGGATCAACCGGTGCTCGCATTTCGCTGCTGCCGGCTCTGTGACGTCGGTTTGACCGACGAGTTCAACCTTATACTCGTCGGTTCAACCGGTGCTCATATATCGTGCATGTTTCACTCTGTTTCTTCGTAATTGCTACCGCAAATTACTCTTGCTCGTTCCTAGGGGTGTTTTGGGTTGGTATAGCTCATTCATAGCTACTCTACACTTCATCTAGGACGTTGGGGGTGGGGTGCACACTTTGGGACTAAGCCGAAGCTTCAGTTTGCAAGATTTCTGAATTGGCTCCCATTCACCCCCCTCTGGTCGCCCTTTCGGTCCCTCAAACTTGATCCTAAATAAAACTTTTATAATTTCAACCAAATTAATAAAAAACAAAGCATTAACATAAAATTAGTTTTATTGAATTCACCATGAAATATATATTGATAGTACATTTGTTTTGCACGTAGATATTATTATATTCTTCTATAGACTTAACTAAAATTTAATAAATTTAATTTTAAAAAATTAAAGCGAGTATAATCCAAAGGGGATACATCAAAATTTACATGTCAGGTTTCCTATACTTTCTTTCAAAAAAAAGGTTTCCTATACTTCCTGCTTCTCACCTTGCAAGTCAAGCGCCTATAGCAACCTCCAGCCTCATGCTCTCGGCTTTTCCCTCAATTTCTTTGACCGGACACTGTTGTCCCTTGCTGACACTGCCTTGACCACAGCATGGCGACACAGACGTCAGCTGGTTCTAAGCGAGCCCAGCTGCAGGTCATGCTCATCCT
Source organism: Panicum virgatum (assembly GCF_016808335.1). Classification (NCBI taxonomy): domain Eukaryota; kingdom Viridiplantae; phylum Streptophyta; class Magnoliopsida; order Poales; family Poaceae; genus Panicum; species Panicum virgatum. The sequence goes on along the minus strand of NC_053141.1, from coordinate 38,055,960 downwards.
ACGCTTTGACGAAATTGACTACGCGTATTAGGATTCAGACTCTTGGTCGTTTCCTCGTCGGCTTTTGTGGCTCCTTGCCTGATGCCAATGTGGCAATGTGAACCCACGCTGCCACTGCCGCTGAGTCAGTTCGTTATTAATCTTCAGAGAAAGAAGAGACTCAGTCCGTTAGAACCTCGGCAAAAATTATGTGCAGCTAGCAGAAACAGCAGTAGGCATACGCGGGAAAGGGTCGTCACGCTGTTTCAGTCACTTGATTTAGTATTTTTTGAACACAATTAGCCAGTCTTGATTCAGTTGTTTTTTTTAACAAAATGATTCAGCAGGCTCCTCGAGTCAACCCGTAGCTTGATGACTGGACTGGACTGGACTGCCTACTCGTACAAGTGGGCAAGCCTTTTTAGCCACCTGCGCTGTCAAGTGCCAGGGATCAGAAGTTCAGATTTCAGAACAGCAGCAGGACCATCTTTGCCGTGCTCGCAGCCCAAGTGCTTGATAGCAGATCAGTCGATCACGGACACAAGAAGCCCGTTGCAAGGACGGCTTTCAGTTGGTTCCCGTACCTGTATGGTCTTCTGTTCCATCTTACTTCTGCATGTCGAATAGTGTTTTATGCTACGACTATATTTACAGAGGTGCTATCGGGAGTACTTCTTCCAAAACGGCTTTACTAGTAAAGCTAAAGTCGATGAAGCAACTTCTAGTCTATTTTAGCCCATGATTACAAAACAGTTTCACGTTATAGTGCTTATAGGTGAAGCCGAAGCCACAATAAGCTCTTCTAAACAGACCCGTTAACAACAACCTATTTGCGTTCGTAAAAAGAAGAAAAGAAAAACTCTTGCTTGCGTCGGTAAAGGAGTTGTTAGGTTGGTTGGCACTCAGCATCTGAACTACTGATAAAGCTTTGAGTTTAGCTAAGAAAACCACGAGGACAAATGCTGTCGACTTTCCCTCCTCGCGCACATACAAATAGTCTCGTTTTCTATGACTGCTTTGTGCCCTGTGGGGCTTTGTTTAGCGCTTCTTGTCGCTGTCAGTTGATGCAAGTGCTTACAAAAAGTTGGTTACGTACGAAGAGAGACAAAGTTGTCTGCGCACAAAATCGTCGCTATTGGAATAATTAATGATCTCTCAAAGATGCTGCTGTCAATTAGTAGTAGTTCATTAACAGTCCGTTAAACAAAACTTAGGGTTAGGTTCGGTTTGGTTGTTAAAACATGGTTTGAGTTTGACTTCAACCTACTACTAGCTCTGTGCTGGTAGAACGAACCAGCATATTTAGGCCCTGTTTGGAACCGTCGCGCATCGCGTTTTCGCGAACACGGCTCCGCGACCACTTTTCAAAATCACATGCGGACAATTGATTTCTTCCGGTCACGTGTCCATCGCAAGGTGTTTGGCGGGATTATTCCGCTTATCTCACGAAAGGTTCGTAAAAATACGGTTCCAAACAGGGCCTTACTCACTAGCACGTTAGAAAAAATCAAGGCTTATTTGTTTTGTACTACTCAGTATATAAGGATTTTAATTAGTATAATATACTAGATTCATACTTCAAAACTGTTTCATGCTATGATACGTATATGTGCCAGGTCGGCGGCCCAAAAAAAAGTTGAAATAAAAGGTGACCGCAAAATTCTAACTCCGAAGACCGAATCAAAACAGAGTAGCGTGTGCATCCATGCCCAAAATCCACGGTTATGATTCGAGTAAATAATCCCAAACAAGGCAAGATTCGCAGGCTCGCGTCCCGCGTGAACCTGCCTGCGGCCCATGGTTTCTTTTCGGACCTCGGATGAGTCTGAACTCGCTCGCTCCCCGTGTGAACCTCCCCCCTCCGCCGGAGCGCACGACACGAGCCCGCGAGCCCGGCACTCCTCCGTGTCGCCGCGCTGCGTGTGCGTGTGAACTGGGAAGCGAACCACCCCGCAACTGGCAACTGCGACCTGCAACCACCGCCGCTGTCCGCACTCACCCACAAAGGCAGCCGGCGCTGCCCGCCGCCCCTCCCCACTCTAGAACGGCCACCCCGTACCCAAACTCCAGCGCTCTCTCTCTCTCTCTCTCTCTCTCTCCCCGCCATGGATGATGCTGCTGCTGCTACGGATTAGCGCGGCGCTGTCTCCCGGCCCCGTTCGTACCCCAGGACGGGAGCTTTGTCCGCGGGCACCGAGTCACTCCGGTACGCGCTGCTCTCTCTCTCTCGCCCTCCCCATGTGCTCGCGAGCGCGGTCACAGCTTGTACCTCGTGCGCCTTTTGCTTGCTCTTGAAGCGGAGAGACGCCGCTCCTCAGGTTCCCTTCTTCTGGCGCCTGGAGTCTGTACCAGTGGCCTCTTGCGTTCGCGTCGCGCCATTGCCGGCCTGCATTGGCCTCGGTTCCTGCTGGGTTCTTGGCTGCACGGGCTCTCCCAATTCGACGCTTACCTGCTAGGTTTCAGGGAAATGTCCGAGGGCGCGGCGGATTCGCTAGCGGTATCCTTTGTAGCTCGCTGAAACAAGCTTCCCTGGGTGCCAATTTCACCCGGGAAATGCATCCGCGGGCTAGGGGCGACCGGGCGAAGCATCTGGTTCTTGGGGGTGTAGGTGGAGCGCGACTAATCAAGGTGCCCATGTGGTGGCGTTTGCACGTGTCACGTGCGCGCGTTTATTTATCTTCGGATTAGAAAAGGAGAATGCTTCGCGTTCCACCACCTCCGATGTCCGATCCCATCTCGCGAATTAGTGTGCCATTGCTCGAGCAGAGGATGCGCTTTGTCGTATCTTTCCTGTTAGTCCGCCACAGTTTCAGGCCCCATTTAGCTTTTTTTTAGATAATGAGAAAAGTTCCAGATAATGAGAAAAGTTCCGGCTTCAAATCCCTCACAAATGGAAAAAAGTTTCAGGCCCCCTTTTAGCTAAGGCCGAATAGACTGTAAACCACTATGTGGGACCCGAGGACCCTTTGCTACTACTTTGCAATGTCTTCAGGGCATAATCTGTGTTTTTTTTATCAAAATTGTTCGTTCTACCACTTCTCTAGTGAGAGGGGGAGATGGGGTTGGGCTTTGATTCTGCCATCCTGCAATTTGCTTCCTTACTAGTTTAATTATCTGAACTCCAGTAGGTTTGGTTCACTGAAATCCTACTGATTTGTGAGTAGATTTCACTTCTTTTGACAGAAATTTGTGAGGGAGTTCCCCACAGTGAGATCATTTTCTATTTAAAATTCAACCGTCCGTTTTGATTTGGGCATCTGCCTTTTTGTATGTAGGAAATTTAACCATCTACTGACCTGTATGCAAACCTTTTCAGGGACAAGATGAGGTTGGCTGTATGGCATTGGTTTTTTCTATTCTTCGCCTTAGTTTCGTCATCATGGAGTTTGAATTCGGATGGCCTGGCTCTTCTCGCACTGTCCAAAAACCTCATACTACCAAGTGACATAACCTCCAGGTGGAATGCTTCTAATGCAACCCCTTGTAAATGGTATGGAGTTGGTTGCAATAAAAGGAATAGAGTGATTTCCCTTGACCTATCGTCATCGGAAGTTTCAGGTTCGATAGGATCTGAAATCGGGCTTCTAAAATACCTGAAGGTCCTCAACTTAACTACTAACAATATATCTGGTTTGATCCCTCCCGAATTGGGGAACTGCAGTATGCTTGAACAATTGGATCTGTCCCAAAACTCTCTGACTGGAACTATACCAGAGGAATTGTTCAAGAACCAATCGTTTATGGAGCACGTGTACCTGCATTACAATCAGCTCAGTGGTTCGATCCCCGTCTCAGTTGGTGAAATGACAAGCCTCATGGCCTTGTGGCTGTATGGGAATATGTTGTCTGGAGTTTTGCCTGCTTCAATTGGCAACTGCACCAAGTTAGAGGACCTCTATCTATACGAGAATCAACTGAGCGGTAGTCTTCCAGAAACCTTGAGTAGGATCAAAGGCCTCAGAAATTTTGATGCCACAACCAATGGCTTCACTGGAGAGATCACTTTCAGATTCGAGAACTGCAAGTTAGAAATATTCAGTTTGTCATTCAACAATATAAAGGGTGAAATTCCATCATGGCTGGGGAATTGCAGCAGCTTGACACAACTTGGATTTGTCAATAATAGTATGTCTGGCAAAATTCCAACTTCTCTTGGTTTATTGAGCAACCTCACATATCTTCTACTTTCTCAGAACACCCTGTCTGGACCAATTCCTCCTGAGATCGGCAACTGTCGGTTGCTGGAGTGGCTAGAGTTAGATGCAAACCTGCTGGAGGGCACTGTTCCTAAAGAGTTTGCAAATTTACGGATCTTGTCAAAGCTCTTTCTGTTCGAGAATCGCCTCACAGGAGAGTTCCCTGAGAATATTTGGAGTATCCCAACCCTTGAGAGTGTCCTTATTTACAGTAACAGTTTCACGGGAAAGCTACCTGCAGTATTAGGTGAGCTGAAGTCCCTCCAGAACATTACACTATTTGATAATTTCTTCACTGGGGTCATACCACCGAAGCTGGGTCTTAATAGCCGTTTGGTCCAGATAGATTTCACAAATAACAGTTTCATTGGTGGGATTCCTCCAAATATTTGTTCAGGAAAAAGATTGAGAATTTTGGACTTGGGGCTGAATCATCTTAATGGCAGCATCCCATCCAGTGTTTTGGACTGCCCAAGTTTGGAGCGAGTCATTCTCCAAAACAATAATCTTGATGGGACTATTCCGCAATTTGGAAACTGTGCAAATCTAAGCTATATGGATCTGAGTCACAATTCCTTGAGTGGTAGCATTCCAGCAAGCTTCAGCAGATGTGCAGGTATTACTGACATTAACTGGTCAGAAAACAAGCTTTCAGGGAGAATACCATCTGAAATTGGATATTTGGAGAATCTGGGAAGACTTAACCTCTCACGCAACATTCTACATGGTTCACTCCCTGTGCAAATTGCCAACTGCTCCAAGTTGAATTCACTTGATTTGAGTACTAACTCTTTGAATGGTTCGGCACTCAATACAATAAGCAACCTGAAGTCTCTGTTGCATCTACGGTTGCAGGAGAATAAATTCAGTGGAGGCTTGCCTGATTCTCTCTCGGACTTGGATATGCTTATTGAGCTGCAACTTGGTGGAAATATTCTTGGGGGTAGTATCCCTTCAGCATTAGGAAAGCTGCTAAACCTGGGTGCCTTGAATCTCAGTGGCAATAGTCTAGTGGGTGATATTCCACCACAACTGGGTAATTTGGTGGCGCTGGAAAGTTTAGATTTGTCATTTAATAATCTCACAGGAGGCCTTGCTACATTTGGAAGTCTACATATTTTGCATGCCTTGAATGTTTCTTACAACCAATTTAGTGGACCACTCCCTGATAATCTTCTAGTATTTCTGAATTCCACACCGAGTTCCTTTAATGGAAATCCAGGCCTCTGTATCTCTTGCAGTAACAATAATTCTTATTGTAAGGGAACTAATGTCTTGAAACCCTGTGGAGGATCTAAGAAAAGAGAAGTACACGGCCGATTCAGGCTTGCTCTCATAATTCTTTGTTCATTGTTTGTGGGAGCACTTTTGGTACTTGTACTCGCTTGCATCCTTCTGAAATCTCGAGATTGGAGGAAGAAAAGTGAGGAATCAGTGAGTACTATGTTTGAAGGTTCCTCCTCTAAATTAAATGAGGTTATAGAGGCGACTGAAAATTTTGATGACAAGTATATAATCGGCACAGGTGCTCATGGAACTGTTTACAAGGCTACACTGAGGTCAGGAGATGTGTATGCTATAAAGAAGCTTGTGATTTCTGCACACAGAGGTTCATACAAAAGCATGATGAGAGAATTGAAGACAATATATAAAATTAAGCATAGGAACCTGGTAAAGCTAAAAGAGTTTTGGTTGAGAAGCAATAATGGGTTCATACTATATGATTTTATGGACAAAGGAAGCCTTCATGATGTTTTGCATGTAATTCAGCCAGCACCAGTTTTGGACTGGTGTGTGCGGTATGAAATAGCACTGGGTACCGCCCATGGTTTAGCGTATCTTCATGATGACTGCCGCCCTCCAATAATTCACCGGGATATCAAGCCAAGTAATATATTGCTAGACAAGGACATGGTGGCACATATATCAGATTTTGGCATTGCAAAGCTCATGGATCAGCCTTCTGCTCCACAGACCACTGGAATCGTTGGCACTGTTGGATATATGGCACCAGGTATGGTTGAAACTTGAAACAAAGCATGATGAATAACTGTTCCTTTTTCCTTGTTAACTTGTATGGTTAATTGGAAATTTAGGATTGCAAAATGTTTCATGTAGTCTAAAACATTTTTTTGAAATCTGTATCTACCCAATACCCCAGTGCAAACATACATATTACCAGCTGCATGTCAGAGTTTTAATAGCACACAAAGCTTTATACATAAGCTTACAAACATGAAAGTAATCCCTTTGCACATGGAAATGACTGGAACTTTTCTATTTAATGGATGGGACTGAGAAATAAGCTAATCTTGAAGGATTTTCTGTCACCTTGCATGCACAGATTTGCTCTAGAGCAACAAAATCTGTGTTAATTAGTGGTTATTTACTATTTGGATTATCGAACATCAGTTTGTCAGATTGAGTGTGCCGTCTTTTCATCATTTACGTTATAAGATTTGGTGAACTTGTTATTTGAAACTATGAATTTGGTCTTCAGATTACACACCAGTACATACCTAATGGCCGTGCGCTGCCTTGCAGAACTGGCGTTTTCCACCAAGAGCAGCATGGAGTCCGACGTGTACAGCTACGGCGTGGTGCTGCTGGAGCTGCTCACCAGGAAGACGGCGGTGGACCCCTCGTTCCCCGACAGCACGGACATAGTGGGCTGGGTGTCCTCCGCGCTGAGCGGCACCGACAAGATCGAGGCCATCTGCGACCCGGCCCTCATGGAGGAAGTCTACGGCACGGTGGAGATGGAGGAGGTGCGCAAGGTCCTATCGCTCGCGCTCCGGTGCGCGGCCAGGGAGGCGAGCCAGAGGCCGTCCATGGCCGCCGTCGTGAAGGAGCTGACGGACGTGAGGCCCGCCGCCGGCCGGTCGTTGTCCAAGAAGCAGGGGAAAACGGGGCCGGGGTCCCAGTCCCACAGCAGCTCGTACTGAGTAGGATTTCTGATTCAGCCAAGCTGCGTAGCTTGTAGTCGTAGTCTCTGCTCTCTAGTGAAGTGTTTGTATGTGCCCTCGCTTGGTTCTGTTCTCGTGTATGCAATCCATGATAGATCGAGGTGAAGGAAGAGGCTGGCATCGGCCTATCGGGTTTAAAGACCGGTGCCCCCTCCGGCCTTCTCCGCGTTTCGCGGCTGCGTGCTGCTCTCTGTATCACGACACGTTGTCAAGATGAGCTCATGACTTTTGGTGCTGCGCAACAGGCTCCACGAGGAGGGAAAGGGCAGAGGTGTTCGTATGTCTTGATTTTTGTGCATCCCAAACTAAAAAATACTCTACTTTACGAATCGATTATTCAAATTAAATTTCGACTACACCGTTGTGTTTCTTACGACAAGATCTTCAAAACTATACCACACTTGATTATATTTAGATGATATTTTTCTAAAATATTTTTATTTGTTTGGAACATTTTCTATCTTTAGGATATTTTTATCTTGTTTTGGAACATTTTATTTGGTTCTAGAACAATTTGCATCTCTAGAACATTTTTAACTCCGACGGACTTGTGCGATGATATGATGGTAGTCGTACATACTAGGAGTAGACGCCCCTAGGGAGGAGGCCTTGGCAAACTTGGAGGCTCCGTGCATCATGACCATGACGTGCTAGACACGAGAGGATGGACCACAAGACCGCTCTGGCATCATAGTCAGCATGGAACGGGTTCAGCTTGCCACACGACGGTGGACATGGAGGAAAAACAATACGACATCATTCATCCATGTTGTATGCTCAACTTCCACCCACACCGATTGATGGGTTCTGAAGTGTGACTACCCCACCTGCAGCGATGAAAAAAAGCAACAAATGAGGCTCAAGGTGCAGTTATATATACCATTTTAGATAATATTTCCAACTATCATTACCTAGAGGATATATTAGATGGGCAATCATCAGCCCAACTGCAGAACTGTTTCCATGCGAACCGCGGGATAATAGTTTTAGCTTGCATGACCCACATGCATGCAAATTCAAAACTAAAAAATTATAACTATTAGATCAAGCTTCTAATTAATTTTAAATTGCACCATTGTCTTTCTTATAACAAGATCTTTCAAACACAATCCTAGTTACCTATGTTTGCATGACATTATGAAAGAAAACATTTTTTACACTAAATAATCAATTTCAACTATTGGGAATAAATATTTTTTACAAAAAAGGTTAAACATATTGAACAAATAATACTATACTACAAATAAAATATTAAACATCGCGAACTTTATGTGAAGAATAAATACATCTACATTTAAAAAATATATTTTTATAAGTAAACATACACGTGATAAACAACTTAGCTCATAAAAGGAAATAAATTATTTCACACCCCAACTTATGAGTCCACAACACAAATAAATTAATATAAATTAAGCATGACTCGCTCTTAATTGTGATCAAATAGTTTGATACTATAGTAAAATGTTTTTTTAGATAATGGTAAAAGGTAAGTAAGTACAGATCTACTAATATGATATCTTGTAAAAGAAAACAAAAATGGTTGATAAAAATTATAAGAATGATAAATTATACACTCAAACAAAGATTATGTACATAAGATTTATAATGAGGCAAGAAAGAAAGAGAGAGAATAGATAAATAAATAGATACAAAGGATTGGGAAAAAAGAAGGGAAATAGAAATAGAAGGAAAGAAATAGGAAAGAGAAGAAAAGAGCAAGAGAAATAGACAAAAAAAAGAAAATAAATAGAAAAGAACAAGATTTGTTACATTCTTATCACTAATCACTAATGTAGTGTAGATGTTAATTGGGAACATGCAACTTTATTTTGTAGAATTAATAGCTGATCGTCTGATCTTCTATTCATCATCATAACTCCGTCAAAGTTTTTACCAACTGCTATTTAAAATATTTGTAATAAATTGACTATTTGAGAATAAGAAAAGGGAAGCATAGGCTTAGTTAAACACGCTATATTAGGGATACCTGATATAATTTTTACATACTTTTTGAACAAAATTCCAAGTAGATGCTCTTTAACTCATTTATATTGTTAAAATTAATGGTAGTCATGCTAGGGCGCGCAAAGCGCACTAAATGTTCTAGTTTTGATTGAAATGGATGTGGATCCATCCCCCAGACAGCGAGATGCTTGTGGTGGTGGTGGTGGTGGTGGTGTGTGGATATGCTCGTGTGTGGACGTGTGGTTGGCTGGCTCGTGTGTGAACTGTGAAGCTGCTTGTTCTTCTGAAAACTGTTGCTTGATCGTGGCCTCCCATTCTTCGCCGACGCGCTGTGTTCAGTGATTGTGTTCTTGTGATGAATCTTCACCGATAACACTGTTGTGTAGGACGCAGGGGTGAAGGCGGGTATAAATTAGGGGGTGCACATGCACCCATGAATTTTGCAAAAAAAAAAGTGATTAGATCTAATTTTTCACCACTTTGTTCTGCTGGCAACCAACAGTAATGTTTTTTTCACACCAAATCAGTATTAGTCACCAGCCAGTCAGCAGTATTTTTCTCTCACAGCAAATCAGCACCAGCCACAGCCAGCCGAATAGAGTGATATGCAACCCTACAGCTCAACTTCATGCACCCACAAGGCTAGTACACCTTCTTCAATTTGCTCTAGTTTCGCCACTGGTAGGACAAGATTGGGAGATCCTGACGGCTTGGAAAATCTTTTATCTTTACATAACAAAATCAGCCCCATCAGCTCTCACCTCTCATTCAATCACCTCTCCTCATATTTTCCAACATCTCATATTTTCAACTGTCTATCGGCCCATCCAGAGGTGGATCCAAAGGAGGGGCTAGGGGGCTCCAGCCTCCCCCCCCCCCTCCCTACTGGCTTAATGCCCATGAATTCTCCCTCCTAAAAAGGCAATTTTTTGACATGAATCAATGAAAGGAAGAAAGAAAAGAGAGAGGAGAAAGAAAAGAGGAAGAAGAAGAGAGAGGATGAGGTGCGTAAGCCCCCCACCTCCTATTTTTTTAGGCTACATTCGCCACTGGGTCCATCCACTTCGATCTTAACAGATTTATAATAATTAATGAATAGTAAAGACTGCATATTAATGCAGTAAAGAACTAAGAAGAGGTCGAACTCCACAAATCTCAAATCACTAGTGCACGCAACTTAGAAAAATTAGGGGGGGTTATCCCCCTCATGCTCCCTCTCCTTGATTCGGCGTCTCAAGCATAAGATGCACTAATCTAGGCTTTCACACGAAATTCAGACACACACGCACACAAACTATTGCTTCGCGGCTTCAGCCTTGGCGCGCAGCTTCTCCTTCAGATGGGCGAAGAGCGACGATGGCACAAGCCGCAAGGACAAATTGGAGTAGGACAGTCAGAGTGGCAAGGACTTCGCCAGGGAAGTAAATTGAGTAGAGGCACATCGCGGAACCTACCAAACTGCTGACCAGCGGGTTAAAAAGAGGGGGTTTAGGGGGATCCGCGGCAATAGTAGGGAGGCTGGAGTCCCCTAGACCCTCCCGTTCCCCCCACCCCAAAGATCGGCCTCTACCTCAGATGATGTGTTTAAGCACAGACGGCCACAAGGAAGGGCACGGTGAGGCCTCCGATGCGGTATAGGTATTGATTTTTGCGTGTGCCGGCTGCCAGTAGGAGGCCTGTGGTCATTACAATCCTACCAACGACTGTTGGTATGTGAGCTCCGGTAAAATTTGCAATGCACACAACCCAGGCGTTCACTTAACCCCGACAAATGAAGTGCAAAGGGAGACAGACTTAGTGGCGGAAGCAAAGTTCAAAGTTAAGGGTGCTTGGTTCCTCTTTTCATCTCCACTCAATTATTCTTGTTTTCTTCATCTTTTTTTTTGTTTTCTTTTCATCTTTCTCCTTTGATTTTAGTGGAGCATTTGGGAGCACCTCAACGGCAAAGGCTAGAGTGGCCGCAGATGCAACAACTTCTGGATCATTCTATGAAAATGGCAGGTACCCTCTTTTTGTTTTGGTTCATTTGAACCCACATGCTTTGTAGCTTATTGTTGTCACACGACTAGGACACCTTTTTGGTACCATTTAACTAGCAAGGAGGCCCGCACAAATAGCACGGGTAGCTAGATATTTGATATTTTTTACGTTACTGTTTCTATCTAAATTATTAGTCACTTTATTAGGTACGTATTATCTTTGTTCTACTTGAAACTAATCTAATTCAAATTAAATTTATAGAAAATAGTACCAACATCTATAAGGTCAAATTAGTTTCATTAAATCTATCATAAAATATATATTTATAGTGTATTTATTTGGTATTATGAAAATTAATATATTTTATTGTCCTGGTCAGTGAATAAAAATGTTCCACTTATGACAAAATTAAAGTGCTAAATAATTTTGAATGGATGTAATAACATTTGTATTCTACTCTAAAAGAAATTTATGCCAATATTATTGTTTGTGATGTCATTGTAATTGTTTTGTCCCAATATCCTAGAGGAAGGTAGCATCTATGTTGTTTCCACCATAATACTTTGTGGTATATAATTTTTTAGAATACCTCACGTAGAAACTTAATTTTGATATTTATTGAAAGTAATACAAAAATTAAGCTTTCAATAGAAATATATTTGTTGTTTGACTGGTAGTGAATATTTTTGTTTGAAAGTTTTAGTTACGATTAAAGATTACTCTTATTTTTTTAAGAAGAAGATTTAGATGAGTGGCTTAATATACACTACTCTGAGATCATTAGAATTTAGTTTTTGAATATTAGTCAAAAAACTTAATGAGTAGTGGATGCATTATCTTTATTATTTTTCGTATCCAGCCTCTCCAATTGCTACAACAGATCTAAACATGCTCCCCTTGTTTTATGGCTGCTGCACCAATAAATTTGTTGTTATGCAAGCAAGGTATAGACCTTTGAGCTCGTTCCATTTGCTAAAATTACACCCAAGAAGCTCTACCCGCTACACTTTAGTCAATGAAGCTAGATGCATCTTAGATGGTCCGCGACTTACTATACATACCTGATCAGGGGCTGAGTCAAAGAAAAGCTTGGTATTCTCTTCAGCGCGAACTCGACCCAACCCGGCCACCAGGTCGGATTCTTTTATCCAAGCCCGGCCCGATATGTGGTCAGGTCGGGTTAAACCCAATTTTTCATGTACAATTTTCGGGTCGGACCATTTTTTTTTGGGATTTTGGGTAAGAAAAGTCTAGCTCTATCCAACATATTGTTTCTTGTGGGTCGAAAATTTCTGTCCAAATTGGTCAACATATTGGTTGGATTGGGCATTTTGAACGTGTCGGGTAAGGTTCATTGGGTTGGACTGCCCATAATTAGGTATATCCATGTCAAATATTGGTCCCGAGTTGGTTTCTTTGGATCATATCACCACTCTTTCCCTACATCATGTTATTTTCTCATATTCAATAGGAATATATTTCTATTTTTGACTGGTCATGAATAGTTTTGTATGAAAGTTTGGTTACGGTTAAAAATTTCTCTTTGTTTTTTATTAAGAAGTTCTAGGTGAGTGGCTTAATGTATACTATCCTGGTATCATTAAAATTTAATTTTTGAACTATATGTATCTGATATCTATACCAACTTTGTCTGTAGCACGCATGGGGGCAGATTTGCAATCGGAATCCTAAGCGGAACCCGAACAAAATCAATCTGAATCAAAATTGGAAGCTGGGAAATTAATCAATATCTCACACTATCGCCACACGGTTTGTACACGTAGTGAGAGAGTAAAAAAATTGATGGTCTCATGTAGATCTAGGTAAAATTTAAATTACCCGCACCAATGCACAGGCACTATGCTAGTTAACATAATAAATAGATGTCAATTGCTTTTCTAGTGGCCGCTGATCACAGCAGCACACCATCGGTGCCCTCAGCTTCGTAAGACTCTTATCTTATTTTGTAAACTAAACTACACATCAACATATTCCTATAGCTAGATAGCTAGGATGAAGTACACCTTACGAATTCTACGTCATGGAAATAATGGAGTCTTTTTTTAGATTGGAAACAATAGGGTCCGAGTGTAATAAAACAATGGAGTCCAAGTCTAATAGGATCACCCGCGCCGTCGCCCCTGAGCTGTAGCACGCTCGCCGCACGCCGGCCGGCCGGATTTGCGGCGCCTGCGCGGACGCGCTGCCGCCTTGAGATGCAGCCTGCTTGCCGCCGTTTCCAAGCTCGGGCACCCCGCCGCGCCCCGAGTTACGGCAACCCCGTTTCCAAGCTCCAGCACCCTCCTCTCCCCCGCCGGAGCTGCAGCACCTCGTCGCCGCCCTTGAGCTCAAGTTCCTCCACCAAATCGAGAACGGGAACTCGAGTACCGACCTTGGGGGAAAGGGGGTGGCACCCTCCGGTGCTGCTAGGGCACGTGGTTGGTGGAGGGATAGGCAATCCGTTTTGGCTAGCAGAAGGGCGAGTGCAGACGGCGGAGGGAGAGGGGTGCGGGAGACTGGGAGAGAGAAAGATGGCGGCGGAGGGAGATGCGTGCGAAAGAAAGAAGATGCGAGGAAGAAGAAGGGTCGTGTAAATAAAATAAAAGGTTAGACATTGTTGGCTGGGTTCCACTTGTCATAATAAAAATAGGGGCTCAAAGTAGGGACTGTTATTGGAGTTGTATGTAAAAAATTAGACCCCATAAAGTAGGGAGAGCCCTTACTTAAGAAGTAGGGACCTTGATTTAGGGACTATTGCTGAAGATGCTCTTAGATTGTGGTAATTTGGGCCTTGGAATTGCCCGGCGTAAAAGTGCGCCGAGGGCCGCGGGCACCGGCCTGCAGGAAGAAAATGGTGGCAATTGTGGGGCGTTAGCCCACACTTGGCCTGTTGGCCCGCACGTCTCGGGAGAAAGCGGACAGCAGCTGCAGGCCCATTGTTACGCATGGGCCAGGCGGATCAGATGCCTTTGGGCAAGGAGACCGGCGGTGTGTGCTCGCGGGTGCTCGGCCAGCAGGGTATCAACTGGGCTGGGTTCCCGCGGGAATGCGGGCCTCGACCTGCTGGACCTCTCAATCAAAAAAAAAAAATGGATTGAGAAGTCGGAAGCACTCCTGCGCAGCAAACTTCTTTTTCCACTCAAAAAAAAAAAAAGGAAGCAGACTTCTCTTCCTCCTCTCTCATGGCAATGGCAGGGAGAGTCAGCGGCAAACCACCGTAAGACTCTAGCAGACTAGCACCACCGCGTCTGTTTTTTTTCTGACACGCGTGACCTGGCCGTCCTTAAACTCCATGTGGCATGTGCCACGAACGCCCAGAACTTCGTCGACCAGCTCGACCCGACGCCTCAGGCGCCGTCGCGCCGAGCCTACCTGCGCCAAGGCACACGGTTCAGATACCACGAGTGCCGTGTCCTGCGCAACGCCGCGCGGCCGGAGTTGAGCGCTGCACCCACGTCCGGAGCTCCCGCCGGCCGGGCACGCGTGCCGCTCGGCGGGGCGGGGAGCCGACGGCCTTTCCGCCGTCGGTTTGCCCGACCGAGAGACCTCGCCGATCCATTGGTGGGTGCGCTTGCGTCAGGAGCTAGCTACTACATCGCTGCTGCCTGCTGTGCCTTGCCGTGCCGTCCGATGCTTTTGGCACGCGCGGCTTTGCCAGTAGCTGGTCACACGCTCCTACGTATCCACACGCCATTCGTGACTCGTCGCAAACCGGACGCCCCCGCCGTGATCTGTGGGCAAGAAGGGCTGGCAGTCGACCGGTCCTACCTGCCTGCAGCACACAGAACGTTGTGGCACTTTCGGTCGCCCGGCGAAGATCGCCCCGGGCCCAAAAGATCTCCGCCTTTTTTTTTCTGGATTATTCCGGTCGCCTTTGCACGACGACGAGAGCTACTGGCAAATGGCAACTTGCGACGGCCGCACGCACACCGGCACACGCCACACTTGTGTGTTCCACGTTTATCCACCAGAGCGCCGCCAGGTGATCCGGGAAAATCTCCCGCGGCCGGTTTCGTCGGGGTTACTCTTTGCGGAAGCGGCGGTGTATGTATGACGTACAGCAAACTAAAAGATCCAAATATCCTATGCATTACTAGCACAATACTACTCGTGAACCTTATGAAATCAAGAAGGTGAGTAGTAGCATATATATTGCTGATGAGACGAAACCTGGGGCTAATGATCTGGTCATGATAGCTTTAAAAAAAATGATCTGGTCATGATCAAAAGAGAGAAAGATAAAGGAAAGTTGGTCTTGGAACGGATCCATCATTCCATTGCCGGCGGTAAGCAGAGTTGTTCGGCCGGCCCCGGGACTATTTTCAGGTAGCACCTGACCGTTGATCTATCACCACGGTTGATATGTATGCAGGCATTGTATTGTTGCTTTATGTAGACTCTAAGCTAACGGGACCTATCAAGAACCGTATGCAAGTACAAAAGCGATCCAAAGGAACAAGGACCATACCTTTTGCAGGCAGAGCGCCTCGTCTCAGGCAGCTGGACCACCATCCTCCTCCCAGATGATGGATATGGATTAGGTTCAGGCCTTTCAGCAGGTGACACAAAAAAAAAAACTTGCCGCGCGCTATAGTATCCTATCGCAACACATAAAACCGCCAAGCCGGTTGAGACGAGGCCGATCGCGTCGCCATGGCCCCACCTAAAGCTGCTCACACGCACGTCACGCGCCAGACGGGAGCCGCGGGTGACACGATCGCCACGGCCCCCCGGTCCGGTGGAGAGCGTCCGATCCGCAGGGCGATCGGCCCGGTGGCCGGTGGGCTCGCGGCACGGCGGCGCTGGCCTGGCGACGTGTGGGACGGGGCCGACGAGGGAGCCAGGGATGAGCCCAGGGCCAGGAGCGCCCCGCGGCGGCGCGTCGGTCGCCTCGCCGGGGCCGCGAGCTGCTGGTTCCGGTTCCCCTCCGTCCGCCGCGCCTGACCGTCTCTGCGCCGCCGCAGCTCCTCGTAGGTGGGGGCGGTGAATTGCCGGAATTACCACTTGCCATTTGCCAGGTGCCAGCTCCCTTGCCGGTCCCGGGTTTGCTCCGATCCCTCCGGTGGTGCTCCTCCATGCCCCGAGCCGGCGTCTTCCCGTGTGTCCCACTCCCGGCCTGACTGGCTGGGTGGGTCTGTCAGGAGTTGCAGGGGATTCAGCAGGGACTCTGGGGCCCGTTCGGATCAGTGCCAGGTGCACCCCATTCCCGCGGCCGTCGCCTGCGCCCTGGTCCGCACTTGGCGCAGCAAACCTGTCCAATTATAGACGACGACGACGCCGTCGTCGTTCAGGTTTCAGCGATCACGGAATAGCTTGAACTTATCCGCAACGGATAAGAAAGCGAGCACCCCGGCTGCCGCATCCGGACTGCAAGTCTGCATCCCCGGCCCGTGTAGCTGTGCTTGGAGGCAGGAGGCCTATGGGGTCTAGAGCTCTAGCTAGCCGTGCACGGCGGCGACACGACAACTTGTCCGCGCGTGTGGAATTGGAAACTATGGCTGTGTTTAGATCCGTAAAATAGTGATAAAAAAAAGTTACATCGGACATTGTAGTATACTGTAGCACTTTTCGTTTGTTTGTGATAATTGTTGTCCTACCATGACCTAACTAGGTTCAAAAGATTTGTCTCGTCGTATACATCAAAACTATGCAATTATTTTTTTTATTTATATATATTTAATGCTTCATGCATGAGGTAAAAAATTTAATGTGATAGGTGAATAGTAAAGTTTGGAGTGAGAAATTTTGGAGGTGAACACAGCATAAGGAGAGGTTGGTGCGCCTGGTCGAGTGGTGGTACGGTTTTTTCGAGTCTTTGAGGGCAGAGAGAGAGGTCCGCGTACGGGGAACAGCACGTGCTGGGACCTGGGACCGGAATTGTTGACCTCCCGACGCATGCCTGTGTAAGGCGCTTGTTCCAATTTTTTTTTGAAGTCCCTATCACATCAAAAAGAATCTTACTATTTTATAGTATTAAATAAAATCTGTTTATAAATGTTTTTGACAGCTGAGTGCTTTTTCGCGAGACGAATCTAATGAACCTAATTAGTTCATAATTAATTCAAAATGAATCTAAACTGCGAACTAAACACAGCCTTAGCACGTGCTTCGTGCTATAACTAGCTACGGATCAGAGTTAGATCCTGTTTGGATTCAAGTGCTAATGGGTGTGCTAAACTTTAGCACCAGCTTATCCAAAGGAGTGCCAATGGGGTGGGCTAAATTTTAGTTAAGAATCAAAAACTTTAACATGTGTATAAGTGCTAATATATAGGCTAAAATTTAGCATTCAACTTTAGCTCCTCCAAACAGGATCTTAGCTCTCCCTTCTCTTAAAAAGGTAAAATAATTCAACCTTCAAAACCAGATACAATAATAACCACCTATAAATTTTTGGAAGAACATTTCCATTGAGCTAGAGCAACATGATTCTTTGCTCCCAGACCACACCGTACAGGGGCGGGCCCAGTATTGATTCAAGGGTATTCAACTGAATACCCATTATTTTGGACACAAAATTTTGTATGTGTAGTATATTGTATGTATATGTATTGAAAAAAAGAAAAAAAAGGGAGAACATATAGGTAGATTTCAAGTTTTGGCCCATCCTTCTACTTCCTACCGACCCTCCCACCTTCCCCCATCCGGCCCAAGTGGCCCATCCGCGGCCTCCGGCCCAATGGCCCGCTCGGCTCCCCTGTCCTCTCCCCGAGATCCCCACTCGCCTGGTGTCTCAACCCTAAGCGCCGCCATGGTGGGCGCGACGACCGGCAACCAGGCATCAGCGAGCCGCGGCAAGACAGGAGCGACGGCGGGCGCCTACGCGAGGACTGGCGCCAATGGCTAGGCGATGCAGCGGCGGCCATCCGGCGTGACACCCGGCGCCCAGGCCCAGGAGGCACCACATCACCTCCCCTCGCTTCACGTCGCATCATGCCACCTCCGACGCGAAGATCGCCATCACCCCACCACTCCACCAGGGATCGAGCTCCGTTACGGCGGCTCCACTTGCCCCAGGCAAGGTAACCCCCGCTCTCCCCTCCCCTCCCCTCCCTTCCTCTCTTCGTGTTTCATCAGCTCCACCATGTACGAGTTTGCGCTCCTCTAGTGATTCCATGCTGCTTTGATTGCCTGATTGATTATTCCACCGAGGAACCAAACAAGTCAAAGGTCCTGCTTTATTTGCCTTGCCTCCACCCACCGTGCCGTTGATGCCCACCAATGGGGTCAACAGGACTCTCAGATTTGGTGTTTCATTTCTCTCTTTTTTTCCTTTTCTTTTTGGGTTCATTCATATAGCCATACTAATAAATAAAACCCTGCTTGTTTGTTTCTTAATTAGTTTCTTCATTCATGCATTCATGCAATATATGCCTAATTGGCTTCCTATCAATGCATAATAGTTATTGGTTGCAATGTGTGTGAATATTTGTGAAATTGTCACAAGAGGGTAGCGATATAGTGTTGTCGGTCAAAACCCATCGGCGAGTAGCGACAGGCAACACGAAGAGCCGGGAGGTCGCCGGGGCGCTGGCAGGCACTGCTCCCTCGTCAACGGCCCGCAATCCCAGCACACGCCGAGGATTCTGGAGAATGTAAGGCGTGCCACCTGACCTATACCCGATCAGAAAGGTGCGAACGTGCTTTGAACGATTTGCCTGCATGCACAAACACGTGTAAATATTAGTCCGAGCCGTGGTCGGCTCCCCGGGACGACTCTTGCATCGGCTTTCAAAGAGCCGATCGAGTCCCGGTGTCAGATTGGATCTGCATCTATCCGGATATTGATGAATAAAGTAAGTAATTATGAAGAACTTGCTTCAATTAAATCTAGCTGATTCGATCCACGACAGTAAAAGCTTCACCGCTAGATCGGAACATCCTACACGTAACTAGGCCTAGTGAACATAACAGATAACTAAACCATAACAAAAAAACAGAGGCCTAAGAACTAGCAAGAGCCGATTCCCGGAACAATCCCTATTGAGGCTAAGATAAAGCATCTATTACATCGCCGGAACATCCAATCCGTTTGCAGGGCCTAACCTAGCAGATATTGAGCTAATCCTTATAAAATAAGAACAAACCGTAACAGATTGGATCTACTAGATAGAAAAGAAGCAAGGTGTTAACTCTTACGCAACTAATATTCTACGATGAGAATTAGCTTAAGATCAAGCATGAACGCATAGAGAAAACATGATATTCGTAGATGGTAAATAATAAGAACATGATAGATCTACTAAAAATCATGCTACGAACACCAGGATAACTAGCACTACTCGCCATCAAAAACGCTTCAGTACGAGTAATACCAAGGTAAAAGTAAGAACAATGCTGCCCTGATCGCAAGAAGACGATCAGGACAGCATGGCGCTTACTTGGATGAAACCCTAGAATTAGGGGTGGCGGTGCGCCAAGAGTTGTTTTTGCGAAACGTGATGACGTTCTCTCTTTACAAATATCATAGGGTACATATTTATAGTCCGGAGACTTGGGAAATAATCTAAACTAATGTGTCCATATCGGACTCTATCTCTAACTCAATCTGAACTAAATCTAAGGATACATGGCCCATACGGCCCAAATGCTCACACAGGAGCCGATTCGTAAGCCTTCTTCAATTTCTTCATTAAGCCCAACTCACTCGCGGCCCATTAATTAACCCTGTTAATTTATGGTGATAACACATGCCTCCCTGGTTTTGGCAATGATAATTCCAAAACCACTCCGTCGCTTCATCTTCCCGTTAATGCTCATTAAAACACACTGCAACCACCAAAAAAGACGCAACGTCTCTACAACTGGCTCCTCGTAGAATGTGAAACTGCCGATCCATCTCCCATTTTTTTACTATTTAATCTCATCCCGAATCGGCTCTCTTCACGGCAAACTCATCTTCCTCCCAAAGCCAAGTAGCACAGAAAACCCCCACCTTCAGCAACCATGGCGATTTCTTCCTCCTCCGGCTCCAACTCCATCGGCCATTCTTCCTCCCCTCCTTCTTCTCCTTCATCTTCAGACTTGTCTGCCTCCTCCCTCGACTCCATTCCAGAGAGTCGAGAATCGATGCCGGAATACAATCCGATGGCGGCACACGAAGCGCTCGCTCCTCTGCATTGGGATGCAGAGGAGTTCGATTTCGGGATCGTCTCTGAAGACGGCGAGCCCCAGACCGAAGGCGAAGACCTCCAACTCCTGTTCTAGGAGGAGTTGGAGAATAGCAGCGAGGAAGACTCCTCCTCGGACGGAGCCGACTCCTCCTCGGAAGAGGAAATCGGCTCCTCCTCCAGCAGCGACGAACCGATGGGCGGAAAGCCCTTCCGGTTCCTCGGGTCCTCCGAGGAGGACAGCGAGGAAGAGAGCGGCGGCGGCGGCGGCTGGAGCGACGACGCCGAGACCGACGGCGGCAGCAACGCCTTCGACGGCGCCAGCAATGACGACGACGGCGACAGCGACGGCAGAGACGCGCTGGCTCGAAGCCCCAAGCGCCGTAGTTACTAGGTACCTACGAGTAGTAGGTGTAGGTAGTAGAGTAGAAGTAGTACTGTAAAGCCGAAGGAATTATCCTTTGTCAAATCGGTTTCTTGCTTGTAAAAATCCAACTTTTAATGAAATCTTATTTATTTCATCTTGTGTGTTTGGATCTCACCCAAAAAGCCGATGGCATCGCATCAGGCTTTAATAATGTCCAAGAGCCGACGGAATTCAAAATTGGAAGTAACCCGCATAAGAACAGAACATCACTTCCACTCTGAATCTGACTCGCAATAGACACTCCAGGTCCGAGCGTAATTCGAGAACCCCGCTCCATAAATTCGAGCAAAAACTCGCAAAATCATCCAGAATTCGAATCAGAATCCGCAAAACATCCAAACCCTAAGTCAGCAGATCTGAACCATGGCGGATTCTGCAGCTCGGACGACGAATTCTGCAACCAATGATGCGGCAATCTGCGGCGTAAAGGTAATATTCAACCTTCCCTTGTAACTTTCTTTAGCTTGTTGAACCTCCAACAAATTAAACTCTGAAATATGACACCACATGTAAATTTCTGAATCTCTGAACTTCAGGTGTCAGACATCCTTCTGCCGCATCCTTCCAATCCCAAATCCTTTTGTCTTGGCCCACGAACTTATGAAAATCCCATAGATTTAATCTCTTGTGAAGCAAACAGGATTCCTTTCGTAAGCCAAAACATTGATTTGAACCTCTGGGCCGACTGCTTAAGAGCCTGGCCTAACCACCCTGAGAGCTGGACTACATGCTACAACAGAGTAGCAAAAGCTTATATGCCATTGTGGCAGGAATTGAACATAGCCGATGCACTTAGCTTATCATTATCACCCCTTGACAAAGATGAGAATCTTCTGAAAACCATCGGCTATTTTTAGTCTGATGCCCTGAACTGTTTCTTCTTTGGCCACAGTCCCATGACCCCTACTCTGCTAGATGTCACCATGATCACTGGTCTAGACATTGGATCCCCTAATCCTGCTGCCAACAAAATGGCATAAGTCCCCTTTAAACTTTTATCCAAGGCAAATTGCACAAACTGGGGCACTTACATGAACCAGCACATGAAAATAAAAGGTCCAGTGACTGAAAAGGAACACACAGCCTTTTTAAATCTTTGGTTAGAACATTTCATTTTCTGTGGTCCTTCTTTAGCTCCAACTAAGAATTACCTTCCTTTGGCCTACCATCTGGCCCATGGCAACCGCACCGGCCTATGCAAACTTTTCCTTAGAGAAACATAGAGATGTCTCCACCTGATGACAACCAATTTGCTCAACCAAAGGAAACTCAGAACTGGAGGCCCTTGGTGGTTCATTCAGTTATGGGCACAACTTTACCTTCAGCATCAGATCCCAAACTTTCAAAGCCTAACCAAGAACTCCTTTCCCGACGAAAACGGCAAGCTAATCAGATGCACTAGCTATGGCCAAGCCTTATTCAGCCTCCCTGGCAGCAGACTAAATCTAACAGATGCAGCAAACTGGTTCAGAATTTTCTACAAAGGCCTAGAGAATCCCCTTTATTTTCCATTCACTGAATCTGAAGCTTTTGAGAACCCAACTGCCTTCTGACTGGATAGTTTTGCCGATGACAACAGCACTCGGCATCTATACTCCCTGATGATTTAACCTGGCTTCCTTCCTGTTGGCATGAGTACTTCCAATAGAATTATCAAACCAGGCTATGAAACCTATCAGCCAGTCGTAGCAGCTCGGCAATTCGGCTTAGGACAAGTCCCTCCCCACTTCCATATTCACCACTTGGTGGAGAATAGAGCCGATCTGCCTGATGGTCTCACCAGCTCAAGATACTACAGCATGTTTGACAACCTTCACATTCCAATACCAGCCGATCTATCCTTCACTTCCTCATCAATCGACTTCTGCACATGGTGGGGAATGTGGAAAACTCATGTTTTCAGAAAAGCTTTAGGTCCTCGACTGCAGCAAATTGATCCTAAGTATGTAATCCCCAAGGAAGAGGTAGTGAATTTGTGCACTTATCCTTCCTGAGTCCTCTATCCCTTTACTTGACTAATCCTGCTCACCCTGCTTACAGCAACAAGATGATCCAGAACCCGAGCAACCACTTCACTTTCTTCCAACTGCTCCTGACGTCCTCTTTTGCAAGGGATCACCATCAATGAAGAAAGTAATAATGGCTGTTCAGCCAGACTTACTCCAGTCGGCTTCTAAACGAAGGCAAACCTCTGCAAGTGTTGCCCCCCGAGTCCCAACTAAGAAAAGGAAGATGATTACGAGGCGAGTCATCAAGAAATCAGCACAAGCTTCCCCGAGTCCATCAGAGTCTAACACCAACCAGGTAATCCATCTTTCCGAAACCTCTTCTTTATTGTGTTCATATGTATTCTGGTTGACTGTAATTCTATTTTCAGGACGCAGCTGAAGATAACCTTAATACTAGTAGCTCAGTACAACACAAAGTTATCGTTCAGGAAGCCGACACTATAGCAACTGAAACTTCCAATGCTCTGACGGATGTGCATGATGAACATGCTGACATAACCGAAGCCCCTGTTGTCACCTCCAATCCAACTGGATCGGCCGCACTTGAACCGATCATCACTTCTTGTCCAGAACATGTAACTTTATGAGCCGATTCAAATCAGCTGATCACTCCATTAATGCACTTTGCTCCCAACTAATCTTTATCATATCGGCAGGGCTTCCATATTTCAGACCTGCTCTCCTTTGACCCAGCATCAATGTGTCTGAATGCACCGAATGCAGAAGTGCAGTCACCACAACAGCCGATTACAATTACAAGTCAGCTTCAGAATATCAAGCGTCTGCTCTCTGCTCCAATTACTGCTCTAGTTGGTGATTCCAGCGAAATAAAGAATATATTCGAGCAAATAGAATCCCAACTCCCAGAGCCATTGTAAATCAAACTCTGGCCAGCCAGCAATCTTCCATTCTTTCGGGTAGAAGTGAATAGAGCACAACAAAGAATAGAAGCACATTGCTCTCAAATCTCTCTGAAAGCTGACATTGCTCAAAAGTGCAAGGCCCTCAACCAGAAGAAGGCAACTCTAGATATCAAAGCTGACGTGTCTGCCAACATGAACCGACTCGGTCTCCTGAAGAAAGAATTGGCAAAACTCGAAGAAAAGGTCCGCACCACCAAGAAACTCATCCAGGCCGAGGAAGCTTCTATTGCAAACTCCAAGCAAAAAACCCAGGAAATAACCGAGCAGATACAAACAGAGTTTGCAGAGATAAGCACCTTGAGTCGGCAGATAGTAACAGGTGATGACAAGGATGACGAAGCAATCATAGCACGAGCAAATGTCGTCCGCATAGAAGCCATCCATGCCATAGAAGAATTCCTGAACTAATAGATAGGCTCAAGAAACATTTAGTATTGCCTGTTAACCTGAAACATGTAACTGTTTAAAAAATCTTAAGTCGATGGTCATACATCGGCTGTCTCGCTCCTCATATATTATCTTTTATTGGCCAACTCAACGTGTTGGCCTCTCATGTTTTTTTTTCTTTTACTGGCCAACTCAACGTGTTGGCCTATTTTTTTTTTACTGGCCAACTCAACGTGTTGGCCTATACAATGCAGCCAGATGGATCTTATCGGCTCTTGTTAGCCGCCTTCCCACATGCTCGGAAAATATTTCTTGAGGTGTTGGCCATTAACCGCCACAGGAAACTTGACACCATCCAACTGTTCAAGCATGTAGGCATTTCTAGGCAAAACCTGATCAAACTTGTACGACCCATGCCAAGTTGGAGACCATTTGCCATATTTTCTATCTTTGGTTCCCAATGGTAACACTGTCTCCCAAACTAAGTCTTCAACCGGGAATTCTTTCGGCCTGACCTTTTTGTTGTATGCACGAGCAACTTTAGCCTTATTTTCCTTAATTTTCTCAAGTGACCAAAGTCTCAGCTCTGTAAGATCCTCCACATTATCGTTCATCAAGGCTGCATACTCTTCAGCCGATAGATCATTCTGAAACTGAACACGCCTTGATCTGGCCGTGATCTCCAATGGTAACACAGCATCTTGGACGTAGACCAAATGGTATGGTGACGTCTTGATGGATCCGTGACACGAAATTCGATATGCCCACAAAGCTTCTGACAACACCTCATGCCAGCGCCTAGGATATTCATCGATCTTTCTCTTGATCAGCTTGATAAGGCTCTGGTTGGATGCTTCGGCCTGTCCATTAGCCTGGGCATAATATGGGGACAATCTGATCAGCTTGAATCCCGTGTCATCGGCAAACTTTCTAAATTCCTCCGATATAAAGACCGATCCTCCATCGGTCGTGATGGTCTGAGGGATCCCAAACCTATGAATGATGTGCTCTTTGACGAAATTGATCACATCTTTTGATGTCACCGACCTCATGGGTACCGCCTCTACCCATTTTGTGAAATAATCTGTAACAGCTAACACCCATTGGTGACCTTTACTAGACGACGGGTTAATCTGGCCGATCATATCCATGGCCCAACCCCTGAACGGCCACGACTTAATAATAGGATTCATTACTGATGCCGGCACTATCTGAATCTTGCCGAATCTCTGATATGCCTGACATCCCTTGTAATATTTGAAGCAATCTTCAAGCACGGTAGGCCAGTAATATCCCGATCGCCTAATCAGCCATTTCATCTTATGAGACGATTGATGAGCGCCGCAGGCTCCTTCATGAATCTCATGCAAAAGCCGATTCGACTCTGCAGGTCCCAGACATTTAAGCAGTAGCCCTTCCAAAGTCCTGTAGAACATGTCGTCCCCAATCAGAACATACTTCATGGCCTTGAGTCTTATCCTTCTGGGTGCCCCCCGAGCCAAATCCTTCAAATAATTGAAGATATCGGCTCTCCCGTCTCTAGGTTCTAGAAACTGAACCTCCACATCGACTCCATCAGCTGTTTCCTTGTAACCGGAAGCCATTTGCGCCAAATCATTGGCTTCATCGTTCGTAGTTCTGCGTATCTAGTGGAAATTAATGCACCTGAATTGTGACATCAGCTCTCGGCATTGCATCCATATTGGGAAAAGAGCCTCGCTCTCACATTTGTATTCTTCTGTGAGCTGAGAAATCACCAATTTCGAATCCCCAAATATTTCCACTGCCTCTGCACCAGCTTCCAAGAGTAATTCCATCCCTCTGCACACGGCTTCATATTCTACTAAATTATTGGTGCATGGAGTAGTCATCCTGATGGAAAAAGAATAAGTCACCCCTTGCGGTGATACCAACAGAATTCCCACGCCGCACCCATCATCACAAGCCGATCGTCAAAAAACATGGCCCAGGCACGAATAAACAGTGCAGCTATATCAGTGCTGACCCTGTCCGCCACGAGATCCGCCAGTGCCTGTCCTTTGACTGCCTTTGCAGGCTGATATCGGATATCGAACTCTAATAATGCAAACATCCACTTTTCAAGCCGCCCTTTCAGAACTGGAGCCAACAGCATATACTTTATGACATCCGATTTGCAGATGACAATCGTTTCCGCCGAGAGCAAAATATGACGAAGCTTTGTGCATGTAAAGAATAAACAGAGGCAAAGCTTCTCGATCTCAAGGTACCTGGTCTCGGCGTCTAACATGCGCCTGCTGAGGTAGAAAACCACCCTCTCCCCGCCGTCGTGCTTCTGAACCAATACCGAAGCAATGGAAGTGTCACCCACTGACAGGTACACGTAGAAAGGCCTATCTTGCTGGGGTGGAACCAACACTGGAGGCTTCGATAGATATTCCTTGATTTCATCAAAAGCCTTCTGTTGTTCTGCCCCCCAGCGAAACTCAGCATCGAACTTGATTTTCACCAGACCCATGAACGGCTCGATGCGCCCAGACAGATTGGAGATAAATCGTCTGACAAAGTTGATTTTGCCGATGAGCTTTTGTAACTCCTTCGTAGTAGGCGGTCTCATTGTCCTTACAGCTTCTTGACTTTTCAAGCCGATCTCGATTCCCCGTTCATGCACTAGGAATCCTAAGAACTGACCGGCTGATACACCAAAGGCGCACTTCTTTGGGTTCATTCTGAGCCCAAACCTTCGAGTCTGCTCCAGGACCTGACGCAAATCTTCCAAATGTCCCCCAGCCGATGTGGACTTGACCACGACCTCATAAATGTAGATCTCTACCAACTTGCCGATGAGATCATGAAAAATGTAATTCATGGCGCGTTGATACGTTGCACCGGCATTTTTCAATCCAAAGGTCATGACCAAGTACTCGAACAACCCGACCGCACCTGGTACTCTGAACGCGGTCTTGTGTACATCCTCTGGGGCCATAAAAATCTGATTGTATCCGGCATTACCATCCATAAAACTCATCATCTTATGACCAGCTGCTGTGTTTATTAATGTCTCTGCAACGGGCATCGGATAGTCATCTTTTGGCGTTGCTCTGTTGAGGTCTCTGAAATCCACGCAGACTCGCCATCGGCCATCTTTCTTTTGCACAGGGACCACGCTGGAGATCCACTCCGCATACCGACATGGCCTGATGAATCCTGCATCCAGCATCTTTTGCACCTCTTTCTTAACCTCCTCTAGGACTTCGGCCTTCATCTGCCGTGCTGGTTGCTGAAACGGCCGAAATCCTTTCTTAAGCGGGAGCCGATGCTCGACGATGTTTCTATCCAGACCGGGCATCTCAGTATAATCCCATGCAAAACAGTCCCGGTACTCCTTCAACAGTGCTATCATTTGCTCACGCAAGATCGGGTCTAACTTTTTGCTGATAAATGTCGGTCGCGGCTTATCCCCGGGACCGATATCGACTTTCTCCAAATCGTCAGCAGACGTAAACCCATACCCTAACTTGCCGCCGTCTGAAAGATCGACATCGACAGCAAACACAGGGAGATAACAAGAAAAATTTTCCGGCCAACCGCACGGGCTGGCCGTTCCCACATTTCTGTTATTATTCAAAACTGAATGCTCAGCAAAGGACATTGTTTGTACATAATGTAACAATTGTAACCCCAAGTACATATTACTCATTTTTTGGGGCCGGTCGCTGGGACCAGCCTCTCTAACATTGCTGGATTCCGTAGCTTACCAGGATATGTCTACTCTGTGAGGCCAGTGGATAAGACCAGCCTCAGCCCGTTTTTTGTCGCTTCGATCCGATCACAGTCTTCCAGCGCAATCCCTGAGATCGGCTCTTGCCCTTCCGCGTCCTAGGCGTTCATGTCTGTAAGCGAAACCTCACTGGAATCATCTGCACGGACCACCTCCACTTCATCGCCGTCCCACTGGACCAAACACTGGTGCATCGTGGAAGGAACACAACAATTTGCATGAATCCAATGCCTCCCAAGCAGCACTGTGTATGTACTCTTACTGTTGATGATGAAGAATGATGTTGGAATGGTCTTGCGGCCAACAGTCAACTCCACATTGAGGACACCCTGTGCCTCCGATGGCTGACCGTTGAAATCATTGAGCATCACGTTGGTCTTGATAAGATCAGCAATGGAACGACCCAACCGGCGCAGCACCGAGTACGGCATCAGGTTGACTGCAGCGCCAGTGTCGACCAACATTCTGTTCACAGGTTTGCCATCAATGAGGCCCTTGAGATACAATCTCTTCAGGTGTTTGTAGCTTTTCTCCTTGGGCTTCTCAAAGATGATCGGCTGTGGGCCGAGATCCAGCTGCACGATGGCCAATTCCTCCGATTGGTGTGCCCGAAACTCCGTCGGGAGCACGAACACCATGTTCACATCAGCCGATGGCTTGTCATCGGCTCTTGGCTGCTTGGGGTGCCACTCCCTCCTCAGGGGGCACCTTTCCACCCTTTGCGGGTGCCTGACCTGCTCTGCGAGATCCGGACGTGCTTTCCTCAGCACGTCAAGGTACTTTGCTTCCGCCTCTTCGAGATTGCGTAGGCGCTGCACTCTGCGCTTCTGTGATCGGCTGAGCCCGTTAGGACACCATCATGGATGATGATACTTATCTTCTTCTTCTGGCTCGAGATCATCCCTGGATGGCCGCCTCACAAGGTCATCGTGACGTGTTCTGGGCCCTAAGCGCTGGAACACCGATGTCTCGCCTTGCTGGCGTTCCCGAGGCCTGCACTCTAAGCAATCATCTATAGTAGGCAATCCCCTCATGCCAGAGTTCCAACAGTACCTGAAGAACGGGCAATGCCAGTGGTCGCGTATTGCCTGGCGCCTCCCCAGCATCCTCCTTGTGCGGTGCTCATACTCCTCCTCTTCCAATTCATATCGGCGGCGCAACTTGTACTGATACTGGTACTTTTCCAGAAGCCGATTGGAAGCTAGGAGTTGATTGCGGATGTGACGCACTTGCTCTTCAGTGACATATTGCTGCTCTGGCTCGTCTTCATCCTGGGGCCGTTTGCCAGAAACGGCCTCTCTCCTCTGCTCGTCATGGCGGCGCATGGGTCCCGCCATGTTGATCTGGAATGCCAAATTCTGGCCCTCGGATCCAAAATCTGACAGCTCCACCACGTTAGCTTGTGGGAACGGTTGACTGTCCACTTTCATCGTGTGTTGGGCCAGAATTAATTGGCCCTGCTCGATAGCCAATTGGATCTGCCGACGTAGCTCCTTGCAGTCATTTGTGGCATGGGTGAACGAGTGGTGCCACTTGCAGTACAGTCTCCCCTGTAGCTCTTGTGCCGTTGGTAGCTTGTGATTCTCTGGGAGCTTCAACAGCTTTTCCTTGAGTAGTAGATCGAATATATGCTCTGCCTTAGCCACATCAAAGTCAAAGCCCTTCACATGCCCCTTCTGTTTGACCCATTTGCACGGGACGGGGTTTGCCCCCTGGGTCCACTCTGCCACAGCCACTTCTTGTTCCTCGCCAGAATCATCAGAATCACCAGCTTGGGCCATATTGACATGGTGCTTGATCTTTTCCTGGTATAGATCAGGGTGGTAGTGTTCATACGCCGTAAGCTTCTGCACCATGTGTGCCAGCGAGGAAAATTCCAACTGAAAATCCAGATCCTTGATCGGCTTAGCGAGTCCCAGAACTGCCAAATCAACCGCTTCCTTTTCTGTTATGCGCGATGTGTAGCATTGGTTCTTGACCTCTCGGAAGCGCTGCACGTATTCTGAGACACTTTCCCCTCGCTTCTGCCTGACTTGGGCGAGGTCGGCAATCCCAGCTTCAGCAGCCTCTGAATGATACTGAGTGTGAAACTGATCTTCTAGCTGCCTCCAAGTCCGGATCGGATCTGGAGGCAGTGATGTGTACCATCCAAAAGCTGAACCCGTGAGAGACTGGGAGAAGAAACAGACCCTCAGAGGATCCGATACTGAGATCATCCCAAGCTGTGTCAGGTATCGGTTCACATGTTCGATGGAGCTGGCTCCTTCTGATCCGCTGAATTTGGTGAACTCCGGAAGCCGATACTTGGGTGGCAACGGGATCAAGTCATAATCACTTGGATACGGCTTGGAATAGCCGATCGCCTTTCTCTTGGGCAGGATACCAAACTGGTCCCTTAGTATTGCACTGACCTGCTCCACACTAAGAACTCCTGGGGCCGAGGGCTCAGCACTCGGCCCGGTAGCGTACTTTGCCAGCCATGCCTGTTTCTCTGCGTCTGCTCCTGAGGCTCCAGTACCCACTAGCTGTCCCGCGCGCGTTGCACTGATGTTGTCAGGTATGTACACGCACATGTAGCCATGCGGGATCTCCTTAGGCGGCTCATTCAGGAACTGGCCTTCTCCAGGGTCACCGCCGATCTTGTATACGACGTAGATCGGCGAGCTCTGCTGTCCTGCTGCCGCGAGCGAGTACGGTACTGGCGGCCTAGATTGCAATGCAGCTTCCCCCCTGTGACTCCCCAGGACTGGTCCCGATGGGGAGTACCGGTTCTTGATCACCTCCTGGACAACGCGATGTGGCACGCGCTCAAGCTCGTTCACCAGGCTTTCTGAGTGCCGATGGAGCGTATGAGCCACCATATAGTTCATCTCCTGGCGTAGGGCCCTGGTGCGCTCCTCTGACGGCACGGACATATCAACGTTGTCGAGAGCGCCCTCTGGTGAGTGTGACGGCCCAGGTTTTTAAATAGCCAATTTAGGGTAATTAGAACCAAATTATGCATCATATGCTTAAATTGCTTGAAAAAGGATCTTTTTGTAAATGTAAAGGTTATATGTGTAATTATGATTTTATGCAAGGTCCTTTCTTAGAGTTTAATTTGAATAGGGTGTGCAATTATAGCTTTTGTGGAGGGTGTTTTTGCAAAATTCAGTGCATTTATTGCATGGCAGCAAATTTTGCTTTTAAGTCTAATTTTAAAGTGAAATTACCTTGAAAAAGACAAAATTCCTGGAATTCAAAATCCTTTCCATGTTTTCAAAATTAGCTCTTGAATCTTTGATCAAATAAATTTTTGCACAACATCAAAGTTGTAGATCTTGAAAAATTGAACAACTTTCATATTGGGCACTTTTCCATTTGAACCCTGGTTTAAAAGTTATTGCTTGTTTACAGTTTGGCCCCTGGAACTTTTGGAAATTGCAAAATAGTCCTCATCTTCTTCTCCAGCCTGCTTGCCTGCTCTGCTCCTCTGCGCCGCCGCTGTCCAGCGCCGCCTGCCGCCGTGGGCCGCCCCCGCGCCACCTCCTACTCCTCGTGGCTTCCACGCGTCGCGCCTGAGTTCCCCGCCGCTCTACCCCTCGCGCTGGTGCCCTCTCCTCTCGCCACGCCGCCCAGAACCGCCCGCGCAGAGCCACCTCGCTGGCCGCCCACAGGAGCACGCCGCCGTCCCCAATTTCGCCTTCTCCTCGGCCGAGCTCATCCCCGAGCCCTTTTCCTTGCTATTCCTTCCACTCTCGGCCTAACAAATCGCTCGGCAGAGCCTTGCTTCAGCATCCCGCCGCCCCTTCCCTCCATATGCGCCGCCGCTCGCCGGCCGCCGTGGAGCGCCCACCTCGAACCTCCACTTCCCCAGTTAGACCCTTGAATCGAAACCCCTTGGTCCCCTTAGTCTCCTCGGCCCCACCCCTTCCACTCCCCCTCACCGGACCACCGCCCCCGGCCACCACTCGCCGCCGGCGTGCACTGGCCGCCGCGGACAGCCCGCTACGGGCTACCCCTACCCCAACTTCGAGCACCTTCTGGTGCGCCAGGAGCCGCTCTAGCTCCCCAGCCCTTTCTCCCCGCCAATCCGTCGCCGGAGCGCCGCCACCGCTGAGCCACCCCTCCGCCGTCGCCACTGTCAAGCCGACGAGCCACCACCGGCCGTCCCTGCTCCAACCAAAGCCACCTACGGGTTCCTCTCGACGCCGTGGTGCTTCTCCACCACTTTCCCCCAAACTCCGGTGAGCCCCCTTGCCGGATTTAGGCCGGCCGAGCCGCCCCTGTCCTTCCCCTGCGGCCAAGGACCTCGGGTGGAAAGAAAAGAAAGCCCAGGGGGTTATGTGAATAGACTGTGACTCATTTGAATAGTGCCACTAAGGACTCCTTTGTAATATTTGCAGTAAACTTTGAAATTCCATAGAAAATCGTAAGAAATTCAGAAAAATGTAAACTTGGATGTTTTGGAATCCTTGAGAGTAGATCTTTGCAGTAGAATCATAATATATTAGGCTTTTGTTGAAAGTTTTTGTTGTACAAGTTGTTTTGTGTCACTAGCTTAATAAAGACTAGTTATTTAATCTTTTTCTTATCTGATGCTTGAAAGGTTGTCTTGCTCTGAAATTTTATGGTAGTTTACTCATGTAACACTAGTATTTCTATAAAAATTTCATGATCAGTTCTCTGGTGTAGCTATTTATTTGATTTAATCCTTGTTTAATAGACTTTAATTATGGTAAATAGTTTCTGTTCATAATAAATCATGAAAATATTTATGCATATTCTTCTTGAGTAGCTTAGCTTGTCCATGAAGTTTGAGCATCATTTCATGACAAGAACAGGAGTTAAAAATGAATCTTGCTAATCTGTTGTTCTGTTTTGTTTATTTTCTCATAATTATTTATGTGTAGATCTCCTGTTAAATTTTGAGCTTCTGCTTTGTTCTAGTTTGACCTGTATAATTCAAGTTTGTTCTATGTGCTGTCTGAATGATTGATTTATTCTGATTAAATGGTTAGATGTTATGGCATGATTTTTACAGGGTAGATTTTTTTGTTCATGTTCTGTTTAGTGAAATTTTGGCAAAATTTATTATTGGTTATGCTCTGAGTGTTTAATTTATTAGCAAACCATGTTTTGTTTGTTATAGAAAACCACCCCCACTTGTTTATGGAGTAGTCAACATCATTTGTGCTGTTGATCATGA
Organism: Panicum virgatum; assembly: GCF_016808335.1. Classification (NCBI taxonomy): domain Eukaryota; kingdom Viridiplantae; phylum Streptophyta; class Magnoliopsida; order Poales; family Poaceae; genus Panicum; species Panicum virgatum. The sequence continues at coordinate 38,023,067 of NC_053141.1, read as the reverse complement.
TGCCTTGTGTAGTTAGGTTTGTTAGTTAACTACTCTATAAACGATTGCCCATGTGTGTTTTTAATGTTGTTCTTGCATTACATATAGACACGACTGCCTTATCGGACGGGACGTACGAGCTGATTCCGGAGTCTGACGGAGGTGATCCAGAAGTCCAAGTGAACGCCGCTGAACTAACTGAAGCCCCGAACCAAAGTTCGGAAGAGCCTAGAGCTGAGATAGTTAGCGACTACCGAGAAGGCAAGTCCCGGACATAACCCATATTTCAAATTATGATCATTTACTGTTGTTACTTGTGCATTTACAGTTCTTAGGATTTGAATTGAAACCCTAGATGCATGATCCTATGAACCTATATACTGAATACTAGGCTTGAGTTCGACTACTTGCTAAGCTTATAGGACCGGTAAAAGTCGAGTGATTGCCTGTCACTCGCGAGCTTTATAGGAATTGCTTGTTTACTTTCTGTTATCAATATAAGGACGACGGACGGGGTCGTATTCGATATCATGACCTTTGGTGAGACCCCGTCTGTATTGATGAACTTGCTAAGGTCGCGGTGTGTGGTAGCGGTGGTTAAGTTTTTGAAAGTACTAGCCACATGCCGTAAATATGGTACGCGGCAAGCCTAGTAGCCGATTGGACCGGGGAATGGATATACCTGACACTCTCTCGTAGGGATAGGTTTTATTTTTATGTTGCGCCACACTACGACTTCAAGGGACAAGGGTGGACCGGGCACGGGTGGACCTTGGAGCCCTGTAGTCGGGGAGAGTGTTCCTATCCACAAGCCGGAAAGAAAGGTCAACGGTTGTTTGGGAATGACCCGACGGTGTTCCAGACGTGTGTGCTAGGTTTATCCTTGCAAGGTTGAATTTCGATTCAGAATCGTCCGCCTCTCACGATGAAATGAGACTACTTGATCCCTTTGCCACACAGAGTAATAAGAGCAATAATATTATTTATCAATATTGATGTTTGCTTAGTTTTCTACCATGATTGGTTAGTAGTTGCTTACATAGAATGGTTAATCAACTAGAATCTTGAAAGCTAAAACTTGAAAGTAAGGATCTACTCTTTATTGCTTTTCAGCAAAAAGGAAACCAGAGCCTCACAAACCTTGCATAGTCTAGCTATAGTGGGCTACTTATACCCGTTGACGGTTAAGTCTTGCTGAGTATTAGAATACCCAGCCTTGCTGTTGAACCCCTTTTTTCAGGTTTGAGTTCGAAGAGCAGATCGCTAGTTTGATCTATCCATGCTCTTTGCCTCCTGGCTGGTCCGTAGAGTGGGATACGTCTTCGGCCGGCAATGACTTTGACGAGTGATGCCATGCTTGGGCTAGCTTGGCACCATTTTTACGACGTGTTGTAGCCGTCGTGTTTTATCTTCCGCTGTGTTTAAACTCTTAACTTATGGTTATGGCTTGGATAACTGTTTTAATAAGGTAGGTCTTGTAATAATGCTTTAGAACTGGTTTGTAATAACTTTTATGCCTGTGATGCAAAACTTGTGGTTGTAATATCTCTGGACTCGCCTTCGTGCGGGGTATGCTTGTTCGATCCGAGAACCGGTGGTTGTATCGGGACGTTACCCGACAGACCAAGAATTGTTCCGTTTGAAGTGCATTTGTGCCAGTGTTGCCTTTATGATGATGGCCTGCGCACTTGAGCCGGGATAATTCAAGTGGTTCTGCCACAGTGAGAACCCCTTCCACCTGATGCCGTGGTTGCGGGTCCTCTCAAAAGAGCCGATGAGATCGGCTTCGAACCGAGCTTTGACCTCATCGTATTTTTGCTTGTGTTCTGGAGTCAGCTCTTCATACGTGACAGGTTTGGTGACCGGCGGAACAGGAGCTTGGTCTTGAGGTCCAGTCATCTCTGCAGCAGGCATTGTTGTTGATGAACGTCCCACCGGGCGTGCCAGAATGTGTTGTCGGTCAAAACCCACCGGCGAGTAGCGACAGACAACACGAAGAGCCGAGAGGTCGCCGGGGCGCTGGCAGGCACTGCTCCCTGGTCAACGGCCCGCAATCCCAGCACACGCCGAGGATTCTGGAGAATGTAAGGCGTGCCACCTGACCTATACCCGATCAGGAAGGTGCGAACATGCATTGAATGATTTGCCTGCATGCACAAACACGTGTAAATATTAGTCCGAGCCGTGGTCGGCTCCCTGGGACGACTCTTGCATCGGCTTTCAAAGAGCCGATCGAGTCCCGGTGTCAGATTGGATCTGCATCTATCCGGATATTGATGAATAAAGTAAGTAATTATGAAGAACTTGCTTCAATTAAATCTAGCTGATTCGATCCACGACGGTAAAAGCTTCACCGCTAGATCGGAACATCCTACACGTAACTAGGCCTAGTGAACATAACAGATAACTAAATCATAACAAAAAACAGAGGCCTAAGAACTAGCAAGAGCTGATTCTCGGAACAATCCCTATCGAGACTAAGATAAAGCATCTATTACATCGCCGGAACATCCAATCCGTTTGCAGGGCCTAACCTAGCAGATATTGAGCTAATCTTTATAAAATAAGAACAAACCGTAACAGATTGGATCTACTAGATAGAAAAGAAGCAAGATGTTAACTCTACGCAACTAATCCTCTACGATGAGAATTAGCTTAAGATCAAGCATGAACGCATAGAGAAAACATGATATTCGTAGATGGTAAACAATAAGAACATGATAGATCTACTAAAAATCATGCTACGAACATCAGGATAACTAGCACTAGTCGCCATCAAAAACGCTTCAGTACGAGTAATACCAAGGTAAAAGCAAGAACAATGCTGTCCTGATCGCAAGAAGACGATCAGGGCAGCATGACGCTTACTTGGATGAAACCCTAGAATTAGGGGTGGCGGTGCGCCAAGAGTTGTTGTTTGCAAAACGTGATGACGTTCTCTCTTTACGAATATCATAGGGTACATATTTATAGTCCGGATACTTGGGAAACAATATAAACTAATGTGTCCATATCAGACTTTATCTCTAACTCAATCTGAACTAAATCTAAGGATACATGCCCATACGGCCTAAATGCTCACGCAGGAGCCGATTCGTAAGTCTTCTTCAATTTCTTCATTAAGCTCAACTCACTCACGGCCCATTAATTAACCATGTTAATTTTTGGCGATAACATGTAGTGGTCACAATATTCCTGAAACTCGAGTCAGTTCTTCTTGCAAGTTAAGAATGAGGATATTATCACTCATTTCTAAAGCATTAAGGATAGAAAAGTTAACTGATAAATTGTAGATTTTCTTATAATTTTACTGTTTTATCCTCTATTTACTGCCTATACATTGAACATTCAAAGCTATGATCAATTTTATGAATTATGTGATGTTGATACGCAATTATGTATTAATAATCCTTAATTAAGGTTGTAAAAAAAATTACCTTTCAAATTTTGAATACCCATTCTAAAAATCCTGGGCCCGCCCCTGACACCGTATCCTTCTTCAATCTCAGTTCGTAGTTATCGACATTTTACACGGTGCAAAATGGGATAGGGAAGCTCCCAATTCGGTCTCATAAAAAATGGTACGCGTCCCTTTCTTGTTGGGGACACACTTCTATTTAAAAACAGAAAACTGATCGGGCCTTGCGTTTCAAGCATTGACGATATGGATCGTACAAGCTCACAACTCTGAAAACGACGCTCGTTCAGTTTTTTATTTTTTAAAAAACAAAGTACACGTAAATAGCCGGAAAAAAAAGAAGCTTATTACGAATACCCCATGATAGGGAATTGTTCTCATGTGCGGCTGCTTAATTGCATGGCAAGTTAGCCAGCGACAGTTCATACGCTAACAGACAAAAGCAGCAGCAGCAGCAAAGGTTATCCACTCCATCAGCAGTTCAGCACACACGCCTTGCCGTAGCGCCCCTGTTCGCTTTTGGTGCCGTCGCTTTCGATCGGAAAGAGAAGATCTGCACCCGGAAAGCGACCTTCGTCCGGCCTCGTATTTCTCCCTCTCTCTCTTTCTCTCTGCCTTCCGTCGACAACTCGCGATGCGGTTATCGAGAGGAGAGACCCATCACACACGGCAGTGGCATGCCAGAAGGATTGTTCGTTCGTCGTTCCTAGTCCACCAACTGCTGCTGATGCAGCACCGTTGTCCTTGCAAAGCTAGCGCAGCAAGAAACCTTCCTCCCCCTTGCGACGACCTGGTATCCCACGGTTCTCCTGCAGGCATCTGGGTCCTATGATCCTATCCACACGCTCCCAAACGGGTCGAGAAACGAAAATGTCGGGATGCAGTGTATGGCACCGGTGATACAAGTCCGAGTGTATGACCGGAACTCGGTCACGTATGGACTTTAGACTTTGGCGGTGAAAAGAACGTCCGAGCTAGCCCGTCCGGTCAGTGCGGCGAGGAGACTTAGAATTCTCCGAGAATTCGGCAACCTGGAAGGCAACAGGTGCATTGCATGCCGATGGAGGAACCGGAGAATCTGGGGGGGGGGGGGGGGGGGGGGGGCGACCTTCCGTTTCGTCCATCCGGCACGCGACGGGGAAGGAGCAGGCGCCGCAGGGCACGGCACGGCAGCGGGGGAGCAAGCTCCCCGGTGGGAGTCACCGACGGCGATCGACGGACAACGACCGCGAGAGCGCGCGGGGACGGCCGTCGTCGCCGGGCTCCGCGGACATCGCGGTAGGGGCGGGGGCGAGGAGGGACGCGGGCCACGGACGACCACGCGCGGCGGGGAGCCGTGGCTTTCGGTCGAGCGGGCCCGCGGTGGACGCGCCAGCGGCGCCCCCGTCAACTGCGCCCCGGAGATCGTCGCGGATACGCCGTGTCCTTCGAAGAAACTGGCCCCTGTCAAGGACGGGGCGAGCGCCGGGCGAGCCGCGCACCGGACACGGGGTAAATGCCTAGATCACGATGACCGGCTGCCAGCACAGCAAGTCGTCACACGTGCGTACCTGATCGACGTTTCGTTATCCATGGAGTTGTGACTTGACGACGGGGGGTGTGTTTAGATGCACCAAAAACCCACCCAAAATCCAAACTTTCCATCATATCTCCATCACATCGAAACATTAAATATAGCAAATGACTCATACATGGTGTACTAAATGTAGGTAAATAAAAAAACTAATTGCATAGTTTTAATGTACGTTGCGAGACGAATCTTTTGAGCCTAGTTAGGTCATGGTAGGACAATATTTACCACAAACAAACGAAAAATGCTACAGTGTACTATAGTGTGCGATGTGACTTTTTCTACCCAATTTTGAGGGATCTAAACACTGCCGGGGTGGAGAAGCGGAATCAAGCTACTCTGACGCGACGGGGTGGCGACAGCGCTGTGCGGGCGTGGAAGCTCTGCACGCCGTGTGCAGCGGGGGGTGCACATAGTGGAAAGATTGGGGAAATCGATTGGCTGGAAGCAAAATCAAAGCACAGCAAATCTACCCTGCAGGAGATGCAACAGTTGCACTGCTAGCCTGCCACTGCTGCTATGTACAGTAAAACCCGAACTCAAGAAGCAAAAAGAGGGAAACTGTTGCTATCCAGACCAGAGTAAAGAACAATCAGCACCAGAGCTGGATCAACGAACCATGCATGATTGATTGATTACTTCGTTTTCCTTGCTATCTCTAGGAGCAAAAATAGGAAAACTTCCGCCGATTCTACAAAAAAACCTACTATAACCAGGCAAACATGACCAAGAAAGCCGATGTCATCTACGCTAACGACCGATGGATTGGTCACTTGTTAGTCTACTGGATTTTGCCTCTGCCCCAACCATTTCCTCCCCCCTGGTTACAAAATGGAATCACGAACAAAATTGCTCTAACGAGAACCGGGCAACTCTTGGCTCACTCGAAGGGGTCCTCGAACACCTGAGTTTGCAACGCTCCTCCGGGACGCGACGAGTCCATCAGGCCCTTTAGCATCTTCAGGACATCGTCCGAGTCTTCCAGGTAGTACTTGGCCAGGCTTGGCTTGTTGCCGAGTGTGCAAGCAAAGATCTCAGCAGACTCCTGGAACGCAAAGTTGCTCGAGGGCTTGGTGATTGCCGCAAACATGTCTTCGTCAGACCTGTCGTCGCCGACACATAGGATGAAATCTGGCAAGCTTCCGCGAGCGCCCATGGTTGCAATCAGATTCCGCACTGCGATTCCTTTGCCCACATCCTTCACAACAATATAATTACTCGTTAGGCAAAAAGGAGTAAAGTGGCAGTACAAAAAGTGGTAGTATTATTCATGAAGATAACTCGACCAGATCGGTAAATGCAGATAACTTGGCAGTAGTAAAACATAGGCAGCAATAAAGGCAATCTAAGTAGGCATGGCCGACGAAAATGTTATCACAACCAACACAGATTAAATGTTAAACTATGTGAAAAAGAGATATGGTAGCTGAACATGAGCTGGATAAATCTTTTCTTACAGTCAGTCTAATCTAGATGTGTTCTAGTCTGAAAGCTACACTTGACTGATCATGACATCTACCGGTGGAATTTTGAGACTTGTTCTTTTCGTCTTGGCCTGTGCATACTGGAAAGTGAAATGGCTACCCAGACCAAGATAGGATTGCGATCCCTTTTCCCGAATGATGAAAGAGTGGCATAGCAGTAGCTATCTAAAAAGCTAGCACGTGAGATTTTTAGATGCTTCCTTACCTGAGGATTAACCTCCACAATCTTATGGCCGCTTTTCACACACACGGGCTCCTTGGCAAGCACACTGAGCAGGTGGTCCTGGAGGTCTTTAGCCTGACATGATCCGAAATCCGGATCTGCTTCCTCGTAATGCCAGACTAGTGCTGTTTCTTTAGCCTCAATGTATGACCCGTCGGTTACATCAGTGTAATGCTTCATTACAGGCTCAACAAGGCTTTTCCAATCCAAGCCTATCACCAAGTTGGGTGACTCCCATGGAGAATCCCTGCTCCACCTGATAAACAAAACAGAGTTACTTCAAGAAGCAGCCAATCTTATTCCTTAATCTCCTCACAGTCACATGCGCGTAATCATTAAGTAGTAGTAGAATACAGAGAAAAGAAATGCAAGTATCATCGCATATTAGCACTACTGTGTAGAAGTTTGGACATATATAAAACTCTGCAACTATACTACTTGACAGAGCAATCCCAGTGGCCCCAGTAAAAAAAAAACCTCACTAATTTCTGCTATAACAGAAAAGGCAACTTCTGTTTGTGTATAATCAGATTTAATTTTATTTTTTTCAAGAACTGTTGTACTCTCAAACACTTATGGCAGGAAATACATTGGATGAGCTAACACCATCAATTCCATCAACAACACAATTTAAGTCTGCAGTTAGTCAAACAGAACAGTATATTTGCCTGACACCAAAACAATCAGCAATCCCATTGCTCTATAAGCTACTTGTATCGATCCAAACATAAAGCACCAAAAAATCCCCATAACTAGGCCATCTTATCCACTTGTCACTTATCAAATGCCAAAAGCAATGCAGCCACAGAGCAAACAAGGACATGCCATGAGAAAGAAACAGTAGTGTTTACCTTGTGAAGTAGCCGTGCTCTGCAGAGATCCCCAGTCTTTCACAGGGCGCAAGCCATTCAGCCAGTTCATCCTTCCCCCGCCCGCTGACTACGAAGACTGTATTCTTTGGATCTGAGCACAGTTCGTTCAGGACGCGAATCAATTCCTGGCTAGGATATCTGACGGTCACCCCCTCCGGCATCACTGTGCCATCATAGTCCAGTAAGATGAGCCTGTTGCAGGTCCGGTGGTACGATGGATTGATGTCCCCAGGCGAGAGCTTCTGGAAGTTGGGCCCAAGCACGACGATGCGGGAGCTCATGGCAAACCCAACGCTCAAGATGTTCATCGACGCGTGGTCCTCGCCCGCCCTCAGCAGGTCCTGGTCGAGCGACCGCCCCCAGTAGGCAATATCGTGCGTGATTACATACTTGTAGTGCTTCTCTTGCCGCATCTGCCGGTCGCGCACATCCAGCAACAGCGCCGACTCCATCCCATCGGCCACGTCGTCCACGTTCCACGGGTTGACGCGAACCGCGCCGCTCAGGGACGGCGAGCACCCGACGAACTCGGACAGGACGATGGCGCTCTCCCGAGGCGCGCCCGCCACGCCGCTGGCGAGCGGACCCTCCTGCCGGCACGCGGTGTAGATGTACGGTATCCTGTTGAGGCCGTCGCGCACGGCGGTGACAATGCAGATGTCCGCCGAGGTGTAGAACGCCAGCTTCTCGTGCATCGTCAAGGGGTCATCGATCAACACGATCGGATCATACCCCGGCAAGCTGAAGCGGGCATTGATCCGGTCCCGCATCGCCTTCACCTCCGCGCGAACTGCGTCGATGTCTCGCCCAGGGCTCCTCGCCGGGTTGTTGATCTGCACGAGCACCACCCGGCCGCGCAGCCCCTTCTGCGACTCCAGCAGTTTCTCCATGGCCGAGAGCTTGAGGTCAATCCCCTTGAACAGATCAATATCGTCCACGCCGAGCAACACCTTACGGCCCGCGAACTTCGCGGCGATCTCCTTGGCCTTTGCGGCTGTCTCCGGCGACGACAACACCATGCGGAGCTGGCTCATGTCGACGCCAACGGAGAGGATCTTCACGACAACCACGCGCCCGAAGTAGTCGATGCCGATGTTGCCGTGGCGGGTGTGGCTGTTGACGCCGAGCAGCCTGCAGCAGGCGGAGAGGAAGTGGCGGGCGTAATCGTAGGTGTGGAAGCCCACGAGGTCGGCGTTGAGGAGGGCGCGGAGGAGGTCCTCGCGGGCGGGGATGGCGCGGAAGACCTCCGAGGAGGGGAAGGGCGAGTGGAGGAAGAAGCCTATCCGGGCTCGCGGCGACTTGCGGCGGAGGATGGTGGGGAGCGCCCAGAGATGGTAGTCGTGGATGAAGACGAGATCCTCGTTGGGGTTGAGGAGCTCGTAGACGCGGTCGGCGTACTGCGTGTTGGCGGTGAGGTAGGCGCGGTAGAGCTCCGCCTTGAAGTTGTTGAGGCCGCCGCCGCCGCCGCCGCTGAAGGGCCCGAGCGGGAGGAGGTAGTGGAGCATCGGCCACAGGTAGTGCTTGCAGAATCCGTCGTAGAAGTTCTTGTGGAGGCCGGCACCCAGGAACACCGGGCTGCAGGAGAAGCGCTCGAGGAGATCGGCCGCGAGCTCCTCGGACGCCGGGATCGACGCGGCGGCGGAGGGGAGCGCGCCGACGAAGACCACGGGGCGCGGGAGGCCGCGGGAGAGCTGGAGCGGGAGCGCGTCGGTGTCGAGGGAGAAATCGAAGCCGTGCGGCGCGTCGGGGTTGGGCTCGGCGCGGAGGGGGAGGCGGTGGGTGACGACGACGCGGCGCGCCTCCACCGGAGACGGCGGGCGCTCGCCGTCAGAGGAGGAGGGGGAGGACATTGCTGCGGCGGGTGCGACCTGCGCAGCGCAGGGGTGCGGCCGTTTGGTTTGGGTTCTCGTGGGAATTTGGAGGGGATGGGGCCGGCCGCCGGGGTATTTGACAGCCGGGCAGCCACGCCTCGAACTCTTTTTTTTGAAGCCTGATGGCAAGATGGCAACAGATTTTTTCCAGCCTGGCCCTCCAGTTTGTTGTATTTTCAAAAATCAAACGAGGGCTGCGTGCCAGCGTGGCAGTACGATGGTTCCGTGCGAGCAGTCGTTTCTTTTGTTTCTAGAAACCATCTTTTCTTTGAAAATGAACCTAGCAAATACGATAGATGCATGTGTGTCTTTTTTTTAGCATACTAAAGTTTATAAGTAAAGAAGGTTCTAAAAATGCAAATGTTTACTTAACTTTTACGTGTCCAATGCATCCGTTACGAATCTTTTGCGCTTGCGCAACGTGATTTTTGATGCACAATCAAGTTAGACAAAAAATTCTGATAAGGCTTCTGATGCACAATCAATAGAGTAGGATGGATCAGGATTCATAGTTGGCAACGAACTGGTATTGTGTCGTCTTATGCATCCTCATTGGTTGCTAACAAAATGATTAGGATGGATTGAGCATGCTTTTCACGGGTTATGTTTGTGTATACAAGTTTTTATTAACAAAATATCAACTTCCTAGCATGTCTGCCTTACAGTTTGATCTTGTGTATGGTTCATAGTATTTGATAGATACAATAATTTAACTCATCTCCCAATGTTATCTTATAAACGCTCCATCAATATTGAAAACTATGAAGGGCCTTGTACTTTTACATGGTTGGATAACTCATCTCCCAATGAATTTTTGGAGTGAGTATATCTAACAACAAAAATTGTAATTCCAATGGGTACCATATAATGTACTGTATTGTGACCCTCGATAACATATCAAAGACTTCGCCAAATGTAGGAGGGGCGTGATTTGTGACTGTGATGCCTCACGAGAATCGAGTTAACGTATAGTTACATTGCTTCTCAATAACTCATAAGAACCATAGTGCCACATTATCATGATCGCTACCTCGTGACGCATACACCGTGCAATAAGGTACCTCATATTTTTAGGCTTCTTATTGTCACCAAAAGCTAGTAAAATAATCACTTACTCCACCTAGTATGTCTCAAAACCAATGGCTCTTATGTGTTCATTTTTACAAATTGTTGTTTATACATATTCGGTTAACAAGAGCCGCTTATGAGATCAATAGATGATAGAAATTCATGTTCTAATATTGTTCTATGTATTTTTTCCCATGTGATATACTGGATATTTAAAGGGTTTCCCTGCAAGAAACTACTAATATACTTGATTTCAAGTGCCTCTCTATGTGATGTCTTTAGGCACAAAAAAAAATCAAACGCACCATTATCAACTCAGGTTTTAACCTAGAACACTCATAATTTATCAAATCATTTGAGTACACATGTGTTTCCTGGGTTTGTGAAATGTAAAAGGGGGTCACGACCTTTCGTGAGTGTCAAAAATGGATATTCACAAGATTATTTTGAGAAAGACCACGGAGCAAAATGCTATAAAAAATGTAAGGGCCAATTTCAAATTTCGCAATAGCTTCAGGGGTGGCCATGTAATCATCTCCAGAGGGTGCGCTGGGCCGCTGGCTTATCCATATCAGAAAATGGATTTCCGTAATTGCCCCTCCTGCTCGGCATCATGTTCAGCAACAGATACTGTTTATATTGTTACCATGTTTGCCTTCCATAAATCGTGTTTTCTGATTCGTTTTGTTTTCTTCTGCAACTATGCTTAGCACTGCGATAGTCCTAGGATCTACTCCTATTGTCCACGGTGATTCAGTTTCAGTTTCACACGCAAGAGAGCTCCTTCCCTTCCTCCGCCAAAAAAAGAAGTAAATCGCAGGAAAGATAAACAGGTAGTAAATCTCGGTGCGTACTTGGGGAGAGTTAAATCTCGCGATGATCGTTGTACGGCAGTTTATATACCAGTAACGAAGGATCTCAGTAAACTGGGTAGGTTATCGATCCGAGTCTTAAGGGTGCGCTGCGTGTCTCATCCAGGAGGAGAAGGTACAGATTTCCGTACGGTTATAGAAGGAGATGTTAATGGGTGGTTTAATTTCCGTGTGGTAATTCTCTCCTGGTGATCTGCATCATTTGCGATTGGCTCATGTTTCCTACCGTGTCAAGTACTACCGGGACAAAAAAAGGCGCCGCTCGCGTCCGTGTTTTGGGCATGTTTGGCAACGTCAGAGGTAAAAAGGGTCGAGCACGCCGTTGGTGCCTACACGAGCGGTCGTTCTAGCTACTGTTCCTCAAAAGGGAATTTCTTTGTGGTGCCATTTCGCCGGGCCTTGGATGGGAATGATTGATCTGATCTTTGCCCCCCGTCTATTTCTGGGCAGGCACACGAGCTACGCTGTTCTCTGAAGTTTCTTTCTGAAACGGCAAATCGGCAGGCAGATAGGTAATCGGATAATGCGATGGGGATGGGGTTCCGATCGGGGAGGGGAGGGGAGGAATGGCAGCAGGCATCGGTTGCCCAGAAAACGTGCCAGGCCCGCGTTAATGTGAGATTAATAAGCGGATAGGCAGGAACGGATAATCCTCGGTTGATAGGTTCTAGGAAAAAAAAGGGGCAGTTAGCACGCACGACGTGATGAACCAACGGGCCGGGTGAAAGGAGGAGATACGAAACGCATGCACTGCGCCCTCCGGAGCGGCGGTGCACGACTCGCACAAGTTCCCTTGGGCAATGCACTGCGTGATCAAGAAACGTTTTGCCAAGGAACCGACTAGTAGGAGGTAGCGACGACCGTTCCGCGTTGGATTTCTTCTTGTCAAAGCAAACAACGTAGTACTACGATGCCAATGCCGAAGAAGAAACACGTGACAAGCAAGTTTAAACAACTGCCGAGGAAACATCTCGCCCAGCGTGCCGGCTTCCAAGAAACAGCGGGGCTCAGAACGAGCCGCGTGTAGGCAGGCAGGCGGGCGTCAACGGCAACGTTTCGGCCGCAACCTGCGACGACTCGGCCCGATCAACCCGGCCCCCACCCCGAATCCGGCCGGGCCAACGGCTAAGTGGCCAACCCCGCCCGACCACATCATCCTGCTGGAGACTTGGGGTTGGACTGGACCCACCCAACCAGCCGGGGCGGGGCGCAGGCCGACACACCCCGCACGAGCTGGGAGTTCCCAGACGCGGCTGGCGGCTCTGCGACCCGCGCACCCGCCGCTCGGTCGGTCTCGGCAGATCCCAGCTGGCCCCAGCGCCCGCTCCGCTCCGCTCGGCGGAGGGCGGCGGCTGCGCGCGTGTTCTGCGAGACTGAGATCGTCCACGCCTCGAACTCGGAGTCGGGGCGGCTGCCCAAGCAAAAAGCACGGGCACTTTTCGCCGCCGCAGCCACGCGGCCGAAGCGTCGTGTTGGGCGGTGGCGGCGCTGCACGCCAAGCGCGCGCCGGCCGGGCTCGCGGCAGCGGCAGCGGCAGCGGCGCACCGCGTCCACGCCGATCGGGCGCCCGGCGCAGTATCCCGTGGCGATCTGCCTGCCGGCGGCCCCGGGCTTCTCGCTTTCTCGGCCGCCGCACCGTGCGTCCGATTCAGTGGCTCGCGGCCGACCGGGCTTGGTATTTAAAGGAGGAGGGAGGCGAGCGAGCGGACGGCTCGGCGCCCCGGCCACGGCCACGCTGGACCAGCCAGCGGTGGCCGGCGTGGTGCGCCGCCGCTGCTGCCCAACGAGAGGGCGAGCAGGCAGGGGAGAAGACAGAGGCAGAGGCTGACGCGTGGGCCCGGGCGAGAAAAAAAGGTGCAAGTTTGAAAATCGAAACGAAGGTGTTCCCGGACTAAAAAATTTATGAAACTTTTTCTGGAGGAAGATAAAATCACCAAGAACACTTTCCAACAAGAATCACCCAAAAAGCTTTTGTAGTTTGGTTGCAGAAAAAAGAACAAAAAGACTGTTTTTGAAATTTCCAAGAATTTTGTAGCTCGGTTTAAAGGTAGTAAAATCCTACAAAAATATTTTAAATCCAACATTTGAAATCTAGTATTTGAATAAAAATTTTGGAGCCATAGTTGCATAACAAAAATTGAACTTACTTTACAAGCATACATTCGAACAAGACACAAAAATTAATCAAACATATGCAAACATGTGCACATGATGCTTCATTATGCATTAATGATGCTCATGATGATATTACTTAAATTTTAATCACGTTTAAAAATTTTGGGTCGTGATAATCTCCTCCCTTAAGAAAATCTCATCCCGAGATTTTGTAGGTAGAAAGAAATGGATAAAGCTTCAATGGATTGAGGTCATTTTCATCTAGACAAGAAAAAAAATCAAGGGGTGCAGTGGTGTGGTGGTGTAGAATATTTATAGAGCTTTGAGTCGATTGTGTACGCATATAAGGAAAATGAACTGGAGATTACGTTCTTATAAAGAAAGCATGATGTCATGTGGAGAGCTATCTAAATTTTTGTGATGGTGGTTGTGGACACATATGAGAGAATAGAAAGATGAACTTCATTAAGAGAGTGGATTATTTTTGGGACGAAAGGGTGAGAAAATTGTCACATATATATTTCAACAAGTATTATAAATGTATTAATGCATGCATGCAAAATGCAAGTGCAATATGACGTCTCCTCACTCCATTTCACACAACAACATAGGTTCAACACATCACACAAAGAGCACGCCCTAACGTCCTAACACTCACTCACGACCCAAAATAACTGCATTGCCCAAAGGCGCTACAATCCTCCTACTAGCACTTGGGACAATGGGTGGCTCCCATCCTCTCATCTCCCTTAGATGGCTTAAGGCATAAAAGGTTCCTTGGATCCTCTCATCGGAAGGTAGGCGTAAGGGTTCTTCTAAGCTCTCGATGCTCTTGATGAAGTTGAGTTATTGCTTGACGATCCACCTCTTGAATGGCTATGTCCGGTGAAGTTCCTCTTGCTTGAAAGTTGTAGGCTTTTGATCTAACCACCATTCTCACTTCACGATGGAGAACCGCCATGTGGAACTCAAATATAGTGTGCCTTCTCAACATCCCATGGAAAAGTGTGAGAAAATAAACCATGTCCGAAGCATGACTCGCTATGGTCAAGGTGAACTAGGGGTCATATACTCATGAAGAAAAGAGGGGTTAAGCATATTTTGATTTAAACAAGTGAAGTAATAGAGAGGGAATAGCTCTAGGATAAAGGAAGAAGGATAGAAATTGACCTTAAGTTCAAGTTTTAACAAAAAGAAATCTTAGTTCAAGTGATCAAATTTTATTTTACTCTCACCCCACTACACAAATTTTAAGTTCACTCCATGGAAACCTCGGCTCTGATACCCTTGTAAGACCCGCCCAATTTGACACCATTTTAAGCAAATCGCCGGCCATCATTCTTAAGATGAGAGCTACCACATGTTGGCCTAAGAGCGTGCCACGTGCTAATCCACATCTAAAGACTTCGACAATCGACACGTCATTCACTTAAAATGGTATCAAATCCGGTAGTCCCGGTATGTGCTCCACAATATGTCCAAGATCAAGCACAATACCATTTACAAAAGATACATCACCAAAAAACCATAAAGAGCAATTTTAAACATAAAGGAGTACAACAATTAATTATTACAAGTACAACAATTAATTATTACAAGTTCATCATAGGAGGGTTCAAATTACAAGCCTTGGGCTCACGAATGATATAAAGGATAAATAAAATTAAAGTTTATTAGTGCTTCAACATGCTCTCACAAAAGATAAACTATGCAACAGATAAATCGATAAAAGCGTAACAAGCAATGACATCTTGCTCAAGGGCACCATTGCGGCCACACCAACCGAACACAACTTCCGGCTCACCTGCAACTTAGTTTAAAAAGCAAGGTGAGTACAAAAGGTACTTGCAAAGTCTTATGCAATTTAAATAAACAAGGAGTATGCAAGGGCTCAAACAATGAGGCTTTGAGGTTAAGTAATTATTGCATAAGCGTTAGCTTTTTAAACCAACATCTAGCTCTCTAGCAAAATTAATTATGTTGCCCAACCCACAACTCAAGTTTTAGTTGATTATGAGTAAACCAAGTAATTGACCATAGAAGTGCCATGAACCATATACCACCATCAACCGAAACCTTCTACGAAGAGTTCAACGGATAAAGAGTTTGCTCATAACCGAGAGCGCGGCAATTCGAATTGATTTAAACTTTGCAAGGGTATACTACTTTACCCACACGACGTAAGGACCATGTGGCTCACCCAACGGGCCAAGTTGGATAAGGGGGTACTCGCGTCAACCGTTCCCAACAAGGCTCAACCCTTGAACATCACGCCTGGCTTATGCGGAGAGCCACCTAGGTCCACCGGGGACACCCCTAGGCCTCTCTACATAGCACCCTTGGCCACGTATATAAGACCGTGCATCAAAGACCAAGTCTAGAAGGTATTTGGCTCATCCTTTCTATTATTTTGGATATGTGGTAGCACGATAAGTTGCTCAAAACCGACGTCATCCACGGACTGTCCTTAATCGATCCAAGCGGACTATGCCCGTGACTTCATTCTCTAGGCCCTACCATTCCGCCCGGACCACGAAACTACTCTTCCAAACCAACATGACTCAAGCCGAACAAGTGTGATCAAAGATAACCGGATAAGTGTGATGACTCTTGACCAACCTTTCCTATCAAGTGGTAAAGTACTCTAAGCATGGCTAAGCATCTATTCAAGTTAAGTAATTCACTAACTAACAAGTGATAAGGATAAGGATAAACAAATCAAGAAAGGGCAATGCATAAAAGTAGGTACAAGAATGCAATAAATAACATACTAAATATATAACCTAATAATACCCAAATGAGGTAACTAAATTGCATCAATTTAAATGGTACAAGGGATCATGGTTAGCTGCTTGTCTTGGTTTTCTTCAGGGTCAACAACCAACTCAACACCGGGCTCGGGCTCAACGAACTCGGTGGACTCGACGGTCTCGCTCTCCGGTGTCTCGGTCACTATCATGCATGAATGAGATGTATGCATTAGAATGATGCCATAGTTGGTTTATGAATTATATGACATGAATAATGAATGGCACACATGTGATGATGCACAATTGTACACATGCGATGACAACCGATTACTAATTAACATGCGAGCAAGGAACTAAAGCGAGAATTTAAAAAAGAACTATTACAGCAAACATAAATCATGAATTAAATTGAGCACGCATAGAACATTACAAGGAACCCATGAAACTTGGATTTGCAGCAAAAACATTTTTCTAGATTTAACCATAAATATATCAATTTTCAGTCACTCTAAGCAAGATAAATCAAAAAAGGACATGCAAACTTAACTGAACAAATCTAAGAAAATTACCACAGATACTAGGCATGAATACAAAGCTAACAAAACTAGTTTCACTATTTTATCACTTTCCAGCAAAAAGTTATACATTAAACTATTTTCAGAAAGAGCATAAGAAATCACACTAAAACTTTAACAAGCAGCAGGGAAACATTAAAACAAGTTGTACTACTGGAAAGAGAACTTCACAAGGAATCTAACAAAATTTGGTATGGCATTTTCAGAGCAGTACACAATTAACTAAGCATTTATCTCACTTTTGCAACATTAAATAGTAAATAAATCAACAGCAAGGTAACATATAAAATAATATTTTTTCAGAGTAGATCTAAGCATTACCAACCAAACAAAATAAGTTTCACTATTTTTGGATCTATATTTATTTTACTACGATTTTTGCAAACTCAACACACACAAGTACAACAAGGAATTGTTTTTAGCTTAGAAAATGTCTATATCACCCCCTCACCTATAAGGGTTGGACTACATAACCCTTCAAACTATGAAATAGTCTATATCACCTCCTGAACTTTCCAAAACTGGTCAAATTGCCCCTTAAAATAATTTTGAGAAATCATAGTAAATCACAGAAAAATTATAAGATAGAAAATCTAATTATGTTGGACTCCAAATGAGTAGATCTACACAATGAACATATAATATGGTATGCTTTAGTATATTTTTTTGCTATAGCTTTAGATCTATGTTTTTCTTCATAGCTGTAAAAAATTGTACTAAAGCATACCATATTATATGTTCATTGTATAGATCTACTCATTTGGAGTCTAACACAATTTGATTTTTTTATTTTATGATTTTTCTGTGATTTACTATGATTTTTCAAAACTGATTTAGGGGGTAATTTGACCGGTTTTGGAAAGTTCAGGGGGTGATATAGACCGTTTCATAGTTGGGGGGGTTATGTAGTCCACCCCCATAGGTGAGGGGGTGATATAGACTTTTTCCTTTTTAGCTTCCACTGTTCATCTTCTCCACCAGAACACGCATGAGATGACCAGCAAGCTGCCATGCGTAGCGGCGCAAGTAGAGGAGCATTAGGGCACGCGCACAAGGGAGGGGAGTGGCTGGCGAACCTCACCGGCGACACAGGCTGCAGGGAACGGCGGCGAAGGGGGCGGCACAACGAGGACAGGCGGCGCCGACGGGAGAGCTCCGCCGGGAAGCCCTGCACGGCAAGGGAAACGACAGGATTAAGGTCGGAATGGGTTGAGGAGGGCTAGGGGAGGCCGTGGCTGCGAGGAATCGAGGGGAAACTCACCGGAGAGAATGAATTGAAGCTTGCCGGCGGCAACAATGGATGCGGCGGCGGCTGCAATGGGGAACAAGGGAGTGAGGGCTAGGGTTTTGGGGGGGGGGGGGGCGGCCGGGCTTGGTATTTAAAGAAGGAGGGAGGCGAGCGAGCGGATGGCTCGGCGCCCCGGCCACGGCCACGCTGGACCAGCCAGCGGTGTCCGGCGTGGTGCGCCGCCCCTGCTGGCCAACGAGAGGGCGAGCAGGCAGGGGAGAAGAGAGAGGCAGAGGCTGACGCGTGGGCCCGAGCGAGAAAAAAAAGGTGCAAGTTTGAAAATCTAAACGAAGGTGTTCCCGGGCTAAAAAAATTATGAAACTTTTTTTGGAGGAAGATAAAATCACCAAGAACACTTTCCAACAAGAATCACTCGAAAAACTTTTGTAGTTTGATTGCAGGAAAAAGAACAAAAAGTCTATTTTTGAAATTTCCAAGAATTTTTTAACTCCGTTTAAAGGTCGTAAAATCCTACAAAAGTATTTTAAATCTAACATTTGAAATCTAGTATTTGAATAAAAATTTTGGAGCCATAGTTGCATAACAAAAATTGAACTTACTTCACAAGCATACATTCAAACAAGACACAAAAATTAATCAAACATATGCAAACATGTGCACATGATGCTTCATTATGCATTAATAATGCTCATGATGATATTACTTAAATTTTAATCATGTTTAAAAATTTTGGGTTGTGACATGGGTGGTCCCTCAACCGTCATGATCTCATGGATCCCTTCGCTACTTTTTCATTGCCACTGCCGTGCGTGCGTTTTAGGGGCATTTGAAGTGCTATAGTTTAGTCAAGGTGGGCTAGTGGAAGTAAAGAGGAGAGCTAATCATGCGCTAGTGGGCTCTAGCTAACGGTCAATTAGCCATCATATATGTAACTAGTAGGGTGCACGTGCCCGGTACGTGTTTTAAAGAACAATTATTTAAAAATAACTGGATTGTATCAAACACCTACTAAAAATTTAAAAATATTTATAAATTTCATAGCAATCGAATCTAATATAAACTAATAAATGAATTCATACCACCACTTACAGTTATGAAAAAGTAGTTAGTAGCACAAATAAATAAGAATCAATTGAATAATAAAAAATTATATCGCCACTGCAAGGTTTTGTATCCAAGGACATCCAAACAAAATTAAGAAATGTTAATATAGCCAGAAAATATTACTAAACCATAGAAAATATCTTGATGAAACACACTTGGATCACAACATCAAGATCCCTTTGTATTATCAGACACCAGTCTACTGAAAGAACAAATTCATGCACACTACGTTCAACATGGATTGCTCAAACCTTTACTTACATTTACAGAACTAAGTTAGCTCTGATAAATAACACGTGAACATATGTTAACTAAAATACAATAAAGCTTGTCTTTATATTGCCTTGGAAAGCCATTTCTTCCTTAAATCCAGAATAATTTGCTACCTTTGTCGTCGTTGCTTCCAGGTTGTACAATTCCTTAATAAAGAGTTCAAGAAGAGTAATGGTAAGTTATCCTTAACTCGATCCACTCCTGATGTTTCATTTGCAAGTAATCTGGACCCTAACCTTAATTGCTTGTGCCCTTGGCTCAATTTTCATTTAACAGCCTAGAAACTGCTATATGGATGTTGACAAAAAAATAGCAATATAGCACGACCAAAATCAAGATTAAAATTGAAGTTGTCAGGAAGATCCACTCCTTGTTGTATCCAAAATTTCTGTTGAAACCTTAAATACCTATGCCAAAATTTGTGCTGAAATAATATAATGAAGTGCTAGGATCAGCACTCAAGCTAGTGCATCTTAAATATGAGTGTATGACAGGAAGACATGCAGGCCAGCCAACTTATGCAGCTTTCCAAACAATTGGCAGAAATATCTTTTTCTCTTTATGCCTACAATAACAAATAAGTCACCTCCATGATACATAAAGCTACATTAGTTACTTGTTTACTAAAACTGCTGCAAATTAAAAGGCAAACAAACGATAGCATCTTCTTTCATATCTAGTCCATTTTCCTGTAAAGAATTGAGTTCCCAACATAGAGCAAAAAGGGCTCAAGTAGGTGCGGAGCGGGTCGGTCGTATCACACCTTGTCATGCATCCCCACATTTGAGCATAAAAAATTATGTCAAGCAGCGCAACATTAAATAAAGAATGTTGCCAAAAGAGGGTAACTAAAAATTCAGTAATCAGTAAATATATCTAGCAAAGCTGTCATGCATGTTTTGAAGTAAGAAACAATTTAGTCATGTATGATACTGAAAAGGAGAAAGAATCCATTGTCATGTGTGAATCCTTGGAACGCAAGTTTTCTTGTCAGATATATCTTAGACATATCCATATCATTGTCGGCAAGTGCTCGAGTTCATCCTTGACCTATGAAAGAACAAGCCACATAAAAAAAAAAACAGATCGCTGAATGATTAAATATAACAGCAGTCACTTCAAACTTTTCAACCAAGAACAGGATCCCTGCTTCCTACCTTCTGCACACGCCCTGACAACGCGACCAGACGGTTCTTGATGTGCAAAACCAAGCCATCCAAATCCAAAATTTCAGCTGGACCACCAACATCCTGGTAGCAGAAACCCGAAGCACAAAATTGAGAAGACAAAATCCCTATCCCACGAGCTCCAAATCCAAGTCACGCTAATGTGACATTTGAACTGAACCTTCACCAATGCAATTCATATGACAGAAACCAAAAGCACAAAACCAAGGAACCCAAATTTCTATCCAATGAGCTCCACTACCATTTGAATGCGAAATTTGTAATGGACATTCAGCCACAATACCCGACTAAAAGAAACAGAAATCCCAATCCCTTTCGAAACAATAGACCCCCCAAATCCTCCCCTAAAACGCAAAAGCTTGCACCCTCCAATCTTGACTATTTGCAAGCACACGAGCAAAATCCAAATACAATCCAAGCGCCAATGATTCATAACACACGCTCAACCCACGAGCAAACTCGACCAAGAGGTCTGGGAGGGGAATGGAGGGAGACTGCCGTACCGTGGCCTCCATGATGGCCTTGAGCCATAGGAGCGCAGCGACACCATCCTCTTTGGCGGCGTCGAGCCCAGCGGCAAGAGCCGCCGCCGCTCCACCGCTAACACCCACGCCGATGCCAGCTGCGCGTCTGTCGCCGCCTCCCTCGCCGCTGCTCGCAGCCGGCTTAGCGCACAGCAGCTCGCTGCCCTCGGCGCCATGCCACGGCCGCGCATGGCTCCGCTCTGCTGCTCCACGCCTTGCCGAGCGCCAGAGCACAAAAGCACCACTGCAATTCCTATTACATCTTGGTCGCAACCAAGATGTAACAAATGTTAGTTTTGCTTTTTCTCATCTACCTGCATGGCAACATGCTTAGGTTTTTTCTGATCAAACTCATAATGTTAAGAATAATCCTACAACTTAAACAATGGCATGGCCCATCTCCATGATCACGATTCCCAGGTCCCATCTCTTTATCACTTACCCAGGAGATGAAAAGGGTGTACATTATGATACAAGAACACTCAAAATGTAGATGAACTAAATCTTAGCCTTGCTGCAGCTGCTTTTATACACTTCCTCTAATCTTTTAACACCTCAGGGACAAATGATTAAGTACACTATAAATGAAAGTAAGATATCAGCTTTTCATTATTCATTGCCTTCATATCTTACAACAAAAAAAAATCAGACATATCCATGTAACTGTCTCCAGAAACATCACCAGATTTGATAACTAATGCGTGCCAACCATCAAATAAAATTATTCTGAAAGTTAAAGAAGGTTCTGCTAGATATGGATGTATGCATATGTCATTCATAAACACATTTGACGCTATATCTCACCCAATTCTCCAAATAGTTAAGTATAAATTATGAAACAAACTGTAAGGAAACACTACCGCATTTTCCCTAAAATGTAGCCACAATCAATTGATATATCCTTCATCTCAACTACTCCATTCCGCCATTTGATGCTCTCTCTAGGCATGAGAAAACATCCTTTCAACTTCCAAGAACAGAATTTTCTGGATTCCTACCAAATCCATATAGACTTGATCATTTACCAAACCCTATCACCAATGCCAAATATAGCAGTATCATTAACTTTTAACTATTTCCTACACTCTATGGCCTTCCTTGTTTTAACCACTACACAGCATTTACTTTTGTTTTTGTTTTTTCTTTTCTCAAGGTGGACCCTCCACAAATTTTGTGAACTATACATGCCCTTCCCACATATAGGAAATCCAAATAGAGATGTTAATACAAGTGTGTTGGAAAAGGGTAAGAGTCTCCAAAAGATAAGAATTAGGGTACGGCAATGTAGAAATGCAACGTGTTATTCATTATGATGGTCTTATTTCCAGTGCAAAAAGGAATTTAGGTTGCAAATGGATCATACACACCTTTCTGGGAAACTGCTTCTGTTGAGATTGGTCTCCATCTCTGCACAGGAGGCTTTCTCTTGTTGTGGGTTGCCAGAATATTTGGTCCTCCTTGTGCTCCTTCAATCACGATTCACGAATGAGGCCAACTAATTTTGACCAACTGATCCCTGCAATGTCAAAAGAACTAACTTAGCGAAACATCAAGCATGAAGTGGGAAAATACAAAGGATGAGAACTTGAGGTCGCAACATATAAACCACTGAATGGAAAGTTCAGATGTTAGAACGATTCAGTACAGAGACCGAAGATTTTCAGGTCTACAAAGTTGTTGTTTAGGTAGGCACTCATAATTCTGCTACTTAAACTGGCATGCCCAACGAATTCACTGATAACCGGGCCTAAGCAAACAATCTGGAAGCAATAAAATCTGTCGAGTGATAATGAGACCTCGCTATTACAAATCCAGTACAGAAATTAACAGCGCTATGCTTGCATGGGTAAAGAAAAGAAATTGGGAGTAGAGCGATTAACCTGGTGGAAGTATCGAAGGGGCGGCCCAGAGGCAACCGACGCGTGGGACCAGGTGTTCAGATGAAGATGTCATGCGGGATTGGGTGTTGAGATGAACCTGCTGCTTGGGCGCTGCAGCCGGAATGGATGGGAGCGCCGCCCATCGTCATGCCTGCGTCCACGCCCATCCATGTCCAGGAAGGATTGGAGTGCCCCGAACCCCCTACTTGTTGTCCATGCGTCGTCGCCGAGGTGGATGGGGACACACCTCCGCCATGTAATCCTGGCCACGATGCATTCCAACGCGTCGGTTGGGGGTGAGGAGGTTGGCGTGCTGCACCGACGACAATTATATCAACGAATCATCAACAATCAAGAGAAACAAACCTTCTGTTTAGTATGGTCAGGCTGGTATGGAACACGATTCACTCAACCTCGTTGTATGTAGAAACATTATTTACATATCTAACTAACTGCAGAGCAAGAGTAATGACAAACCTTTATGGAGATGCAACTCCCCTGGACACTGCTTAGCAGCAGGCTTTTCCATTTCCAGTTGATTCCTATCATTCCTCTAGCCTTTTATCTTAAAAAGGTTTACATTTTGCCTACAAAAGAACTAACATGTGTTGACGCTCACTAACGAACATTTCCAGACGTCAACTTGATCAGAAAATCATGAGAGTTTGTATTTCTTACACGCATACTTATCCAATAAAGTTCTTAAATCACACTTTACCTTTTAGAAAATGCAAGTTGTGTTTTCAAGCTAATATGCAGGTTACAAGCAAACTTTGGGCTGACACAAAATCACAGAAAATAACAGAGTACCGATTCATACTCAAATGGACCAAGTGAAGCCCAAGAACTGAAGCAAACCCAGCTGGGGTAGGCCGTGCCTCAACTTTAGAACAAGGAGAGACCAAGACAAGCCTACTCCAAAAAGTTGGGGGCGGTTGGCGGCCCGGGCAGGCCGACCGACCTACCTAGTCGGCCGGCCAGGCCCGTGGGCCCCACCGTCTCAATCAAGCCACGTGGCGCTTCCCTGTTGGCTCACAATGTCGGTTTGGGGTAGAGAATAGAACACACATACACACACCACACACCTCTTCCTCTCTTGCATTCCTTGTATAGTCTTTAGGCTTAGTGGAGTTTAGGAGAAGTCTAGGAGTCATCGAGTCGCCGGAGTTGCTCGAGAGTCTGACTTTTACCTTGATCCCGGCCTAAAGTAACTTTTATTCTTTTATCCAAGAGAGTAGTTTGTGTGTGTGTCACACTACCTCCTACCATGTTATTATCTTACCCATGTTTATGCATGAGAATATCCAATCTAGATAGAGCTCACCAACTGATCTATATATTCTCTCACTCATCGCCTTCCTTGCGAAAATATAAATGACACCCCGGTATACTCCCGGGTAAAATGCTACAGCGGTATTCCGTGCGCTTGCGGATCTATTCGTGGTTCATGAAATACTGCCGTCCCAAATTGGCGTCTGCGGGCGTCATCGCTAGGAGACGTTGGTAGGCGCCAATAAGCATTTTTGGCGCCGTTGCCGGAGAAGGCACAGAGTGAAATATATAGACAGAGTTGTGAACAAAATCGAAATTGGTATTCGCTTGCTAAACAAGCTAACTTGGCTTTGTTAATATGAAAACAGGGTAGTGTATGACCGATTTCGACTTGCCGTAAAACTTTCATTCTGATCCAGAGTCACTTTCGAGGAGGACGCGAGCTCGTCTCGTATCACCTTGGAGGTCACTCTCGGCAGTTGATCCAGTCATCGCATCGTCGTCAGCTCCTAGAGCTATGGCCCAGAAGACACTCTGTGATTACTCTGCTCCGTCTGCTAGCCAGGTCCCGACCGGACCCGAGGTTAACACCGGAGGAGAAAATTTCGAGATCAAGACGGGTCTCATTACGATGGTGCAGGCCATCCCATTTTGTGGCAGGGCCAATGAGGATGCCAGCGCTCATCTCTAGCAGTTCCTGGAGCTCAGCAGTACTTTTGTTATCAAGGGTGTATCGCAAGATGCTATCCGGCTCCGTCTGTTTCCGTTTTCTCTCTTGGGGAGAGCGAAGCAATGGTTTTATGCTAACAAGGTTGTTGTGGATACTTGGGACAAATGTGCCAAGGCGTTTCTCTCGAAGTTCTTCCCGACGGGCAAAAACAATGCTCTTCGTGGTCGGATTTCGAACTTCCAGCATGCATCAAATGAGTCAATTCTGGAAGCTTGGGAGAGGCTTCAGGAGTATATTCTGGCGTGTCCGCACCATGGAATGGATAATTGGCTCATTCTACAGAACTTCTACAACGGATTGACACAGTCATCCCGTGATCATGTGGATGCCGCTGCAGGTGGAGCTTTCTTCTCACTGACCATTGAAAGAGCTACATCATTGATCGAGAAGATGGTTTCCAACTAAGGTTGGAGCGATGATCACCTCCAACCGCGCCAGCGAGGTATGCACTCCGTCAAGGAGGCCGACATGCTCGCTATGAAGATTGATCTCCTCCTCAAGAAATTTGAGGATTATTCCCAAGATAAGGCTCAGATGCAAACACTTCAAGCCTTGGAAACTCGCATGACGTGCGAGGTCTGCGGGAATGTTGGACATTCGGGCGACAATTGCCCAAAACCCAAGAAGAAGCTCTATTCCTCAATGGCAGCAATGGGTTTCGTCCACAAGAAGGTCAGGGGTGGAATCAACCACGCCCATATTACCAAGGAGGTAATGAGAATTCGAATTCTTTCGGTCCTAACCAGCCTACCTTGAGAGATCTTGTCTACGGCCAAGCGAAGATCAATGAGTCCCTTCAGAAGAAGTTGGCCGCTACAGACAAATCTATGGAGATCATCTATGCTAAGATGGACAGATTCTCCACTGCTATGAAGAACCAGCTGAGTTTCAATAAGGTGCTAGAAACTCAATTGGCTCAACTAGCTGCTGCTACAACTGCTGCTGAACTAGGGAAGATTCCGGGGCAACCCGAATCAACTCTAGAAAGCGTGGATGTCATCAATGCTATGTGGAAAGAGCCCCTTAGCAGGACCTCCCTCAGCTATGTAGAGAAGCTCACACGCCCAAGAAGAGGTGCGTGGGGCGAGTTGGCAGCCACAATAAGAGAAGATCCCGGAACCCCAGTGGTCAGCTGCTCAATCTTTGATTATGAATTTGATCCCACCCTTTGTGACCTTGGAGCCAGCGTTAATATCATGCCCAAGGTGACTTTCGAGAAGCTAGGCTATCCATCAATTTCCCCTACCACTATGTGTGTTCAGCTGGCAGATTCCACGATAAGATATCCAGAAGGAGTTGTGGAAAGGTTAATGATAAAAGTCAAGAATACCTACATATTGGTGGACTTCGTAGTCCTTGATATGGAAGGAGATCTTGGAATTCCGCTCATACTTGGGCGACCATTCCTCAAGGATGCAAATGCCAGAATTGATGTGGGGAGAGGAAGAATCAGCCTCCGTATCATGGGAAAGACCATGAAATTTAAATTCCAAAACAAGAAAGATGTATTCCTGATTCATGAGAATAGTAAGAAACAAGGGCTATGGGCAGAGCCCGGTTGGGATGATCAAGGCTATCACCCCTCTTCCAAGCCAGTTTGGGAGGATTGGGAAATTCATACTCCACCAACCGAGCCAGTGGAAGATGATCAGAAGATTCCTGATTTCATCACCAATACAGTATGAAAAGATTTGGAAATTGTCTATCCAACATCCGAGGATCCTGTTCCTGCGCCGCCTATGCCACCAAAGAAGACCAAGAAGGTGTGGCGCAAGAAGAACAAGATATCATCGACCGCTACTACTTCTCCAGGTACGGACGAAACGACCTCAACCTGATCAGGTATGGAGAAAGGTCCTGCTTTTTGACCCTAAACTAAGAGCTAGCTTGGGGGAGGTTCCTTCCCCTAAGTCAACTGTATCCCTTTATTTGCTTTCAATTAAAAATTGATAAAAACTTCCAAAAATAAAATAAAAATTTACTATTTTATTTCCCTTTTCCATGATACGCGGTAAGAATGTTTTAACTCCCTTTTGATAAGTTGAAAGGATGAATTTTGCTTTGCTCTATCATGTCTGTTGTGCCTAGTTTGAAAATATTAGTTCTCTTGAGTTTATATTCGTTGGTTATACAAATATGTTGCCAATAAACCTGAAAGTTTCGTGGGTTGCATATGCTTGATCCGAGTCTAAGTAGTTGTGAGTTTAGATATGGTAAATAAGGTTATGCAAGCTTGTTCTAGTGATGCTTGAAGTCTGGAATTGTTTTCGAAAAAAGAAAATTTAAAAAAAATTAAAAGGCAAGTTTCCCAGCGAGCAATGTCCTACCAGAGCCATATGTCATATTCCATGAAAACCCCTTATACATATGTTGCTTGATATTTTGTTGAGTTTTGTCAAATTGGGTGACCCTAATAAGATGCTCTTCATGCTTTCTCGATCATAAGCACATACACGTCCCATCCATTTGTTATATTCCTACACTGGGAATTAGCACCACCATCCACTTCACATCTATAAATGCTCCATGTCTTGGTGATCTCTCTCGTAGAACATGCCTGGAATAAAATAAAGTCAGATTATGGTTGCCCTAAAAAGAAGAAAAAAGATGGCATGCCAAAGAAGCATGACCCAAAAAAAGGAGAGAAAAAGGGGTAACCATGTCTCAAAAAAAAGAAAGAGAGAGAGACAGGGATGATTCGAGAGAGAAAAGCCATTACCTCAAGGAGTAAGCCATATTCATCCACCTATCCATCCATTCATACACTTGCACCTTTTGATCGAGATTGCATGACTTGTTTCTCCATGGATCCTCTCTTTGACTTTACAATAAATAGAATACAAGTGTGCTCTGTTCTTATCCTACTTTGAGCTCCACAAAGGCTTGTAGTAGTAGGAAAGATCAAAGGCAAACACTGCCCTGGTAAGAAAATACAAGATGAGTGCCTCGAGAGAGTTATCCTAGAGCTTTGCCATATTTTCAAAAATCTTTCAAAAAAAAGTGTCTCCGGATGGATTGAGGATCTATGAATAAGTAAGTACTGCTTTATGCACCATTCTAACTCTCAACAGCCCAAGACACGGAGACAGCTAAAAAGCCCCATGAGGGAGTAAGGTAATTGAGCAAAGGTATGCTAACCAACTTATTTAAGCTTAAAGATGAATCTCTTTACTTCAGACTATGACATGACAGGTAAGGTACGAGTCAAAGTGATTTTCTGATCAACAACCTGATTTGTCCTACTTTGCTCGGGACGAGTAAAGGACAGCTTGGGGGATCTTGTTGACGCTCACTAATGACCATTTTCAGACGTCAACTTGATCAGAAAATCATGAGAGTTTGTATTTCTTACATGCATCCTTATCCAATAAAGTTCCTAAATCACACTTTATCTTTTAGAATATGCAAGTTGTGTTTTCAAGCTAATATGTAGGTTACAAGCACACTTTTGCTAGACACAAAATCACAGAAAATATCAGAGTACCGATTTAGGCTCAAATGGACCAAGTGAAGCCCAATAACTGAAGCAAACCCAACTGGGGCAGGCCGTGCCCCAACTTTAGGACAAGGGGAGACCAAAACAAGCCCACTCCAGGAAGTTGGGGGCGGTTGGCGGCCCGGGCAGGCCGACCGACCTACCTGATCGGCCGGCCAGGTCCGTGGGCCCCACCGCCTCAACCAAGGCACGTGACGCTTCCCTGTTGGCTCACAACATCGGTTTGGGGTGCTGCGGCAGGTGGCTCCCTGCTATAAATTGAAGCGTCCCCTCATAAGAGAATACTTAAATGTGATACCATCATCAGTCCCAGGAGGCTGATAACACTTTTATTACATCAGATGGTACATCACCGTACAACTCTTCGCGGAAGTGGGCAGTGAAGCGCCACTATCGCGAGGATAACAACCCACACCCACACAATGATATTAATTACGAAAAGGGGGTCATCAGAGTCTTGCGCCATGCGGAACCTCCTGCGGGTGACCCTAATACACAGGCAAGGTTGGGTCCAGGACGGAACCTCTACTCAACGTCTTCGGGAACGAAGTCTGGATCTTCCTCTGTAAAAATTAAGAATGGGGTGAGTACAAACATACCCAGCAAGTTCAACCACACCCACAGAGTGAATATGAGCAGAATATAAAGCACGGGGTAAACCAAGGATAAGGCTAGGGTTCATTTTGCGGAAAGCTAATTTTTATGCAGGGGTTCATTTGAAAGAAAGGATTTTTAAAGCAAGTTTTCTTGTACTGAGTAACACGTAGTGTTGACCCACACAAAATCCAAGTTTTAAGCTGCTACCAGACTCCTCATTCGCCGTAGCACACGGCACAACTGCCGGATACTTTTCCCAAAACAACTCACGCCAACCTATCCCAAAATAAACACTAGTTATGTGACCACACCGTAACTCGTCCAGTACCGTGGGCACGGCTATTCGAATAGATTTCAACTCTGCAGAGGTGTGCAACTTTACCCACAAGCGGGGTACCACAGCTCGAACACCGTAGTGTCGGTGTAGATCCCAACAAAGCCATTACCCACCTTAGCTAGACCTGACTAGCCATCACGGGATCCACCAAGGGGTCGTTGACCTATCACAGAGGTTTTAACCGGGGCATAAGTCACACAGAGCTAATCCCTTCTCCTTGATCACCCATTGCTCTCAGCTCTTCTGATGGCTATCAGACTAACTAGTGGGGTTTATGCTAAGCCGTTGCCCATTCAACGGTCAAGTGGTTTGCACGATAGTGGAGTTAGGTGAGATGACACACCAACTCGGTCATTAGTTGTGATAAGATGGATATCTCCCTTCCTTGCTCTGCCACACGGGCACGAGCACACCAATCGGCAAATCACACAGAAATGCCATCCATCCCGTCTAAACGCATCTTTCGAAATTTCACATTTCTCCCTTCCCACACACGCACACCTTTTCTTTATAAAACAAGTTGTATTGTGTATAAGGTCCTAAGCGTTCTAGCAGCGATTAACGTCCAAACAAAACACATTCAGACATTAATCTAGGTGGTCAAGGAATGGTTATAACAAATCAAGGGGTGGATATCCAACCATGTTTTCAGCAGGCAAAACATATGCAATTTTATAAAATAGGCCAATAGGTTGTGTTTATAAAAACTAGGACAAAACATGCATCAAAGGGCGGGATTGAACTTGCCGTCTTCAAATCCTTCCGGGGGTTCCTGATCGAAGTGCTGTCCTTCGGGCTCGGGATCGCAGAACTGGTCCTCGTTCACTTGCTTGCTGTACTGCTTGTCGACGGGCTCTCCTTCGTTCACACCGTGATCTATGACATATACAAACAAGCACACAATCAAGAAAAAGAAATAAAAGTTTTATCGTTGAGATCGAATCGGAAATGATTAGGATATGGAGACAG
Source organism: Panicum virgatum (assembly GCF_016808335.1). NCBI lineage: Eukaryota > Viridiplantae > Streptophyta > Magnoliopsida > Poales > Poaceae > Panicum > Panicum virgatum. Next base: position 37,992,652 of record NC_053141.1, on the reverse strand, counting down.
GGGTAATATTTTTGGGCAATTTCCTAATGGCATGGCCAGAACTATGTTATGAGAGGCGTGGTAAAGTTTCAGGTCGATCTGAGATTGTTTGGCGCATGAAATGATGGGTCATATAAAAGTTCAGGGGTCAAATAAGGGGTCAGGGACCTGTTTGTAATTATTTCTGAGAAGGTAGGGGCTTGATTGGTATTTTGGAAATTATCCGGGTTATTCTGGAAAAGGTCAGGGGTTTATTCAGAATTATGTTTATATGAGGGAAGGATTTATTTTGAAATAGAATAAAGGGGAGGGATTCTTTTGCAAAAAGACAAAAGAGTGGGAGGGTTCTTAAATAAAAAGGAAGGAGGCCAGGGGGCTTTGGGCATTTTTGCCCTCCTCTCCTTCCTCCCGATCGCAGAACAGGGGAGGGAGGGGTGGCTCGCCGGCGGCTCAGGGCACGAGGGCGGCTCTGGAGTGAGGGAAAATAGAGAGGGAGGGGGAAGGATCCGATCCCCGGCCGTGGCTTGGGCCGGGGTGGTCCGAGGCGGCCCGGCCACGAGGGCGGCGGCGGTGAGCGGCGGCGGCCGTGGTGGCGCCACTGCGGAGCTCGGTGGCGGTCAAGGAGCAGGGGAAAAGAAGAGGGGAGGCGAGGGGATCCCGGTGCGCCCCCTACCTTGGGCCGGGGTGGCTTGTGGGCGGCCCTCCGCGGCGGCGGGTGGCAGCGGGCCGCAGTGCGCGGGACAGGAGAGAGGGAAGGAAGGGAGGGAGGAGGAGGACGAAAAAGAAAAAGACAGAAAATGGAAAAAGAGAAAAAGAGAAAGAAAAGGAGAGAGAGAGAGAGAGAGAGAGAGAGAGAGAGATGGCGGGGATCGCGGCGGCGACCGCGGCCAGACGCGCACGCTCGCCGATCGGGCGTGACGTGCGGGACGAGGGCAAACAGGGAGACGGGACAGCGGTTGGATGTCGGGACCGGGTTTTCGAGAGATCGGGAGATCGTGCGGGGATCGATTTTGAATGGACTGAGCTCAACGATTGAAAAGAGGTTTTGAAATTATTTAGCGCGTGATTTGATTTGGTAACTTTTTGGGATGTTACAAACCTACCCCACTTAAATTGAATCTCATCCTCGAGATTTGGCTGGCTCCTAAACAGATGGGGAAACTCCTTCTTCAGAGCGTCTTCGTGTTCCCTGTAGCTTCCTCTAATCCATGTCTGCTCCACTGAACTCTGCAAATCCGTACTTCGGAGTTTCCTATCCTCCTAGTGACAGTGTCCAAAATCTTGACCGGTATTTCCTGGTATTGCAGGTCTGGTTGCAAATCTATTGCTTCTACTGGTACGTGTTCTGTCTCGGGTATCCTCAAACACCTTCTTAGTTGTGAGACATGAAACACTGGGTGTATATCCGACATTTCTTCTGGTAGCTCCAGATGGTATGCTACGGCTCCGACCTTCTTCAGGACTCGGTATGGTCCAATGTACCGAGGGGCCAACTTTCCTTGTACCTGAAACCTTCGGGTTCCTCGAATGGGTGAAACCTTGAGATAAACGAAATCTCCTGGGTTGAAACTTATTTCCCGTCTTTTCTTGTCCGCGTAGCTCTTTTGCCTTGACTGGGCTGCTTTCATCTTTTCTCTAATCTCGGCAACTCTTTCTTCTGCTTCCTTTATGAGTGCGGGTCCGACTAGGGCACGTTCTCCAACTTCTGACCACATCAGAGGAGTTCTGCATTTTGTCCCGTAGAGAGCTTCGAACGGTGACATGCCCAAGCTTGCTTGATAACCGTTGTTGTATGAAAATTCTGCATAAGGTAAACTCTGCTCCCAATCCTTACCATAGGTAAGGACACATGCTCTCAACATATCCTCCATTATCTGATTCACCCTTTCTGTCTGGCCATCCGTTTGCGGGTGATAAGCGGAGCTGAAATCCAATTTGGTGCCCATGACTTTATGCAAACTTTTCCAAAATATAGAGGTGAATTGGGTTCCTCTATCTGAAACAATTCTGCTAGGCACACCATGCAACTTTACTATGTTCTCCACATACAGCTTGGCTAGCTTTTCTCCACCGTAGTTGGTCCGTACGGGTATGAAATGACCCGCTTTAGTGAGTCGGTCCACTATTACCCATATGGAGTCATGTCCTTTCTGTGTTCTGGGCAAACCCACTACAAAGTCCATTCCTATCTCATCCCATTTCCAAACCGGAATGGTAGGGGTTGCAACAATCCTGCTGGCTTCCGATGTTCGGCCTTGATCCTCTGACACGTATCACAGTGGGCGACAAGTCGTGCAATATTCGCCTTCATTCCATTCCACCAGTATTTTTGTCTTAAATCCAGATACATTTTGGTGGATCCTGAGTGAATGGAATATGCTGAGTTATGAGCCTCGTCCATGATCACTTGCCGGAAGCCCCCTTCTTTGGGTACACAAATTCTATCCTTATACCACAAGGTTCCCTTATCATCTACTTGAAAATCTGGTGCTTTGTTTTCTCCAGTATGTTTGCGGATCTTCATTAAATCCTTATCCGAACCTTGAGCCTTTCTGATTCTGTCTTCTAGTGTGGATTGGACGTTCAGCACGTGGCTAGAGCCTCGAGGGACAATGTGCACATTCAATCGTGCCATTTCCTCTCGTAGATGATCATCCTTGGGTCCATAGGATTTCCGGCTTAAGGCATCGGCCACTATGTTCGCTTTGCCGGGGTGGTAATGGATTTCCAAATTATAATCCTTAACCAATTCCGACCATCTTCTTTGCCTTAAGTTCAAATCCGGCTGGGTGAAGATATACTTCAAACTCTTATGGTCGATGTAAATCTCACACTTATTTCCAATCAAATAATGTCTCCAAATCTTAAGGGCATGCACTACGACTGCAAATTCCAAATCATGGGTTGGATAATTCTGCTCATCAGGCCTGAGTTGGCGGGAAGCGTATGCAACAACTTTCCCGTCTTGCATCAGTACACACCCTAATCCTTGTCGGGATGCATCACAATAGATAACAAAATACCGATGAATATCCGGTAGGGTCAGCACTGGGGCAGTTATCAATCTTCTCTTCAATTCTTGAAAACTTCTTTCACATGACTCTGTCCAGTTGAACTTCTTATCCTTCTTGAGCACCTCTGTCATGGGCCGGACTGTCTTGGAAAATCCTTCGATGAATCTTCGATAATACCCAGCTAATCCGAGAAAGCTTCTGATTTCACTAACATTAGTTGGTTGCTGCCAATTGGAAACCGCTTCGACTTTCTCAGGGTCGACTGCTACTCCTTCTGCGGTCAGAATATGTCCAAGAAAAGCCAATTTCTCTAGCTAAAATTCACACTTGCTGAATTTTGCATAGAGTTTGTTTGCTCTCAACTTTTCCAAAACTGCCCTCAGATGTTGCTCATGTTCCTGTACACTCTTGGAGTAAATAAGTATGTCGTCGATAAAGACTACGACAAACTTATCTAACTCGTCCATAAACACCTTGTTCATGAGGTTCATGAAATAAGCAGGTGCATTAGTTAGTCCAAATGACATTACGGTGAACTCAAACTGCCTGTAACGGGTGACAAATGCTGTCTTTGGGATCTCGCTTTCTCTAATCTTGAGCTGAAAATATCCCGACCTCAGATCAATCTTAGAGAAGTACTTGGCTCCTTTTAGCTGATCAAAAAGGTCATCAATCCTGGGGAGGGCGTACTTATTCTTGATGGTAACTTCGTTCAGCGCCCGATAATCTACACACAACCTCATACTCTCATCCTTCTTCTTGACAAATAGGACTGGGGCTCCCCAAGGTGACGAGCTTGGCCTGATGAAGCCAATTCGTTGTAATTCTTTCAGTTGCCTCTTTAGTTCTGCCAATTCAGAAGCTGCCATCCTATAGTGTCTTTTGGCTATAGGAGAGGTTCCAGGGACAAGGCCGATGACAAACTCTATATCCCTATCTGGTGGCATTCCGGGAAGTTCTTCAGGGAAAACATCTGGGTATTCGTTTATTACCGGGACTTCTTCCAAGGACTTGGCTTCCATGCTAAACACCATTGGGTTAGATCCATTTTCCTGGGTATGGCAGGTTACTCGTACTCCTTCTGGGTTCGTTAGGTGTACCACTTTGTCAGTACAACCTATGAGACCATTGTGTCAGCTTAACCAGTCCATTCCAAGAATCACGTCTATTCCCTTAGACTTAAGTACTACTAGGTCTGCTAGAAATTCTACCCCACTTAAATTGATCCTTACCCGTAAACAACCTAGTTGACACTTGATGTCACCTCCAGGCGTCTGAGTTAATAGGGGTGTTTTTAGTAGTACTGTAGGTATATTGTGCTTTTCCACAAAACTTGAGGATATGAATGAGTGTGATGCTCCAGAATCAAATAATACTGTTGCAAGAGCTGAGCTGACTAGGTACCCACCGAGCACTACGCCCTGAGCTCCTTGAGCCTCCTACGCGTTGATGTGGTTGACGCGGGCTCGTCCAAATGACTGATGGGGCTGCCTCATCAGCTAACAGTTGTTGTTGGTGTTGCTGTTGTTGCGGATGGGCACTCGGTTGTCACCTGACAGAACTGGCCTTGGTCCATTCACCGTGTTGGAGAAGGCTGATGTAGCAGGCTTGTTCTTGGCATATGTGCAGCTGGCAATGAAATGCCCTGTCTCTCGGCAGTTGAAACAGACCCTAGCACTGCTGTTGTTGGTGGTGACTTGACTGGCATTGCTCGGCGGGGCCTTCATGGTGTTCTGGCTCCTAAACCGTGTGTTAGGGGCCTATGGCCCTGTCACCTGGGACTGAGTCCTATACTGCATTAGGCCCTGATATCTTGGTGCCATATAGCTGGAATTCCTTGGTTTCTGGAAGCGGTCCTGCTAGCGGGCCTTGCTTTCTAGAAACTTGCGCTTGTTATCCTTTCTTTCTTCAGTTTTGGCCCTTTCTGTAAGAATGGCCTTGTTCATCAGGGTGTTGAAGTCCGAGTAGATCTGCGGAGTTAGCAAGGTCCGGAGTTCTGGGTTTAATCCTTTCTTGAACATGTCCTGCTTCTTCTCATCATCATTCACTTCTTCTGGTGCATATTGGGCCAGCTCCATGAACTGGTGGGTGTACTCTTCTATTGACATACTCCCTTGCTGCAATGCGCGGAACTCATCCGCCTTGCATTTCATGGTGGCCGAGGGAATATGATATCGGCAGAACTCCTTCACAAATTCTTTCCATGTGATGGTGGAGGCATCTTCGGCAGTGGCACAGTAATTTTCCCACCAGGCTAAGGCAGTCCCGGTGAGTTGGTGTGCTACCAGAAGAACTTTGTCCCGATCTTGGCATTCAAATGGCTCGAGCTTCCTCTGGATCACACGAAGCCAGTCGTCTACATCCAAGGGGTTGCTGGATCCGGCAAAAGTGGGCGGCTTGGTCCTCAGAAAAGCTGTCAGCTTGTCGTTCATGGTTTGCTCTTGTGGTCGCTTGTTAACGAGGGCATTGGCCAGTGTTTCCAGTATGAGGGTCTGGTTGTGTATTATCTATGCCAGGTCTCCGAGGGGTGGTGGTGGTGGTGGTGGCAGTGGCCCTTCTACTTGGTTTTCTCCTCTGTCCTGGCTCACTTCCTGTTCTACCTGAGGAGGGTTCTGCCCAATAGGCTGTGCTCCTGCATCAGCGGCTGCAGGGTTCCGGATGCAGGAGGCCCTCGTAACGCTTCGGGAAGCCATCTGTTGATCGAGTAGATTGGGATTAAGATTATGTGATGTTTAAGTTGTTTAATTCGTATTTTTGAAAAGGCAGAATCTACCTTCTGCCGAAAAGCACACAACAAGCACACAAACATAGCAAACAACAAGCACGAACAACTTTATTATTGCAAGAGAGGGTACTACACGGGGACAAAAATAAAACGCGTACTACACGTCCGGGTACAGGTTCACACTTGGGGTATAGCTTAAACCAGTGGGGCTGGGAGGTACAACACTAGGGTGGCGTCGGGCATTCTACTCGCGGGGCGAGCCTTCTCCCAGGGCGGAGTGTGCGAGTAGTCCTTGCTCGCCGTCCTCTAGGTTTCCATTTTCCAATGGTTGCGCAGCAGCTTCTCTTTCAACGGCAGCAGTAGATCCTTCAGGGTTCTCGGGTGGAGCTTGTGGGGTTCTTAAGAGTGGTCCCCATCCTATGACGGGCGTCCCGAGTAGAACATAGTCTTCCCCAATTGCCGGGACTGGGGTTCCACTTCTGGTCCATTCTTGCATACGCCGGTCTCGGGCTTACCTGAGGCTCTCCTGAGCAACTGCTTCACTGCTGACCGTGGCTGCGGCTCTTGCCTCGGCTTGGGCTGCTCTGATCTATTGCAGTCTCACCGCGAGCTCTGCTTGCTCGGCTCGATGGGTCTGCTCCCTCAGAATGTTGGCTTGCTCGTCAAAGAGCTGATCCAAGGACGCTAGGTAAGTAGCCACTTGGTATAGATGGTCCTCTTCATGGCGGCGCCGTTCCAGACTTCTCATGCGGACTTCCCAAACTGGGGTTCTAATGGCCGGCGGGAAGAACCTCATTGGTGTGAGAGCGAGGTGTCTTTCAAAAATCCGGCATAGGTAACGGAGTGCCTTTCTGACGGCCAAGGGATAGGTGTCTTGGTGCCTAAACCCTATAGCGGTTACTCGCCACGGCTGAATGTCGGAGTAGCGGTCACTTCTGGCGATGACCAGAATCACCCTGCAACGGAGGGTAACATGGTGCTCGTACTCTCTGCTGTAGTACCTTGGGCGTTCCGTAACGCCAAGGCTTTCCAGGGCATTGATCAAGAGGCTGGGGAAGCGAGGCGCAGCTTGGCAATTGCCCTGGGTCCATCCTTCCTCAGCCATCTGAAAACAAAGATAGGCTGAACAAATTTTGCACGAGTATTTGGGTACAAAGGGGACAGATGGTATTTATTACTGCAATATGGGAAATACAGATTTCATGGATACATGATTATTAGGATAGGGTTCTAGCTCGGAGTGCTACTCCTATCATGGGGACTCTTCCTCGTTCCGGATAGGGCGCTTCTTTGGTGGAAGACACTGATCCATCACATCATCTTCGGTCTGAGTACCTTTATCCCAATGAGTTTCTTCGGGATCTTCTTCTTCCTCCTCTATCCACCCAACTATTCCTCTGCGAGCCTCGTATTCTTGCATTTGGGCTTGGAGAGCAGCCAGGGAATACTCGGCGCGTGCGGCTCTTGTCCGTTGCTCCTCCAGTTCTTGGGTTGCCTTTTCTGCCCTATGGATTTGTTGCTTCAATTGCACCACTTGTTCGCGGTAAAGTTCATCTAGGCCGGTGAGGTAGATGGATAGGTGGGAGACCGTATCTTCTAAGTCCTCTTCTTCTCTCCCAAGTCCTCTCATCCGGGCAATCCATGTGCGTCCTCTTCCTTCAGTGGGCGGGAAAAATCCCATAGAGGTCCGCTGAAGGTGGTGCTTGTAGATCACACGTAGACGTCACAGGGCTTTTCGAGCGGCTTTTCGGCCAGTGTCAGGGAAACGAAATCCAGTGGTGGAGATAAACCAGGGATCCACATCAGGGTAGCGGGTGCTCTTTCCCATGAAAATCATTATGTCGCACCGAAGAGTGCCCCTGGAGTCGTACTCTCGGTAGACATACTCTGGTGGGTCCACTACTCCAATGCGTTCCAGACTGAGTATCAATAACTTAGGAAGGCCGGGCTCTGCGTGACAGATTCCGCCAATTCATCCATTGTCAGCCATTTGGAACAGGGCAAGAACCAGTGGTGAGTGTTTGTGTGAAAGAAGTATTAAGGAAGGAAAAGTCCTAGTGTGAAAGGGCCTGAAAAGGGTTTCGCTCCTAGGGTCACGTCCTAAGGCCCACCTACGGCTCTGATACCACCTGAAGCATCCCCTCATAAGAGAAGACTTAAATATGATACCATCATCAGTCCCAGGAGGCTGATAACACTTTTATTACATCAGATGGTACATCACCGTATAACTCTTCGCGGAAGTGGGCAGTGAAGCGCCACTATCGCGAGGATAACAACCTACACCCACACAATGATGTTAATTACGAAAAGGGGGTCATCAGAGTCTTGCGCCATGCGGAACCTCCTGCGGGTGACCCTAATACACAGGCAAGGTTGGGTGCAGGACGGAACCTCTACTCTCTTCGGGAATGAAGTTTGGATCTTCCTCTGTAAAAATTAAGAATGGGGTGAGTACAAACATACCCAGTAAGTTCAACCACACCCACAGAGGGAATATAAGCAGAATATAATGCACGGGGTAAACCAAGGATAAGGCTAGGGTTCATTTTGTGGAAAGCTAGTTTTTATGCAGGGGTTTATTTGAAAGAAAGGATTTTCAAAGCAAGTTTTCTTGTACTGAGTAACACATAGTGTTGACCCACACAGGATCTAAGTTTTAAGCTGCTACCGGACTCCTCATCCGCCGTAGCACACGGCACAACTGCCGGACACTTTTCCCAAAACAACTCACGCCAACCCATCCCAAAATAAACACTAGTTATGTGACCACACCGTAACTCGCCCAGTACCGTGGGCACGGCTATTCGAATAGATTTCAACTCTGCAGAGGTGTGCAACTTTACCCACAAGCGGGGTACCACAGCTCGAACACCGTAGTGTCGGTGTAGATCCCAACAAAGCCATTACCCACCTTAGCTAGACTTGACTAGCCATCACGGGATCCACCAAGGGGTCGTTGACCTATCACAGAGGTTTTAACCGGGGCATAAGTCACACAGAGCTAATCCCTTCTCCTTGATCACCCATTGCTCTCAGCTCTCCTGATGGCTATCAGACTAACTAGTGGGGTTTATGCTAAGCCGTTGCCCATTCAACGGTCGAGTTGTTTGCACGATAGTGGAGTTAGGTGAGATGACACACCAACTCGGTCATTAGTTGTGACAAGATGGATATCTCCCTTCCTTGCTCTGCCACACGGGCACGAGCACACCAATCGGCAAATCACACAGAAATGCCATCCATCCCGTCTAAACGCATCTTTCGAAATTCCACATTTCTCCCTTCCCACACACGCACACCTTTTCTTTATAAAACAAGTTGTATTGTGTATAAGGTCCTAAGCGTTCTAGCAGCGATTAACATCCAAACAAAACACATTCAGACATTAATCTAGGCGGCTCTAGAGTGAGGGAAAATAGAGAGGGAGGGGGAAGGATCCGATCCCTGGCCGTGGCTTGGGCTGGGGTGGTCCGAGGCGGCCCAGCCACGAGGGTGGCGGCGGCCGTGGTGGCCCCGCTGCGGAGCTCGGTGGCGGTCAAGGAGCAGGGGAAAAGAAGAGGGGAGGCGAGGGGATCCCGGTGCGCCCCCTACCTTGGGCCAGGGTGGCTTGTGGGCGGCCCTCCGCGGCGGCGGGTGGCAGCAGGCCGCAGCGCGCGGGAGAGGAGAGAGGGAAGGAAGGGAGGAGGAGGAAAAAGAAAAAGAAGGAAAATGGAAAAAGAGAAAAAGAGAAAGAAAAGGAGAGGGAGAGAGAGAGGGAGAGAGAGAGAGAGAGAGAAAGAGAGATGGCGGGGATCGCGACGGCGATAGCGGCTAGACGCGCACGCGCGTCGGTCAGGCGTGATGCGCGGGACGAGGGCAAACAGCGAGACAGGACAACGATTGGATATCGGGACCGGGTTTTCGGGAGATCGGGCGGGGATCGATTTTGAATGAACTGAGCTCCACGATTGAAAAGTGGTTTTGAAATTATTTAGCGCGTGATTTGATTTGATAACTTTTTGGGATGTTACATAAATAGAAGGGGGTAGAGAATAGAACACACACACCACACACCTCTTCCTCTCTTGCATTCCTTGCATAGTCTTTAGGTTTAGTGGAGTTTAGGAGAAATCTAGAAGTCATCGAGTCGCCGGAGTTGCTTGAGAGTCTGGTATGGGTTCATCTCTAGCTCTCTCTTGTAATATTCAGTCGTTTGTAATAGAATTAGACTATGGTTACCGATATCTGCTTGAAGTATATTCTGAGTTATCGAGTATATGTTTCTTGTCATGGTTGCGTTATTATTCAATGCTTGCATTGCATGATTGCCCTGTGCTGGAGATGGTTAGTCTTTTGTTCTTAGAACTCTATCAACTGCTCCAGTATTCGCATGATTGCTCTAGTGTGATGTCTGTCCATCCGGAGGGTGGGGGCTCCGCGCGGGACACTAGAGTATCCCTTACTAGTGTAGGCATGGTGTCTAGATTAGCTAAGAGTTGCTGGATGTCAACTATACCCACGGTTTGTAGAGACAGCCGGCAGGTGGTGACAGCCCAGTCCGTGCCTTTTAGTAATCCTCCACATTCGGTATAGGGGGTAGGAGGTACATAAAGTCGCCAGGGTGTACGGGCTCCTTCCGTTACTTCGATAGCGATCTCCCTGTTGTGTAGTTTAATCTCTGACGAGCTAACTAATGAGAAAGTGTAGATATAGCTAGCCTAGCACAGCTGACTTGAGCTCTGACTTTTACCTTGCTCCCGGCCTAAAGTAACCTTTATTCTTTTATCCAAGAGAGTAGTTTGTGTGTGTCACACTATCGCCTACCATGTTATTATCTTACCCCTGTTTATGCATGAGAATATCCAATCTAGATAGAACTCACCAACTGATCTATTGACGATCGCCGACCGGCCGGAAGCAGGGTCGAGTAGATCAGGGCCAGCAAGTGCTTCGTAGAAGTCCTCATCATTTGCAAGGGGGAGAAAATCCGTCAAGAACCAGAGATCATTTCGTACCATTGCATCTGGCGCCTGGAGAAGAGAGGGGGCATGTCACCGAGGTCAATGACGGTGGTGTGGACAGTGTAGCCGCGGTCGAGGAGGAAGCAGATAGGCCATGAGCTGATGAAGCCGCTACCTCCAGTCACGCAGATGAGGTCCCGGCGAGCCGTGCCGCCGCCATCCCCGGCTGATGCATCTCGGCGCGATGCGTGCTTTCTTGTAGACAGTGCGCCCCGGTAGCCTGGCCGCCGCACGCTGCGCCTTCGCCCTGCTACACGCCGCATCTCCGCCTCCACCTCCGCGCAGCCGCTGCCGCCTCCGGGCCGCCCCGCCACGCGCTCCCACCACCCGCGCGGATCCGGCGTGGTGGCCGCATGCAGGGCCAGCAGACGACACCGAGCGCCCGCCGTTGTTGTGTGTGAGAGAGAGAGGAGAAGGAGGAAGGAAGGAGGAAGCGAGGCCCCACCGCCGCCCCACGCCCGCATCGGCCCTGCTGCCGCGCCAGCCCCGCTGCCGCTCCGCGCAGGGGACCGAGCAGGGGAGGGAGGAGGGGTCCGCGGTGGGGGAGGGGGAGTGAGGAGGGCCGGCGCAGCGAGGCAGGAAGGAGGGGAAGGAAGGGTAGCAGCGCCACGGTGGGAGGGAAGCAATCACGGAAGACGCTGAAATCACAGAAAATGCTGCAATCAAGGAGGCGGGTATGGCGCGTGGGTAGGGCTGGAAAAAAAAGCTCGCGGCTCGCGAGCCGGCTCGGGCTCGGAGCGGCTTGGCTCGGCTCAGAGCGGCTCGCGAGCCTGGAACGAACCTAGCGGAGCCTCTTTTCTCGGCTCGCTAAAATACCGAGCCGAGCCAGCTCGCTCTGGCTCGCGAGCCGGCTCGTGAGCTGAGCCACCTATGGACCACTTGTCAATTGCCATGTAATTTAAAATGTTTTCTCTTCATTTTACCTTGTTGTGGCTATGGTACTGTTAAAATCTTGATATGGTACTGTTAAAATATTTATGTGGTATTGTTAAAATCTTGATGTGGTTACACTCTTGTATGTGATCTGTGAATGTGTGAACTGCGATGCAAATATGTAATAACTAGCTGTGGCTCGAGCCGATAACGAGCCGAGCCGAGCCTCTTTCAACGGCTCGTGAAATTACCGAGCCGAGCCAGGCTCGACTCGCTGGATGACCGAGCCGCGGCGAGCCGAGCCGAGCCTGGCTCGGCTCGGCTTGTTTCCAGCCCTACGCGTGGGCGGGTAGGTTGCGCGGTGAAAAAAAATGGAGAGGGGGGGGGGGCGAGCGCGCCCTCGCGATTGCATTGGCGGAGGGATTGTTTTCCGCCTGCCAAGTTACTGCCAAACATTTGGTGTTTATATGTGGGCTTTAAAATGGGGTTTGTGAGGTGGGTACGGAGGATAATTTTGATGATGAGTGTTTCAATTGTCATGGATCCTTATAATATAAATTGAGTCATCGGTTGGCCCATACTATTTAGTACTGCTAATCGACATGTAAATAAGTGGGCTAAAGTTTAGCTTCTTAAATCTTAAAAAAAACCTCTTTATTTCATTGTCTGCTGGTGCATGCATAGGCATAGCAGTCTAGCAGACACGCTGGTGCGTGGCAGACACGTTTTCGTTCCTTCAGCCTTCAGCTCGTACGGGTTGCCAATTTGCCAACTTTCCGATTGGCATGGCCGCGTGGGCATGGCAGGCTGCACGGCACGAGCGAGCGAGAGGACGACGAACGACGCCTTGGTGCACGCAACGCGTGCCGTCGGGCCGCCCCACGGACGACGCGCACGGAGGGAGACAGGGAGTACCGTGGCGTCTCCGATCCGTCCGTGTCCGTTCGTTTGTTCGGCTGACTGGCTGTGCGGATGCGGTTTAGACTTTTGACGCTACGGGCTGCCGGCATGGACGCAGCGGCCAGTGCGTACCACGAGCGAGCGGCCCGGCCGGCCGGTGTCCCGCGCTGGACTCCCGTGCTCTTGGCGTACGTCGTACAATGCGCCAGACCACGTCGCGTCGCTGCATTTGGTGGAGAGGAGAAGATCGCGCGCAGGATCTCGGATCCTACGCAGCCGGGCCGTTCTGCGCTCTGCGGAGACCGTACTGGGCGTTAACGATGGATTTAATTTCGGGGGAATTTTTGGTTCTGTAAGTTGGAGAGAGAGAGTGAGAAACTATGGAGTTGGGAGAATACGTCTAGGACTGGTTGCTCACCCGATCCATTCTCTATTCTCTTCTAGTTTTTCCGTGTGTGTTTGCAATACATTGTACACCAACAGTACTCATATTTTTGTTTTTGTTTTTTTTTTTGCTTCGGACAATACTCATATACACACAGATGTGCACAAAAAATACGCTTACACTTAAGCTTCTCTACTTGCAACTTACTCTCTGTGTGCATGATTCGTGCAACTTCAGCTTGTTTTCTCTATCCAAATTTAGGCAACACGCCAACACCCATAATGCCATGGAGTGTTTAAGAACAGAGAGTAGTACTAATTCTAATTTCATCACCACTGCAAGATTTACAACGTACACGTATGCGCCAGTCTACGGCAGGGGGGTGCCATCCTATTCCTAGCTAGTATCCTACAGTCGGGGCGGTACTCCTTGTGCAGGATTCGGATTTGGGGCGGCCGTCCGCGTACGTCCAGGAGACCAGGACAAGAGTCCGATCGCTGCTCATGAGATCCGTCAGCAGGCACAAAACCTCGCCCGTGTCGTATGAGTTCTGGCCATTCCTGCCGGCTGCCGCGGGGACGGAAAAACGGGTGGGTGACCAGCGCAGGTCTCTGCTGCCCTTTTCTTTTATGTTTTGGTTCTCTGCCCGCGCCAGCGTTTTTCATGGGTCTGTAAACGCGTGCAAATGAGTGTGACTGTATGACCGAGGACCTTGTCTTCTGCAAGGCAAAATCTACCAGCATGAACTGCCCCTATGGTGGATAAGATTATGGGCACCTTGCCCATCGGTTGTGAGTTTTCCTTATGCAGTTGCCAACTTTCCAATTGTTGGCTGTTCTGAAAAATGAAGGAAGCAATTTCAAAAAAAAATGAAGGAAGCACACTGCACACACTGACACCCAGTTCATCTTCTCCTCGTCGCCGCGCTGAAAGCGAAGCGACGCCGAGTGAAAGAGGCCGGAGTCCGATCGAGATTCCAGCTTGCAGCTCGGCATGTTAGTATGTTGTACACGGCCTTGCAGCCAAACCAGAAGAACTGGCGCAAGGGTCAGAGGCTGTCACCACAATGTGCCCAGAAATGCAAAGTTCAGGACAGGCCGGCCCGGCCGGCCGAAGCATATCGAGACTCGAGAGACGAGAGTCAAGGATCACCATATCCCTGCGCCAAATCTTTGTTTCAGGTGGGGAATCGGTCAATCGGATAGATATCTTGGCAGGTTCAGTTTCAGGCAGGATATGTGATGGTCAGCCAGGATATTCGTCGGAGAGTACCTCGCGACCGTTGGCTGCCGATTGGTGAATCTCGGACGTGTCGTCCTCGTACGAGTTACGGAAGTGTCTGTGTGCCAGAGGCCAGAGCAGACCTACGGCGTACTACCTCCATGTCAGCACGTGCGCCGCAGGTAGGGCAGACACGGAGTGCCTTGGCTTGGCAGGAGCTACAGCCCGAAAGTGCTAGGTGCCGAATTTGGGTCACAGTTCGTGACCTTTTCAGAATTAGACACTCTTATCAATGTTATCACAATAACATGTGGAGTCAATCTATGTCATTGACATGTGGATAGGGATATTAAATTCTGAAATTGCTCGTTAGACTAATACTATTTTGTATCAATTTAATCAAATTCAAAATTATTTAACTTCTCAAAAAGTGAGAGTTGCATTCTTTTATGAGTAAAAGAGTATGCCTTATGACGTGCTAGCTTCATGTCAGCACGTGCGCCGCCGGCGCCGGTCCAAGACACGGAGCGCGTTGGCTTGGCAGTGCCCCGCAAGTTTGGTGCTGGCGTTCTAGAAAAAAAAATGTTCGTTCGTTCTTTGTTTTCGTGATGGTGCCGCAGTTTTTATTTATATTTTTTTTCAACTCGGTATGGTACAAAAGGCCGTGTAGCCCAATTCGAGGATTGGTGGAACATGCATGCGTTGACTAACATGGGCCTCACGCTTCGTCTTGTATATAGGAAAAAGGGCCCAACTGCCAAGGCAGCAAGCTCTATCCCCTACGTAGCCCATCTTGCAAAGCGGGCCCAGCAATTCGTTTTTTTTTTTGGGTACGTTGAGGCTCACAGGCCCAGCATTTATTCCGGCGCCGTTGCTCACTAAATGAATGACTGTGACTCGAAAAAAAATACTAAATGAATGATTAGTCTAAAAAAATTAAATGAATGATTAGTTGAAAATATTTTGATTCGGGAACTAAACCTCGATGGAGGATAAAATTCTTTTTTAAAAAAACAAAGGTCAGCTCGCGATTTCGAACCTCGCAGGCCGATACAAAGTTGAGCAACTGCAACTGGAGCATCGAAGGAACAGGCATCTGGAGCCCGGACTGGGCACTTTTTAACCGAGAACCGATCACCGAACCGAACCGAGCCGAACCGAACCGAAAGTGTCGGTTTTTCGGTTTTCGGTTTCGGCTTCGGTTTCTATTTCTTATCTACCGAAGTTTTGTCAACGGCTTCGGTTTTCTTGGCCGCGGCACCGAAGAACCGAAGGAACCGAGCTGAGCGCCTGCTTACTTCCTGTGTACGCTAGTGTACCCAGCTCCTAGTCTGGCCCAACAAGGAAATAGAAGCCCAGCAGCCTACGATGACCCAACAAGCAAATAGAAGCCCAACAGTCCAGCACCAGCCATTCACGCAAGCAAGCAACCCGTTCACAGCCCGTGCGAGTGGACAGATGTGATTCGTGAGGTGCAGCCGGCAAACTTCGGTAAAAACCGAACACCGCACCGACAAAACCGAAGCCGAATTCATCGGTTTTTGTTTTTCTTTCACACCGATCGGTTCTTGTTTCTTGCAAACCGAAGTTTCTAGACACCGAAGAAACCGAACCGAAGTTTCGGTTTAAACCGAATGCCCACCCCTATCTGGAGCTCCCGCAAGCTTTTTTTTTTTAAAAAAAAGGAACAGGCATCTGGACAAACCTGATGACACCAAAAGACAGGCCGTGCTGATTTCTTCAAGGAATATTTCTTCTTATTTTCTTCTGTTCCTTCCGCGCTTATGCTTCCAGGTGGCCGCAGCGACAAGCGCAGGCCCCCAAAACAGCTGTTTCGGCCGGCAGTTTTCCCAGCAAATGCCGATGCTAACCGGCCGTCTGTTTTGGGGACATGCTTGATGTGACCGCCGCTGTGTCGTTGTGGCAAAGCAAAAGGCAAGTCATGTTCAGGTAGCGAGAATGAATGAACCGAGGGGAATTTTCAGGGTGGAAAAAAAATGTAGCGGTGAAAAGCACAGGTCTCGCTTTGCAAGAACGACGGGAACTGAAGGCCGTGCCAAATTTTTTCGGGCACAAGACCGTTGTTGGGTCAACCTTGTCTTCTGTCCACAGAATTGTGTGTCAGGTACTGAGATGAAAAACGAGGTACAGTTAAAGCAGCGCTTGAAGTTCATAGGCTGACGGAGAATGCAAGGGGGGTGGTGAAAATGAACTCATGCATCAAAAATGTAATTGTACCGTCAGAGGCAGGGACTTGCATTCTCTGAAAATATTTCAGCTAAACTGAAGCTTCATCTGAACCCGAAAATCCAGAGCCAGGGAAACTTCTGAATACTAATGTTTTCCCAAATTATCAAAAAACCAGCATGATTTGCTGTTCATTTCACGTCTAAAATTATTCTGAACGCTGAAACAGAAACGCCCGTAGCCTTCGGCGGATCGGGAGGTAAAGATCAAAGAAGGAAGAACACACAAAATTCAAAAGATTATCTGAGAATCCTACTCAAACCTCAAACCACTCCCTCGCTGCTTGCGCCGCGATCATGGTCCGCCTTGGTGCGATGAGCCAGCTCCTGCGGCGCACCGTCGCCGCCGTGGCTCCTCTTGCACTCGTGGTAGAACACGGTGTACACCATGGGGGAGAACATCCCGAGCAGGACGCGCAGGGCGCACGCCGGCGCGTCCCTCCACCCCCGGCCGCCGCCGCCGCCGCCGGAGCCGAGGAAGGCGTTGGCGACGGCCAGCGCCAGCGCGATGAGGAACCCCTGCGCCCGCCGCGCCCTCACGGCCTCCCCGGCCCTGTGCAGCGCCTCCAGGCCGCGGCAGCCGTCCTCGACGACCGAGACCACCACCCCGACGGTCCACACCATGGCCAGGTAGATGTGCAAGAACCGCGCCGCGGCTGCGGCGGCTGCGGCGGCGACGACGGCGCGCCGAACGAGCGACGGCCCGCCGCCGCCGCCGGCCGCGTAATTCAGGGCCGGGACGGCGATGAGGGAGACCGACAGCGCGGTGTAGCCCACGGAGAGGAGGGTGGAGTAGAGATAGGTCACCAGGGGCCCCTTCCACGACGCGGCCAGCTTCGCGAGCAGGTCCTTCGCCGTCAGGTGCCTGCTGCCGGCGCAGGCCGCCGAGGCGGCGTGCACGATGACCACCGTGGACGCGAGGTAGCCGAGGTGGGAGGCGGCGACGAGGGCGACGCTGGCGTGCGAGAGGGAGTCCGCGTCGGCCTTGAGGCGGACGAGCAGGTCGTAGAACCGCGGCGTGACGGGGTGCTCCCGGCCGAGGGAGTGCAGCCTGGCGATGAAGCCCAGGAGAAGAGAGTAGGCGGAGACATGGCCGCCGGCCAGCTGGAGGGAGCTCGGGATCAGGGCGAGCAGGAGGCAGGGGAGCATGTGCTTCTTGCTCCGGAGTGCGAGGCACAGGGCCTCGCTTAGAACGGCAACTACACCCCGGGGTGCGTCCATGGCTCCTGACCCTGCAGTCCTGCTTGAGGAAAGATTCGGTCAGGCAGAGCTCCAAGCTTCTCTGTTTCTACTACTTCTACAAGTGAATGTGACATTGATGTCATGGGTTGTTCCTTGTGGGAGGTTTCCACAATGCTGTTTTTATCTCTGTTTCTACTACTTCTACAAGTGAATGTGACATTGATGTCATGGGTTGTTCCTTGTGGGAGGTTTCCACAATGCTGTTTTTTTTTCTTCTAGAAGATTAATTATAACCTAGTCTGAAAATCCTGCATTGAGATGCTGGCAATTCTGCTCCACTGTGCAAGAAGAATTTTCTTAGCTGGAAGCACTACTTGCACGGGAAAAAGACAAGAATAAAAAAACTGATGACTAGGAACAAGAAGCATTGTTGCATCCAATTTATTCTGAGCAAGCATATTTCATCTCGATTTATCTGGACCAGGGTTTACAATTTCGTTTTTTTTCGAATCCCGGTGATCGGCGGTAACGAAATTCCGTTCCGAAATTTCGGTGAATTTTATCCGAATTTTTTTGAATTTTGAATTTTAAAACCGAAATTTTCCGAAAAATACCGAAATTTTTTTTCCCGGTAACTAGCGAAAACGAAATTTTTCGGCGAAATTTGGCGAAATTTTGCCGAAATTTCAAACCCTGATCTGGACACCACATCCACTGCACGTTATCGGGGGGAAACGCTGCAGTGCCCATTTGGTCTTTTTGTTTTTTCATTTGACTTGATTGGCAATCTAACAAGTCAACAATAGACATTCAGGTTCGTGCAGACAGTCACAAACTGTTGGAAACTCCAGCGGCTCACTTCACGTGTAGCAGCGATCAACAACTCCGGACCAAATCACTGGTTCTTCCGACCAAATCAAATGTTAACTCATTGGTTATCTTTTAATATCGAAACCTGGGTTATTTTGCGGGCTGTGGATCTGTCCACATCACCCGCTTACTCGCTAACCGTTGGATCCAGCCAAAACACGATATGAACCGTTCGATCGGATCGTAGCGGGTCTCTCACCCATTGAGCCGTCAACCCGTGTGCTTGCGATTCCTCATGAACCAGCTCGCGGGCGACTCGGTCTCCTGCTACCAGCCGCCACCGCCATACCTCCCTCATCCTCCCGACGAGGGAGAGATGCAACGGCCCAGCGCGGGTGCGGCGTTCACGGCTATCCCGCCGCGGGTGGGCCCCAAAGACCCCGACGAGGTACGGACGCAGTGACCCTAGGACCCAGCGCGGCCAGCTGTGTGGGCATGGCGGCTCCGGGCAACCCAGATTTTGCGGCGGGTGCAGGCACGGTGGCGCTGCGGGAGCGGCGTTCTCGGGCATCATGGCGTGGGTGTCGAACCACCACCCACAACCTCATTCCCGTAACTCTTCTGCCGCCCTTTCCTCATCACCTCTGCCCGCCCTGCCCTGCCATTCGTCGCCTTCCTCGCCCCTCCCAGCAGAGCGCACCAACTTGGAGCCTTGGAGGCAGCACACGAGTAGCAAGATTCTCTTTCCTTCCAGCTGGGTGTGCTTCTCGCTGTTCTTTTCTATTCGTCTACTACAGAACCTAATTGAAGCTAAATATCTAATATGTCCCGTAGATATTCGATGAATTGCACAAGTGTCGATTTAACTGTGGCACCGCATCTGCAAAATGGAGTATGCTTAGGCACTTGAAGGACAACATGGTGACGAAGATATGGCCATCCAGGAGCTGGAAAGTCCTGCAGCACCACCAGCAGGTGGACAGTAAGGGAAGTGGCTTCCAAACCATTACCTGCAACAGCTCAAATATGACATTCTATATGTTTTTGGATTTGTCAGATTAAGAATTGGCAAGATTGAGTCTGTTGAATCGTCCACCTTTGGCCCTGAGAATTCTATATAGGAATGCAAAATGAAGAGATACCATTATGAAGCAGGAGTCACATTTATTCTGCCATATCCAAAATTGTCAGTTTCTCTATTCTCCAATTCTCATTATTGAGTTAAAAATTGGATGCATACAGTATAGGTGTCAAGTTGTGCCAATAATCCCATCACCCTAACCCGTTTCTTTCAAATATTCTGTCAATATAAGATATTGTTCAGCTCTTGCAAAGCAAACTATCAACATTATGAATCCTTATTCCATCAATCTATTTAGATGAAAGAAGTCATTTCTGTAATTTCTATTTCGTTACAAGGTGAATTTATATTTAGATGTTCTCTGCTCTTGCAAAGCAAATTATCAACATTATGAATCCTTATTCCATTAATCTTTTTGGATGAAAAAAGCTATTTCTGTAATTTCTATTACATTACAAGGTGAATTTAGAGTTAAATACACCCGCGTCCCTCGAACTTGTCCCGATGTGCCATTTAGGTCCACGAACTTGCAAAATCGAAATCTGGCACCCTAAACTTGTTAAGTTGTGCCACTTTAGTCTATACCCCTTGACATGGTGCCATATGGCATGAATATATAAAAAAAACCCTCCAAAATTGCTATCTTCTATCTTCACCCCCTCCCTCCCATTCTATCTCTTTCTCTCTCCCCACGCGGCGGCGGAGGGCCGTCGGAGGGCGCGTTGGCCTGCTCACCCCCGGTGGAGGAAGCCTCGGCGTGCTCGCCCGCAGCCGCGGATGAGCGCCTGGCGGAACGCGCGCCGGCGTGCTCACCCCCGGGGCCGGAGCGCCCGGGCGAGCTCGCGTCGGCGTGCTTGCCTCGCCCGCACCGGGGAGGGCTCGGCAGAGCGCGCGTCGCGTGCTGGCCAGCGGCGGCAGATGACCTGGCAGTGGGCCTGGTTGCGTGGGGAGCGCGGTGGCGAGATAGAGCCTGGCCGGCGAGGGCAAGGATACCCGCCACAGCCACAGCCACAACTGCCCGTTCTGGTGGCTCGTCACCGCAGCCGCACCGTCGTGGAGGTACACTGCGCACTGCACGGAGCCCGTGGCCGTGGCGCCGTCTGCCGCGCGTCAGAGGTGGAGGTGGACTCGAGCGTGGGCAGGTCGTGGAGCACCATGGCCACCGGCCGCACGATGACGAGCCCGCGGAGGGAGTCCCCCCCGCGGCGATGATGGCGGCCGATGGCGCAACGGATAGGGGGCAGAGCATGGCGGCATGGGCGAAGGATGTGGCGAGGGCGCTGGCAGTCGCCGCGGCCGAGAGCGACGGGAGCGAAAGGAGGGACGCCGACGGGGACGCCTCTGACGGCCGCCGCCGGGGCAAAGGACGATGTGGAGACGGTCGACGAGGAGGACGCAACCGCCGTGGTCAGCTTGCCGCCGCCACCCTTGCCTCTGTCCTCCCCGTCGCCGGTGCCGGTGGCCATGCAGAGCCACAGGAGAAGCGGCATTTGGAGCACGGCGGGTTTTGCATATGAGGATGTAGATATAGAAGATGGTAAAATTAAAGGACTCTTTTGATATATTCATGCCCCTTGAAGGGTTATGGACCTAAGTGGCACAACTTAACAAGTTCAGGGTGCTAGATTTTGATTTTGCAAGTTCGTGGACCTAAGTGGCACCTTGAGACAAGTTCGAGGGCCGCTGGTGTATTTGGATGAGGTTAACAGTAGCAATGTCAGTGAAACAGGATAGTTAAACATATTATCTCTCAGTATTTATGAAAACAATCTGATCGCATCACTGTAATATGTGTGCTCCTTCAACAAGACTGATTGTCAAGTTGTTGTGGCGTAGCAGTCCAATGTCCTACTGGCTTGCATAGCTCAACAGGAACTCAAGGGGGTTAAGAAGTAGCTGATGCAAAAACAGAAAGAAAAATGTGCTCAAGGCTACCATGAAAGAAACAAAGAATGAATGAATTAAAGTACTTATCTTTGCTGAGGCACCTTTTTGGGTTATTTAATGGTTTGGATGTCTAATTTGGAAAACTTCTTTATGTTTTCTTTCATACAAATCATCCCCCCAGCAGGGCAGGGGATTTTTAGTGTCTGAACAAAGTAACAATAACAGCCTCAACCCCATTTCCCTGTTACCGACCGGCAAACAAACTGCTCACCTCATTTCTCTACTTGATAGAAGTATTTTGCTTAATTGGATATCTATAGATTTCTACTTCATAGAAATATATTTTTGTTTGTTGATTAACCAAATCACCATCATACCATGTGAAAACATTCGAAGATAAATAGGTTAATATTGCTTAGTCAATTTGTATGCCTTCCCTCATCCATGTCCGCATTTCCGGGCAGTCTAATCGAGCGCACACATGGCGGAGATCTTGCATTTCCCGGTTATTTTTCCAAAAAGCCCTTGAACTTTAGTGAAATCAACTCACGGTACCTTCTCTCTTAGGTAATTTTTTTGAAAAGGTCCTCCTACTTTAGCGAAATCAACCTGCAGCCCGACCTACCAGGTTTTGGAAAATTAACAAAGAAAGACTTAAGTTTCCATAAAATCAACCCGCTGTGTCTTGATCCTTTCTTAGGATTTCTTTTAGGAAAACCTTTGGCTTTCAATTAAGTCAAACCACAACCCATTCCATTCATTTTTTCTACACGAGTAGCATTATATGTACATTTGAATATCAAACATGTCGAGTTCAAATGTTGTTCAATACAGAATACGATTAAAAATTCAAAAACTACAATTGTATTATAGATCAAATTTTAAAATTCAAAACGAGTTTGCACAAATGGCTACATGCGATCTGTTGTATCTACGATTTGGACACCAAAACAGCTTCGAATCAAAATGTGTTCAAAACAAAAGTTGCTCATAATTTCAAAATCTTTAGCTTTATTACATACTACAATTACACATTTGTTCGTCTGCATAAATATTTACGTAAGATCCATTCTACCTATGATTCGGAGACTGAAATGTCTTTACGTCAAAAAAATAAGGTTGCAATACAAACATTGTTCAAAATTTTATAACCTAAAGCCTTACTGCACGACATTTTTTTAAAAAAAATGATTAAACAAATACTACAACGAGAAACAGCAAATATAACAAAAAAGGATAGTTCCATTTCCATACCCAACTTAAATAATAGAGTCATGACAATAGAGAGTCCAAATATAAGCTAATATGTACTCCCTCCGTTTTAAAATGTAGGTCACTTTTCTAGATACATTCAATTTACTATGTATCTAGATAGACATTATGTCTAGATATATAAAAAATACAATGTATCTAAAAAATCAAAATAACCTACATTTTGGAATAGACCAAGTAGCTAATATGAACCCAACTTACTTCGAAACTAAAAACCATCACATAGCTTACATACCAAAACGTCATATGCATTAAAAAAATACATGAACTAATCTGCTCTACGTTCATTACATACTGGTGCAATAACTTAGCTGCGCAGCAAAGCTGCGCATGGCTTTCTAGTTCAAGCAAGACGTCGGCGCGCGGTAGGGCAGAGCGGGCTACGCTGAGGTGAGCGCTGCTTTCGCTTGGGTTGGGCGACGGCGTCCGGAAGTGCTCGATTGGCGTCCTGCCGAATACGAATACGTGTGCTTACCACCAGCCGGCGCGTACGTTGAAGTAGCATTTGCCTGTTTTGGGGCCGGTGCCTAGCCTTCGACTCCCGTCTTGGGCCGGATGTCCTCTTCTTCCCAATTTTACGCTGAAGGCACCAAGTTGGTAAATGGCTTCTCTGTTCACTTCGGCACCACAGCACAAGTAGACTAAGCCACCACACGGATTCGGCAGAAGATTGAAGGTTTCTTTAACTAGAAGAACAGAATTTGAATAGATCCTTAACAATATGGTCGAACGGCTGGTGGGCTATTCTTCCTAACGATAAAAGGATACTTATACTTACCCAAAAAAAAGATAAAAAGTACATCGTCATCTCCACGAAGAAACCCTAAAAGAGAAACTTAAGATTTGAATGTTTGAGTTTGTTGGGCGCTTCCTCGACAAGAAAGCACCCTCCAAAAATTGGGGTATGTTGCTTATTGTGGCGTGCACACGGTATTCTTTAGTAAAAGGCGAAAGAATAGTTCGCTCTGTGCTCACCACGCAGCTGCTTGAGTTTGAATCCTTCAGCTGCCGCTCTATAAGTCGTGTGATTGTTCGGTAATCACCCTCGAGACTAAGCAGGTTGGGACTAAACTAGACGCCAGGCTGTGCCACAGCACATACCTCATGGATCCCTTTGGCGATATAGGGCCGGCCTTGTAGCCCAATAGAATGGATTGGGCTGCTTTCCCGACTAAATCGCAGATGGGGATGTCTCCAGTGCTCCCAGCCCATGAGGTGCTCCCATGCTCCCATTAAAAAAATACAAAGAAAAAGTTCTTGGTAAATTCAACAAAAAATATGTGTGGATACATGATTACAGGTTCTACATTTTTGCAAAATTCCAAGTCCAACGAACTTTTTTGTAAAGAGTAACAAAAAAGACAAAATCAGCATGTTGTTAGCGGGCACGATAAACAGTAAAAACGGACCCGTTTACATGCTGATTTTGTCTTATTCCTTGCTCCGTGCACAAATATTCATTGGATCTGAAATTTTGCAACAATGTAGAGAATGGAATCATCTATCCACATATATTTTTGGTTGAATTTACCGTGCACTTTTCCTTTGCATTTTTTTGTGGGAGCATGGGAGTACCTATGGGTGCTGGAGCACCGGAGACGTTCTCAATCGCAGATGACAGGGAACTGAATACATGGCCAAACGGGCTGCCAGGGCATGGCACGGCCCTAGTGCAGGGGAGGGATATCTCGTGACACTGGCAAATGGCCCACCGGCCTTAAATGAGGGCTTCCACGTGACGCGGCCCGTGCCATGAACAGTGACGCGCACACTTGCTGTCGGTAAATAGCGCAGGCCCAGCTAGCTCTAGGGCCTTTTAAGTCCTGCACAGCTTGTCCGGCCTGTAAAAAAGAGCAGCCATTCGTGTGGGCATGGGCGGCGCACTGTTTTTTAGGGGCTCTAGGCTAAGTACAACTATCTAAACTCACATGTAGACGCATACCACACGCATCCACTCACACCTCACGTAACACTCCCTATAAGTAAGTTAAGAACTAGTACAACCTATTCTCTATTGTTGTCTGCTCATGTGCCGAAGCATGGTCGGATGATGGCTACCTAAAAACTGGGGAAAAACCCCCACATGAGGCACGTGGGTTGCGATCCCAGGGATCGAACCCACGCCCAGCCGCTCGCGCACCTGGCGAGCGAGCCACTGTTGTTCATCACCGCAACAATGGCCCTTTCGCTTGAACCGATCGCGAGACCCCCCCTCTTTCCGGAAAGTTCTTGGGATGTGAGTCAACACTCGTTAAAGGCCCATTTAGTTGGTGAAAAATTATTGATTTTGATATTGTAACACATTTTGTTGTTACTTGACAAATAATATCCAATAATAGACTAATTAGGCTTAAAAAATTCATTCCGTGCTAATCAGTTAGACTGTGTAATTAATTATTTTTTAATTACATTTAATGTTCCATATATGTGTCTGAACATTTCATGTAACGCGTACTGTAGAAAATTTTTTAGGAACTAAACTCAAGTGCTGATAGCAAGAGCCTTTGATTGTGCCATTTATCTGTACGATGTGATTATTGGGGCAATGAGGTGAAGACTTTGTCTTCAACCGACGGCAATCCCTCGTTTCTGCCGTTCAGTCTTTCTGTTTTTATTTACATATTATATTAAATTTATACTAAATTAAATTTATACTAAATTAAATTTAGCAAACTTTGATCAAATTTATAGAAAGAAATAATAATATTTAGAATATCAAATTTGTTTCATTGAGTCTACCGTGAATAATATATTGATAGTGGCGTACGTTGGATAATATAGTTGTTGTTATATTTTTTCTATAAATTTAATTAGAGTTAATCAAATTTATTTTAAGACAAACTTAATACGACATGTAAATAAAAACGGAGGGAGCAAGAGGTATGAATCAAGCCCTCCACGAGACCAAATGGTAGAAGTTCGCACCTGCCCTCGGACACCTCTGTATCCTTACACTAGGTCCACCGTGCGTTGCACTGCCTCGCCACGGCGATATATTATATTGCCCTTCTCGTGTCCATGAATCCCATGCTTCTATGCCAATTCTTTTTTATCTTTAGTCATATGAACTTATAAAATTTCACATAGTTTGACAACACAATAGCATTACTTTTTTTTTTGAAATATTGACAATAGCATTACTAGGAACGAAGATAGTATGGGGGCAAAACCGCGAGAGTAGAATCATCCAGATATCTTCGTTTGCCCAATCAGCAGATGCCGACTTGCCAACAAAAATTAATAAAGAACACGACAACCAAACGGCTCCTTCATCAAATAAACGGTTCGAAAGTTAGTTTTATCCTTTCCATGGTATCCAGATATTTTTCTTGTGAGGCACGCATTGACCCTCGGGGTGTGTTTAGTTCGCGAAAAGTTAGTGTAGCACGTTTTAATTTTATTTGGTAACTATTGTCCAACCATAGAGTAATTAGTCTCAAAAGATTCGTCTCGTCATTTTCAACCAAACAGTGTAATTAATTATATTTTTTAACTATATTTAATACTACATACATGTATCGTAAGATTCGATGTGATGTACGTCAGTGGAAAATTTTGAAAATTTTTCGCGGAACTAAACACACAGCCTCAGTCTAATCATCTCAACCGGCACATGATCAAGGATTCCAGTAGCCTAACTAAAGTAGGGACAGTACGAGGCGACTTGCTCCGGCAGCAACTTTTCATCACCTCTTTTCAGTACCACTTTTTTTTTTAAAAAAACTATACCATACTAGTAGTATTCTTATGAATAACTAAAAAATTATGCATATTTTGAAACGGCCTGACGAACAGCAATCCAAACAGCGCGTCCGAGTTTACTACTCCTCGCAGGTCAAGTCGTCAAGACGCTATGGAGGCGCGAAATAAAAGTGGAGCACCTACTAACAGGCTCCCGCATTCAAGGCTGCAATGATGGCGGCAGCGTGTCGCTCAATTGAACAAGGCAGGGAGTAAATGAGACGGGAGGCGAGCGGCTGGACTTGTGGTTTTCAGACCTGCTGCGTCGTTGTACACCCAGATCCAGAGAAGTAAATGCTATCCAGTTCCGTGAATGGGAGAAGTGTTCCGTGAATGAAGTCATCGTGACTGGGAAATTGCTTGAATTGCTGTAATACTCTTCTATTCGAGTTCACGTTTTGTGTTGACTTGTCTTGTTTAAAACGATTTTGTTTGAATCAAATGTTTGTTAGATTGTTGTGTCTGCTGCTTTTCTTGTTTAGGTCATGTTTCTTTCAAACCTATGATCCTGTCTTCCCAGCTAATTATGCAGTACTAGACTCCAGCCGTTTCAGATCTTCAGTGCCTTCAGAAATCGCCCTGCCTACTCTGAAGAAATGTTGAATGTACAGTAAAAACGAATGCAAGTACAGCTAATCTACTACACACAATTGTGAAATGCCGGGTGGGTGGGAAAATCTGAAATCCCAAGCTGTAATCCTTCTGGACTCGTCGAACTCATCCACCGGTTCTTGTTCTTCCGGTAGCGGAGCAAGGCAAATTTCCTGAGATGCCATGTTAGCTTGCAGAAGGAGATGCAGGCATGCATGCGTACACGGTTCCACAGGGGAGCAGGAGGAGGAAGAAGAACCAGCTGGTGATGGAAGAAGCCAAGAGATCTCTGATTCGCTTCGCTTCACAGGTGACCTCTGATCCAGAGCAGCGTCCGTCGCGCGAACGACGGAGCCTCGTCGGCCCTGGAGCTCAGGACGCGGCCGCCGCCGCCGACGGCGGACTCGAGGTCCCAGTCCACGACGCTGCCGCTCGTGCTCTTGTCCCACGCCGACACGTTGTACTCCGACTCCGTCACGGGGCTCACCACGTCCGCCCGGCGCTTCGGCGCCGCCGCCGCCGCCGCCGCCCCGACGTCGCTCGCCGCGCGCTGGAGCGCCGAGGAGAGCCGGAACGACGACGCGCGGTGCGAGGTCGAGCTGCACGACCCGGCGGCGATCGCGGCGCCGCCGGAGGACGCGTCCTTCCGCCTCGACCCGCCGCGCATCCATATCTTGGAGATCGAGAAGCTCTCCCGCTTGTCCACCGCGGCCTTGGACACCTGCTGCTGCTGCTGCTTGAGCGGCGCGTCGAAGCCGCGGAAGCCCTCGCGCTTGGAGTGGCAGTCGCACTCGGACATGGCGACGCGGTGCCCCGGCATGCGCGTCGCGGGGCGCTTCTTCTCCGGCGGCTTCACGGCGACGCGGAGCAGGGAGCTGTCGTCCATGACGTACTCGTAGGTCCCCATGGAGAAGCAGCGCCTCACGTCCTGGCTGCCATGGTAGGCGCTGCCGCCGGCTCCTTCGGTGGCCTGGCTTCTGAACTTGCCGAGCTTGACGGGGACGACCACCTCGTCCTTCTTCTCCGCGGCCTCCGCGGCGGCGGCGGCGTGCTTCCGGTCCTGCTGCCCTGCCTCCTCCTGCTCCATGACGAAGCTGAGGCGCGCGGAGGACGCCGCGTCGAGGCGATCGGAGACGGAGCCCTCGGAGCCGGACTCGAGGACGAACACCAGCGGGCTGCAGCCGCCGCCGCAGGGGGCAAAGTCGGCGAGGAGGCTGCGGCGGCAGAGCGGGCAGGTGGAGTGCGAGAGCAGCCACGTGTCGATGCAGTCGACGTGGAACGCGTGGCTGCACTTGGGGAGGAGGCGGAGGCGGTCGTCGGCCTCGAACTCGCAGAGGCAGACGGCGCAGTCGAAGGGGTCCTTCCCGCCAGCGCCGACCACGGCGCCGTAGAGGAACACCGGCAGCGCGTCGATGAAGGACTGGTCGACGCCGGCATCGTGGAGGTGGAACAGCTGCTGGAGCTGCCCCTGGAACGCGGTGGCGTTCGCGTCGCCCCCGTACGCGTCGCCGGCGTCCCGCGGCGCCGGGCGGAGAAGGAACCGGACGAGGAGGTGCAGCAGGCCGGAGACGAAGAAGATGACGGCCAAGATCAGGATGATGAGGAGGACGCTGGGGCTGATCCTGCTCTGGAACCCCGCATCAGTGGACGCCGCCGCCGCCGCCGGTGGTGGCGGCGGCGAAAGCAACGGCGGGAGCGATAACGGCGGCGGCGGAGGCGGCGGGAGGTACGGGAGGGGGAGCTCCAGCGGCGACGTGGGCGGCAGCGCGGCGTAGTTGATGGTTGCATGCATGGTGTAGTGGCTCATGGCGCCGGGTCGGGGGGGGGGGGGGGGGGGGGGGGCGCCTGACCCGTGACTCGATCTGGAGAGCCAGGTAGCGGGGGGAAAAGAAGACAATTTGGAGGAGGTCAGCAGCAATGGTGGGAGTGCCGCCTGAATCGCGTGTCGTCTTCTTGTCTGTCGCCTCTTCTTGCGATGGAGACAGAAGCCAAGGAGGAAGAGGGGATCATCACTGGGAATCTTGTGTTCGATCCTTGTGTTGTAAAGAAGGGAAGAACAGAGGAACAAAGGCAGAGTTTGAACAGGCGCGGGTTTGGAGAGAGAGAGAGAGAGGTCAATGTTAGGAAAGAGATGGATCCTTAATGAGGGGAGAAAAAATTGGAGGGGGGAAGGATGGTGATGGTGAGGAGTAGAAAACGAAAATTATTTTTTTTGTCACCACTAACTGAAAGAAAATTAAAAGATCCCAGACAAAATTTTTGTGTTTTAAAAAAAATACTCCAGTATCTAAGATGTTATGATTTCAGCCTAATAATCAAGGTTTTCTAATTTGATCAAGTTTATAAAAAATGTACTATTACATTAACATCTACTTACAATACCAAATAAATGCAATATCAATACATATTCCAGGGCGGATTAAAAGAAATTGAATTGAAATTATAGAATTCTCCCTCCATACTCGAAAAAAATGTCGTTTTGAATAAGATTTGGGTCAAACATTGAAAATATAAATCATGAATAACTTTCAAATTATTTTTTTTGCGACTAACTTTCAAATTGTTAAGTTTCAAAATACAAAATCATAAAAATAAATTTGTCTTGAAAAATACTTTCATAAAAATATAAATATATAACTTTGCGATAAATATTTTTATAAAAATAAAAAATCAAAGTTAAGCTTTGGAGACCGTGTCGCTGTCCAAAAGAACATTCTTTTTTAGTATGAAGGGAGTAGGTATGATTCATGTGTGTAGCATTCAAGTTCTTTTAATCAAGGAAGATAATCGATGTTTGCTTGCATGTACAACTCTCCAGACTCAACTCCTTATTCCTATCCATTACTCATCATGAGCTTTAAAACACAAATACTCCACCTTTCTCTCTTATCCAGCCTAAAATAATATATCTCCTCTTGCTGTCACATTAGCCATCTCCCTCCTTCCCCATGCCCAGCGTCTTTTTCTCTAGACCTATATAATTGTTAACCATCTCCTCTCTCGTTAACATATCGTTGTCATTACCCTATGATTTTTTTTCTAACCCCACCAATAGCCCATATTTCCACTACTATCCCAAAAATGCCGGCCACTATCAACTTGATTTGTTGCCGCTGAGTTACCCTGTAAAATTGCTCGACTCCTATGAAAACACACTCGAACACTAACTCCAACCCCGAATCCTAACCTCAACTCTGGATTGATGTGTGCCGAGGAAAAAACAAAATTCAAGGTTGGAACTCATTACTCATTGGAACTAGTCATATCTTTTACTTTTATTGGAGTAAATCTTTTTTAGGCCAGTCTTAATAGGAGTGTTATCGACACAGTTACCTACACTGAAATCTTAAGAATTGTGCCACTGAAATGTCATCACTATGACACTCCTCTCACATTTCATGACACTTCTCTCTTCTCTCCTCATACTATTGATACATGTTAGCAAATTTAATGTCATTACACTCTTATGACATTTTCACTGAGATTGGCCTTAAGGAAACTCATTGGAGTAAATCTCAGAGACAGTACGTGACCATCTAAAACGGGACCATCAAGTTTACATCCCAGATCATCATGGAGGGGAGGAGGGAGTTCATTTCAAAACCTGTTGAGTTTAATGGAGACGCATGGCTGAGCAAGAGGGTAGGTTTGGGTAATTAGTGCGCCTGTACTATGCGTACAACTAGTAATGTCTGGGAACATATTGGCATGGTCGCATGGATGGTTAGATAGAAGTTGCATCTTCAAAAAAAAATCGCTCTTCGTTTAAAAAAATCACTCGTGTCGAGTGTAGATTTGTTCATCCTTTCGAAACAAAACCACTGCCTTGGGAGCCATAAACTAGTGCAAGTGGGACTCCTAACTGAGATGGTGTGTGGACTTTTTAACTACGGACAAAAGAGAAGAGAGATTAGAAGCACGTAGCACCAACACCGAGTTAGGAGAAGGCATGGTTAGTTGGATCTTTGGTAACCTAATTTTGACTTTGCAAGAACGTCTATCAGCAAGCGGCTCAAAGCCCAATTAAATCCCTCCTCACGGTTTATAATGCTGGGCAGCTGGGCCAAATTACTACTGATACCACTGCCAGTGGGCCCTGGTAATGACCGAGAGAGAGAGAGACGGGCCCCCACTGTGAGTGAATGCCACTAGGTTCATAGGTCAACTTGCTAGAGTCCGTAGCAGTGGAAGTGTAGAACCAGAACATGGTTCGAAATCTTTGTGGAAGCATACAAAAGGACAATGTGGTGGATCTAGTCTATACTCTATACAACTCTTCATTCACAGCATTCGGCAGGCTGGAGCTGGAGGCTGGAGCTGGAATAGTGTGAGAGAAAAATACTGTTGGGCTGGCTGGAGCTGGAGCTGGTGGCTGGAGTGGTGTGAGAGAAAACTACTGTAGCGCAGGAGGATACAAGACCAGCCGAACGCAGTGATTGAGGTCAAAGCTGCCAGTCATTTTTCAGCACAGGTTGAAAGTAGGCCCTATTTAATTGGTGAAAAATTGTTAATTTTGTTACTGCAGCACATTTCGTTGTTATTTGACAAATAATATTTAATTATAGACTAATTAGACTTAAAAGATTCATCTCGTGCTAATCAATTAGACTGTGTAATTAGTTATTTTTTAATTACATTTAATGTTCCATGCATGTGTCCGAACATTCGATGTAACAGGTATTGTAGAATTTTTTTTGAGAAGCCTAATTCTAGAGAATGCATGGTTGGATTAGCTAAAAATTATACCTGCAAATACTAGACAGTTACGCCATTCCCAACCTATAGTGCCTATAGGTGCTGTTTAAGAAAAAAAAACTACACATAAACACTACCTCCCTAATGCATAGTGTCTATGACAAATAAAGAAAATAAATCTCATCGAATTATCTCTTTTCTTATCTCACCCTATCACTCTTCTCTCTTTTTTGGTTCTTGTGTAGACATAGTGTTTTGTATGAAAAATTATGTCTATCTTTTTTCTCATTAACTCTCTTAGGGCAATCCCAATGGTGTATTGATGATGGTTTCTATCCTCATTAAATGACTTGCCACCTAAGCAAAATGTTGACATGACAACATAATTAATAAAGAAAGAGAACAAAATGTTGGCATGACAACATAATTAAGGAAGAAACCAAGTTTTCACCTCACTCAATGCACCAAGAAACTATAAAATCACCATTGGGGAGAAACCACTAGTTTCTAAGAGGTTCATGCTGGCTTGCTATTGGAGGAAGAAGATAGAGTTAGGGGAGAGAAAGAGAAAATATTTATTACTCGAAGACACTGTCATTGTGGAGGATAGTTTCTATAGATGATTTCTTGTGATATAAAAATTGTGTCAGTTTTTTTTATTGGGACTCCTCTTATCATGTCACCAAATTTTTTAAGTGACAGCCTCATTAATACTATCGACATCATTCTACTAGGAAACCCGGCCAACCTTTAATCGGACGGATGCATAGGGAGCCGGTCCAAGAATTTCCAGAGCTGGTGGTCTCATTTACAAGAACTATTTTCATTGAGCAACGAGTACTTTGCGCGCGCTTGCGCGCGCCTTGCGTGTTTTGCCATATAAGATAGTGAAATTGTTTTTTAAATTAAGTATTCTAAGTTGGATGTATCTAATCTTTGGCGAGCAAGAAGAAGCCGTTCAAAAATTTAGTATGGAATAGTAAAATTGTTTGGTAGGCTCTCGAGCATGCGGATATATTACATAAGGCAGTTGTAAGTAAGCAATGGTTATTGTTTTTTGAAGAACATCGACAGTTTGCGTACCGACGTAGGTATATACATACATACATACATATATTACATACATAGACATATGCATTAATATCAAAAGATGAGTCGTTTGAGCCTTGGGTGCGACACTGGATGTTATGTTGTTTGTAGGGGCAGGTCTGGATAGTTTTTTGAACTGCTATGAGCCTGCAAGTTGATAGATTGGTGTGAGTTTTGTTCTATTTCAAAAAAAAAATTTCTGAGAGCCATTTGCAGTCGGAATAAGTACCTGTTGCTTTAAGCTGCCAGTTCTTTGGCTCGAGATCTGGATCTGAAAGGATAAATAGGATTTAGATGTTAATGCACTCAGAATGGTTTGCTATACATGAAGGAGTAGACATGCTTTGTTGAGTAGTAAATTCACCTGCATAATAGTTGGCTCCGCTTCGTTTGGGTCGTCCTCGTCTGAAGTTTCTCCTGAATATGTGAAACCATGGAAGGTAGGCAAGTTCTTCATCCTTCTTTCATCTTCTATTTCAACTGTAGTGTTGATGCAGCTGTATATAAGAATACAGCTGCGTAGAAAGAAATATAATTTATTTCTTGAAGAGGGGAAAAAATGTAGCTGACCTTCGTACACAGCTCTGTTGCATTCCCTCACCATGTCTGAATTTACATCTTTTTCTGGATCTGGAAGGAAAGAGTTATGGATAAGATTTTAGGTATGATAAATACATTGCTGCAGTGGAGTAATAATAGTTAACTTTATTGCAAGATGTATTTTCGTTGTGCGGATATGTGTTGAGGTAAGGAGGTTGTAGCCAATCAGAGGAGTTCTTTTCTGGTACAGATAGCAAGCTGATTTTCATGGTAACAGGGAATGTATGTGTGCTGTTTCATAACCAGAACGGCATGGATATGAGAGGAAACCTATGATTGGGATGGAATTGACACTCAATGCAGTCCCTTCGACAGTACAAATTCCTATTTTTTTGTCCATGGCATAGGTTTCGATCTCACAATAGGGATCAAGCAATACAGAAAGGCTTTTTATGTGAAATACATGCTTTTTATGTGAAATGCATGGGGAGGTATACCATTGGAATAATAATGTCCATTGGAATAATAATTTGAAATTTTGAGGTTGTAAAAAAGCTGTAGAAAGGAAACTGCTCTGAGGCATGCTTTCTCATATGCATTGGAAGGATCTAAATATGTAGCTTCCCAGAAAAAAAGTTCATGGTGTGGTCCTATCAGCTCCAACTGCGGCAGTTCCAATTCGACACCACATAGTACCGTTGGGTCATCTGCAATCTCAGTGATAAGAGATGCATATTGTAAACGGCATTCGGAAACTGCAGCATGGAGGAGTGCAATTGGAGATGGTCCATTTACAAACATGGTGTTCTTGTGACAGTGCCAGGTGTTGCACCTCTCCTTTGTAGAGCTATTGCACAAAAGTTGTAGGAAAAAAGAGAAAGAAAAAAAAGAGAAACATAATCAAAGTAAAAAGAAAAGAATAGAAGTTACAAATGTGTATCAGAGAAAAAGGAATTAAAAGAGTAAATTAATGTAAACAGTAGGAAGTGAATACATGCAAATTTAGGATGTGGGCTCAGAGTAAGCAAAGGAAAAGAAAACGGAATTTCAAGTCTGAATGGGCACAGGGTTTCCAGGTTGGAAGCCAAAGCAAAGGAAGTAACAGTATATATGGTAAGATAATTTTAGTAAGTAAGATATTCACTTCAATTTTACTAATAACAATAGTTAGAACCACTGGAACCAGTTAGAGACACCATGCCTATTGTTATTGCCAATCCGTAAGTTTATATACAGTCATGGTGCACATATAAGCGTAGGGTATATAATTGTTTTCTACTTAATTTAAATTAGTCGTGAATCTGACAAGGGTTAAATGCACAAGCTGTAATGACTTGGACACTTCTATTTGAATCCATGGGGGTTGGAAAATTAAAGAACGCAGCAGGAATTATCAGGAAGAAGGCAAGAGTAGAAGTATATTACCAGCAATAATAAAGTCGATGTGGAAGGTGTGTCCAATTCAGTTGGAGCTTTTCATTCGTACAGGAGATTTCTTACTGTGTAGCAATGAGAGTAGAAATAAAAAAGTACCACACAATTAGTAATTAAACTGGGAAGATGGTGATGAATTGGTAATATGCGATCATTAGGTTTGCAGCTGGCACTCGAAGGAAAGAGAAGCAGGATATATTTTGTAATCTTGTTTTTTGAAGAATTGCTAGCATTCAAAGAGAAAGAAGAGTCGTGTTTGCCTTTATAATAATGAATGTAGATAATGTTTGGACCAATCCTGTTTAGTTATATTTGCAGGGAACAATCATCAGTATCTAACCAATTATGCGATGTGGAACGGCAATTAGACCAACCTGCATATTTAGGAAACAATTGGTAAATGTGGGAACTCAGTACGGAGACCTAATATGAAGTAGAACAGCAGGTAGGTAAGAAGCTAATGTGAAAGGCATTGGGATTGATTTAGGTGTAGCGGAGAACCTAACACGGCACATAGAGAATTAATTCAATCAGCAGCGGGAACCTAATGCGGCACCTAGGACATAATGCTAAATCATATTTGTATAGATCTATAATTATTTAAGAATAAAATACACCGGAGGTCCATCAACATGTAAAGAGGTATCATTTAAGTCCACTAACTTTGAAAATGTATTTTTGGGTACATAAACTTGTTAAGTCGTTCATCGCAGGTCCATACCTCTCCACATAAGCATGTAACGTTGACATGATATGCTAATTAGTCATTTCCTCTCTCAGTCCTCTCCTGCTTTCTCTATCTCCGTCTCAAGCATTTTATCGAGCATGTCTTGTGCAACCAGGTGAGCAGCTTCCTACGGTGGGCAAAGCAAGCCGTCACGCCACGCTCCAGCCGCATCCTCACTTCTTCCACGTCGAGGATGGCGCGGCCCATGGCGTCGCCCGTTGTACAGAGGCCAGCTTGCAGCGAGGCCATGGCGTGGATGTCCACGTCGGCGCCGGCACGGAAGGAAGGCAGCTGCGTTTGCGCCTAGCCTCACGGCGAGCTCGTTGGCAGGCACCATGTGCATGCGTTGCCACTCCTTCGCCGGTGTTGCCGCTCTGGATCCGGGCAATGCGCCGCGCGGCTGCTCCATCTCCTCCAGTGCCACCATCCTCCGGCCATGCCAGGTAGCTCGAACTCCTGGAATCTCTAGCCTCCGCGTGTGCGCCGCGCTCCGCCACGAGATCCTCTGCTGCCTCCACGTGGAACCGCTCCCGCAGAACCTCCACCGACGGCGCCGCCGCCACGACCATCGGCCTCTGGACCATGGCGTCCTCGCCGACTTCGTCCGTAGAATGGATCCGCCGCCACGGTGGCTAGCTGCCCGATTCTCCTCCTCCCGAGCTTTCCCACTGTGACACCTCCAGTGATTATCACTGTTTAAACATGCAATTAATGGGAAATGACAAGTTAACACCCCCCGATTTTCAAATTACTTAAAAGTCAAAAATCTGTTTAATTAAACCAAAAAGTCAACTCTCACACCTTAGCCCGAATGAACTTTTGCCCAAAACAAAAGGTGTAGAGTTTGACAAGGTAAACAACTTTCGTATTCAAAATTTTTCAAGTTACAACATGAAATTTGGAGAAAATACCGAAAAATAGTGGGTTAGGGGTTTTTTCATTTAAACTTGAATTCAAATTTTTAACTTTCAAATCATCGCTCAAACGAATTTTTGCCTGAAAGGAAAGTTGTAGGAAATTGAATTTTGAACAACTTTCGTGTTCAAAATTTTTCGAGTATCCATGGAACACTCGGCGACCTTCCCCTCCCCAGTCCCGTCGACGCCTACGGCACTCTGCTCCGTCGACGAGCACGCCGCAAGCGACGAACACTCGGCGACGCGCCGCGATGCCGCCGTGGCGCCCAAACGAGCCGGCCATGCCCTGCCTGAGCCGCTGACCGCGGCCAGCCTTCATTACTGCGTGCCACCGACGCCCCCAAACCCCCTCGCTGCGCCCTGACCACCATCAAGGCCGCTCGGCGAGCACGCCACCACACGCCGCGCACGCGCCGCCGCTCCCTTCTTCTACGCCCCTTCCTGCCGAACTCCCTCTCCCCACTTTGCTTCGCCACCCTGTGTTCCAGCTCCTCCCCTCTCCATTCCACCCCAAGCCAAGCCCCCACTCCCCTCCCCGCGTCCTGGAACGCCGCCGTGGCCACCATTGCCGCCGCCGAGCTCCACCCCATCGTGGAGCCCCCTCCCCCGCCCTTCCTCACCTCCAATGGATCCCCTAGCTAGCTTCTCCTCGCCGCCGTGAAGCTTCCCGACCCCTCGACCACCCCCCAGGCCACCAGAGCACCGCCGCCCGCTGTAGCCGCCGCCGCCGCTCCCTGTGCGCCGCTGGCGTGCCTGCTCCGGCCATCCCCGTCGACGACATCCCCCACCCACAGGTAGAGCTCGGTGAGCTCTCACCCCTGGACGCCATCCCCGCCGCCGGCGAGCCTCCTCCTCGCCGGGAAACACCCGCCGCCGCCTCCCCTGTCCCAGCTCCGGCCAAGGGCTTATGTGTGAGCCCCCATATTGTTCCAGGGGCCTAGATGCAAGTTTCCGTTTCTTTTTCTTTTCTTTTGAAAAACAGCAAACTTGTAAATTCGTTTAAAAATCGTAGAAAAATCAGAAAAATGCAAACTCAAATGTTCTGGAATCTTTGCAAAGAGATCTACAACTTTTGCTGCATGCACTTTTCATTTGCTCAATATTTTTTGCTTCATTTAAAATACAAAGAAAATATACCTTTTATTAGATCTAAAGTTACAAGCATGAGTTTTTAGTTAAATCCAACTGGACCAAAGGATTTTTGGTGAGGATAGATACATTAAATCATGAAAAATAGTTCCTGCACATGAAAAATTCTAATAATTTTCTAGGGGTTAAATTTGAGTATTTAACTATGTTGGTAAAAGATGAGGTTCTGTAACTTGCTATAACAGTCTGTGGAATTTGGTTTTGATCCATGCAGCTATACATTGTGCTATTTTTCATGCCTTGTGTAATACTTATTTAATTCTGAAATTTTTACAGTAGACTTACCATAAGTTTAGGAGAGTTCAGTAAAATTTTTAGCATTTTTACTTGTAGTATTTGTTATGTATAAATGAATCTTAATCCTAGCAGTGGCTGTTTAATGCATTTTTAATAATTAGTATGCTCAGTGAAAATAGCAGAAAATTTTATGGCAAGTTTTTAATTAATTAATTGACGCTCCATAAAAATTTCATCTTCAGAAGCTATACCCATCAGCTGTTTTAAATATTCCATGCTTGCACTTGAAAATAACTTTTCTAAAAATAACAAAACCCCCACTTACTTAATAAGAAATAGTTAATCTAGATAATACTCTATAAATGATTGCCCAAGGAGATGTAAGGAAAATATTTTATAACTCTATAGCGAATAAAATTATGTTGTTACCATCACCACAACTCACGCATATGCATTCGTGTAGATTTGACTACTCTCGCCGACGGTACATACGAGCTGGTGCCGGAGTCCGAGAGTGAGCAGCATGAAGCTCAAGTTAACCTAACAGAAATCACTGAAGACCTGAACCAGAGTTCAGAAGAGCCCAAGGCTAGCTCCGCTCAGGAAGGCAAGCCCCGGAGCATGTCCTACCTATTTTAAATTTATGCAACTGTTTATATCCCTATTTTATTTGTGCATTTAAGTTGTAGGAATTGTTTGGAACCTTAGTTGCATGATCCTAGGTACCTATGCTTGAACACTAGTATGTGTAGGTCGCTAGTTGGCTATGCTAATGGTTCGGTAGAAGTCGAGTGATTGCCTGTCACTCGCGAGCTCATAGGAGTTGAATGCTTACTACACACTGCAATATAAGGTTTACGGGCGGGGTTGTGGTACTTGTGATACCCCATCTGTTTAGTGAAAATGGATAAGGCCGCGGTGTGTGGTAGTGGTGGTTAAGCTTTTGAACGTATTAACCACATGCCGAGAATATGGTAATCGGTAAGCTTAAGTACTTGATGGAACCGGCCGTGGAACATACTCCCCACTGTCTGGTCTTTGGTCACGCACGGGTGCAGGGCACCCTAAGGCAGTGGGCATGTTCCATGCCCGGGGAAAAAGGGGAAAAGTCACGTGGGTGATTTCATTCCCATGCGTGTGTTTAGGTCCGCCTGGCCAGGTTAACAAATTCGATTCGAATCGTCCGTCTCTCACGGATATTGAGACTGCTTAACCCTTTTGCCACATAGAGTAAGAAGTGGAACAATGATGATGAGAAATATGGTTGAATGATGAAAAATAATTGTTTTTCATCATGTATGTTTTTGGATAGATGCTAATGTAGAATGGTTAATCAAACTAGAACTTGAAAGCTAAAATCGGAAAATAAGGACTTACTCTTTATTGCTTTTCGGCAAAAACAAACCCCTCAAGCCAAAAGCCTTTAATGTCTAGTTAGAGGGTTAATTATATCCTAGTCGGGTAAGCCTTGCTGAGTATTAGAATACTCAGCCTTGCTTGTGGCTTCACTTTATTTCAGGTGAAACGTTCGAAGATCAGATAGCTAGTTTGACCTAGCCGTGTGTTTTACCTCCTGGTTGGTCGGTGGAGTGGGATACCACTCCGGCTAACGATGACAATGCCGAGTGATGTCATGTACGGGCTTCATCATGACATCATGTATCGTCGTTTAGAACTCGTTTTATTTCCGCTACAGTTGAACTCTGATCTACTGTCAATTTGAACTTCAAGTACCTTTCGGAGATTTCGAACTTGGTTTGTAATAATTAAGTTAAGACTCTGTAATGTAATGTATCTGTGAAGTGTTGTACTCTCTGGACTCACCTTCGTGTGGGTTGCATGTAAGCTTTGGGTTCGATCGACGCTCGGGTGGATTCTTCGGGACTTTACCCGACAGCCCCGCCGGATTACTCCGTTTGAAGTGCGTGTTAGCCGGGATTTCCTTTAAGGTGATGGTTAGCGCACTTGAGCTGGATTAATTTGGGCGGTACTGCCATAGCTGGTATTAGAGCCGAACAAAGCGCACACCCGAGAGTGCGACTAAATTTCAAAAGTTTTTCTTAAAACTTAGCCACACAATCGCGTTCGAAAAATACGTTGGTTCGCTAAGGATCGTGCATAGTACGTAAAGCCCTAGGGAAAAATTATGGGAGTTATTAGGTGGCTATCTAACTTATGGTTTATTTATGACTGACTTCCAGCACGTTTCTTTCTGTACTTTAAATTCAGTACTTTACATTATGTAACGATGCACCTACG
This sequence comes from Panicum virgatum, assembly GCF_016808335.1. NCBI lineage: Eukaryota > Viridiplantae > Streptophyta > Magnoliopsida > Poales > Poaceae > Panicum > Panicum virgatum. The sequence continues at coordinate 37,952,695 of NC_053141.1, read as the reverse complement.
CTAAGGTAAGATGGTAAGGATCCTCAGTCAACTGAGAGAGTTTGACCTTCCCGTCGGTGATGCGAGCCGAACGCTGCCCTCAAGCAGTGGCTTACTTGAGGTGCTGCCAATATACCAACTATTAGTTGGCTATATTGGGAGTAAAGTATACTCAGTCAGCTGAGAGAGTCTGACCTTCCCGTCGGTGATGCGAACCGAACGCTGCGCTCAAGCAGTGTCCTACTTGAGCTGCTGCCAATATACCGACCATCAGTCGATTATATTGGGAGTAAAAGAAACCGTGAATACGTCACCTTGGTAGCGTATGAGCGCTGTCCATGCAGTGTTGGACGTATGGATGCCGCTTCTATAGTGAGCGGTAATTTATGGGGACGCTTTCATGTGTGCTGGCATGAAAGGTTCAATGAATATATATCTGTCATTTTTCTGCAGGTACACTAACCGCGATTACGTAAGTTAAGAACGGTTAGAACTCGGCTAGAAATATATATATATATAAGGAGAGACGTAAATTGTGCCATGCCACCGGTGCTAACCCCGTAAGTCCAAAGCTATTTGGCAATTGTTTTTCCTTGGGAGGACGAATAGGTCGTGCATGCATCATGCTCATAAAATTGAAAGCCAATGAAAATAGATGTGGGTTAGTCGGGAATGATAAGGTTTGCACGTGAGCACGGTTCATCTTCTCTCAATTAAGGTCTATCTAGAAATCTGTCATTTTCTGCTATATACTGGAAGATGAATTTATTTGACATAGTAGATGACTTTATTTGTAGAAGTGCCAGTGGATAATTTTGCTCCAAAACTTTTCTACTAGCTTCTGTTTAAATCTAAGAATTTTTCAACTAGTATACAGTGGGGTACACTAGAAACTTTGGCACCCTGTTTTTCTGTCAGCTTTGAGCACTTGGGTTGCACGAATTTTTAGGCCTTCCTAGAGATGTTTTATGCAGATGTGTTCAACACAAAACTTGTGACAAATTTACTCACCGATCTTCTGTAAAAATTTGGTAATTTTAGGCTTAGTAGTTTGTCCTCAGCACTCAGTTTACTAGCTCTCTGGTCACTGAAAATTCTGGGCAGAAAGAAAACACTAAGGACAAGACCTTCTTAGGCTCTGATCTAGCTCTTGAGTTGACTAACAAAGTTGTGCCTAAGAATCTTAGGAATATTCTTGTAAATTTTGTGAATTTTTAGAGCTCTGTGCTTTCAGTTATACTCGTTTTCGTGCACTACCCAAAATCTGTTTTGACCTTCACTCACTTGTGCACATCTTTTGTACAGATGGCTGCCCCTGCTCTCCTGGTGTTTGATGAGGATGGGCGTGCACACTCCGATTGCACACACTGGCAGGGTTTTCCCTCCATTCTTTGGGAAGTGATGCGCGATGCCGGATATCCCAGTCCCCCGCGCTATGTGGGCGAGGAGTTCCATGAGATGGGAGTTGCGCGCTGTCGCGTGCGCATGACTCATGTTCCCCACCCTTTTCCCGCTCACGGGCTTCCTTGGAGCTGGAGGTAGTTGGACACCGTCTGGTTGAAACTTGGGAAATTGCAGCCATGACAGCGCTCAAAAAGTTTTGCGAAAATAATTATGCAGCTGTCACTCTAGCCCCTATTGGCCTCTTCCCAGCAGAGCAGCCCAATGACCCTAACTGGCTTAGTCGGGTCGGACACACTGGGTACCTTCAGCAAAACAGAGCTGCAGAGACTATCTCCATGTCAGTGAAGTGCATGAATGCACTCTACCGCTTGCAGACCTTACAGGCCAAAGCCATGGCCCAGATCATTGCTTCTGCACGGACCAGCCATGAGATAGTGATTGCTAAGAACAAGCAGATCAGGGATCTTGATGCCCATGTTGGCCAACTTGAGGGCCTAGTTGAGGAGCGTGATGTTCTCTTGGACGGGAGGGACGCTGACTTTGCACTTCTGGAGCAGCAGTTCACCGCCCAACAGGTTCAGCTGAATGATGCCTTGGATCACATTGAGATGTTGGAGGCTCAGCAGGCCCAGCCCGAGGCCATGGAGGAGGAGCCCCAGGAGGTTCAGGGTATCTCAGGACTTGACACTACGCCTGGAGTGCCCCTGCCACCACTTCCGGGAGATCACTCACCAGTGAGGAGCGAGTCTTCAGTCAACAACCTGGACGACTTTTAGATGATGTCTTAAGTAGTCTTTCGCTCATACTCCTCTATAGGGTAGCCTAACTTTTGGATGGTGATGTAATAGGCTATCTAAGAGTTGAGTACCTTGCTTTTGTAATGAGTGCCACTAATATGTAAAAGTATCTTAATCGCTTAGGCCTTGGCTAAGAACTTGATGGATGGTTGTAATGGTTTGATTGCAGTTGAATCTATCACTGCAGAAACTTGCCTAAATTTTTATCCATGTTTCCTTGCATTTCTGGGCTGTGTGTTGAATACAAAAGTTGTTTTGAATTTCATGATCTAGGTGCTCACAAAAATTCAGCATCATTAGACTTTTGTGACAAAAGTTATGGCCCGAACAGTGTACCTCAGCATGCTGAAAAGCAGACTGGACAGAGAGGCAGAAATTGCATTTTTCGCCCACCTTAACTGTCGATTTAGCCTTGGAGTTGAATACCAAAGTTGTAGTATGATAAATTATCTATTTTCTGTAAAAATTTGGGCGCATTTCGATGAACATAGTGTAAGTTATGGATTTTCTTGTAACGAACCGCGTTACTGTCCCTGTTGTTATCATACTCATTCCAGTTCTACTTTTCCGCGCTTACCCTTCTGTACTTTGGGGAAGTCATATGTCACCATACTAATGAGAGAATTTGCCGTTCCAGATGGTGGGAGCGACACGTGGCAACCCTGAGGGTTTTGGGAACGCGAATGGTAGCAGATCGCAGCAGCCGCCACCACCGCCACCCAACTTTGCGGAATATCTGGCCGCCCAAACCGAGTTACTCTGTCAACTCGTCCAGGGACAGCAACAACAGCTCCCTCTGTTCAACAAGACAGAAGAGCCACTGGATGCGGATGCTTGGATTCGCACAATCGAGTCCAAGTTTTCACTACTTCTGGTGCCATGCTCAAAGCAAAACAAGGCTCGTTTTGCCGCGCAACAGCTTCGCGGTTCGGCGCGTCTTTGGTGGGATAGCTACCTTGGCATGCTCCCAGCTGATCACCTTGTCACTTGGGATAAATTCAAGACTGCATTCAAGGGTCACCATATTCCAGAAGGACTCATGGAAAGGAAGCTGAATGAATTCCTGGCTCTTACTCAAGGGACACGTACAGTTCTCCAATATGCCCAAGCTTTCAACAATCTCTGTCAGTATGCAGGCTATCATGCTGACACCGATGCTAAGAAGAGTGATCGTTTTCGTAGAGGCTTAAATACCAAGCTCAAGGAACGTCTACACCCCATTAAGGTCGACACATACAATGAGCTGGTTAATCTAGCACTCACTCAAGAAGACTGTATCATGGCTCACCGTGCTGAGAAAAAGAGGAAAGCGCTAGCTGGACCCTCTAGTGCGCAGCCACAAAGGTATCGCGTAGTGCAGAATGTTGCACCTCAGATTCCTCATAAAGCCCCTCAGCCAGGGCGTTGGGTTATCAGGCCCCCACTGCAGCAGAGCGTTGCACGTTTCCCTGTTCCTCAGTTAACTGGCCCAAGGCAAACTGCTCCACAGCCAGCCCGTCCAAGTGAGGGAAATCGTTGCTTCAATTGTGGGAGCTCAACTCATTTCGCCCGAGAGTGCCCGCAACCCAAGTGACAAAACCAGGGCCAAGGCTTTAATCAGAACAACAAGAACAAGGGCAGAAGGCAGACTATTCAGGTCAGGCAAGGGCGCATCAATTTCACCACTCTTGCAGAACTTCCTGAGGGCGCACCAGTGATGACGGGTACATTTTCTATCCACAACAAGCCTGCAGTTATATTATTTGATTCTGGTGCATCACATAGCTTCATTGGTGCAAAAGTGGGTTTGGATTTTATTCACACGAAAGGGTCATACATGATATCAACCCCAGGGTGTAATTGCTTCAAACTAAATAATACGACTTGTGCCAATCAAGTTGGGTAGCCTAATCATCAACACCAACCTTATACTCCTACCACTTGAGGGTATAGATATCATCTTGGGGATGAACTGGATGACTCAGCATGGGGTTATAATAGATATTCCCGCCAGAGCTGTTGAACTAAATTCACCAAAATATGGAGCCACTACTCTCTATTTACCATTCCGAGAGTGTGTCAATTCTTGTGAATTTGCCATGAGCGCATCCAGACTAGAAGAAATTCCTGTGGTATGCGAGTATACCGATGTTTTTCCGGATGACTTGCCAGGAATGCCACCAGATAGAGAGACCGAGTTCATTATTGAACTATAGCCAGGCACTGCCCCTATCTCAAAGCGATCGTATAGAATGCCACCTAAGGAGTTGTGTTGATGCTCCTTAGCGCCCCCGATTTATATACCGCAAGCGCACGGTTTCATGTAGCTTTTTCCTTAGAGTATTCCCCCAAGGTTTATCAATCCACGGAACCAAAGAGACAAGAAACAATCTACTAACATAGAGATTCCTTTGTGTTGAGATGGTGAAAACGAATCTAATCTACTAAAAACACGACAAACACCGAAGGTAGCAAGAGAAAGTTAGAGATAACCAATCTAGATCACCTAGATCATGCATATGTTGTAGTTCCAGTTAGATGAAGTGAAGTAAGATAGATGTGAATCTCAATGAAAAGTATCTTTAAACTCAAAATCTCCAATCCGATCCCTCGATACCCCACCTACTTAGTAGCAACGGCCTGTCACGACGCCACCCCTTTCAACAAAGATACCCTGAAGCAAGTCGAACCCCCTTTGGTAGTTCCGCCATGAACCTCTAGCCACCATGACTACAAGATCATACTAAGTGATCTATCTCGATAATAGATCTAGGATGAAGCGAACCCAAAGAAAAGAACGAAATCAAAAGAGAGAACATGGTCGCTAAACATTCGGAATCACAAATAACTTCACCATGAATGATAGTACATCACAAGATCACAACCGGGGCCCTACCTTGATCTTGATGATCCTAGCTCCAGAACTCCGAAGTGGTCTTCCTTGCAAGGTTCCCACGTCGGCTAGGGCGAACCCTAGACAACTAGCACGACCATCGGCTCTCCGAGAGGTGTCCCTCTATCTTCTCTGCTCCTTGGCGTCGTCTCCCGAATTGATCTCTGTGTGAACCTTGGGGAGGGGTCTTTAAATAGCCTCAGGGAACCCTCGGTCAAAGGGGAGGTCGAACCGACCTAAAAAAGGGCTGGGCCGGCTGGCCCAATGAGCCTAGGCCGGCCGGCCTGGCACTTTCCTTCGCCGGCTCGTGTTCATCTTTCTCCCCAAGTCTCCTGAAATCTTCTAGAGTTTATGTATTTCACGATTGCACCCCTTTAGACGTCGTTATCTTCGAGATTTCTTCGAGGAGAAGGATAGGATGGAAAATCCTTCCTTAAATATCTCTTTGCTTTGCTTAGCCCCGAAGTATCTTGATCTTATCTTGTGGGCTTTGTCTTTTGGGCTTCATTGGAGGGTGGATGTGCATGAACGGGCCTCTAATCATCATGGCCTTCGATCCTTTGTTCGGGCTTTGGCCTTCGTCTTTCTTCGTGTCATCGCGTGATCGTGGGCCTCGCCATTTCATGCTCCAAATTTGGTCAAAAACCTGCAAAAACGAAGTACCTCCAAAATATATGTGCAAACGTGAAAACGACCAATAATTGGGCCGATGTTAGGATGGTTAGTGATTTTGATATTAAATTCATGCCATTATCAAAGTTAAACAGGGGATAAAATGGATACTTAAGGAGCGCCAACATTCCCACCATGCTTAAACCTTGCTCATCCTCGAGTAAGTCTTTGATAAAAATCAGCGCTGCCTTTCAGTGTCCAATCCCTGCACTTGATCATACACGAGAAAACACAATGCTCCCAAAAAAAATATTTTTCAATTAATAGTTCAAGTTGTAATCAGCTTTTTCAATGTGGAAGGTAGATACAAGTTAAATGCTTCCCCACAATTATTAAGCACATGCTCTCAAAATTAAACAAGTCTCAGAATTAAGAAAGTAGGCTCCATAAGTAATGCTAAACCAAGATCAATAATTTAAACCTCATTGCAATTTGCTCATGGAAACTCTCAGCTCATCTTGTCTCTCAAACTTGCTAGAACTACCTCCTTTCTTTCTCTCATATGTATGTGTGAGGCTTTATTTGGAGCTCTGGAAAGGTTAGTCCTAACAAAAGATATTATAATCAAGATATTATTAAAATAAGAAATACTTCTTATGGATTTACCGAGACTCGTCAAAAGAACTATTGGAAAATAATTTCTTTGTGGAGAGGGAGAGAATGGAACACACACTTTAGATGGTGGACATGTGCAAATGGCAACGGTTGATCCCAAGGCACAACTGAAGTCCTTGTTATCGGATTGCACATGGTTGGAATAATTGAGTATAGAATAATCTTCAAAGTACCTGGAGTTTAATGAAGCAAACGGAACCGAGGAGCTTTTCATCATCATTCTTTTTTTTTCTTTTCTCTCTTCCTCTTTTTTTTCTTTCTTTCTTTTTGCTCCTCAGAACCATTGGCAACACAATGCACTTACTCCACCTCCCCCCATGCTTGAACATTTGCTTGTCCCCAAGCAATGAAGTGATGATAACTTAATGGAGTGAGTGCACAAAACCTTTATCAATTCTCTGGACTCAACTTTGGAATTCAATGGAGCATCTCCTCGTGAAAGATTGAAGCCAACAGAGGAGGAAAAGGGGCAGGCCGGTCGGCCTAGGGGTGTTGAGCCGGCCGGCCTACTGCCTGTAGGCCTCCACTTCTTCGGATTTTTCTTCTGCGAACTCTTTGATGCTTCCCAAGTTTATGTTTTACTGAATTTTACTCTTGATTCCACTGTTTTGCCGTCGAAACAAATATATACTCAATATATAGGTTGTGGTCAAGGAGGTGTTTCACAAAAAGATGTTTTTGGTTAGGGGTGGATATCCAGCAAGGTTTGCGATGTTCCCTGTATAGAAACTCACAATGCATGGATAGAATGGCTAGCAAAAGAGAGGTACGCAAAAATACGGAATGGTCAGCTTCTTAGTCTCGTACCAAAGAAGATAAATCCTAAATTAATGCACCTGAAAATAATTCTTGCTCTATAGTTTGTTATGATGTATCATTTAGGCTTGTAGAAGGGTAGAGCAATTGCAAAAGGTATCATTGACAAGGTTAGCTTAGAATTAAATCCAAATTAAATTTTCCTTGACAAGCTTAACTAAGAGAGCAAGAATAAAAGATATGGGTCTTAATTTATCATAACCTCCACAATTGAATTAGCTGGCATTTAATTACTTTTCAGATCATGTTAGAGAGAGCATTAGTTTAATCATGCATAAACCAAGCACAAGAAAGTAGACAAAGCGGCAACGATCATCATATTTTATCATGGCATAAACTTTCTATCATCATTAGTAACCATAACATTAAAGCGTAGGTGATGCATTTATTTATCATGGTGATGAAAGCAAAAGAAAACAAATTACACACATGCTGAAATAAATAAAACAATAAATTGCTACGCACACATAAGCTTGCACACATATTGAAAATAAATGAAAAGAAATAGAAAATCCAAACCACACGTGTGAGCATTTTATTCATGGTCTTGCCGTCGATCAATCTCCTTGATTGGCTCTTGCATTGTACCCTTGGTCATAATACTGCTGAAATGCTCCTCCATTAAATTGTTCCGGTGATGACAGGCCTAGAAGTCCCATTTGATATGCAATTCCTGCAGTTCCATCTTCTAATTGTGTTGTATGCCTCCGGATGGCATCTATATCTTCCATGTTTCTTCTCGTATAGGCACCCATGATTCTCATTCCTTGTTCCGGTTGAGGGAGGTCAAAATATTGTGCTCCAAATGACGGGTTGGGCATCTCTCCTTGATATGACGAGAGTGGGTAGCTGTAGTTGCTAAACGGTGGGGGTGCCGCCGCAGCGTACCCCCATGCTTGTTGTTGGCTTCCTTTCTATTGACTCGTCCATCCTTGCGGGTATCCCTGTCCACTTGATGCACCTTGAAATTCATTCCTCCAATAAGCGGAACTCGTCGGTGGAAGGTTTACTTCCAAGTCTTCTTGTTGTGCCGATGCCGATGTCCTTTCAATTAACCTTCCTCTTTTTGATTTCTTCACCTTTTTTTCCAATATTCTCAACTCGCCAATCGGTCCTCCCTCTTGCAAATAATTTCAGCCTTTGATCGGAGAGGGAAATATCCATCTCAGAAATAGTAAATCCCTTCTTTTCATCCCCTCCGATATAATGGCCTTGCCTCAAATGATCAATCCCAATATCTCTTCCCGGGACATAAAATTTTTGGATCACTCGTAACCTCGGATTCATGGTTTAGGCTATCATTGTGAGATAACATCCCGAACCAACTTCTCCTGTGCTGGATGATGCTTCACAAAGCCACCTTTCAACCATGATGTTGGTGGGATCAATTACTTGCTTCTTCACCAATGCAGCATACCTCCAATTTAATTCTTGGTCGGTGACCTTCGATTCTCTCATCCTCCCGAGAATTCTCTTGCTCAACCAAGAGTGGAATATTTGGAGGGTCACATTACTTATATTTTCCCTTTGGCGGTTGACATCTTTTGCTATTTTTGTCCAAAATTCATCAAGCTCTCCATCTTCAACTTGCACCATTTCATATGCATCTCTTTTGAATCCGAACAAGCTTCCTATTTCTCCATAGGTGATTACTTTCTCTTTATTCTTGAGCCTAAATTTCAGACATGGAACTTCTTCATCATCCACCACTTCCGTTGATTTTTCTAATGTCATGAACATCTCAAGAGCCACTTCTTCTTGCATATCAACCGTGACACCGTCGGAAAATAACTTCCAACCGATGTTCTCCAAGAGCTCATAGATGTCATGATGAAATCCCAGCTTCACCAATGCTTCATCATCAAAATCATAATTTGCTCGTAGTCTTCCCTTCATGAACTTGAACCTTTCTTCTTCTTCCTTCGACAAGATAATAAACTCATATTCTGAATTCTTGGGCTTGTATGGCGGTGGTGCGGATGACCTTGTCGAACACCGTGGAGGAGGTGGCATCCCTTCGGTGAATCTCATGGAGGAGCTTCTCGGGTCTCTCATCCAACCAAGGAGCAGCATGTCGCTCCTCGGTGCGGGGTTGTCTTCCTCCATGCTCCGCGGAGACTCGGAGACCGAGTGCCTCCGCGAAGAACTTGCCGATGCGTCGGATGTTGATGAACGCGTCCTTCTCCTCCCGGCGATGAACTTCATGAGGCCACTCATGGTGACTCCTTGCTGCACACACTCAAAAACAAACACACCGGGGGTTTCTTGCCGGCGGGAGAACAATATATTGAAGAGTGGAACAAACTAGGAATTGTGGTGTATTTTCTGAGATTTTTGGAGTAGATTTTGGTGGACTAATTTTTCAGGGCTCTAACTGAAGTTTCTGGGTGAAGAACTTGAAGAACATAAGCAAGGAAATGAGTGAGGAGTATACCTGCCAAAGGGGAGCAGCAGAGGGATTAAATAGGGGCCAGGCCGGCCGGCCTAGGGCCTTGGGGCCGGCCGGCCTAGGGCATTTCTGGCCCTCCTTCACTTCATTTTTGTCTGGTGGCTTCTTGGTGCAATTATTCGCTTCTGTCCAGTACATCTTGCATGCTTTGCACTGTCCAAATCCCGTGAACCACTCCTTCTTTGCCTTTGATGTCCACTTGCAACATTATTTCTCCACTTTGTGTCATTCACCTTGTCCCATGCTTAATCATTCATCACATGGTGCTATCTTTGCTGGAAATCACATGTCCTTCCATGCATGGCTGCTCCCTCCTTTGAATTATTTGCATGTGGTGGTAGGTAGAGAGCACTACTCTTTCCCGTGAACTCACTTTGATCAATGGATGTTAATCAAGCACATAAACCATTTCCAAATCATGCTTAGATGTTTAATCCTCCTCTAACTTCGAAATTTCAGAATTGACTCAAAGCATGCAATGAGTTTAAATGAATAATTAGAGGGGAATTGAAACATCTTTACATTTGTAAGTCAAAAAATATTTCCCGACTACATTAATTTTAGTTGCACCGGAACCGTTCATTTTCATGAATTGATAGCGAACAATCTCGAATTCAACCGTGGGTCTTGGGTTTAGGTTCTAATTTTTGCCAAAATGAGAGAGAGAATTTTGAAAAAAAGGATAATTAAGGTTAGGAAAATTCTAGTCCTATGGTAATGAAACTGAAAATTCTCTCTATGATTGTGCGAACCTACGCATCAAGAATTTAAGTAATATAAACATAGCGCGGCTCTACTCGTGTGTGTTTTATCTCAACTTGGTATGGCCATCATGGACAGGACGGTCGCCAAAAATGGGTATGGAATTTTGGATGTGGCTTTCTCAAGAAGAGGCAAATAAATCATAGGATGGCTCATGTCATTGGGTTAAAATAAGAGATAACATCGGAATGACTGAGCGAATAAAATCCAAATCGAATTGTTTGACCGAACTACCAATTGTTCAAAAGTATATCATGTTCTTGCGTAGCAAAATTCTCGACTCACTTACCTAAACCTTTCGCGGGTTGTCCTCTCGGCAGCTTATTCTTGACTCGACGAACGGGTTGCCTCCCGCAAAGCGCTTCGTTTATAGTCTATAGCTAGACTTTCTTCTTCTTCACTTCGGACCAACGCTCGGTGATGGCGCTGCAGTCTTGGGTACCCACTTCCGCACAATCCTTGGTGCGGGTTTGTCTTCTACGTTAGTCATCTTTTTGGTCTTCACAGGCGGGCTTTTAGCTTTCTTCTTGACGGGTGCAACGATCTTTTTTGTCGCGATGGACGCGACGACTTCTATCTCCTTCTTCGCTTCCTTCTTGTTTGGCTCCTCTTCCTTCTTTGGCTTCTCCTCTGTGACACGGCGGTGAGGCGGAACATATTTGACATTGATCATGTTGCATACCTCGAGGCGTGGACGAAACTTGAATCCGCTTGTGGTGCCATTGTTGTCGAACTTTATCGCCCCCTTGCCAACGTCGATGTTTGCCCTTGCGGTCTTGAGGAAAGGCCTCCCAAGTATGAGAGGCGCCTTGCTTCCTTCTCCCATATCGAGAATCACAAACTCAACGGGGACTAAGTGTTCTCCAATCTTCACGAGCACGTCTTCGGCGATTCCCAAAGGATAGCGAACGGAATTGTCCGCTAACTCTAGGCACATGGCGGTGGGCTCCGGCTCCGGAAAGCGTAGCTTCTCGAAGACATTCTTGGGCATGACGCTCACACTTGCACCGAGATCACAAAGTGCTCTTTCGAACATAAGAGATCCAATGGAACACGGGATGGTAGGACATCCGGGGTCTCTCTTCTTTTCAGGAGCTTCATTAGCGATTGCCGCGCTACATTCCTCGGTTAGCTCGACAGTGCTTGGCGGTATCTCGCGCTTGTTTCCCATGATGTTTTAAGTAGCGAGAATACGTCGGAACTTGTAGAGTGTCCAAGAGCGGCATATTGATGCTCAACCTGCGTACCATGTCAACAAATTTGTTGAATTGCTCATCTTCATGTTTACCTTTGCGGTATCGTGGCCTTGGCGGTAGAATCTTGGTGTCTATGTCATCTAGCTCAAACTCCGGCTCTTCGGTGACTATCTCTGGAATAGGAGTAGGTGCCTTCTCCTTGATGATGGTCTCCACTTCAACTCTTGGCTTAGGCTTCCTTGCTCCCGCCGCATGTTCAGGTTCTTCGGTCTCCTTTCCCGAGCGAGTTTGAATTGCCTTAGTCGTCTCCGGACTTTGAGGTTGTCCGAGCAATTTTCCTTCGTTGCTAGATAGGCGTCCGGCGAGCTGGGCTACTTGTGTTTCTAGCATCTTCATCATGTTGAGCACTTGAAGGTTAGAGCTCCCGACCTCCGTCACCTTGCCATCAATGTTCTCCAAAATCTTGTCCATAGCCTTGAACTTGGTGACGGTGTCCTTGTTGATCTTGCCTTGCTCCTCCATGAACTCCTTCAATTGTATACGAAGAGGCACCAAGTTTTGAATGGAAGAGCTTGCATTAAATTGGGGTCTACCTTGCCCGTAGCGGAAGTTGGTTGGCGGAATCCATTCTCCCTTCTTCATGTAGTCGAGCATCTTGGCTTCCTCCGGGCAATTCTTTTGTACATGGCCGTACTCTCCACATTCTTCATATGTAGACCTCGCTTCGGCCGCCTTCAAATCAATAGCTTGGGCTTCTCTCTTTTCCACTTCCATCTTCTCCAACATTCTCATGAGCGAGTCGATCTTCCCTTCTAGCACTTCTTCGCGTTCCACTTGTAATACACTCTTCGCGGCGCCCACGGATTGGAGTGGTTGTAGGCACCCCGATGATGCCCATGCGTCATTGTCCGCCACCTTCTTAAATAGCTTGAAAACTTGAGTAGGCGTGAGCTCAATGATAGAACCTCCGGCCGATGCGTCAATGATCCCCCTTGATGCAGTAGTGAGGCCTTGATAGAACTTCTGGACCACATCCTCCCATGAAAACTTGTGATGAGGTACGGCGCGGATGTAGTCATTGAAGCGCTCATAGGCTTACGCAATAGTCTCCGTCGGGGATTGCGCGAATGTTGCAATCCTGTTGCGCAGAACCTGGGTCTTGCCCGGCGAGTAGAACTCTGTCATGAATTCTTTCATCAAGTACTCCCAATTTTGCACCGTGCGCGGTGGTAGAGAATAAAACCATTGCAGCGCTCTCCCAAGTAGAGAGAACGGAAAGAGCCTCGCTCTTATTTGATCTTAAGTCATCCCTTGTATGTCGAAGGTGCGGCATAGTTGGAGGAACGCTTGAAGATGTAGATTAGCGTCTTCTTTTCCAGTGAAGGGCGAGCTTTGCACCATCCCTATGATTGAAGTCTTGATCTCGAACGGAACTCCGATGTTGTCGAGATTTTGGATCGGCAAGTCCCGAACGTCCGGAGTGCATAGCTCTCCGATTGTACGCTCCAGCTCCGGTAGCGCCATCCCTTGGTGAAGTGGCGCCTCCTTTGGACTTGTTGGTGGAGTTGCTTGAGGTGAAGACGATGAATCGTCAGCTTCAACTTTTGGATCTACTAGTTCCGGCTTCCTTGATCGTGCTTCTCGTCTCCTTTGCCTGTAAATTTTTTCTAGATCATCCACAAAATTTTCGGGTTTGTTGGAGAGGCTCCCGTCCTTCTCCTGTTAGGGGTTAGTGAAAAAGAAAAATATATACGAGATCTAAAAGATGAATATACAAGATCTAAAACATAAAAGAAAAATAAATCAAAATAAAGAAAACTCTAGATTAGATTGATTTTCGTGGAATAGATCCGTTTTTTTTTGTTATTTAGTTAGCTCAGAAAAATAAGAGATCTAAAAAAAGTCAAAAAGAAAAATCAAGAAATATTTACGAATGCAAGTAAGATTGGATCTTAAATCGATGGTTCCCCGGCAACGGCGCCAGAAAAGCTTGTTGACGCTCCTTAGCGCCCCCGATTTATATACCGCAAGCGCACGGTTTCATGTAGCTTTTCCCTTAGAGTATTCCCCCAAAGTTTATCAATCCACGGAACCAAAGACACAAGAAACAATCTACTAGCATAGAGATTCCTTTGTGTTGAGATGGTGAAAACGAATCTAATCTACTAAAAACATGACAAACACCGAAGGTAGTAAGAGAAAGTTAGAGATAACCAATCTAAATCACCTAGATCATGCATATGTTGTAGTTCCAGCTAGATGAAGTGAAGTAAGATAGATGTGAATCTCAATGAAAAGCATCTTTAAACTCAAAATCTCCAATCCGATCCCTCGATACCCCACCTACTTAGTAGCAACGGCATGTCACGACGCCACCCCTTTCAACAAAGATACCCTGAAGCAAGTCGAACCCCCTTTGGTAGTTCCGCCATGAACCTCTAGCCACCATGACTACAAGATCATGCTAAGTGATCTATCTCGATAATAGATCTAGGATGAGGCAAACCCAAAGAAAAGAACGAAATCGAAAGAGTGAACATGATCGCTAAACATTCGGAATCACAAATAACTTCACCATGAATGATAGTACATCACAAGATCACAACCGGGGCCCTACCTTGATCTTGATGATCCTAGCTCCAGAACTCTGACGTGGTCTTCCTTGCAAGGTTCCCACGTCGGCTAGGGCGAACCCTAGACAACTAGCACGACCCTCGGCTCTCCGAGAGGTGTCCCTCTATCTTCTCTGCTCCTTGGCGTCATCTCCCGAATTGATCTCTGCGTGAACCTTGGGGAGGGGTCTTTAAATAGCCTTAGGGAACCCTAGGTCAAAGGGGAGGTCGAACCGACCTAAAAAAGGGCTGGGCCGGCCGGCCCAATGAGCCTAGGCCGGCCGGCAGGCCTGGTACTTTCCTTCGTCGGCTCGTGTTCATCTTTCTCCCCAAGTCTCCTGGAATCTTCTAGAGTTTATGTCTTTCACGATTGCACCCCTTTAGACGTCGTTATCTTCGAGATTTCTTTGAGGAGAAGGATAGGATGGAAAATCCTTCCTTAAATATCTCTTTGCTTTGCTTAGCCCCGAAGTATCTTGATCTTATCTTGTGGGCTTTGTCTTTTGGGCTTCATTGGAGGGTGGATGTGCATGAACGGGCCTCTAATCATCATGACCTTCGATCCTTTGTTCGGGCTTTGGCCTTCGTCTTTTTTTGTGTCATCGCGTGATCGTGGGCCTCGCCATTTCATGCTCCAAAATTGGTCAAAAACCTGCAAAAACGAAGTACCTCCAAAATATATGTGCAAACGTGAAAACGACCAATAATTGGGCCGAGGTTAGGATGGTTAGTGATTTTGATATTAAATTCATGTCATTATCAAAGTTAAACAGGGGATAAAATGGATACTTAAGGAGCGCCAACAAGTTGGTCGAGTTGAAAATTCAACTTCAAGAGCTTCTGGACAAAGGCTTCATTCGCCCTAGTGCATCACCTTGGGGTTGTCCAGCTCTCTTTGTAAAGAAAAAGGATGATAGTTTGAGGTTGTGTGTGGACTACCGACCTCTCAATGCGGTGACAATTAAAAACAAATATCCACTTCCCCGCATTGATGTTCTCCTCGATCAACTAGCTGGAGCTAGGATTTTCTCAAAGATTGATCTTCGCTCCGGCTATCATCAGATCAAGATTCGTCCATGTGATATTCCTAAAACCACTTTCTCCACACGATATGGACTCTATGAATATTTAGTCATGTCTTTTGGTCTCACAAATACACCTGCCTACTTCATGTATCTCATGAACTCGGTATTCATGCCTGAGCTTGACAAGTTCGTCGTGGTTTTCATTGATGACATCCTTATTTATTCCAAGAATGAGGAAGACCATGCTAAGCACATGCGCATTGTTCTCCAACGTCTTTGGGACCATCAGCTCTATGCTAAATTTTCCAAGTGTGAATTCTGGCTAGATAGTGTGAAATTCTTGGGCCACACTATTTCCAGCGAAGGCATAGCTGTGGATCCTAGCAAAGTGCAAGAAGTGATGGACTGGAAGCCTCCTTCCTCCGTTCATCAGATTCACAGTTTTCTTGGTTTAGCCGGATATTATCGCCGGTTCATTCCGGATTTCTCCAGAATTGCTAAGCCAATGACTGAACTATTGATGAAAGGACTAAAATTTGTGTGGGATGAAAAATGTGAAAAGGCTTTCCACACCCTAAGGGAGCAGTTGACTACAGCACCTGTCTTAGCTCAACCTGATAATACCAAGTCCTTTGACATGTATTGTGACGCGTCGGGTACTGATCTTGGTTGTGTGCTCATGCAAGACAATAGAGTTATCGCTTTTGCGTCACGAGCTCTTCAACCCCACGAGCAGAATTATCCTACTCACGACCTTGAATTAGCAGCTGTCATTCACGCTCTAAAGATATGGAGGCATTATCTTATGGGTACTCATTGCAATATCTACACCGATCACAAAAGTCTCAAATATATCTTCACTCAAGCTGACCTAAATATGAGACAAAGACGGTGGCTAGAATTAATCAAGGATTATGATCTTGAGGTGCTCTATCACCCAGGCAAGACTAATGTTGTAGCAGATGCACTAAGTCGCAAAGCTCGTTGCCATTGCCTATCCGTGGAATCCTATTCTGAAACCCTCTGTCATGAGATGAGGAAGCTCCAGTTGGAAATGATTTCCCAAGGCACTTTAACTCACATCTCAGTTGAACCAACTCTTCATGATCAAATCATTATGGCCCAATTACAATAGTTGAGACACATGTCTAGCTCTAGCGGAGTTCTCATACAACAATAGTTACCAAGAGAGTTTGAAAATGGCACCATTTGAGGCCTTATATGGTCGACGGTGTCGTACCCCTTTGAGCTGGTCACAAGTCGGAGAACGAGTGGTATTCGGACCCGATCTCGTAACAGAGGCAGAAGAGAAAGTAAGGATAATACAAGAGAATCTAAAGGCCGCCCAGTTTAGGCAAAAGAGTCATTTTGATAAAAGGAGAGACCCTTTACAATTTGAAATGGGTGATCATGTCTATCTTCGAGTCTCGCCAACCAAGGGTGTGTAGAGATTCGGAGTAAAGGGCAAGTTAGCTCCCCGATATGTTGGCCCTTATGAAATCACTGAGATTTGTGGGCCCGTAGCCTATAGACTGCGACTTCCTCCTCGACTTGCAGCAGTACATGATATTTTCCATGTTTCTCAACTCAAGAAATGTGTTCGAGTTCCCACCGAGATCATTGAACAAACAGAAATATTGGTAGAACCAGATCTCTCTTATGTCGAGTATCCTATCAAGGTTCTTGATCAAAAGGAAAGGGTCGCTCGAAGAAAAGCAGTTAAAATGTACAAGATTCAATGGAGTCACCATACTGAAGAAGAAGCTACCTGGGAAACTGAAAGCTACCTAAATCAAAATTTCCCCGGTTTTCTGAATTCAACTAGAGGTACACCTCTTTTCTGCACTTAGCTTGCTTATCTGAATCTCGGGATGAGATTCTTTTAAGGGGGTAGGTTGTGACACCTCCGGTGATTATCACTGTTTAAACCTGCAATTAATGGGAAATGGCAAGTTAACCCCCCCCCAATTTTCAAATTACTTAAAAGTCAAAAATCTGTTTAATTAAACCAAAAAGTCAACTCTCACACCTTAGCCCGAATGAACTTTTGCCCAAAACAAAAGTTGTAGAGTTTGACAAGGCAAACAACTTTTGTATTCAAAATTTTTCAAGTTACAACATGAAATTTGGAGAAAACCCCGAAAAACAGTGGGTTAGGGGGTTTTTCATTTAAACTTGAATTCAAATTTTTAACTTTCAAATCATCGCTCAAACGAATTTTTGCCTGAAAGGAAAGTTGTAGGAAATTGAATTTTGAACATCTTTCGTGTTCAAAAATTTTCGAGTTTCCATGGAAAATTTTGAGAAAATCCTAAGTCAAAACGTTGACTCTCTCTTTCTCTCTCCACTCCCTTTCTCTCTCCCTTCTCTCTCCCTCGCTCTCCCTCCCCTTCCCTGAGCGCGCAGGCACTCGAGCACTGAGCTCGCTGCGCCACTGCCCCCTCCTCGTCCAAGCTGCCCGGCCATGAGTGCTCGCCTGCACGCCCGCCCGCTGACCTTCCCCTCCCCCGTCCCGTCGACGTCTGCGGCACTCTGCTCCATCGACGAGCACGCCGCTCCCTTCTTCTACACCCCCTCCTGCCGAGCTCCCTCTCCCCACTTTACTTCGCCACCCTGTGTTCCAGCTCCTCCCCTCTCCAGTCCACCCCAAGCCAAGCCCCCACTCCCCTCCCCGCGTCCTGGAACACCGCCGCGGCCACCATTGCCGCCGCCGAGCTCCACCCCATCGCGGAGCCCCCTCCCCTGCCCTTCCTCGCCTCTAATGGATCCCCTAGTTAGCTTCTCCTCGCCGCCGTGAAGCTTCCCGACCCCTCGACCACCCCCAGGCCACCGGAGCGCCGCCGCCTGCTATAGCCGCCGCCGCCGCCGCTCCCTGTGCGCCACCGGCGCGCCTGCTCCGGCCATCCCCGTCGACGACATCTCCCACCCACAGGTAGAGCTCGGTGAGCTCTCACCCCTGGACGCCATCCCCGCCGCCGGCGAGCCTCCTCCTCGCCGGGAAACACCCGCCGCCGCCTCCCCTGTCCCAGCTCCGGCCAAGGACTTATGTGCGAGCCCCCAAATTGTTCCAGGGGCCTAGATGCAAGTTTCCGTTTTTTTTTTTTGTTTTGAAAAACAGCAAATTTGTAAATTTGTTTAAAAATCGTAGAAAAATAAGAAAAATGCAAACTCAACTGGTCTGGAATCTATGCAAAGAGATCTACTACTTTTGCTACATGCACTTTTTCATTTGCTCTATAGTTTTTGCTTCATTTAAAATACAAAGAAAATATACCTTTTATTAGATCTCAAGTTACAAGCATGAGCTGTTAGCCATTTTTGGTCAGTGGGTTACATGTTAGATGAATGGCCTTGTGTAAAAGTTTTGTGGACAATTGACATGCCTAGCTGTCAGTTTATTTAAATCTTGGTGTATGCCTAGGATAGATAGTTTCATTTATCCAAGTTGTTATGACATGTTTCATGAGTTCAAACATTTGCAGTACCTGTATTTTAGTTCCCAGAGTCTACAGAAAAAGTTTGAGAATTTTTAGTTAAATCCAACTGGACCAAAGGATTTTTGGTGAGGATAGATACATTAAATCTTGAAAAATAGTTCCTGCACATGAAAAATTCTAATAATTTTTCTAGGAGTTAAATTTGAGTATATAACTATGCTGGTAAAAGATTAGGCTCTGGAACTTGCTATAACAGTCTGTGGAATTTGGTTTTGATCCATGCAGCTATACATTGTGCTATTTTTCATGCCTTGTGTAATGCTTATTTAAATCTGAAATTGTTACAATAGACTTACCATAAGTTTAGGAGCGCTCAGTAAAATTTTAGCATCTTTACTTGTAGGATTTGTTCTGTATAAATGAATCTTAATCCTAGCAGTGGCTGTTTAATGCATTTTTAATAATTAGCATGCTCAGTGAAAATTGATGAACATTTTATGGAAAGTTTGTAATTAAGTAATTGACTCTCCATAAAAATTTCATCTTCAGAAGCTATACCCATCAGCTGTTTTAAATATTCCATGCTTGCACTTGAAAATAACTTTTCTAAAAATAACAAAACCCCCACTTACTTAATAAGAAATAGTTAATCTAGATAATACTCTATAAATGATTGCCCAAGGAGATGTAAGGAAAATATTTTACAACACTATAGCGAATAAAATTAAGATGTTACCATCACCACAACTCACGCATATGCATTCGTGTAGATTTGACTACTCTCGCCGACGGTATGTACGAGCTGGTGCCGGAGTCTGAGAGTGAGCAGCGTGAAGCTCAAGTTAACCTAACTGAAATCACTGAAGACCCGAACCAGAGTTCAGAAGAGCCCAAGGCTAACTCCGCTCAGGAAGGCAAGCCCCGGAGCATGTCCTACCTATTTTAAATTTATGCAACTGTTTATATCCCTATTTTATTTGTGCATTTAAGTTGTAGGAATTGTTTGGAACCTTAGTTGCATGATCCTAGGTACCTATGCTTGAACACTAGTATGTGTAGGTCGCTAGTTGGCTATACTAATGGTTCGGTAGAAGTCGAGTGATTGCCTGTCACTCGCGACCTCATAGGAGTTGAATGCTTACTACACACTGCAATATAAGGTTTACGGGCGGGGTTGTGGTACTTGTGATACCCCGTCTGTTTAGTAAAAATGGATAAGGCCGCGGTGTGTGGTAGTGGTGGTTAACCTTTTGAACGTACTAACCACATGCCGAGAATATGGTAATCGGTAAGCTTAAGTACCTGATGAAACCGGCCATGGAACATACTCCCCACTGTCTGGTCTTTGGTCACGCACGGGTGCAGGGCACCCTAGGGCAGTGGGCCTGTTCCATGCCCGGGGAAAAAGGAGAAAAGTCGCGTGGGTGATTTCATTCCCATGCGTGTGTTTAGGTCCGCCTGGCCAGGTTAACAAATTCGATTCGAATCGTCCATCTCTCACGGATATTGAGACTGCTTAACCCTTTTGCCACATAGAGTAAGAAGTGGAACAATGATGATGAGAAATATGGTTGAATGATGAAAAATAATTGTTTTTCACCATGTATGTTTTTGGATAGATGCTAATGTAGAATGGTTAATCAAACTAGAACTTGAAAGCTAAAATTGGAAAATAAGGACTTACTCTTTATTGCTTTTCGGTAAAAACAAACCCCTCAAGCAAAAAACTTTGCATGTCTAGTTAGAGGGTTAATTATATCCTAGTCGGGTAAGCCTTGCTGAGTATTAGAATACTCAGCCTTGCTTGTGGCTTCACTTTGTTTCAGGTGATACGTTCGAAGATCAGATAGCTAGTTTGACCTGGCCCTGTGTTTTACCTCCTGGTTGGTCGGTGGAGTGGGATACGACTCCGGCTAACGATGACAATACCGAGTGATGTCATGTACGGGCTTCATCATGACATCATGTATCGTCGTTTAGAACTCGTTTTATTTCCGCTACAGTTGAACTCTGATCTACTGTCAATTTGAACTTCAAGTACCTTTCGGAGATTTCGAACTTGGTTTGTAATAATTAAGTTAAGACTCTGTAATGTAATGTATCTGTGAAGTGTTGTACTCTCTGAACTCACCTTCGTGTGGGTTGCATGTAAGCTTTGGGTTCGATCGACGCTCAGGTGGATTCTTCGGGACTTTACCCGACAGCCCCGCCGGATTACTCCGTTTGAAGTGCGTGTTAGCCGGGATTACCTTTAAGGTGATGGTTAGCGCACTTGAGCCGAATTAATTTGGGCGGTACTGCCACACCCACCCGTCCCGCCCGTGACTCCTCAAGGTCCGCACGCTCCACCTCTCCGAGCGACCGAGCCCAAGACCCGCCAACGATGTTGGACAGGGCGGCGGCCGCTACGCGCTGCCGACGTCACCGCGGTTGAGAAGGCCGGCGCAGGCGAGCACAGCCCTCTCAGCGAGGAGGACCAATGGCGATGGCGGCGTTCTGCCTCCTGCTCGTGCGCGCGTCACGGCATCACCATTGTGGCAGAGTGCGCTGAGCACGGAAATCGGTCCGCCGCCGCGGTGCCTACTCCATGGCCGCCGCCCGCACTGGCCACAACTGTGCCTTGCCCATGGACGCCGCCGTGTAGGTCACGCAAGCCGCTGGCAAGAAGATGGTGAAGGTGGTGACGTTGGTGTCGCTTGATGAAATGCTTCAGCCATGAGGTGCTTTGAGGAGCCAAGTTAGCATGCCGTGTGAGCGCTAGGAGCACGCGTGGACAGTTATGGACCTGCTGTGAACGACTTAACAAGGTCATGGACCCAAAAATGCATTTTCGAAGTTCGTGGACCTAAGTGACATACTCTTACATAGGGGCGAAGCTACGTTCTCTTTGCCTGGTGCACATGCACCATGGTGAAATGAAAATTTTCTACTAGTTAGCTAAATTTTACCATGTAAATTATAGTAGCTTCCTACTATCCAATGGAGAGTGCACTAGGGTTAATTCTAATCTAGCTTCGCCTCTGCTCTTACAAGTTGATGGACCTCCTGTGCATTTTACTCACTATTTAATATCAAAGATTGGGTTGCGCACTTCTGTATAAGAAAAAATTTCAGCGAAGAAAGGAAACGGAGATGGCGACCATCATCAAAACCAAAGCAGCTGACCTAGTACTCAATGGACGCAGCTAGATCTGAGGCGGAATAAATGACAAATGGAACTGATGAATGGGAAGGAACTAACCGTATCAGATCGAGAGAAAGAAGAGGGTCGCCGTGCGGGGACGCCGAGACGAGCGAAGCTGGCCAAGGAAGAGCATCTGCAGCAGTAAACGCGGAGGTTGAAGGCATGACGGGAGGAGCTCGTGAGATGAGGAAGTGGGAGGGAGGGAATAGGAGGAAGACGCGATGAGAGGGGGGCGACAGACGGGGGTTGCGAGAAGGTTCAAGCAATTGAGCGCGGCGACCGGCACGGAAGCTACTAGGACCGTTCGATGTATATCACAGGGTTTATATTTTTTTTGGGGCGTGGTCCAATGAGAAGCTGAGAAAGCGTGGGTCTTTGACATATAGAAAAATCTGGTTATACTATTTTCTCTTCTTTTTTGAAAAAAAAAACATGGTTATTATTTTCGAACTGGACACATTCCTTCAAACCATCATTTATATTTCTCATCCCACAAGTTGTCAACCAGAAACGGAGAATCGCGAAACGTGGACGTGTCAACCAGAAACGAGTTATGATCGAACTCATGATGAAGAAGGGGGGCCGGCCAGCTGACACGAAAAAGTTGCCTTGGCTAGCCTATTCCGAACCTGCTGAAACGGAGTACAACCAGCGCGGCCGGAGATGACACACACCTCTCTCGCGGTCGGAGTAGTAGCAGCTTAGGCCTCGTTGTCACCCATAAATGCGCCACCCCGGCTGGATCGGAGTCGTGCGTGCTGTCGACGCGGCACCGCAGCGGCGGCACTGCCAGGTCCACAGTGTTCCTCCCCGTGGAGCCGTCGCCTCAGCCCTCAAGAGCAGGCCGAGACCTCAGTGCCGCTCATCTCTACAGATCACGTGACGGGGAGGACCAAGAGCTGGTGGTCTTCTCGTTCCTCGGCTCGGATCGGCGCTGCGCGGGCGTCCCGTGGTGGCGCGCTGGGCATCCATCCCCCACGCCGACGGGCGGTTTTTTTATTTTTTTATTTTTATTTTCGTTTTTAAAAAAATATATTTTCGATTTGGAAATTTACAGTAATATACCCCGGCCGCCCTGCTGCCGGACGGCTGGGACCTGGCCGCCCGGCAGCGGGGCGGCAGGGGCATTTCTGAAAAAAAATTCGCGGAGAAAATTGCGCGCAGGTCCCTGGGGGCCGGTCGCCCGACAGCGGGGCGGCCACGGCCGGCCGCCCCGCTGCGGGGCGACCGGCCGTAATTTTTACAATTTAGCCCTTTTCGTGAAAGAATTTCACATATGTGACTTTTGTAACTTTTTGCAGAAATAGACCCTGGGGGTCGGCGCCGTAATATGTGGCACCGAGATAACACGTCTTGGCACCACAGATCACGGCGCCGAGGTGCCACGCACGCACAAGCAATCTAGTGAATCTTCGAACTTGCCTTTAATATTTTCGGACCTTTTCAGGATACTAGAATACTGTGAACCACACATCAAATATAACGGTAAGAATTAAGAACTAAAAACTACGTTACACAATGTAAACCATAAGAATTACATCATAATCGACGTTAATGAAACACACATCAGACATGCAGTGGCATGGCAGAACCCGTTGCAACTACGGTAAACAGATTCTGAACTAAGCTAACATGCCTTAAGTAATTTAAAAAAATACAACAAACACAACGATGCAGCATGTCACTAGCACTAGGTAGTCCTAGTAGCCGTACCCCCACGTAGCAAACTGCGTTGAGCCTTCTCCGCAGTATCCCCCATTGCAGGTGGTGCAGGCGGTGGTGCCGGAGGGGCAGAGCCCTTCTCCTTGTGACAAGGGCAGTTTGCAGTAAGGAATAGTGCATGGTTCATCCTGTGAAGCGGCAACATTGCTGGTATCATCATCTTCGTCGTCTTTGTTACCCTCGCTCACTTCCTCGTAATGGTTCACCTTGCATTCCAGATCAAAGATCTTTATCTGGAGGTACTCGATGAACTACTGAACTGAATCAATTGGTGCAGGATCGACCCACCTGGTAAAACCACAGTATTCTGGAGCATCTGAAGACTGCAAAATAAATTTCATATAAGGTGTCTCAATGAAGATAAAGAAATAAAACAACCGAGTATTACCCATGCGTGTGGGCATTTGAAGAAATGCCGACCGCCATCCATCCCGTCGGTGCACATCTGCACTAAGCAGTCCTCACCATGTCTGCATTTTGGCCACGGTTGTCTACGGTTATCATATTGTCGAAGAGGAGTTTCATTGGTAAATTCACTCTTGTGCTGTGGCGGAAACTCAGACACAGGTTCCAGAAAGGAATCAGAGTCTATTTCTGCAAAAAGTTACAAAAGAGCACATATGTGAAATTTTTTCGCGAAAAGGGCTAAATTACAAAAATTACGGCCGGTCGCCCCGCAGCCGGGCGGCCTGGGGGGCCGGCCGCCCCGCTGCCGGGCAACCGCCCCCAGGGACCTGCGCGTAATTTTTCCCGCGAATTTTTTTTCAGAAATGCCCCGGCCGCCCGGCAGTGGAGCGGCCGAGGTATATTTCTGTAAATTTATAAATCGAAAATATATTTTTGTAAAAAACGAAAATAAAAAATAAAAAAATAAAAAAACGGCCGCCGACGGCATGCCGGCTGGGCGGGGAGCCGCGCCGAGCACGGCCCAGCCCGGCTTTCCGGGCGCGCGACGGGTCCTCATCAGCAAAGCCTGCGCGCTTTTCCCAATCCCCACCCCCGCCACGCACTCTAGCACCACCCTGCGCGACAGAGCAGCAGCTAGCAGTAGCAGAAGGGGCGGGACGGCGGCTCCGCCTCCTTTCCACGGCAGCCTTTCGCCGTCGGTCGTTCCGGTTTGCGCCCCCTGGTAGCGGTAGGTTCTCGCGGGCCTTTCGGCCTGGTCGTGGCAGTGAGGGTGGGGCGGTCGATGGCGATGGGGGCTTGGCCTACGGGTAGGGACTAGAGAAGGCACCACCATCCTCGGAGCCCGGTGCGGTTTTGTTGGCCTTGCCCAGTTGCCCATGATCATTTCCGTGCCTTGTTCGTCGATGACCAGCTGCATGCGCGGCGGCGGTGGCCCGTGAGTTGCTGTGAGTTGTGACTCCGTTACTTGCCGTTCAAGCATCCAAGGATCGATCATCCGTGCCCAGATACCGTCGCGGATGCAGCCAGCGGGCAGCCTGCTCCGGGCCATTGATCCAACAACAGCTCGGTCTGGGACCCAGCAGGCCAGTAGTACACGTAGGAGTACTCGCATGTCGGTAGTGTTATGCCCGGATACGGTGTGACCCACCGACCGACTGACCCCACGCGTCGTCGTCCCTCTGCCGCGCGGCGTGTACCGAGATGGATGGGTGCGCTGCGTGCGCTGGCTGCCTGCTCCGATCCCAATCGAGCCGCGACGACGCCACCGGCAGGCCCGTCCCGAAGCGCGCGTGGTCCTTCCCTGGGTGTGGACGGGTGATGAGGCGAGGCCGACGGCCTCGGGAATGGAATCGAGGTGAGGTCGTGAGGATGGACGACTCGGCGGGCGGCGGTGGGCGCCGCGCTGGCTGCGGCCCGCGCTTCTTGTTTTGGATCCACCATCCTCATCAAATTGGCGTGCGTGATCTGACCGATTCACTGTTCGATTCGGTTGGGCCTAAATCCGGTCTTAGGAACATCAAAACTCCTTGATTACTGCAGCTTGGTTGGAGTTGTTGGTCTGGTCAGGAGAAATGAACGTTTAGGCCGGTTAACAACTAGTACTGATGAGATGTTCAGGCAGTGGGCAGGAAGAGCTAGCAACGACGACTACTCGCGAGGTCGATCGTCCAGCAGATGAGATCCAGGGCGCCCAGCCGCCAGCCGCGAACCACCTTATCCAGGGCCGCCTCACTTATGACTGTCGGGTCACCACCACCTCACCACACCACGCCTCGGTGCTGGACGGCGTGGCGCGCAGATTGGGGGCGCGGCAGGCAGCCCGGCCGCGATGCTGGCCTGGCAATCTGGCATGGCCGGCACGTTACCTACTCCCCCAACCTTTTTGCAGCCTTGCAGGTGACCGAAGGTGCGGACGCCCAATTCAGGCGGCCGCGCACACACCGCACGCCGGTTCAGTGCTACGCGCGTACGCTACGTGTTGTAGGTGTGGGCATGTAGCAACCTCGCGTACAACACAGGTCATGCGTGGCAGGGTGCCAGGATTACGGACTTACGGCTAACATTGCACGGCGTGCCAGTATCTGCCTTGGCACTTCGATGGAGTTTGAATGGAAGCCCGACGTACGTGTCGCCGGGTCGGATTCTTTCTCCACCTTGTCCAGTTTTGCCCCTGTTTGACTGGAACCTTTTGGGTTCGAAGGCCGTTAATTTTAGGCCCGTAACGACGGTCCGTGGGCTGTTGCTTGAAACGTTCAACAGCTCAAAACAGATTTCTGTCTGGAGGCCCAAATACAATATATGGGCCTCGTACAGAGAAAACTCAAAAAGAAAAAGGGCCTAAGTACAAATTGAGCAAAATTTTCCTTTTTGAGCAAAATTTTCTCTCCTCTTTCAGCTGCTCTGAACTACTGCACCCCCAATAATGCGAGACATATTTTTCCTTGCCTCTCTCAACTAAATAAAACATAACATATTTTTTTTAATATGAATAGCGGCGCTTATGCACTGGGATAATACCAAAATGAAACAGGGGGGACACCTTCCTACTTCTCAGTCTAAACTGGAAGATCAAATGGAACATGGAAATAGTGAGTGAGTATGAATCCACATGATAAACATTTCTGTAGGATGCTAGGGAAAGTTAAAACATTTCACCTTTACTGTAATTGCAAGGCTGCTGAGAAATCTTAATAATGGCATTACCTGCTGCACCTGCGTCTGCATTGAACCTAGCCCGCACTGCTTGAGATTGCACTTTCCTTCTGCTTTACGGCAGAGAGTTGCTGTATGGTCAGCTGTTTCTTCAGTCACATGCATCATATATCCTCCTGATAATCAACCGGACCGTGCGATCTAACTTTTAATTAGCCGTCGCCTTGTTTGCGCAGATTGGATCACTGCACTTCACGTAACTGCTCTGCTCTATGCATGCTGACGGCAGAACAATTTTTTTCCAACCCGACAGAGCAATGCTTTTGGTGTTTGATCAGGCGCTGAAAGTCTACGGCTATGATGGATAACTTCCGGCGCACATTACATGACCCCTCACTGGCCAATCATTGATGGAGCTGTTCGTGCAGAAAGGCTATGGATTGGCAAGTCAGCTGGAACAGCGCGAGGGGCCGTGTCGACAGGGTACCTAGGCAGCTAATAGGGCATGCGTGTTTTTAGTGTAGAAACTGTATGAATGCCCGACTCCTCTTCACTCTTCGGTGTATTATCATCATCATACCTCTCATTCTACCAGATTGCTCAACTAATCAGCATGTATAAGGATGTAACAAAGCTAGCTACTTCCTCACTGACAAAAAAAAAGTTGCTCTTCGCTCATAGACACACGGCACTCTGCAGATGTCTGAATTTTAGAGCTCACCAGGCAGCATCTGCTCCTCCGAAGACTGGAGCCAAGACACCATATCCATCAAACAGGATCACTCTATGCTCCGTCCTTATCAGAGTTGAAAGCTCGGGTTCCCCCATCTGAGAATTCCAGTATAAATATTCTGGGATGCTATCAAGAGCCACGCACAGTGCCAGCCATGGCGATCGAGCAGAACAGTGCGGCAGACGCTGATACCCGGATGCGAACGATTCTGTTTTCGAGCCAGCATCGATCTATCCGGATTCAGAGGGCAGGGGAGGAGGGGACGCATAGGATCAGATCAGGATCAGCGTGAGGAGCCTAGCAGCTAGCTGCCACTAGCTAGCTAGCGTCCCGGTCTACAGCTGCGGCTAGCTCGCCGGCCGGGGTCCGAACAACGACTTCCATTAACCCTGTCCCCGCTCCCCGCTCCCCGCTCGTCGCTCTCGTCAACTGTTGCTCCATAACACCATGATTAGCGAGCCTTTAAGCGCCTGTCATGCCGTGTTTCCCCGCCGGTGGATCCATGATGATGATGCGGGGGTCTCCTCGCGATCGGTCGGCGTCGATCGGGGCTAGTGGGCGTGTCATGTGTGCACACGGTTGCAGGGTTTTCCGATCCCTCGGCGCGTCACGTCGTCGCCCATGGATTCGGTCGACATCGATCGCGCAGGTTCATTGCTCCCGGCCCGCCGCCGCCGATCTTTTGCAACCCCGTGTGGCCGTGTCACTGTGCGCATCTACTGTTTTCCATGGTGTAAAGAAAGAAGAAGAAAAATGCATTTATCACCGTCTCTCAATGAGCATGCTAGCTCTCCATCCGTTGGGTTTCTGAGTCGTCTCTGCGCTGAAACAAAGCCTGGAACGCAGGCTTGAAATGAACTGGCATCGGTCAGAACGAAGCTCCCAGTTTCCGATCGGGCAAAGCCGGTGGCGCCCGGTCCTTGCATATGGAGGATGGATCCCTACTGGGAGTCTGGGACTGGGCAGCTTTAGCTGCTTGCTCCGGGCACCGGCAGGTGCATGCACGAACCAGCAACTAATACAGCGATGGCCGCCGGCCGCCGCACGGCTTGCCGGCGGGAGAGGTAGACCGTCGGTTTCGCGGCTACGTACGACACGGCGCTCGCTGGTCGCTGCTTGCTCTCTCGGTACGTGCATAGGGCACCACGCCGGCCGGCCAGAACGCCCAATTAAGGCGCACAGTCGCGCGCGCGGGCCATCGGTCGCGCTCGGACAGACGCTCGACCCGACTGGCTGGTGCGTGGTTTAGGGTTTAGGGTGACCATTACCGCACCTAACCGTCTCTCATCCTCCGGTCACAAGGCTGCTAACATCACCACGACACCATTAGCATCTGTCTCTAGCTCGCGTGTGCATGCGTGCAAGAGGACTCGAGAGATGCACGGGGGCTAGGGGTGGGGGTGGGTCAGCGTCGCGGTGACCGGGCTCGTCACCGGACCGGCCGGCTGGCTCTGCGTCACCACCCGTCGCCCTCGCGCCTCACATCGGAGGCAGGGCGTGGGGAGGGACGCGACGGGGCTGGCCCCGCCCGCGCCGAGTCCGCGCTGCGGGGGTGCACGTGCATGGGGTTCAACGCTGTCCACGCGCGCGCGCGACGGCGACGCGCACATGCGCGCCCCTGCGCCCTGCCCCCCTGCCCCTGCCGCGCCACATGCCCCGCGCGGCACAGGCACGCTGCACTGCACTGCACGCCCGCCGGCCAGGCGGCCACCGCCGCCCGGCCCCTCCACCCGTACAGCATGAGCGCATGGCGCCAGACCCAGCTCAGCTTCACGACACGAATCCATGGAAGATCACCCGCCCAGATAGTCCCACGGGTGCGTGCGTGGAGTACCTGATGGGGCCGTGGATGGCGAGCTGACAGCACGGCGCGACGGCCCCGGCCAGGGACCGCCCGACGATCCGGCGGCCCTGATACAAGGCAAAAACCATCGGACGGTCGACGCTTCCGGCTCGGCTCCCTTGGAGGGATCGGCTTCCGCGCGGCTCCTGACGACCTCAACTCGGTGAATCGAATAGCCAGCGCCCGGCTCCGCTTCATCGCTCTCTTCTCCAATCGAGCCCTGACGGCTGACGCTCCAATCCTCGGCAACAGCGGCGGCGGGAGAAGAGCGGCCTCAACGCTGCCCACTCCCACCCGTGCCCCCCGCCCCCTGACGCCGTCCTCGCCCCGGCACCTCCGGGCTCTAGCCTGGTCTCCGACTCCGCGGCGGACTGCGCCCGACCGCCCGGCCTAGCGTCTCCCGCAGCCGACTCCCCTCCACCTTCCGTAGGAGATGAGTCCACGAAGAACTTGCGTTCATGATCACTGGCGCTAAATTGATGCGGGAGCTGAGGTCGCATCGGAGGAAGCCGAGCCGACGACGCCGAGATGGGGTGCACGCCGAAGGAGCCAAGGCGTTCACTGTGCCATCCGTCGGATCCTAGCGGAACGGCGCATGTGCCAGCGTTGGGACAAGCAGGCGAGCCAGCCAGCCTGCCTGCTGAGTGCGTGCTTCCCAGCTGGCGGTTCCCGGAGCCCCGGGCGCGGGCAGTGGCGGCACCTGCAGTCTGCCGCGCCCGGCCGCGCGCGATAGGCTCGTTGACGCCACGTCGGCACGCGCAGTACGTACAACGCGACGTACGAACGAGCGCCCTGAGCGATCGATCGACCGCCGGAATTATTTCACCCGGGTTGGTCGCATTCGGCCAATCATACGGTGGGGCGGGGCGTCTGGATTACTGGATACACGTACCGTGCCGCCTGACCTGGCGCACGTGAAGCTTACAGAGCAGCCACGCAAGCCGCCGGGCGGCCGGAAAGAAACACCACCCGAGGAGGAACACGCCAGAGACGGCCCTGTCCCGGGCACTGTCCGGCGCCGGAGCAACCTGTTTTCTAGTAGCAAGCACGCACCAGCTTGACTCGCTAGCCGTCCCTGACGGTGGATTAGCATAGCAGCCGAGGCTCCTCCGTGCGCGACAGCGTGATGTTAGTGGTGAACTGGGTGAACGGCAGGTGATCTTCCCTCCTCCCTGCGCGTGACGCTGCTGCTGCGAGGCTTTTGACAGCTTGGCGGGGGCTGCAGCTGCACCAGGCTACGCGCCGGGGGCGGCCAGCTAGCCCCGGTGGCGGAACTCGAAAAGATTCGGCGTCGGCCTGGGGCGCGCGGCCGCCCCCCTGCGGATGGCATCGTGGAGCTGTCTGGCCAAATTGCGAGTGGACGGCTGGAGTGACGGCACCACAGTGCCCCCCGCATGCCATATCGAGGATCTCGGATCCCCACTACCTCCCCCCTACCTCTATATGCTCCCTGTAGCGGCGCCGGATGCCAGGGTGCCGACGCCGGCGATCGATCCACTGCGCCCGCGTGCTGCCCTGGAAATTCCAGATCGTCTCAGATGGAATGCTTCAAACTATGGATTAGGGCAAATAAATAAAAGATAAATGGAATGAAAGGAAAGGAAAGAAGAGGGGGCGAGATGTATAACGGGGAAAGAAGGGAAAGACCTGTCGGCACGCGAGGGTCAAGCAGGGTTCACATTTCGTTTTACTGTTCCGAATTTTGTTTTTTTTACCAAAGTTTGACTTTCATATTTTTTAATTTGAAACCGAAATCACCCACTTTTCGGACCGAAATTCGCTTCCCAGTGAGTAGCGGAAACGGGAAAAATGACCGAAATTTCGGTCTTTCTGACCGAAATGGTGAACCCTGGAGTCAAGGCAGGAGCAGAACAGTACGCTGTACAGGAAACCATCGTCGTCTCCTAATAAACGGGCGATGTTTAATCATCATTATTGTCCGTCTTTGACTCGTCAAATTCCATGTATATACCGTCAGGCATGGAAGAGAAACAAGACGGATCAGATTGTAACCAACATGGCACCATTCATGCTATTTCTAGTGATTTTGGTGATCGTATGACAACGCAATTAATGGGACTAATGGTTTTGTTGAGTGGACATTTCTAGATCCCAAGGATGATGTACAAAGGCCATGCAAAGCAAAACACGAATAAAGAACTCAAAGAAACGCTGAATTGGACGAGTTCTACTGAAATCAGTAGCACCGGAAGAACCGATGCTTATAGCATCGGTGCATCCGACGGCCTGGCATTGGTGCAAGAGTGAGCACCTCTGGAGATCAAGTGAAGAAAGAATGAAGCACTGGTTGAACCGATGGTGTCAAGAGAAGCGTCGGTGCATTCAACGTACTATGTTCCAGAGACGTTGTCAAGCGTGCAGCAGCCAAGCCTTCAGCACCGGCTGAACCAATGGTACGTAGGAGCAAGGCGTCGGTGCAATGACGTCCGCAAGAGCAACGGCTATCTGCGGATCAAGTGTCACCGGAAGAACAGACGCCTAAGCATCGGATCAACCGATGGTCCCTGAAGTTGCTGCAGCAGTATCAGAGAGGCCAACGGCTACTTCAAAACGCAGAGTGGCCGGAAGAACCGATGCCCTATACACCGGAAGTTCTGATGCCTACGCAGAAAATTGGCCAACAGCTAGTAACGGCTCTCTTGAGTTGGTGGCCTATATATACGCCTCACCTCGGCTATTTTGAGTTTGCTGGAGTCCCATGACATCTCATACACATCTAAGAACACCTCCAAGCCATAAAAGAGCATAAAGATCAAATCCTTAGTCCTTAGCACAAGCTTTGTGAGTGTTAGTGCTATGTTAGCTCTTGAGTGAGTGATCAAGCAAGGTTTAGATCCTTGTGCTGTGATTCTAGATTGAACCAAAGTTGTATCTCGGTGCGCCGGCCTTCTTGGAGCCTTGGTGGCTCGCCGGCAAGTCTACGACCCTCCGGCTTGGTGTGGAGCGGCGTCGACGACATTGTGCGGGGGACGAAGACCCCTCCTTCGTGGGCAATCTCCCTTAGTGAATATCGGGATCAAGGTGACTGTGATTGTGTTCACGGAAGAGACTTGATTGCCGGGAAGCGATACTCTTCGTGAGTGCTTCAACAACGTGGACATATGGGCGATTTTGTGGCAATCCGAACCACGGGATAAATCCTCGTGTCGAGAGTTTGCTTCCTCTCATCCCTCTCTTTAAGCTTCTACACTTCTTATTGCAACTCGTGTGCCTTTACTTTCTTAGTATAGTATTTGGCTAGGATTGGCTATAGGTTGCAAAACTCTTTTGGGATGAGGGTTTCACACTAAGGTGAACCGTAGTTGCACATCTAGATAGCTTATTTTAGTTTAAGTTTTGTGCAAACTAGTTGGAACCATAGGTTAAGGTTTTAATGGTGCCTAATTCACCCTCTCCCCCTCTTAGGCTAGAGCATCCGATCGCTTTCAATTGGTATCAGAGCCGGGACTCACTTCTCTCATAAAGAAAGCCAATCCCATTGGCAAATTTGTGTTTACCGGCTCATTAGATCGGTAGGCTTCACCGTCTAGTGAGTTAGCTCTTTAGGGAAGGGATGAATCCCTTAGAAATGGATTCACACTTTTACGGGGAAGGGTTAAAATTTTCACCATCTAATTTTCCCCAAAAGGTTGAGAGAAAGCTCAAGAAAAAGAAGAAGCAAAAGAAGGAGAAAAAGCCCAAGGATGAACCTCGTGTTTTTCTTGGAGAACGGGTGGATGATGGAGTAGAACCAAGCTCAAGCTCAAGTGATGAGTCCATAAAGAGCAACACCACCCGCATCAACAAGGGAGTTTCATCATCATTCAACACATGCCATATGGCCGAAGGTACGAATAGCAATGTAAGTGATGATGACTCCGATACTCCTTCTTTTGAAGATCTCCTTGACTTAATCCATGAGCAACAAAAAGTCATTAAGAAACAAGCTAAAAAAATAAAAAACATTAATGCTCTTAATGATCTTAATGCCTCTCTTACTATAAATTATGAAAATTTGTTATGCAAATTCAAATTGCTTAGCAAGGAGAATGAAGAGCTTAAATTAAAATTTGAGAGCATTAATGATACTAATGACTCTTTGGAAATGAAGCAAACTATCCCTTGTGTAATTCCTATCTCTAGGATAGATGCTTCAACATCTTGCATTGATTTAATTGATGATTCTTACTCTAACCCTTGCAATGAGAAATGATATGAGAATATTATTGTAGAATCATGTGATGATCTCATTGCCAAGGAGAATAATGAGCTCAAGCAAGAAGTGGAAAGGCTCAAGAAGGACTTGTATAGATTGAAGGGCAAGAGCATAGAGAGCAATGTCCAACCTTCTCAAGATAACCGTGAAGACATGGTGAAGAAGCTTGAGAAGGGGTCCACCGTGACTTGCTCAAAGTACCACAAAGAAGGCCACAAGTCCAACAAGTGTCCTTAACCAAGGAAGAAGCTTCCGGATGAGAAGAACAAGAAGAAACTCACAATCAAGAGTTCTCTCATCTACACCAAGCCCAACTGGAGGAACAAAAGCAATAGCACCTCCTATGTGATCAAAAAGAAGACCAATGGCAATGTGGTTGCTCACAAGGTTGGAAAGATGGAAAGGAGTTGGAACCACTCCATTTGGGTGCCCAAGGATATCATCACTAACTTGAAGGGGCCTCAAATGGTGTGGGTTCCAAAGGAGATTTAAAGCCAACAACGGCTTCGGGGAATTTGGAGGCTTAGCTTACAAGGTGAAGTGAAGGTTCAAGTCAAAGAAGCTAACCTCAATACTTGGTCATTTGTTGCCCAAGTCCCCCATAATAGGGTAATGGTAGCTAGATTTCAATTCAAGCATCATGTAGCTCCATTGCTTTTGCTAGGATGTTTGCATGCATTGCATCTCCTAGTGTTATATATGGTGGGTTGTTTGTGCCATGATTCTAACCCATGGGCAACCTACATGGTTTGATTAGTGTGTAGAAAGCTACACAAGATTACCCTTCATGGTACATGGACTTCATGAGGTATGTATTTTATATGTGTACCATGAACACAAACTATAGGGTAAACTTCCCAATTGTGTCAAAATCAATGTGCATACATTTGCTTGGTAATTCAAACACTAAATACACATATTTAGGGGGAGTTCATCCTATGGCTTGTGATTTTGAGACTAACATGTTTACAAGTTTATCTTTTGTAGTCTCACGTAGAGTTAACACTCTAAGAGAATGTTTCTCACGATCAAGGTGAACAAACAACTCTATAAGAGTGATTAGATAAATTGTGCTTTCATGCATATTGAGTCATGCTTTATTGAAATTAAATGCTCATATCTAAGTTCATAGGCTATATGCTCATACATTTGCTTAACCTTGGTGTACCAAGTGCTCTTTGTTTAAAGACTTTCAATTGGTTGCTAGTCACTTTCAAATTGGTACATGCATGGTAAACAAAGAAAAACCCCCAGAGATATGAAAGGTTCTAAACTCATTCAATTGGTATAATTGTCATTTTCTTATCCTTTTTAGAGCTACCTCCGTGCATGATATGATCTAAGCTTTCTAGTTATAACATCTAGTTATGCACTTGATTTTCACATTATCATTTTGTGCGCATATTTGTGGAAAGCATAGCTCATGTCATGCTAGTTTCGTGATTTTGTTATCCACCATAGTAAAATTTTCAATTGGTATCTTCATTGATATCATACAATTGGATCAGAAGTCATGAAACAAACTCCCTAGGCTACTAATCTTCTCTCGAGCTATATTGTTTTGCAAGACCTTTTAGGTGCAAGACCTTTTAGGTGATTTGATTCCAAAGGAGGAGAAATGTGGATCAAAGCAAGGCATGTTCCCAACAAAGAGGGAGAGATATTCCCAAGAAGGAAAAATATTCCAAAGGGGGAGACATGCCGAGTGGATCAAGTCAACATATGAGAAAGAAGTAGCAAATAGAGAGAGGAACAAAGGGGGAAATCATGACTTTAGGGGGAGGCCAAGCTATCATTGGATGGTGGTAAACGTCCAAGCGAGTGTAAGTGGTTAAATTTGAAAATTCTTACAAATTTTATGCTTGCTTTGATTGTGTTGTCATCAATCACCAAAAAGGGGAGATTGTAACGAATATGGCACCATTCATGCCATTTCGAGTGATTTTGGTGATCGTATGACAACGCAATCAATGAGACTAATGGTTTTGTTGAGTGAACATTTCTAGATCCCATGGATGATGTACAAAGGCCATGCAAAGCAAAACACGAAGAAAGAACTCAAAGAAACGCTGAATTGGACGAGTTCTACTGAAATCAGTAGCACCGGAAGAACTGATGCCTATAGCATCGGTGCATCCGATGGTTGTCGGAACATCCGATGATCTGGCTTTGGTGCAAGACTGAGCGCCTCTGGAGATCAAGTGAATAAAGAATGAAGCACCGGTTGAACCGACGGTGTCAAGAGAAGCGTCGGTGCATTCAATGTACTATGTTCCAGAGATGTTGTCAAGCGTGCAGCAACCAAGCCTTCAGCACCGGTTGAACCAGTGGTACATCGGAGCAAGGCGTCAATGCAATGACGTCAGCAAGAGCAACGACTATCTGCGGATCAAGTGTCACCGGAAGAACCGACGCCTAAGCATCGGATCAAATGATGGTCCCTGAAGTTGCTGCAGCAGTGTCAGAGAGGCCAACGGCTATTTCAAAGCGCAGAGTGACCGGAAGAACCGATGCCCTATGCACTGGAAGTTCCGATGCCTACGCAGAAAACTGGCCAACGGCTAGTAACGGCTCTCTTGAGTTGGTGGCCTATATATACGCCTCATCCCGGCTATTTTGAGTTTGCTGGAGTCCCAAGACATCTCATACACATCTAAGAACACCTCCAAGCCATACAAGAGCATAAAGATCAAATCCTTAGACCTTAGCACAAGCTTTGTGAGTGTTAGTGCTAGGTTAGCTCTTGAGTGAGTGATCAAGTAAGGTTTAGATCCTTGTGCTGTGGTTCTAGAGTGAACCAAAATTGTATCTCGGTGCGCCGGCCTCCTTGGAGCCTTGGTGGCTCGCCGGCAAGTCTACGACCCTCCGGCTTGGTGTGGAGCGGCGTCGACGACATTATGCGGGGGACGGAGACTCCTCATTCATGGGCAATCTCTCTTAGTGAAGATCGGGATTAATGTGACCGTGATTGTATTCACGGAAGAGACTTGATTGCCGGGAAGTGATACTCTTCGTGAGTGCTTCAACAACGTGGATGTAGGGGCGCCTTTGTGGCAATCCGAACCACGGGATAAATCCTCGTGTCGAGAGTTTGCTTCCTCTCATCCCTCTCTTTAAGCTTCCGCACTTCTTATTGCAACTCGTGTGCCTTTAATTTCTTAGTATAGTATTTGGCTAAGATTGGCTATAGGTTGCAAAACTCTTTTGGGATGAGGGTTTCACACTAAGGTGAACCGTAGTTGCACATCTAGATAGCTTGTTTTAGTTTA
Organism: Panicum virgatum; assembly: GCF_016808335.1. NCBI lineage: Eukaryota > Viridiplantae > Streptophyta > Magnoliopsida > Poales > Poaceae > Panicum > Panicum virgatum. The sequence continues at coordinate 37,916,032 of NC_053141.1, read as the reverse complement.
AGTTTTGTGCAAACTAGTTGGAGCCATAGGTTAAGGTTTTAATAGTGCCTAATTCACCCTCTCCCCATCTTAGACTAGAGCACCCGATCGCTTTCACAGATGAGACAGCTGCCAAAGAACGAACCAACTCGTGAGACTGTCTCCAACAGCGGATACCTAAATGCGAGACACATTCGTTCGTTTGGGTCACACGTAGGGAAAAAAGGTCACCACCCAAACCTTCTGTTTCCAACAGCAGACCCAAAAGTAGAGCTCAGATCCCCGCCGAGCAAATGTCTCGCCGCTGCCATCGTGATCGTCCACGGGCCCACCTCGCCGTCGTCGTCCGCGGGCGGCCTGGCAGTGCCGGCCGCGCCCCGCCGCGGCGGCTGCTCCTCGCCGTGGCTGGTCTTCGCCATGCCGGCTGCTCCTCGCCGCGGGAGCGCCTCGCCGTCGTCGTTCGCGGGCCCGCCTGGCAGTGCCGGCCATGGAGGAGCTCGGCCCCGGCCCGGTCATGGAGGAGCTCCACCGCCTCTCAGCCGTCGCCTCGGGCCGCGCCGCTCGGAGCCAGCGCGGGGGTGCGGCGGAGGCCCGCGCGGGTCCTCGGCAGCGGGGCACCGCAGGAGGACGAGCCGGCGGCGGGGAGCCGCGGGAGGACAAGGCGGTGGGTGAGCAGGGCCGCGGGGGACTGGCCCTAGCACAGGCGGTGGCGCCGGCGGAGTCGGCGGCGCGCCCCCCTGCAGTGCTACGCGCTCGAGCTCTGCTTCTCGGTGGCGCTCGACAGGCTGCTGGCCGCGGCCTCGGCGGCCACTGCGGCGGCGCAGGGGGCGGGGCTGCTGCCAAGGGAGTTCGCGCTGGAGGAGGGCCGCCGCTGGTGGAGAGCTTGGGCCGCCGGCTTGCCCAGCTCGCACAGGGAGGAGCTTGCCGGTTGGAGAGCTCGGGCAGAAAAATGCGTCGGGTGGAGAGAGGCAACGCATTTTTGCGTCGCGGTTCGCGGCGGACGCAAAATGCGTGTTCTGTTTGCGTCTTCCATTGGAGGGTGATTTTGGTATGCAAAACACTGTGCACGATCTATTTTTAGGTTTGGGTTGCCTTGTTGGAGATAGCCTGAGGTGGGTTACAGAACAGACCACGGCCGCTGCAGAACTTGCAGATGAGATGATATCTGAAAACCGGTGGTGGAAGTAATCTCCCCGTGTATCTCAAAACTCGCTCCTGTTCGCCTCGTGCAAACAGCAAAACCCAGACATGTAACATGGTCCCGGGCTCCCAGCTCCACTACTGCTTGAATGACTCCCGGTAAGCTGATTTGAATCCTGTTTTCCTACTAGTTAAAAACAGAAATGAAATTATCGCCTGAACAAATTGGGGCGCAGGAAAAAAAAAGGAATCCTGATGAACATCTGTGTAAGGGGATCCTGTGTAAGATAGATCACAAATGCTGCTTCCATCCTGAACACTCAACAGTCAACACTGACAACCAGCACGTGCAGTTTCATCTGACGGGCAAAGAGCAATATGAATCCCCTGGCCAGATCCATCTCCATGCTGGTTTTATTGATCGATTAATAAACTGCATCAGCTCAGGCACTGAACTGTTTTTTTCCCAGTCTTTCTATACTATTCTCTTATAAGGATTATAAAATCAGAAAGTGAGCATTCCCAAACCAGTGCTTCTGCTGTCCTACAATTTAATTTCAATATTTTACTCCAGCACAAGTTGGCCATGTGTGTGCAGGCAGGCGGCTACTGCTGCTTCGGCACTTGCAGAGTAAAAACATTGCTAGGGGAATGGGATGCCGCAGCTTCTGGCAACGTTTGTGCCACAACTTGACAAAGGTCACATGGAACCTCCAAATGATTGCAGGCACTGATAACCATCCTGTGATGATGATTTGGACAATAGTGTTTTGCACTAGCTAAACATTGCAGCTAAGCTAGCCTATAAAGCAACTGGCCACAGAATTTTGTTTGCACCCTAGAACTACATACATATCTACTCGGCGAGCTACATGAGCTGGTCCAGTTGTCCTTAATGATTCCACGCAATTAAGCCATCATATATGTCTACGAAGATGAGGTATCGGATAATTACCCTACACAAAATTATCTAAGTTTATCCCAGAAACTGCTTTCAAAAGCCACATGATCTGAAGCAGAATGTTGTTTTCTCCGACAAGCGAAATGTTACTTAGTTGGCGCACTTATTGCTAATAAAACCAGAGATGAGAGCTATTATATGTCCCTTTTATGTGGTTGAGCCGATTAGCAATCATGTGAAGTGGTTACCTCTCAGAATGATGGGCAGCTATTTGCAGAGTGGCCATTTCGGCATCAGGTCGCATTGAGATAGGCCGCACGAGAGGACAGAGCCCCATGGCATGGAAGAAACAAGTGCACGAGACGTGGAGACGTCAAGCAATTATTGGCTTGTTTGGTTTCTCCACGCTAGTTTCTAGCACGGATTTCTTTTGCACGCATGGAGTACTAAATAAAATTTATTTGCAAAATTTTTTTAGGGATGTGTAACTTTTCGCGACGAATCTAATAACGGTAATTAATCCATGATTGGCTACAGTAACAATGCTCTAATCATGCGGTCAACGGTCTCATTAGATTCTTTAGGATTCCTAGTACAGGAGTTCTGGAGTTGGTTTTGTAAACTGCCTTTATTTAATATTCTTAATTAGTGGTCAAAGTTGCTACAGTCCCTAACGTAGCGCATACCAAATATGGCCAAATTACCTAATTTCTGGAGCTGTCATCTAACTTCAACAGCTGCATGCCGCCCCAGCCGGCCAAGCCACTGTTCACCCTTACAAAAGGCCAGCAGCTGCTTCCATGTTCTCATCCACAGCGATCGCAAGCGAGTTGAGTGATACGCTCTCATGGCCTGTTGGAACGCAGCAACATCATAAGAGAAAATGCAAACCATTATCAGCGCCTATTTCAGAACATATAAATGTAATCAGCACCAGATAGTCTCATGAATCTTCTGTTATTTGCACTTTGTGGTTGACCCGGTCACCACCCAAATCAGCTAAATATCAATCTTAACCAGGTCAAAATGGCACAACTCACTGACATGACAATTGACCATACAGAAAACAAAAACAAGAGTAAATAACTGTGTCGAGGGAGGCAGAACCTATACCATGCTATATATGACTATGAGCGTTGGGAGGTTCTTATAGGTTTTCCTCTTTGGATTAAACTATAAGCAGGGAGCCACCCTACTCCTAGCCAATAATAGTTGCACACAGTCATAAGATATATGGGCAAGCTAGCAAAAACTGATGGTCTGTGATGGCTCCAAGTATACCTCCTTACAGCTCAGTCTACAGCTTAGAACCTAGTTCTCTCCCACATGGCCAAGTGAAATCTCCCACGCCTCGTCTCTCAGGTTTCTCACCTATAAATAAGCACCGCCTCTCACTACACCCCCACACCACACACTACAAGCTTAATACAACTCTCCACTTGCTACAACCAGAGAGAGAGAGAGAGAGAGAGTCCATGGGGACACAAGGAAAGATCACCAAAATTAGCAGAGGAATGGTGTCCCTGAGAAGGAGGAGGCCGTTCCAGCTCATGGTGCTGAGGCGTCTCCGGGAGCTCAAGAAGATCGTGCCGGTGGGCACTCGTCGCAAGGCCGACGTCGATGCGGTGCTCCGGCAAACCGCCGAGTACATCTGCGTGCTAGAGCTGAAGGTGGCCACCCTACGGAGGCTCTCCAACATCTACGGTGTGTAGCCAGCTCTGGTGAAGACAGTCGATGATTTGCATGCCAGTCACCACAGCACATGTAAGAGGGACGAGAGAACCTAGCTACATTTCTTGCCATGGCCATCTCTGTTCAACTCCTCCCTACCACCCACCAAGTAGTAGCATATTGTGCCTTCCCTATGCGATTGGTTGGTCGCATATGGAAGTGTGTCTATTAGTTAAATCTGGCTGGAAAAGCCAGCCCGTTTACCCAGCTGATTGCAAGAAAATGCTTTGACTGGTGGCTGTCAATAGGCTAGCTGGTCTGCATGCATGGTTCATGTAAATCATTTGTTTATATGTGTCGGTGTGTCAACATATTTTTGCATAGCTCTTCCGTTTACTGCCTCCAGTCATTGGCATGGTTTCTAAGACTATACACACAAACACATGCAACCACTCATCTTGCAAATAACCGAAAACAAATATAGTGTGATGATCCCTACAGGTACAGGATCATCTGTGTGGCAGCATCTGTCATATTACGAATAATGGAGTCACTACTGAATACTGATTGGGCTACTCATTAGAAGGACGTGTACTTGTGCGTGCCTACCAATCAGACACTTAAAACTCTCCATAACCAATAAGGACAATGAAAAAAATATATTTGAGAAACAATCCTTCTTTCAGTCTATACTAGTTGATCAATCATCCACTGATTACTGATCAAGCTCTGGATTATTAAACTATACTTACAGTGCTGGATCTTGTTAAGATTGTGAGACATGCACAAGTAGCACAAGATATTCCCTATCCAGCCAGAACCGTATTATAATGCGAGTGAAGATTCTTCAAACGTTGCTGCATTAGCATGTCTCCCTGTGGATATGAATTAAGAACATAAGATGGAATATAGTGTAGCTTTGGTTCCCAACCAAGACCGTCAAAAGGGGTGTTGCCACTGAAAGGGAAGTTCTTTCTGTCAAGTCCATTTCTTCAGGTAGATAGACAGACAGACGGTTGATATTGTGGGATTTGATCCTTTTTACCCAAGGAGAATATATGCTAACACGTCACATCAACTGGTGATCGACAATCATCCTACTGGAAAAGGATGCTATGATGAAGATAGAGCACATAGTACGTGCGGGGATTTAATTCATGCGTAAATGTACTGCTGACCAGATAGATAGCAGCTGGGCTACCAGAGGAAGCGTCCAACAAGGGCATGTGCATGCAAGACTGCTCTCTGGCCTTTTGCTCCACATCATTGGAGAGCGTTGTCCCTTCTCTCTTGCCACTCTTTATCACCAATTTATCCTTTTGGGTGAAAACAATCCTACAAAACAAGCCATAGATTACCTAGCAGGGAGATGGTTTAGGCACATGCCAATTAACATCAAAGGAACATTCATTCTAGTTTTCTTTACTCTTTTTGTCCAGGCTTAAGCAAACTTTGATGCAAAACATCCATGCAGATACTCCATACTGCGATCGACTTCCTTATGAGACACTTTGATTCCTATACAGATGACCTGAACATCTCTTCTCTTGCTGGAGCGCCGTCGAGCCGAGCCGCCTGCCCGCCTCACTGCCGTGCTCGTCCTCTCGCCGGCAGGACGCCTCTGGTCATCTTCCTTCACCTCAAGCTCTTGTGTAGGTGAGCCTTGAATCCCTGAAGCTCCTCTGCTCTCTAGCTTGCAACGCCGGTAGCAATTCTTGCTGAAACTGCAGGCTTTGTTTTCCCTCTGTTGTTTGTCCCAGACCGGCCAAGAACCACCTTGCTAGGATCCGAATCTTGCTAAGAGTTAGACTGAAAATTTTCCTGAGCTGTGCGAGAGCCTGAACCGACTTTATAGATCTCATGCTGTGAGTCTGCAAGTGCTTAGTAAACCACAGAAAAATCCTAGAAATACAAACTATGATATTTTGAAATGCTTGGTTTAAGTTCTGTAATTTGCTTACACATGCATGTCCAGTTCTGTTAATTTCTATTCTAAGCTTAAAACTTGAGCAAGATGAGTCATGCATGATCTAATGGTTCTGCATAAGATCTGAAAATAATTTCTGCATAATGGTTTCTTAACTATGTTAGATAAGGATGATCAGGTGGTTATTTAAGTATGTTAGATAACTAACTTTCTTCAGCATATATTCTGAAGATTTGTAGGTACGCTTACCACGATTTCGATAAGCCAAGACGACTAGTTACTCGACTAGTTAAATAGGGAGAGCCGTATACCACCGAATTATGTATGTAAGTTATATTGGTGCATTTTCGTGAGAATGGCTAGGACATGAATGCATCATAGCATTCTAAAACAAACTTAAATCTATGGTGTTATGGATTGACTAGATCAGGAAGACTGGAATGCCTGGCCGGGCAGGAAACCCGGCCAGATCGCCGAAGAACAGGCCGCCTAAGGCTGGTTCTATTCTTCTTCGATAACTCTAACCCTAGGACTCAGGCCACCTTTATAGACTAGGCGTCCTGGCTAAACCCTAATCACCCATGGGGTACTGTTCACACGTACAATAGCCGCGTGAACAGTACCGCACGCCTCCCTTTTGGGCTCTACTCAGCCCATACAGGCCCAACCTGCTGACATAACACTACTCCCCTCCTTTCGAAGCAGCTCGCCCACAAACTGCATGCTAACTTGACTCGACACAAAGCTAACACCTAGAAACAAGCCTTTTACATCTCGGTTTTTTATTATGGTGACTAAAAGAAATAGCAAATTATCTTCTCCGCCATAACCACTGGGTATTTGCCTCCTTCCACGTTAATAACTTGAAAGGCTGAACCAGCAGTGTGCGCATCCCTCCTGGATCCCACGTAAACAGCTGTATACGTGTCTGCAAAAAGACCTCAGCCCACGAGAAGCAGCAGCAACTCAGCAGCCCACACAACAAAAGAGCATAGCAAAAAAGCCCAGCTGCTGGCTCCTTATGGGCTGAAAAAAATAGACTTAAGTTTGGACACAGTGCTAAATCACTTAGCTTGTCCTTGTGACATTAATCGCTGCACTTGAGCCGGATTAATCTGGGGTGTTCTGCCACAATAACGCTCCGCGAGACACTTTTTTTTTACATTTTTACCATTATATGGGATCACACTCATCAGATTATCATTATTAGAATGACACCTACAACTATATCAACGGAGAGAAGTTTGAGTTACATTTTTACCACATTTGCTGATGTGGGACGCAACGCCAGCCACACAGGCTGGCGCTCGGTCAGCAGGCTCTGGTGAAATGTCCTCCCCGCCCCTGATCTGCTCCTCTCTCCCCTTCTCCAACAGCTTGGTCCCACAGCTCATCTCAGTTCCATAAGGACCCTACACGTCAGCTCCATCTCTTACCTCCAGCGCCTGAAGACCGAGGGCCAATGGCCGTCGGGAATTCGATTCCACCAATCGGTGGCCTCACCTCTGTCGGTGCCGTGTGGTGGCTCGCGGAGCACTCGTATGCCCGCGCCGTACCAGTAGGTGGTGCTCGCGCAGCCGGAAATGGGAGGGGAAACGCCGGCCATGGGCGCGGGCGCGACCAGCTCGACGTCAAGCAGCCTCTGGCGGTGAAAGGAGGAGGAACGGTGATCTGACACCTAGGGGGGGTCAAGGCAGAGAAAGGTGGCGAGCTTATGCTGGGATGGCGGTGCTCACAGATTGTAACATCCCGAAAATTACCTAAAATAAATCGTGCGCTAAAATTTTGCTTCGTCGTTGAGCTCGAGACCCCTCCTTAAAACCCTAACCCCAGTTTTCCGGAATCCTCCCTGTTCCGATCTCCCGATTCCCGAAAAACTTGTCCCGACACCCGTATCCAACACCCGCGCGTCGCGCTCACGCACGCCCAGGCGCCAAGCGTGGCCGACCGGCTCCGCGATCAGCGCCGTGATCCCGGCGCGGATCCCTCTCTCTCCCTCTCTTTTTCTCCCTCCCTTTTCTTCTCTTTTCTTTTCTTTTCTTTTCCCATTTTCTTTTCCCTCTCTCTCCTTCCTCCCTACCCCGCGCGCTCGGCCCCCTCCTCCCTCTCTGCTCCCGAGCGCCGCCCGGCCCCTTCTGCCCCTGCTCCACCCGGCCGCGCCCTCCACCGGGACACGCCACCTTGGACCCCGCTCCGGCCGCACAGCACACCCGGCCCGGCCGGTCCTCCTCCCCGCGCAGCCCAGCTCCGCACGCCCCTCCTACCCGGCCCGGCTCCTCGCCACGCCCGCGCGCGCACGCCGCGCCCGCCGCACCATTCGCTGTGCAAGCACGCCACCTTCGCCGTTGACGCTCACACAGTGGTCGGCCCTTGCCCACGCGCGCCTGCCCGAATGATCTTGTCACCTGTAGCCGCCTCGCCGCTGCCGCCGTTGACGCCCAGCTCTGAGCCGCGCCGCCCGCGTCGCGCCGTGCCCACACCGCCGCCGCCGAACCGTCTCATCGCCCTGCCGCACCATTACTCCACCTGCCCGACGCATCGCGTCGCCCCTGTGCCGCACCGCCTTCCTGTGGCCGCTCTGCGACGCCCGCAAGCCGCCAAGCAGGCTCCGAGCGCCATTAATGGCCGCCCATCGACCTTCACCGTGCCACGCCACCTCCACCGCCTCACTCCGTCTATAAAAGGCGCCCGAGCTGCTTGCCGTCGCCATCCCAAAGCTCGCCAGGCCACCCAGCTCGCCGTTCTTGTTCCTCCCCGCTCCGATTTCCACCTCCCCTGTTTTGGTACAGGGCACAACTCCCTCGTCGATCTCCTCGACCAGGCCACCCCAGCTCGATTAGCTCGACGGTGAGCATCTCCACATCCCCCTCTTCCTTCGCCGAGCTTCGCTTTCTCCTTTCCCTTCCTACGTTGAGCTGCCCACGGAGCTCCTGGAACCGTAGCCATGGCTGCCATGGCCGGCCATGCCGAGCTCCCCATCTCGGCTGGAGAATCCCCGGAATGAGTAGCCCTCACCCTCCTCTACCTCCCCATGCCCTCGGCTTCAGGAACGGTGGCCGGGAGCGCCGTTTCAGTGGAGCTCAGAGAGCTCGAGGCCTGCTGCCATGGCGGCACTGGGAAAAACGGGGACGACGTCCCTGTTCTGGTCCCCGTGACCCCTCCCTCCTGTGTCTTTTGTTTTAGCCAGCACACAAGTAAACGAGCCACCAGCCCAGCCCGTAAATAAACAAGCAGCCCACTAGCTAATCACGTGCAACCCCTTTTATTTGTGTTAATCTATTTTCGGAATTAATCAAAGGCCTATATTGTACCCACAATATCTCATACATATAAACCCCAATTCCATTGATTCTTTTTCCTATATTCCTATAAAATCATATACTAACCATTGTACCTATTTTTTATATATACAGTTCAGATATTTCCATAAATCATAATCAAGTCCTTTCCCTCCCACAAATAATTACAAACACATCCCTGAATCCCGGTTTAGCCCCTAACCGCATCTTTAACCTATCATTTCATGCGCCAAACGACCTCGGATCAACCTAAAACTTTACCACGCCTCTCTTAACTTGGTTCCGGCCATGCCATTCAGAAACCACTCGAAAATATTACTCTGTGCTCCATATTTTATGTGTCTCCGATTCGAGCTCAACGACAAATCTTTATTTTCTGTGTTTTGATTGTGTGCTTGTTTGTCTACGCTGTAGACCACGGAGTGAACGAAGGCGAGCCCGTCAACGAGCCGTTCTGTGAGCAGGAGAACGAGGACCAGTTCCGCGACCCCGAGCCCGAAGGACAGGACTTCCCCGAAGGCTTTGAAGACGGCAAGTTCAATCCCATCCCTTGATGCATGTTTCTGTCCTAGTTTTTATAAACACAACCCAATGGCCTGTTTTATAAATTGCATATGTTTTGCTTGCATGAAAACACGGTTGGATAGCCACCCCTTGATTTGTGATGACCATTCCTTGACCACCTAGATTAATGTCTGATTTTGTTTGGACGTTAATCGATATTAGAACGCTCAGGACTTTACTCATAATATGCTTTATTTTATAAAGAAAATGTGTGCGTATGGGAAGGGATAAAATGTGGATTTTCGAAAGATGAGTATGGGCGAGATGGACGGCATTTCTGTGTGGATTGCCGATTGGTGTGCTTATGCCTGTGTGGCAGGGCAATGAAGGGAGATATCCATCTTGTCGCATGTAAGGACCGAGTTGGTGTGTCATCTCACCTAACTCCACTATCGTGCAAACCACTCGACCGTTGTATGGGCAACGGCGTAGCATAAATCCCACTAGTTGGTGTGATAGCCATCAGGAGAGCTGAGAGCAACGGGTGACTAAGGAGAAGGGATAAGCCCAGAGTGACTTATGCCCGGTTATACCTAAGTGAATGGTCGATGGCCCCTTGGTGCATCCCGTGATGGCTAGTCAGGCTTAGCTATGGTGGGTAATGGCTATGTTGGGATCTACACCGACACGACGGTGTTCGAGTTGTGGTATCCTACTTGTGGGTAAAGTTGCACACCTCTGCAGAGTTAAGAATCTATTCGAATAGTCCGGGCCCACGGTATTGGGCGAGTTATGGTGTGGTCACATAACTAGTGTTTCTTTGGGATGGGCTGGTGTGAGTTGTTTTGGAATTGTGTCCGGCAGTTGTGCCGTGTGCTACGACGGACGGGGAGTCCGGTAGCAGTTTAAAATTGGAAACTCCGTGTTACTCCTGAAACTGATTTTCATAAAGGTTTTCTTTAAAATAAACCCTTGCATAAAATGTTATTTTTTCTGCAAATTAAACCTTAACCTTATCCTTGATTTACCTATGCATAATATCCTGTTATAACCCCCTCTCCGTGGGTGTGGTTGGACTTGCTGAGTACGTTTGTACTCACCCTACTCTTACTTTTTACAGAAGAAGACCCAGACTTCGTGCCAGACGACGCTGAGTAGGGTTATCGTTCTACACCCAACCTTGCCTGTGGTACCGGCCCTGTCGAGATGCCTCCGCTGTCGCAGTACTCTGAGCCTGAATTAGACTCCGTATTAGTAGCACTCTGGTGTATTGTCGTAGCTTGGTTAATCCTTGTTATCATCTGTATCGAGTGTCCGCCAAGGTTTGTAAGGTTTTGAACCATCTGATGTAATAAATGTGGCATCAGCCTCCTGGGACTGATGTTTTGTATCACATTTAAGTCTTCTCTTAAGAGGGGACGCTTCAGGTGGTATCAGAGCCGTAGGTTGGCCGTAGGACGTGACCCTAGGAGCGAAGCCCGTTTTCAGGACCTAGCACCTTAGGACTTTTCTATCCTTAATCCTCCCTCACACAAACACTTACCTTTGGTTCTTGCCCTGTTCCAGATGGCTGACAATGGATGGATCGGCGGAATCTGTTTCGCAGAGCCCGGCCTTCCAAAGTTGTTGATACTCAGCCTGGAACGCATTGGAGTTGTGGATCCGCCAGAGTTTCTTTACCGGGAGTACGACTCCAAGGGCACTCTTCGGTGTGACCTGATGATCTTCATAGCAAGAAGCACCCGCTACCCTGATGTGGACCCTTGGTTCATCTCCACCACTGGGTTCCGTTTCCCGGATACCTATCGGAAAGCCGCCCGTAAGGCCCTGCGACGGCTCCGAGTGATCTACAGGCATCACCTCCAGCGGACTCCTATGGGATTCTTCCCGCCGACTGAAGGAAGGGGACGCACATGGATTGCTAGGATGAGAGGACTTGGAAGAGAAGAAGAAGACCTAGAAGACACGGTCTCTCACCTATCCATCTATCTCACCGGCCTGGATGAGCTCTATCGCGAGCAAGCAGCACAACTGAAGCAGCAAGTCCACAGAGCAGAAAAGGCAACCCAGGAGATGGAGGAACAACGGTCGAGGACTTTCCATGCCGAGTATTCCCTAGCCGCCCTCCAAGTCCAAATGGATGAAAAAGAGGAAGAACTGGAAGAACAGCGGGCAAGAGCCACACGCGCCGAGGACTCGCTAGCCGCTCTCCAAGCTCGCATGCGGAGGTATGAGGCTCGCTGGGGAATAGGAGGATGGATAGAGGAAGACGCTGAAGAAGAACCCGAAGAGGCTCAATGGGATGTAAACACCCAGACCGAAGAGGAAGAGCCCATGGAAACCCATTGGGACGTTGGAACTCAAACTGAAGAAGAAGAACCTGAAGAAACCCATTGGGACAAAGGTACTCAGACCGAGGACGACTTGATGGATCAGCATCTTCCACTGAAGAAGCGCTCTCTTAGGTTCGAGGAAGAGTCTCCATGATAGGAGTTGTCTCCAAACTAGAACCTTTGCTCTAATAATAATCATGTACCCATGAAGTTGTACCCCACCATGATGCCATGAATAAAAATCACCTACCCCTTTGTGTACCTCAAATAATTGTGCAAGTTTTTCACCATATCTTTGTTTTCAGATGGCTGAGGAAGGATGGACCCAGGGCGACTGCCAAGCTGCACCTGGCTTCCCCAGCCTCTTGATCAACGCCCTGGAGAACCTTGGCGTCACGGAACGCCCAAGGTACTACAGCCGAGAGTATGAGCATCATGGTACTCTCCGCTGCAGGGTGATCCTAGTCGTCGCCAGAAGTAACCGCTACCCCGACATCCTGTCATGGCGAGTGACTGCTACAGGGTTTAGGCACCAGGACACCTATCCCCTAGCCGTCAGGAAGGCACTTCGTTACCTGTGCCGGATTTTCGAAGGACACCTCACCCCCACACCAATGAGGTTCTTCCCACCAGCCATCAGGACACCAGTTTGGGAAGCTCGAATGAGAAGCCTGGAACGGCGCCGCCATGAAGAAGTCCTCCTGTACCAAGTGGCTACCTACCTAGCCTCCCTGGATCAGCTCTTTGATGAGCAAGCCAACCTGCTGAGGGAACAGACCCATCGAGCCGAGCAAGCAGAGCTCGCACTAAGATTGCAGCAGATCCGAGCAGTCCAAGCCGAGGCAAGAGCCGCAGCCGCGGTCAGCAGTGAAGCAGTTGCTCAGGAGAGCCTCAGACAAGCCCGGGACCAGCGTCTGCAAGAATGGACTAACAGTGGAACCCCAGTCCCGGCAATAGGTGAAGACCATGTTCTGCTCGGAATGCCCGTCATAGGATGGGGGCCACTCGTTGGAAACCCACTAGCCCCACCCGAGAATCCTGGAAGGTCTACGACCGCCGCCGCGAGAGAAGCCCCTGCACAACCCCGAGAAAACGGAGGTCTAGAGGACGGCGAGCCAGGACCACTCACTCCCCCGGAGGACGTGAGTTCCTTTCCGAGGGAGGAACCCGCTCAAGCCGATGAGTCAGCCTAAAGTGCTGGCGACCGTCAAGGGATGAAGCCGTGTGGTCCGAGGAAGTTCTGTGCCCCTTTTCTTTTGAAGTGTGTACCCGGACGTGTAGTACGCGTTTTAGTCGTGTCCCCCGTGTTGTACCCCCCCCCCTTGCTGTAATAAAGTTGCTTGTGCTTGTTGTTTGTGATGTTTGCTTGTTGATTGTGTGCTTGCTGGCAGTAAATAGATACTGCCTTTTCAAAAATACGACTTAACCAACTTAAACATCACCTAATCTTAGTCCCAATCCACTCGTTCTGCAGATGGTTTCCCGGAGCGTCACAAGGGCCTCCCGCGTCAGGGACCCTGCAGCTGCTGATGCAGGAATACACCCTGACGGGCAAAACCATCCCCAGGAGGAACAAGAAGTGAGTCAGGGCAGAGGAGAAAATCATGGTGCACAGCTACCACCACCACCACCACCTTTCGTGGACCTGGCACAAGTAATCCATAACCAGACTCTCATACTGGAGACACTGGCCAATGCTCTAGTGAACAGGCAGCCACGAGAGCAGACCTTTAATGACAAGCTGACAGCTTTTCTGAGGGCCAAGCCACCCACTTTTGCCGGATCCAGCAACCCCTTGGATGCAGATGACTGGCTCCGCGTGATCCAGAGGAAGCTCGAGCCATTTGGGTGCCAGGATCGAGATAAAGTTCTTCTGGCTGCACATCAACTCACCGGGACTGCCTTAGCCTGGTGGGAGAATTACTGCGCTGCTGCCAGAGATGCCTCCACTATCACCTGGAATGAATTCGTGAGGGAGTTCCGCCGATATCACATCCCCTCGGCCACCATGAAGCGCAAGGCGGATGAATTCCGCGCACTTCAGCAGGGGAATATGACAGTGGAAGAGTATACACACCAGTTTATGGAGCTGTCTCGTTATGCGCCAGATGAAGTGAACGACGACGAGAAGAAGCAGGACATGTTCAAGAAGGGACTAAACCCAGAACTCAGGACCCTGCTCACCCCTCAGATCTATCCTGATTTCAACACCTTGATGAATAAGGCAATCCTCACCGAGAAGGCTAAGATTGATGAAAGGAAAGAGAACAAGCGCAAGTTTCTGGAGAGTAAGTCTCGCCAGCAGGATCGTTTTCAGAAGACCAGAAGTCTCAGCTACAACGCACCAAGGTCCCAAGCCCCAATGCAGTACAAAACTCAGTCTCAAGTGACAGGACCACGGGCCCCTAACACACAGCCCAGAAGTCAGAACACCATGAGGGCCTCACAGAATAATGCGAGCCAGGTCACCAACAACAACAGCAACGTGAGAGCCTGCTTCAACTGCCGTGAGACGGGTCATTTCATCGCCGACTGCCCCTATGCCAAGAACAAGCCTGCTACTTCGGCTTTCTCCAATACAGTGAACGGACCCAAGCCAGTTCTGACCGGTGCCAACCGAGTGCCCCTCCGTGGCAACAGCAACAACAACAGCAACCAGCAGAGGCAACCTCAGCAGTCTTTTGGACGAGCCCGTGTCAACCACATCGACGCACAGGAAGCTCAAGGAGCCCAGGGCGTAGTACTCGGTGAGTACCTAGTCAGCTCAACTCTTGCAACAGTACTGTTTGATTCTGGAGCATCACACTCATTCATATCCTCGAGCTTTGTGGAAAAACATAAAATACCTACGGTACTACTAAAAACACCCCTAATAACCCGGACGCCCGGAGGAGACATCAGGTGTCAACTGGGTTGTCTACGGGTAAGGATCAATTTAAGTGGGGTAGAGTTTCTAGCAGACCTAGTAGTACTTAAGTCGGAAGGGATAGATGTGATCCTCGGAATGGACTGGCTAAGCAAACACAATGGACTCATAGGTTGTTCGGACAAGGTAGTCCATCTAACAAACCCGGAGGGAGTCCGAGTGACTTGTCATACCCGGGAAAGTGGAGCAAACCCGATGGTATTCAGCATGGAAGCCAAGTCCTTGGAAGAAGTCCCTGTAGTGAACGAGTATCCTGATGTCTTTCCCGAAGAACTTCCCGGTATGCCACCAGACAGGGACATAGAATTTGTCATTGACCTTGTCCCTGGGACTGCCCCTATAGCCAAGAGACCTTATAGGATGGCAGCCACCGAGCTGGCAGAATTAAAGAAGCAATTAGAGGAACTGCAACGAATTGGCTTCATCAGGCCAAGTTCGTCTCCTTGGGGAGCCCCGGTTTTGTTCGTCAAGAAGAAGGACGGAAGTATGAGGCTATGTGTAGATTACCGGGCACTAAACGAGGTCACTATCAAGAATAAGTACCCCCTTCCCAGGATCGATGATCTTTTTGATCAGTTAAAAGGAGCCAGGTACTTTTCCAAGATTGACCTAAGGTCCGGATATTTTCAGCTCAAGATTAGGGAAAGCGACATCCCGAAGACAGCCTTTGTCACCCGATACGGACAATTTGAGTTCACAGTAATGTCTTTTGGACTAACAAATGCACCTGCTTATTTCATGAACCTCATGAATAAAGTTTTTATGGACGAGCTAGATAAGTTTGTCGTAGTCTTCATTGACGACATACTTATTTACTCGAAGAGCATTCAGGAACACGAGCAGCACCTGAGGGTAGTTTTGGAAAAACTGAGAGTGCATAGGCTATACGCCAAATTCAGCAAGTGTGAATTTTGGCTGGAGAAAGTAGCCTTCCTTGGTCACATTTTGACCGCAGAAGGAGTGGCAGTAGACCCCGAGAAGGTCGAAGCAGTATCCAACTGGCAGCAACCAACCAATGTGAGTGAGATCAGGAGTTTTCTTGGATTAGCTGGGTACTATCGGAGATTTATTGAGGGATTTTCTAAGATAGCCCGGCCCATGACAGAGCTGCTCAAGAAAGAGAAGAAATTCACCTGGACGGAGTCGTGTGAAAGAAGTTTCCTGGAGTTGAAGCGAAGATTGACGACAGCCCCAGTGCTAACCCTGCCGGATATTCATCGGGATTTCGTCATCTATTGTGATGCGTCCCGACAAGGATTGGGTTGTGTACTGATGCAAGATGGGAAAGTCGTTGCATATGCTTCCCGTCAGCTCAGGACTCATGAGCAAAATTACCCGACCCATGACCTAGAACTTGCAGCCGTAGTGCACGCACTTAAGATCTGGAGGCACTATTTGATTGGAAATAAGTGCGAAATCTTTACCGATCATAAAAGTCTGAAGTATATCTTCACCCAACCAGACCTAAACCTGAGGCAGAGAAGATGGCTGGAATTAGTCAAAGATTATAATTTGGAAATTCATTATCACCCAGGTAAAGCCAATGTAGTAGCCGATGCCCTAAGTCGGAAATCCTACGGGCCCAAGAATGACCATTTACGAGAGGAAATGGCACGATTAAATGTGCACATTGTCCCTCGAGGTTCCAGCCAAGTGCTGAACGTTCAGTCCACTCTGGAAGAAAGAATCAGGAAAGCCCAAAGATCGGACAAAGGACTGATGGAAATCCGGAGGCAAACCGGAGAAAATAAGGCCCCAGACTTTCGAGTTGATAATAAGGGAACGTTGTGGTATAAAGACAGGATTTGTGTGCCCCAAAAAGGAGATTTCAGGCAAATGATCATGGATGAAGCCCATAACTCGGCCTACTCAATTCACCCAGGATCCACCAAAATGTACATGGACATAAAACAGAAGTATTGGTGGAATGGGATGAAGGCAGATATTGCACGATTTGTCGCCCGTTGTGATACTTGCCAGAGAATCAAAGCTGAACACCAGAAGCCGGCAGGATTACTGCAACCCCTACCCATCCCGGTGTGGAAATGGGATGAAGTAGGAATGGACTTTGTGGTGGGCTTGCCCAGAACCCAGAAAGGACATGACTCCATATGGGTAATAGTGGATCGCCTTACTAAATCAGCTCACTTCATACCCGTACGGACCAACTATGACGGGGAAAAGCTAGCTAAGCTCTATATAGAGAACATAGTGAAATTGCATGGTGTGCCCAGCCGAATCGTTTCAGATAGAGGGACCCAGTTCACCTCAAGATTTTGGAAGAGTTTGCATAAAGCCATGGGCACCAAGCTAGACTTTAGTTCCGCTTATCATCCGCAGACGGATGGTCAGACGGAAAGGGTGAATCAGATTATGGAAGATATGCTGAGAGCGTGTGTTCTCACTTATGGCAAAGATTGGGAACAAAGCTTACCGTATGCCGAGTTCTCATACAACAACGGGTACCAAGCAAGCTTGGGCATGTCACCGTTTGAAGCTCTCTATGGAAGAAAATGCAGAACCCCTCTGATGTGGTCAGAAGTTGGAGAACGTGCCCTAGTCGGCCCCGCACTCATAAAAGAAGCCGAAGAAAGAGTCGCCGAGATTCGAGAAAAGATAAAAGCGGCCCAGTCCCGACAGAAGAGCTACGCCGACAAGAAAAGACGCGAAATAAGTTTCAACCCAGGAGATTTTGTGTATCTCAAGGTATCACCCATTCGAGGGACCCGAAGATTCCAGGTACAAGGAAAGTTGGCTCCCCGATACATTGGACCATACCAAGTTCTAAAGAAAGTTGGGACAGTAGCATATCGCCTAGAGCTACCGGAGGAAATGTCGGACATCCACCCCGTCTTTCATGTCTCGCAATTAAGAAGATGTTTGAGGGTACCCGAGGCAGAGCATGTGCCGGTTGAAACAATAGATCTACAGCCAGACTTGCGGTATCAAGAAGTACCGGTCAAGATTCTAGACACCGTCACTAGAAGGACCAGAAACTCCGAAGTACGAATTTGCAGAGTTCAGTGGAGCAGACATGGAATAAAAGAAGCTACGTGGGAACGAGAAGATGCTCTGCAGAAGGAATTTCCCCACCTGTTTAGGAACCAGTCGAATCTCGAGGACGAGATTCATTTTAAGTGGGGTAGGTTTGTAACATCCCGAAAATTACCTAAAATAAATCGTGCGCTAAAATTTTGCTTCGTCGTTGAGCTCGAGACCCCTCCTTAAAACCCTAACCCCAGTTTTCCGGAATCCTCCCTGTTCCGATCTCCCGATTCCCGAAAAACTTGTCCCGACACCCGTATCCAACACCCGCGCGTCGCGCTCACGCACGCCCAGGCGCCAAGCGTGGCCGACCGGCTCCGCGATCAGCGCCGTGATCCCGGCGCGGATCCCTCTCTCTCCCTCTCTTTTTCTCCCTCCCTTTTCTTCTCTTTTCTTTTCTTTTCTTTTCCCATTTTCTTTTCCCTCTCTCTCCTTCCTCCCTACCCCGCGCGCTCGGCCCCCTCCTCCCTCTCTGCTCCCGAGCGCCGCCCGGCCCCTTCTGCCCCTGCTCCACCCGGCCGCGCCCTCCACCGGGACACGCCACCTTGGACCCCGCTCCGGCCGCACAGCACACCCGGCCCGGCCGGTCCTCCTCCCCGCGCAGCCCAGCTCCGCACGCCCCTCCTACCCGGCCCGGCTCCTCGCCACGCCCGCGCGCGCACGCCGCGCCCGCCGCACCATTCGCTGTGCAAGCACGCCACCTTCGCCGTTGACGCTCACACAGTGGTCGGCCCTTGCCCACGCGCGCCTGCCCGAATGATCTTGTCACCTGTAGCCGCCTCGCCGCTGCCGCCGTTGACGCCCAGCTCTGAGCCGCGCCGCCCGCGTCGCGCCGTGCCCACACCGCCGCCGCCGAACCGTCTCATCGCCCTGCCGCACCATTACTCCACCTGCCCGACGCATCGCGTCGCCCCTGTGCCGCACCGCCTTCCTGTGGCCGCTCTGCGACGCCCGCAAGCCGCCAAGCAGGCTCCGAGCGCCATTAATGGCCGCCCATCGACCTTCACCGTGCCACGCCACCTCCACCGCCTCACTCCGTCTATAAAAGGCGCCCGAGCTGCTTGCCGTCGCCATCCCAAAGCTCGCCAGGCCACCCAGCTCGCCGTTCTTGTTCCTCCCCGCTCCGATTTCCACCTCCCCTGTTTTGGTACAGGGCACAACTCCCTCGTCGATCTCCTCGACCAGGCCACCCCAGCTCGATTAGCTCGACGGTGAGCATCTCCACATCCCCCTCTTCCTTCGCCGAGCTTCGCTTTCTCCTTTCCCTTCCTACGTTGAGCTGCCCACGGAGCTCCTGGAACCGTAGCCATGGCTGCCATGGCCGGCCATGCCGAGCTCCCCATCTCGGCTGGAGAATCCCCGGAATGAGTAGCCCTCACCCTCCTCTACCTCCCCATGCCCTCGGCTTCAGGAACGGTGGCCGGGAGCGCCGTTTCAGTGGAGCTCAGAGAGCTCGAGGCCTGCTGCCATGGCGGCACTGGGAAAAACGGGGACGACGTCCCTGTTCTGGTCCCCGTGACCCCTCCCTCCTGTGTCTTTTGTTTTAGCCAGCACACAAGTAAACGAGCCACCAGCCCAGCCCGTAAATAAACAAGCAGCCCACTAGCTAATCACGTGCAACCCCTTTTATTTGTGTTAATCTATTTTCGGAATTAATCAAAGGCCTATATTGTACCCACAATATCTCATACATATAAACCCCAATTCCATTGATTCTTTTTCCTATATTCCTATAAAATCATATACTAACCATTGTACCTATTTTTTATATATACAGTTCAGATATTTCCATAAATCATAATCAAGTCCTTTCCCTCCCACAAATAATTACAAACACATCCCTGAATCCCGGTTTAGCCCCTAACCGCATCTTTAACCTATCATTTCATGCGCCAAACGACCTCGGATCAACCTAAAACTTTACCACGCCTCTCTTAACTTGGTTCCGGCCATGCCATTCAGAAACCACTCGAAAATATTACTCTGTGCTCCATATTTTATGTGTCTCCGATTCGAGCTCAACGACAAATCTTTATTTTCTGTGTTTTGATTGTGTGCTTGTTTGTCTACGCTGTAGACCACGGAGTGAACGAAGGCGAGCCCGTCAACGAGCCGTTCTGTGAGCAGGAGAACGAGGACCAGTTCCGCGACCCCGAGCCCGAAGGACAGGACTTCCCCGAAGGCTTTGAAGACGGCAAGTTCAATCCCATCCCTTGATGCATGTTTCTGTCCTAGTTTTTATAAACACAACCCAATGGCCTGTTTTATAAATTGCATATGTTTTGCTTGCATGAAAACACGGTTGGATAGCCACCCCTTGATTTGTGATGACCATTCCTTGACCACCTAGATTAATGTCTGATTTTGTTTGGACGTTAATCGATATTAGAACGCTCAGGACTTTACTCATAATATGCTTTATTTTATAAAGAAAATGTGTGCGTATGGGAAGGGATAAAATGTGGATTTTCGAAAGATGAGTATGGGCGAGATGGACGGCATTTCTGTGTGGATTGCCGATTGGTGTGCTTATGCCTGTGTGGCAGGGCAATGAAGGGAGATATCCATCTTGTCGCATGTAAGGACCGAGTTGGTGTGTCATCTCACCTAACTCCACTATCGTGCAAACCACTCGACCGTTGTATGGGCAACGGCGTAGCATAAATCCCACTAGTTGGTGTGATAGCCATCAGGAGAGCTGAGAGCAACGGGTGACTAAGGAGAAGGGATAAGCCCAGAGTGACTTATGCCCGGTTATACCTAAGTGAATGGTCGATGGCCCCTTGGTGCATCCCGTGATGGCTAGTCAGGCTTAGCTATGGTGGGTAATGGCTATGTTGGGATCTACACCGACACGACGGTGTTCGAGTTGTGGTATCCTACTTGTGGGTAAAGTTGCACACCTCTGCAGAGTTAAGAATCTATTCGAATAGTCCGGGCCCACGGTATTGGGCGAGTTATGGTGTGGTCACATAACTAGTGTTTCTTTGGGATGGGCTGGTGTGAGTTGTTTTGGAATTGTGTCCGGCAGTTGTGCCGTGTGCTACGACGGACGGGGAGTCCGGTAGCAGTTTAAAATTGGAAACTCCGTGTTACTCCTGAAACTGATTTTCATAAAGGTTTTCTTTAAAATAAACCCTTGCATAAAATGTTATTTTTTCTGCAAATTAAACCTTAACCTTATCCTTGATTTACCTATGCATAATATCCTGTTATAACCCCCTCTCCGTGGGTGTGGTTGGACTTGCTGAGTACGTTTGTACTCACCCTACTCTTACTTTTTACAGAAGAAGACCCAGACTTCGTGCCAGACGACGCTGAGTAGGGTTATCGTTCTACACCCAACCTTGCCTGTGGTACCGGCCCTGTCGAGATGCCTCCGCTGTCGCAGTACTCTGAGCCTGAATTAGACTCCGTATTAGTAGCACTCTGGTGTATTGTCGTAGCTTGGTTAATCCTTGTTATCATCTGTATCGAGTGTCCGCCAAGGTTTGTAAGGTTTTGAACCATCTGATGTAATAAATGTGGCATCAGCCTCCTGGGACTGATGTTTTGTATCACATTTAAGTCTTCTCTTAAGAGGGGACGCTTCACAGATCGGGACCACAGCGGCCGGGCGGAGCCCTGGCCGGCAAGCTTCACCAAGCGGTGCAGGTGGCCGGGTCGCGGGTGAACTCGGCCCTGGCGGCCGACGCAGATGGCCCTGGCCGTGGGCGAGCTCGGCCCCAGCGGCGTTGGTGGCATAGCCATGGGCGAGCTTGGCCCCGACGACGTGGGTGGCCGTGGCCGTTGTAGGTCGAGATGGCGGACTAGAGGGGGGTGAATAGTCCTTTTCTAAAACTTAAAACGTTGCCAGCTAATCGAAAAAATATGGAATTAAACTAGTCGGTCTAGCCAAGGCTACACCCCTCTATCTAAAACTCGCACCTTACAAAAGGATCCTAATTGAGCAACTAAGGTGCCAGGCTAGGTAGAGCTCACCTACACAAATCTAGTGTGCAAGATCACACAAGCCTATGCAACTAGTACTCAAACAACCGGGGAGCTCCTACAAATACTAGTATGCAAAGCACACAAAGCCTAAGCACAACTAGAACTTACTCAACTAGCAAAGCAACACAAACTAAACTAAAGAGCTTAAATTATTTAGCTACACAAACTAAGAAAAGTGACTAACAAGGCTACTCAAGCCAATTAGTCACGCAAGAGAGCTACTTCTAAGCTACACAAGCAAGGAAGCAAACTAGCAAGCTACACATGCTAACTAATTACTAGAGTGACTACACAAGCGCAAGATATATATGAATGTAAACACAAGACTTGTGATTTGGAGAATGCAAACCACCGAGAAGAGTAGACAAAGTTGACACGTTTAATTTTATCCCGAGGTTCACTTGGTTGCCACCAAGCTAGTCCCCGTTGAGACAAGCTCCAAGGTTGCCGCCGATCCTCTTGCTAGTGGTGACTCTCAAGTCACACTCTCCCACGTGGAGTGCTCACCGAGCTCTAGCATATGATCCGGCCGGACCACTTGTTGCTCTTCACGTCTCGCTCAACTAGAGTTGCTCTTCGCGTCTCCCGTGGGGTGATCACAAATACCCCTCACAATCACTTCTCCGGAGCACCGCACAATCTTCTTGCGGGCTTCACATCGGAGACACACCACCAAGCTGTCTAGGAGGTGGCAACCTCCAAGAGTAATAAGCACCACGAGCTTGCAACTCGATCACCTAGTGCCAATCTCTCAATGCAACGCACTAGAATCGCTCTCTCACTTAGCGGAAATGATTTGCTCTAATCACAAGTGAGTTGCAGGACTCTCAAACACTCTCACACAAGGACACCAAGTCACCAAGGTGCTCCGCACCTCAAATGGCCGGCCACCACCTCTATTTATAGAGGAGAGCCCCAAACTAGCCGTTACTCTCGAATCCTGTGAAAACAGAGCTTTCGCGGACTGTCCGCCATTCAAACCCAACTGCTAGAACTGCAATGATTGCGTGTCAGAGTCGACCGTTAGAGCCTCGGGCGGACCGTCCGCCATTTAGGGGTGGACCGTTCGCCGTTCAGAACCCCCGAACGCCCAGAAATGAAAATGTTTCTAACTAAAACTGAAAGTGACTTGCGGACTGTCCGCTCCCCAGGGGCGGACTGTCCGCCATACAACTTGGGACAACACCCAGTGTCTAGAACAGTTCTGTTCGAGCTGAAACACGAAACTGACGGACCGTCCATTCCCCAGTAGCGGACCGTCCGCAGGTCTATTTTCAGCAAAATCAATCATCGGTAAAACACTCATAACTTTTAGCTCCGAACTCCGATTTTGATGATATTGGACATTTTGGAAAGCTTATTCAGAGGACTACACAACCCAACTAAATAAATGATCCAAAATAAAATGGATCAACCCAGAAATCCATTCCAAGATCCAACCCATAGTTAGGAGCACAACAAAAATCATTTTTTTTTTCTCAAAGCATGCTAACTCCAATATGATCTCCCACGGGATGATCAAAACCTTTAAGCCTTAGTTAGCATTTTCAAATCATTTTTGTAAAACTTTCAACGCCTTTCGATCCTAGCAATGTACGCAAAGTTAGATCGCTCAAGTGACACTAGATGACCGATATGCAAACAAGTTTGCCCCTCTTGATAGTACGACCATCTATCCTAAATCCGGTCATGCACTTCTCTACACACCTATGACCGGTAAAATGAAATGACCTACAAGTCGTACCTTTGCCTTGCGCATTCCATTTCATCTTCTCAAATGTTGATGCCACACAAGCACCAACCACCATCAAGCTTTTTGATAATCACCATGAGTCAACTCTTGACTTGATCTTCCTTGGATGATATGATCCACTTCATATCATCACATGACCTCTTTGGTCCATCGATCTTGACCTTGCTCGCTCTTCACCGTCGCCTCGGTCCATCGGTGCCAATTCTTGCCCAAGCTTCATTGCCTTGCGGTCCATCACTTCAAAGCCTTCACTTGCCCTTCACCATTACAACCGATCCATCAAGCCAAGCCTTGTCTTGATCTTCTTTACCTTGGTCACATGACTCCATGTCATGTGTTATGCAATGAACTCCTTCTCATCATCACCTGTGGACTAATCACATGTATATCTCCATATACCACATTATTAGTCCATCTAATGTTGTCACTCAATTACCAAAATCAAACAAGGATCTTTCAGCCGTGGGCTGCCGGCAAGGTGTAAGGGCCCGCGACCGAGGCCTGACGGTGGTGCGCGCCGTGGGCAAAACGCCATGAAAAAAGGCCAGCCCCATCCTTGCGACTGTGGCAGTGTCTCTGGTGCTGGAGGTAGGAGACAAAGCTTACATGTGGGGCCCACATGGAAGTGAGATGAGTTTCAGGACCCAGCTGGTCGGAGAGGGGGGGAGAGGAGCGGATCAGAGGCAGGGAGGACATTTCACCTAAGATTACAGACCGGGCGCTAGCATGTGGGGCTAGCATGGCATGCCACATCAGCAAATGTGGTAAAAATATAATTCAAATTTCTGTCCGCTGTTATAGTTGGAGGTGCCATTCTAAGAGCATCTCCAAGAGTTCCCAATATTATTTCTCCAAAACTTGTTGTTTGCCAACTCCCCAAATAGAGAAAATTCCCTGCAAGGCCCTGAGAAAAATAGTGCTTCCTTATATGGCCCTAGAAAAAAGAAACTTCCTTATATAGACTCCATTTTATTTTGCATCCCTTGTATAGTCTTCCCGTCATCTCTCGTTGGAAATTCTGTCGAGATCTAACGGAGCGCCCCGCCGCCCGTCCACTCCGCATCCCCGACATCGTGATGCAGGCCCTGGCCGTCCGCCGCACCTGGCGGGTGGGGCCCGCCCCTTCCCCAACCTCCCGCCAGGAGAGCCCCAGCCCCGGCCTCGTCCCGGCAAGCCCACCCGCCCATCCCGCCCTCCGCCCGCCATGGATGCCCTCCGCCCGCCCCGCCGCGTGCACCATGGATGGCGGCCCTGCTCCTCGCCGCAGCTACGACCACTTCCCCCACCGCGTGCGCGTGGACGCGCCACTCTCCGATCCCTCACCGCGTGCACCATGGATCCCCCTCGTTAGCCGCTGGCGGCCCTGCCCCTCGCCGCAGGCTCCCTGGCTATCGCACCCGACAGCTTCTTCTCCGCCAAGTTCTCCCACCTGTCCCGGCCGTAATCCCTCGTGCTCCGCCTCTCCGCGCTGCTCGCTGGGGACCTACCCACGTCGCCGCTGCCCGAGAGCTCCCTCACCGACGAGGAGTTCATGCTGGAGCACCGTGCGTCGCTCGTTGAGGTCCCGGTCGCCGAACAGGTGGCCGAGGGGGCCGCTGCCTGAAGCGCCCCGACCCCAAAGATCGAGGCTAAACCATGTATTAATAACCGAAGCAAGTCTCCGGTACAATACATGTTACATTAAGTGGAGTCCAAAGTCATACACAGCTTTATTCAACCCGTACACGAGGAGTAAAGTGACAACACAAAGCTACCGCAAATAACCACAGGATAACGAGTAGCATAACGACATGCAAGACTAGCTCTTCGTCCATCACGGCTCCACTCGATCAGTTTGGGTGCGGACACGATCTACTCGTAATCTTCAGGCACAAAGTCAGGATCCTCTGAAAAAAAATAATCAACAAGGGTTGAGTACGAAAGTACTCAGCAAGTCCCACCTCACCCTTATGGGGAGGGAGTTACAGATTAATACGCAAAGGTCCATAAATCAACCGGAATAAATAATAAATGTATTATTAAAGGTAATCCAAACAGTCAACCATCTCAGGGGCTAGGTGGCTCAACTAGTTGAGATGTCCACACCGTAACCTGTCCAAACCGAGGACACGGACCATTCGAATGGATTGTACACTCTGCAGAGGTTGTACGCTTTACCCACACGCACTTCACCGTCCAGAGACGGCTCCGTCACAGCCGACACCCAGCCGTGGCTCAACCCCGACTAGTCGCCCACAAACCCCCGGGTCTGGACCAATCCAGGTCTCACCCCAAAACATATCCACCTTGGACGACTACCAGGTTAGCCAGTGGGATTAGACTAAGGCTTACCCATACAAGCTCATGTGGTCGTACTGAAGGTAGGTTAGGTGAGATGGCACCACAACACTCGGTCCTTAAGGCTCATTAGGGCAGCCAACAACCATAACCAACCAAACCCGAGATGTCACCACGACAGAGCTCGGTCGCAAGTATACCACCATGGTAGCGCATGCTCCAACACATTCCACACTGTACTGGTCTCATTCCCATTCCAATTTCATCAATTAACAAGATCTGATAATATGCCAGTCTGACAGTCAATCAATATGCAACATAGCTTCAGTCAATGGTTTCTCTCAATCCCTCAGTGTATCGTCTCATGCAATCCCTAAGTCTAGCAAATTTTATATTTAACCTTACTTGTGATCAATCATAGTCAACGTAAGGGATCGATGAGATTTGCCTTCGCTTCCATACGCGTCGGCGGCGGCAGTTTCTTGATCTCCCGGCTCCTCTGGTTTCTCCTCTGGAATCGGTTCTACTTCGTCATACGCGGCGGAAACAGCACAACCAACGAACAACATAAGCAAGCATAAACATAAAATAAAATGAGCTCGAATCGGAAACAGCTAAGATATGGAGATAGGAGTAATTCGACGGTTTCTTAATGGCATGGCCAAAACTATGTTAGAATTGGCGTGGTAGAGTTTCGGGTCGATCGGAGATTGTTTGGCGCACGAAATGATAGGTTCTATAAAGGTTTAGGGGTAAAATATGAAGTCAGGGGCCTGTTCGTAATTATTTTTGAGAAGGCAGGGGCTTGATTGGTATTTTAGAAATTATCCGGGTTATTTCTGAAAAAAGGTCAGGGGTTTATTTAGAAATATGTTTATATGAGAGAAGGATTTATTTTGGAATATAATAAAGGGAAGGGTTTAATTTACAAAAAGTCTAAAGGGTGGGAGGGTTCTTAAACAAATAGAGAAAAAGGTAGGGGGTTTTGTGGCAAAAAGCCACCTTCTTCCTCCTCCATCCACGGGAAACAGAGGAGGGGAGGGGCGGGCGCCGGCGGCGCCTGGCCGGCGACCCTGGGCCTCGGTGGTGGATGGGAGGAGGGGGAAAAGAGAGAGGGCGCCACGGGAAGTTGATTCCCGGCCGCGGCTCGAGCGGAGGTGGCCCGTGGGAGCCTGGCCACGGCGGCGGGCGGCGGCGGCGCTGCAGGGCCCCAGCGGCGGCGGTGCTGCAGGGCCCCAGCGGCGGCTAGAGCTAGGGGGAAACGGCGAGGGGAGCGAGGGTAGCCTGCTGCTCTTCTCACCTTGGGCTGGGATGGAGTGAGGTGGTGCGCCCACGATGGCCAGCGGGCGGCGGCGCTGGAAGCTTGGAAAGAGAGCTAGGGGCGGTGGTGGTCGGCGTTGTGGGGTTCGGGGGTGGCGCAGGGGTCCTTTTATAGGCCTAGTAAGGCGGTTGAGCTCGGCGGGGCGTGGATGGAGGCCGGCGAGCGGTGCGGGGAGCCTTAATGGCGTTCTCCATCGGGGAGCGGCGGCGCGAGCGGCGAGGCCTCACTGGGCGATGGGATGGCTCGAGTAGAGGCCAAGCGGCGCGCCGAGCACTGCAGGAACGTGGGGCGCGTGGGTGCTGTGTGGGCACTGGAGCGGCGGTGCGAGCGGCGAGGGCGGGGCGGTTCGGCCGCACGAGCAGTGGCGCGCGCGTGCGCATGGGGCGCGTGGACGGGAGCACGGCACGGGGCGGCTCAGGGGCGTGCGCGCGCGGCCAGGAAACTGGGGAGAAGGAAGGGGAAAGAAGAAAGGAGAAAAAGGAAAAGAAGGAAAGAAAAGGAAAAGGAAAAAAAATGAGGAGGAGAGAAAAAGAGAGGAAAAAGAAAAGAGGAGCGCGGCGGGATTCGCGGCGGGCGGTCGCGCGTGGGCGACAGGCAGCCGAGCGGCGCGGGATGGGACAGCGGCGAGGAAAAAGAGAGAGAGAGCGAGGTTCGGTCGGCGGAAAAGGGAGAAGAAAAGGTGGAACGATGATTGGGACGATGAAAATTTTTTGGTTAGGGTTAAATGAGCTCAACGATGAAAAAGTTTTGAAAAGAAATATTTTAGCGCGTGATTTGATTTGATAAATTTTTTTGGGATGTTACACTGCTGCTGCAGCCATGGCTGGCAATTCCGTGACCCACCCCCACAAGTGCGAACGGGAGGACACTGCTGACGAGGGCACCGCCGCGCCGCCTGTCCCGCCGCCCGCCAGTGCACCCCTTCGCCGCAGCCGCCGCCACGTTGTTCCTCTACACCGGGTGCGCGGGGGAGGGGGGGCTGGGCTGCCCGGCGTGGCCAGAATACCGCGTCCCGGGTGGACGCTCGCTGGAGGGTGCGGGCGCGCGAGCCAAGCGAGAGCGAGCTCGCTGGGACGAGGCCGGGGCCGGCGCGCAGCACGGGGCCGAGGCTCCCCTGGCGGGAGGTTGGGGAAGGGGCGGGCCCCACCCACCAGGTGCGGCGGTCGGCCAGGGCCTGCATCGCGGCCTCGCAGGGGCGGGGGATGTGAAGTGGACGGGCGGCGGGGCGCTCCGTTAGATGTCGACGGAATTTCCAACGGGAGGTGACGGAAGGCTATACAAGGGTTGCAAAATAAAATGGAGTTCATATAACGAAGTTTTATTTTTTCTGGGCCATACAAGGAAGCGCTATTTTCTTCAGGGCATTGCAGGGAATTTTCTCCCCCAAATAGGCATGGGGAGGAAGAAAAAGAGCTTATCTTCCAAAATTTCCTATTTTTACTCCAAAAATTGAGAAATTGTGACCCAACAAGGATAATTCCACAAGAAAATGCCATAGGGGAGGAGAGAAGCTTTGCGTATTTTTATATATAAGAGAGTTCAATTGTCAATTGTTAGAAGATAGGTACCTAAGATGGAGAACTATGTTTTATTTTCTTTTTATATAAAGGGTGTGTTTAGTTGGTGAAAAAATTTGAGTTTTGGTACTGCAGCATATTTCATTATTATTTGGTAATTATTGTCCGATTATAAACTAATTAGAGTTAAAAAAGATTCATCTCGTACTACTAATTATTTAAACTGTGTAATTAATTATTTTTCAACTGCATTTAATACTTCATGCATGTCTCCGAAAATTCGATGTGACAGATACTGTACACACTTTTTAAGAACTAAACACCCAAAAAAATAAAATGGGGAAAAGTGATCAGAAACTGTTGAAAATGGTCGGTAATAATCTTACGAGCGCGATACGGTATACGGTAAAAATGTAAAAACCCCCGCCGCACCCAAACCCTACCGCCCTCCCCTCCTCCCCGGCTCCCCTCCCGCTCCGACTCTCCCCCTTCTCCTGCTCCCCGCCGCCGCCTCTCTCTCTCTCTGCTCCCTGCCTCCCGCCGCCGCCGCCGCCCACCCCCCCTCTCTCTCTCTCTCTCTCTCTCTCTCTCTCTCTGCTCCCTGCCTCCCAGCGCCGCCCCGTGCGCCGCCTTCCACGCTCCCCTGCCTAGCTGCAGCTCGAGTCCGGCTGGTGCGGCAGCACCCTCGCTTCCTCTGTATCCGCCGTCGATCCCGGCCATCCCCTGCCCCTGGTAAGCCCCTCCATCCCTCCGCTTCCACGTTACCGTGTTTTTTTTTTCTGTATCGCGCGCGCAATCCTCATATCTCCATCTCAACCCCACTTCGCAGATCGATTTCGGTTGCTGTGGACTGCCCCAACAGGAGCGCGAGCGTGGTGGGGCGACCTCCCTGATGCCCCCTGGTGTGCAAGGCGAGAGGTAGGGGAAGGAGCGGAGTGCACGGAGGATCAGTCCAAGAAGCGCGGACGTCGGGCTCCTCGACCCGCCCTCCGGCGCGCCGCTGCTGGACGACTCGCCGCCGGCCCCGCCCTCCGGCTCGTGTGCCGCCCTCGACGCTCCCCTGCCTAGCTGCAGCTCGAGTCCGGCTGGTGCGGCAGCACCCTCGCTCCCTTTGCTCTTGCTCGGCATTGCTCAGCGCCGCCGCCGTCGATCCCGGCCATCCCCTGCCCCTGGTAAGCTCCTCCAGCCCTCCGCCTCCACGTTACCGTGTTTTGTTTTTCAGTATCGCGCGCGCAATCCTTAGATCTCCATCTCGACCCCTCACTTCGCAGATCGATTTCGGTTGCTGTGGACTGCCCCAACAGGAGCGCGAGCGTGGTGGGGCTACCTCCTTGATGCCCCCTGGTGTGCAAGGCGAGAGGTAGGGGAAGGAGCGGAGAGCACGGGGTATCAGTCCAAGAAGCGCGGACGTTGGGCTCCTCGACCCGCCCTCCGGCGCACCACTGCTGGTCGAGCTCACCGTCGGCCTCGTCGCCGAGGGGTTCCGTTCCTCGGGCCTGCTGCTGCTCAGGCAAGTTGCTCTTGAGGTGCGCCATGCTCTCCCTTTCTTTTCTTGTCTTCAATTGTTTGCCAGATCTTGGATAAAAAAGGTTGCCTTTTGTTGTTAATCGTGGCTAGGGTTAGCTGCGGTAGGACTGAAGTGCAGGAAGTAGTTTGTGGCCGGGTTCGACTGCGAGGATGAAGCCGCGCGCTGGTGCTAAAAAGCGCAAGGTACGTCGGTCCTTATGATTGATCAGAGAGATTTGAACTAGAGTGTAGGATGCTTAGAGAGATTTGAATTAGAGTGTAGGATGCTCAGAGAGATTTGAATAGTGTAGGATGCTCAAGCTTTCTAGCATATGGGCTGATATAGCTACATTGGGTCTACCCTGTGTTCCAATTTTAGGAGCGGATCGAGTTCGCAAGTGGGTTGATCCGAACTCTTGCGGATCTATTTTATATGTAAAATTTGGTGGTAGTATAAATCATTTACTCTAATTTCCGAAGACGAAGAATAAAGATTTAGCTTCTGTGCTTGGGATCTTCGTTGTTAATTTGCTGTTTTCTTTTCCTAGGAATCCTAGGTTTAGGGGTAATCAGCTTGGGGCTCCCCCAGCAGTCTGAACGTTAGTCCTGCTAGGGCAATTCTCTTTTGACTCGATTCGGTTACTCTCCTTCACTTTCCTTCCTCCTTCCTCTTTTGTGTTGCTGTATGAACGTCTGGTATTTAAAATTACTCTAATTTCGTTTTATTTCTTTTATTTCTTTCTGGACAGTTCTCAGAATGGCATGAATCTGAATCGAGTAGCAAAGTAATAGAATTCCGTAACATTTTGTACAACAACAGTCCAGGTAGGTTACTTATGATGAAAATTGTAAAAACTGTAGTGTCTTTCTATGATACTCATTGAGACTAACAATGCTTTTTATACTTATATCTGTTCAGGCGTTGAGTTTTCACTAGTTAATAGAATTGCAATAGCAAAGAGCCTCTCCCCTCCACCAGTAGTGTATGATTTGGACTGGAACCCAATGCCAGGTAGCTGCAAAGGCAAAAGCGCTACTGCAATGTTGGCTTGTGCTTCATCCTATGGAGCACATATCTACTATTATCCAAGAACGACAAAAACATGGACTACTGTGGTTAGAATTTCTCTCTCTACTCTCCACATGACCCCTTCTATCCTATATTAGCTTGTGTTTATTACTTAGCGTAGTTTGTGTTTATAATTTGTGTTAAAATGTTATGTAGGTCATGACAAACAGGCCTAGTAGAAAAGGAGAATGCATACGTTGGCATGCAACTGGACGAATTCTTGCAACTACATCAAACCCCTCTCCTGAAACATATGGGAATGTTACAATATTCTCGTATGATAGCAACAAATTATATTTTGATGCTGAAGACTTTCACGAGGTATATATTTTATCCTCTAAGTTCGTTGCGTTCTTAGTCAATGCTTCACATCATTTTAATTCTCGCAAAGTATTATTATTCATTATTATTCGTTTAAGGTATTATTATTCATTTCTGTAGGTGATTGGTCCCATAGTTTTTTTAATTCTGTCATTATTTCAGTTTTTGGAAGATAATTCAAAGGTGTCATCGTTGGCTTGGATAACTGGTGCTGAGATCCTGGTCTGCGCCATATTTCCTTCTTCATGCCTCATTTTCTTCGAACTGAAAGCGGGTGGTTCCATAACACTTGAACACGAAGTAAGGTGTGATGGCTTCCCTACTGACTCTAAAGTTGTTCTCCAACCGCATCCGTCAACAAATACTTTCTTTGCTGCCTGTGAGGACGCCACAAAAATTCTGGTATGCCTAAAATTTCTTTTCGTGCTATTGATTTAAAGTGAAGTTAAATTTTGAAGTTTCTGTTCATTTGCATCAGGTTTGGAGCAAACAGGAAGACAGTGACAGTACTTGGACAATCATTCGTAATGTGTAAGTACATATCTTGACTATCATTCATAGGTGAAGTTAAATGTTCAATTCTTTCGCTCTTTTATAGTATAGATAGATACAGTAGTAACAAGTGTATCAATTAAACAAAAGTGTTAAATGACATTGCATTGCAAAGCAGAAAAAATATTCTTGTGATTGCCTATTGTACTCCTTAAGTCTAAATAGTCTCCATCATAAGTAACATTTGTGTTTGCTACTTTTGGAGTTTTGGTTGCTGTCTAACTGTTTAACTATCTATGAACAATTGAATCTTTGATGATGACTTGGTATCCACCTATATATTATGATCTGTTACTCTGTCCTACCCTCTTTTGGAGTTTTAGTTGATTTTCTTGTTGGAAAGGGTCTTATTTGTTGTTCCTATCAAATATTTTCAGCTGAGAGCTTTTCTCTACAGTTTTGTTTACGTCAATTAGAAAGGCTGATTTCTACTACACAATCCACATCACTGCACACAATTTGTTGTGCAGGCACTAGGCCTTAGTTTTTTAATATTCTTTAGGTTAAAAAAGCAGGTCATTCTCAATCATGGAAATTGCAAATCCATTGCCTAATCTGATGATACTTTTAGTCCTGTATCTATTGCGAACAATTGGCAGTCCTATGCTAATATTCTTTGTTGCATAAGTACTATAAATCAATGATTTACCTATACATTCTGCTCTGGGCAAGTTACACAAAGTTGAATACACGTAGTGCGCAGGTTTATTTGAGTGGTTTAGAAGTTGCCTAACCAGTGCTGAAAGCTCTCACACAAGGTGAGGGCGAGGGGTGGGGGCTCTTTGTCTGGGAAAGTAACGTAGATATTGGATTCTGATAATAGTAACCTTCATCTTGTTTGTATATCCCCTTCTCTGTTATGGTCCCTTGTAGATGTGATATATAGCGACTCCAGGAATACATATTTACTTACATAAGAGTTACACTCTGTAACTAGCATTCCTAGAACAGTAACGAATCCTTTTAGTGCCAAGCAAGTCGGGTAGGCTAAGTAGCAGCTCTATAGGGTAAAAATACTATTGCGTGATGTGGCAAAAATTCTGGCTTTCTCTACATGTCAAGACTAAATTTCTGTAACTTACAAAATTTTGATGAGAAGGTTGTTATACATAATGTTCTCATGATAATAAGTTGGTCATGATATGGGGACTAGTAAGTCCTTTTTGAAGGCAATGGCTGTGTGGTGTTCTTACATAGCAACAGAAGGATTGGCTAGTTGAACCGCTGAGGTGGTCCTTGCCTCCTTGGTACTTAGTACTTAGTAGTTTGTTCCATGACTATGCTAGAAAAATGCAATTTCATCTGATCTAAGAAAATAAGATACGGACAAGTCAAAGCTTGTCCAAAAGTTGTGTTTCTTAGAATCTTTGAAATCAATAGTGCAAGCTGCAAGGTGTTCCCTTGTATAGTATGCCATGCCCTACACTATTACAGTGGTTTTTCCCCCTGTTGCTGCTGTTTCTCTTTTGGTGGCAAATTTCTGTAATAGTTTTCTTTTTAGAAACGGTGACTTGTTAATTAAAGGTTCTATCACGTGATTTTGCAACGTCCCCTCTTTATAGATCACTTTTAATTAAAGGTAGAGCCGAGCCTGCTGAATACCTAGAACACTATTGGATGATTGTTCTACAAGCACGTGATGGAGATATTGTGACTTTGACCGGTTAAACTCACAACATTCTCAGCAGAAATAGTCGATTCTTGAGTAAATAAGCAGGTCACCATAATTTCTCGAGCAGCTGTGCACGTTTTTTTTGGACATATAACTTCCAGAAACTGGAATGCTATTGCCAATTCTCTCATGAACATGTGACAGACATAAAGATACCCTTGCAGCTAATAGATTTTATGCTTGATTGACAAAATAAGAAGAAAACAATAGAATATATCATTCTCTATACGATACACTAAGTTAAAGTAATTTTTTGAAACACTAAGTTAAAGTAATTTTTTGAAGTATTTCTTATATTGAGCTACTTATAACTGACTAAAATCCATTTTGGTCAAAACTATTTTGAAGCTTACAATTATTTTCATTAGACCCCCATAAATCGCATCGTAAACCACTGTAGTAGTTCAACAGATATGGGCTACAAATTGTGTTTGGGTTAACTGAAATCCTTATTCATGCAAACTGTAGCATTGTTCAGGTTGTCAGATCTTTCCCTTATTTCCTTGTCACATCATCTGCCTATTAAATAGCAATTAAATAACTAATGATGACACTGTCCTTATGCTGTGGAATGTCACTTTCAGATGCATTGTATGCTTTAACTTGAAAAAAACGATGAATTGTATGCTCACTCTCCATTATAAGTAACATTTGCGTTTGCTACTTCTTTTTTTTGTCTTGCAGGGATTGTGAAAAAGGTGTAATTGGAATGCAGTTCACCATCTCAACTTGGTCTCTGATTACTATTTAGTAAGTAATTTAGTAGCTAATATTTTAATGACTAATTACAATGCACTAGTATTTAATGACTAATTACAATATCCTAATATTTTTAATCACTCTAACAGGAAGGGACATTGGAATATTTGGCAATATTTGGAAAATGCAATGGATTTGAAGTAGGAATTCACCAGTCTGGAAGAGCACAACATTGTGCAAGGCAAGAGGCGATCTAGGTCTGAGCTTATATCGTTTGGAATTTCTAGGTTTGTCACCAATCTTTTCCTTATTTTGATATTTGCTAGCCCCAACTAATAGTATGAGAAGGAAAATGATGAAAGAAGCTACTATTGTTCTTTTATTCAAACTGACACTGTATCAAATTGACGTTAGCTAGCAATATTAGCTATTGTCTTAGAAATGATGTCAGGGAGGACAGTTCTAAACATATTTTAGAGTATGGCTGATATCATTTGATATGATTTTAATAATATTCGTATTTTAAATATTTCAACACAGGATGATATGTAGCGAGTGGTGGAACACGTGACACATTCTTATTGTATGAAAAGCATGCAGGAGCTGTTGATGACATTTACGCCGTTCACTGGAATCCTGCATACTCGAGCAACTCAAATTTTTGTAATGGTGAAGTTCGGTGCATAAAGTTAGTCAAAAGGTACATTCTTCACTTTTTTTTTGTTGGAGTAGAGCAAGAGCAATATCTAGGCAAAACAATTAAACAAATCATATCAACCAGAGCAATAAATCAAGAACAAACTTCAACCTATTGCTCTAAAGACAGTACAAACAAAACAATAATCAGCAGCTTATCACATAAACAAACAAATAATAATTAAAAGAAATTTCTGAATTGCTCATTGCTTACTTGGATTTTTTTGGTTTCTTTCTTTTATTGCTAATTGATCATTATTTTTTAACTAATGACTTCAGTATGATCTTTTTTTAGGATAATGCAAATCTGCAGATTGTAACAGGTAGTGACAAAAGATTTATCCATTTTAGTTTTAAAAAGGCTAGCAGCAAAAGAAGACCAAGGGTGTATCCAGAGCGCCATTATGAATATGTGTACTATGCTAATCATCTCCGACCAGAGGATCCAAGGATTCCGAGTACATCTGATGATGATGTGGAGGAAGACAGAGGCTGACAGAAATGTGATGAGGGAAGGAAATTTTGAAGTGGTAGTGGAGTATGAGGATAAGGAGGTCAGGAATGTGGAAGATCCAAAGTTTTATCAGATTAGAGAAGAGACTAGAGCTATACTGGGCATCATTAATAGAGGAGATAATCCACCAAATGACCAGATCAAGCAAGAATTATCAAGCTTCTGTGCCATTTGGTGGATTTGGTGGCCTGTATGCTGTTACCTGGTTCATTCGTTGTCTTTATTGATAATTTTTTCGCACAGAAGCTTGATCTGGTCATTTGGTTGATTTTCTCCTCTATTAATGATGCACAGTATAGCTCTAGCCTCTTCTCTAATCTGATAAAACTTTGGATCTTTCACATTCCTAACGTCTTTATTCTCATAATCCACTACCACTTCAAAATTTCCTTCCCTCGTCACATTTCTGTCAACCTTTTTGTCTTCCTTCACATCATCCACATCATCATCAGATGTATTCGGAATCCTTGGATCCTCTGGTCGGAGATGATTAGCATAGTATACATGTTCATAGTGGCGCTCTGGATGCACCCTTGTTCTTCTTTTGCTGCTAGTCTTTTTAAGACTCCAAAAATGGATAAATCTTTTGTCACTACCTGTTGCAATCTGCAGATTTGCATTATTCTAAAAAAAGATCATACTGAAGTCATTAGTTAAAAAAGTAATGATCAATTAGCAATAAGAGAAAGAAATCAAAAGAATCCTAGTAAGCAATGAGCAAATCAGAAATTTCTTTTAATTATTATTTGTTTGTTTATGTGATAAGCTGCTGATTATTGCTTTGTTTGTACTGTCCTTAGAGCAATAGGTTGAAGTTTGTTTTTGATTTATTGCTCTGGTTGATATGATTTGTTTAATTGTTTTGCCTAGATATTGCTCTTACTCTACTCCAACAAAAAAAGTGAAGAATGTACCTTTGTACTAAACTTTATGCACCGAACTTCACCATTACAAAAATTTGAGTTGCGCGAGTATGCAGGGTTCCAGTGAACGGCGTAAATGTCATCAACAGCTCCTGCATGTTTTTCATACAATAAGAATGTGTCACGTGTTCCACCACTCGCTACATATCATCCTGTGTTGAAATATTTAAAATACGAATATTATTAAAATCGTATCAAATGATATCAGCCATACTCTAAAATATGTTTAGAACTGTCCTCCCTGACATCATTTCTAAGACAATAGCTAATATTGCTAGCTAACGTCAATTTGATACAGTGTCAGTTTGAATAAAAGAACAATAGTAGTTTCTTTCATCATTTTCCTTCTCATACTATTAGTTGGGGCTAACAAATATCAAAATAAGGAAAAGATTGGTGACGAACCTAGAAATTCCAAGCGATATAAGTTTAGACCTAGATCGCCTCTTGCCTTGCACAATGTTGTGCTCTTCCAGACTGGTGAACTCCTACCTCTAATCCATTGCATTTTCCAAATATTCCAATGTCCCTTCTTGTTAGAGTGATTAAAAATATTAGGATATTGTAATTAGTCATTAAATACTAGTGCATTGTAATTAGTCATTAAAATATTAGCTACTAAATTACTTACTAAATAGTAATCAGAGACCAAGTTGAGATGGTGAGCTGCATTCCAATTACACCTTTTTCACAATCCCTGCAAGACAAAAAAAGTAGCAAACGCAAATGTTACTTATAATGGAGAGTGAGCATACAATTCATCTTTTTTTTTTCAAGTTAAAGCATACAATGCATCTGAAAGTGACATTCAACAGCATAAGGACAGTGTCATCATTAGTTATTTAATTGCTATTTAATAGGCAGATGATGTGACAAGGAAAAAAGAGAAAGATCTGACAACTTGAACAATGCTACAGTTTGCATGAATAAGGATTTTAGTTAACCCAAAAACAATTTGTAGCCCATATCTGTTGAACTACTACAGTGGTTTACGATGCGAGTTTATGGGGTCTAATGAAAACAATTGTAAGCTTCAAAATAGTTTTGACCAAAATGAATTTTAGTCAGTTATAAGTAGCTCAATATAAGAAATACTTCAAAAAATTATTTTAACTTAGTGTTTCAAAAAATTACTTTAACTTAGTGTATCGTATAGAGAATGATATATTCTATTGTTTTCTTCTTATTTTGTCAATCAAGCATAAAATCTATTGGCTGCAAGGGTATCTTTATGTCTGTCACATGTTCATGAGAATTGGCAATAGCATTCCAGTTTCTGGAAGTTATATGTCCAAAAAAACATGCACAGCTGCTCGAGAAATTATGGTGACCTGCTTATTTACTCAAGAATCGACTATTTCTGCTCTGAATGCCGTGAGTTTAACTGGTCAAAGTCAATATCTCCATCACGTGCTTGTAGAACAATCATCCAATAGTGTTCTAGGTATTCAGCAGGCTTGGCTCTACTTTTAATTAAAAGTGATCTATAAAGAGGGGACGTTGCAAAATCACGTGATAGAACCTTTAATTAACAAGTCACCGTTTCTAAAAAGAAAACTATTACAGAAATTTGCCACCAAAAGATAAACAGCAGCAACAGGGTGAAAAACCACTGTAATAGTGTAGGGCATGGCATACTATACAAGGGAACACCTTGCAGCTTGCACTATTGATTTCATAGATTCTAAGAAACACAACTTTTGGACAAGTATTATTATCGCAAGAAATATCTGGTAGAGCCTGATCCTATTTTGCCAACGAATGCCTCCGTCGGCAATTCAACACCATCGACAATTGCCGGGCCCGCAATCTGTCATACAGGTAATGGGAATATATGTTGTTTAGTTGAGCGTTGTTTGTTTGATAAATTTTCTTCATTCGAGTTCTAACTAATCGGGACGGCACTTAACCAATTTAAGCACCACAAGAGATTACGCCAGAGGATGGTGTCAGGAACATGGATAGGGAACGGTATAGCCAACTTTCAGCAGAAAAAAGACATGCAAAAATTACAAAATCTATACAAAATCGTCTAATGAAAAACATGAATAAGCAAGGTATTGGTAATTTAAATTTTAAATCTATGAAATTGCATGCAAAGCACTCCTTAGTATTCATCAAAAAAAGCATGCAACAATCATCCTTTTTTAATTGCATATAACGTTCACAGTGGTATGTAATATTTCAGGTGATCCGCCTATCACCCCGGTGGTCCACCCTTCCTTGCAAAGTACAGTTACACAGGTTAAAACATGTTCGCACTGCATGGGTTCAAGTAATGGTAGGCAAATTATGATACCTTGGTTTGTACGGAGAGAATTTCTATATAGACCTTTGAAGATAATATTATTTAATTTGTGAGCATTCTATTTTTCCAGACATCGCTGGTTTTCATGAAACCGTGCAAACATGCGTGACATAGCTAGGAACTGGTCCGGTTACTAGAGGTATTGCCGTAAAAAAATATCTAAATAGGGTGCTGACATATGTGATCCGTTATGATGTGTTGACCTCTGTTTACTGATTGTACGCAGCTATGAACAACGAACAATGTAACCGTGTACATTTGGACTCCGGTATATGTGAACCAGATGAACCGGATCAAAACAATGAAGGTACCATATTTTTGTTGTTAGCTGTGATGGAGGTCATGCGGAAACTGAACCGGGCGTATATGTTTTCTTTTCAAAATCTATAATATATATTGTGCATTGAGCTTTGTGTGTCGTTATATAATTCATAATTCATAATACACATTCATACAGTACTGTATTTTGTTATCATTCAAAGTATTCACATTTAGGGATGAACGTTCTGAACGTTCACAGTGGTATGTAATATTTGATTGGATATTACATGAAAGTTGAGCGTGAAAATTAATTATTTTGGTGATGCAGAGGAGGATCTGGATTGCAGAGCGCCAGATTGTGGCCCTGATCTTGATGATTTCACAGATGACGAAGCAAGAGTATATCATGCTAATGGTATGGTTGTGTATCAATTCCATGATTTAGTATTCTAATGTGCATTGGTGGAATCTAAATATATACTTGGTAATTGGCGCAAACATCAAGATCGTTTCATTCAGGGAACCGGAAGTGGTTATCTTGGATAATGATCCTTATGAAAGAGTATACAACGATCTGCCTGCTGGACATCTTGTGTTGAGGAAAATGCCTATATGCGAGTATTGCGGTACTATAATGTTATAAGGTTACCGAATGAGGGTCTCAATTTTTGTTGCAGGCAAGGAAAAGTTAATATAGTGAGCACACCAATTCCTCTTGATCTGAGTCGCCTATTTATAAGCTAGTCAGATAGAGATGCCTTGTATTTCAGAAAGAATATACGATACTTCAATTCTCATTTTTCATTCACAAGCTTTGGAGCTAATGTGGACCATAAAGTCGCTACTGCAGCTGGTGAACATTTCACCCCGATTTCCCCTTGATGTTTATGTACGCTCCTATTTGTTTTATAAATCCTTGCTGATTTATGAATTTGTGTAGGTACTGGTATATATACTTTCAAAGTGCATGGACAGATTTATCACAGATTGGACCAACTGAGACCGGGGAAAAAAGGCCCATGTCATATGCAGTTGTACTTCTATGACACTGATGAGACCCTATCACAAAGAATCAAAAGATCACCCCATCTTGATTCAAACTTGATTAGGGCTATTCTTCTAATACTTGAGAACAATCCGTATGTTCGTGTCTTCAGGAGTGTGGGTCAGATGCAAAATTTGGACGAGTTGAAGCTTGAATTGAACACCAGTGTTTCTGTTGATCAGAGAAGATATAATGCATCTGCTATGGACCAGGTTGCGGCTATCTGGCAGGATGGCTCTGATGAAAAAAAAAACAAATTTAAACGGAGTATTATGATTTTTCCAAATTCTGGGGGACCACAATTTATACGGGCATACCATGGTTGTTATGATCCGTTAGAGTACCCTATCCTATATCCCGGTGGTGAGACTGGCTGGGAGGACAAGAGTATATTGTTGGAGGAAACACCTACAGTATGCTTTCCGCGAACTAGACGGAAATATACAAAGCGAAAATCTGAGGGTATGCCATCTATAATATTAATTGTTTGTTAATATATTATAGATTATATTCATTTCAGTTTAAAGTTGGTAATATAGTAACGCACATTTATATCTCTATTGAAAACATATGCTCCGAAGGGTAATTCTCAAGTGACATGTAGATCGGGTGTTAAATGGAAACATGTAGAAACAACAAGTAAGATGTCACGGGCTGGTGGTTTGGCCACAAGACTACACTTTTTTTCCTTGCTTTCCGTCATGTTTTTATCATATTTAAAGTGCTTTAAATATGAATTCTTAAATGTGCAGTTCAAGGTCTTTGTGAGGAACAAGGTGACTGTGACGACAACATGGATGAGGATGGTGAAGGAGGTAAACTTTATACACAGTGTCTTGGATGCCTTTTCTAAAATTTTCATGTTGGTTAATTATAAAGTATATATTATATAATTATTTATTATTATTATTATTGTTCATGTTTAAAAAATAGGAGGTGGGGAAAACGTTTGCATGTCAGCGCAAGGGAGTATTATTGCTATATTATGCAGATCCGGAATCGAGTTTTTAATATATTCTTTCATGGTGGGAGGCTTTTTCAGCAATGGATAGTGGATATGTATATCAAAATAGAAAGTATACAGTTAGATTGGTACTCCAATCCAGAACACCAAAAAATTATTAGAGCGAATCTCTATGTATAATTAACGTGAAAAAAGTAAGTCTTTGCAATTTAATTATAGGAATATGGGAAAATGTAAGCACATAATAGAAGCAACGAACGTGATATTTGTTCCCTAATTTTT
This sequence comes from Panicum virgatum, assembly GCF_016808335.1. Lineage (NCBI taxonomy): Eukaryota > Viridiplantae > Streptophyta > Magnoliopsida > Poales > Poaceae > Panicum > Panicum virgatum. The sequence goes on along the minus strand of NC_053141.1, from coordinate 37,874,634 downwards.
CCTGATTTTTTTTGGATTTAGTTTCCGTCTCACATTTTTTACTATACATATACGTGCGTATGTTTGAAGTTCCTTAATTTTTGAGCGCTGCTCCGGCTATATAAGCATTTGGTTTTCGTGACTTTGCATCTAAATTAGGCAGCAACTCTAAATCCTTTTAAGCCATGATATATGCTTCGTTTCTCTCGCTGGCTGATGCCATGAAAGCACCTCACGGTTCTGTCGTTGATGTGATAGGAGTTCTATGTCATATGGGTATGCTTTACCGATGCTTGAGCTCCGGCGCCTGGGTTAGGGAAATTGCTGTGAAAGACCACAGGTAACCTTACTTCTGTTGTTTGTGATTTATGATGAAAATTAAAGCATTATATTGTCGTCTTATTTTATGATCTCATGTTGAAATTTTGAAAAACTGCAGCCGTGTGGTCTTCCTACGAATTCTCACTGACTTTACGGACACATCGTTTCGGATGCTACTTAACTCATGTGCGAATAGAAGTTGTGTTATAGCTACCAAGGTTATTGTTGATCAATTCACTGGTACGTGATGCAAAAAAAAGTTTTATATATGAATTATTATTATCAAATGCCATGTACCGTAACATTTTTTTATATAATTTACAAGGGGCATGTTTGGAGAAATAGCCCAGACCTATTTTGAGAGCTATTTTTTAGCCCATACAAATAGCCCTCCATCCAAACAGCCCCCTAGGCTATTTTACCTTTAATGCACTTTTCTAATCACTGAAATCCCCCTACAACCGGGTCTAACGAAAGGTGACCTGCCGTGGCCCTTGGTGTGGCTGGCCTGCTGTGCAGAAGCACTAGTCTGATCTGACTCCTCTTGTCCTCGGCACGCTCCCAGGTCCCAGCTCCAGCTTTGTGCATGTGCCTGTTCTAAAGCAGAGCAAGATGGGCAGGGGAGCTCAGCCATCTACGCCGCTCCTGCTCTTCTCCCTGGGACTGGTGCTCCTCTACGGCCTGCTATACTTAATGAATTGAAGCATACAATTCCATACACATATAATTCAAGCATGTGCATATATTATTCAAACACAAGTATAATTTGTAGTACACATGAGACGTCTCATCCGATTGCTTACAGTTTTTAGAGTAATTATTAACGCATTTCATCCTCCCCTGACGAAAAATGAAAGCAGGCTTCCATTGGGACACGAGCAAACCACTCTCTTGCATTGCAGGTGAGGTAAGGAATAAACATCACTGGTAGCTGCTTTCCTGCCGTGGCGGTGGCAGATCCATAGGCATCAGAAAATGTCAAGTGACAACATACCAGGAGATACACCAATGCAGTTTTAGTGTCACTAGACTTCGAACTGAAAACAACACCTGGAGTGTTCCTGAAACGCAGTGACAACTGACAAACACCTTCTAATAAATTTAACAAAGTAAACTTGATATAATCTGCTGGCATAACAGGAGACAACCAACCAAAGTCAGCATTTCAGATAACTAATAGTCCAGATTCAGCAAATACTATTTCACTGCTAGTGCTAAACCTACAAGGCTCTCCAGATCATGCATGTGACACTAGCATTAAGTACATAATGAACCGAAAAAAACACTACAAGCCATAAAACAAATCATGTGCCAACTCATCACGGAATTCATTCATGTTGCTATCTTCAACAAGAGGTTCATCTTCTGGCCATTCGGATTGAGAGGGAATAGGCATTGGTAAATAATTTGCATCCGCATCAGACATAGCAAATTCTCTATCCGCAATTCCGCTCTCTCTAATGAAATTATGAAGAGCCATGCAAGCCACAATTATTCTAGTTTGCTTATGTTCTGGAAATTTTTGCATGTTCAGTAATATCCTCCATTTCATCTTCAAAACTCCAAAAGATCTCTCTATGACATTCCTAATTTGGGAATGTGCATGGTTAAAAGTTTCTTTCATACCTTGTGGCGGGGGGGGGGGGGGGGGGTGGGTGGGTGTTTTTCCATTGCTCTACATGGTACCTTGTACATCTATAAGGTGAAAGGTAGCCTGGCCGGTTTGGGTATCCCGCATCAACCATATAATACTTCCCTACAAAGGCAGGTGCATAATGAGACATGGAGGTATAAGTGAGATTCACAACAATACTTGTATGATAGTTGTAATAGTTTACCTGGTGGTGGATGTGGAAATTTGTGACCATAAGTGGTCATTGCATCTTTAAACACTCTCATATCATGTACTGAACCAGGCCATCCCGACAACACAAAGGTAAATCTCATGTCGAAATCACAAACCGCAAGAACATTCTGTGAGGTTTCATTGTTCCTGTTCAAGTATTGAATCCTCTTACTCTTTCCCACCACAAGCTTTACGTGAGTCCCATCTATTGCTCCTATACAGTTCTTGAAGTGTGGCCAGAAATTTGGATTATCCAAGGTAGGATGCACCTCTGTAAAATCTGGGTCCCTTGGTTTAATCATGTGATGTGCTAACCTAAGGATAGAGGTTAAAACACTGTTAAATGTCCGGCTTATTGTCTCCATAGACCTCCGAAAACGGTCCTCTGCCTGTCTAATTGGCTGTGGTGCACCAACAATCCATAAAAACATTGCAAGAGCCTCTATAGATGTCATTTGTGATGTTGACTGTAAACCATACGACTCGACCAAAGTATTATGCAATCTATTAAATAAAGGCCGCTCAACCCTAAACATTTTGTAGCAAGAGTTATCTCTTCTTAAAGTCCTCTGAACCCATTGTAAACCAGATTCTCCATCCTGTCTTCTTGGCAGTTTAACAAAGTAGTTATCAGAGTACATACCGAAGATAGGGACCATTTGCGCAACAAAATTCTGGGCCATCTTCAAATTCTTGCGACACATGGAAATAATCTCATCCTCACTTGATGATGTGCTGCCTCCATCATCATCTTCTCCCTGACCCATCTGTCCATAGAACATGGAAATATTTTCAGCACACCAGTAAATGGTGATAGCTTCAACCACATGACACAAAGATAATAAGTTCAACCACATGACACAAAGATAATAAGTTCAACCACATGACACAAAGATAATAAGTTCAACCACATGAAATAGATAATAGGTAGACCACACATAATAGTTCAGACTAGTCCAAATTCTGTTCCTTGCACCATTTCTTGAAGTAATTGAACCTAAGCTCAGCACTTGGTAGCCCACAAAAGAATTCCCTTTGGAAGGGATCCTGGAACAGCTTGGCCATTGCAAACACAACATCAGTGCTTTGCTCAATGCCACACTCAAAAGCTAGCTGCTGGCACCTCTTCACTGAATGTGTCTCCTTGTAATCAGCGCGTTTCTTCAATTCCTTATTGTTGACTTGCACGGCTTCCTTGGATGTATTGGCTATGTCCTTGACATACCGAACCATTGGGCTTTTGCTCTTCTTCACTAGACTGTCACAGGTGCTTGTAAGACTGCCAAGGGACCTCTTGCTTTTTTGGCTACTTGAACTTCTAGGTGTTGGTACATTGTCCTCATCCGCTTCTTCTGGCCATGCATCTTCAGCACCTTCCTGCTCCTCTCCATAGTCATCTCCAGGGACAAAGGCAGTGCTTCCATCCACAGTATTACCACGAAACATTTCTTCAAGCTGATCCAAGTTTGCTGGAGGACCCCTCGGCACCCTCTTTAGGTATGGTTTTCCTTGAAACAATCCACAGCCACATAAGGGACTTTGAATCAAATAGGTACGAGAGCACTAAAACATGAGACAAATTTACCTCTAGATGTGGCTTCCAATACTCAGAATCAGCATCAACACTTCCATCTGGGTTTCTCCCTAGACCCGTGTGAATTTGCAAGTAGCACCAGAAGGAGTACGTGCTTTTAAGTATGGCAATCTGATTCTTCAACTGCAATCTGGTATGCAACAATCCAGTTTTTGCAAAATAGCCGTCGGCTATAGCTTGGTACCCTTCACCACTCATTTGACATCCATTATAGTGTCCTGCTCTTACTTGCTCTAGGCACAAAGCTAACAAATAACCATTATTCCTATCAGACCAGTTTGCTCGAGAGCCATTGCTCATCGGAGGGACGCCGGAGCTGCCATATTCCACCTCCTCCCATGCACCTTCATCATCGACGTCGGTGTAGCCGCCGCCGGGTGCTTGCAGAGGGCCGGCGCTCCTAGCTGCACGCCCACCGCGGCCACCACGTCCGTGGGTGCCGCCACAGTTGGAGGAGTTGGAGCTCGCCCGATGGCGGCCCGGTGCCACCGAGGAAGAGTTGGCGTAGCCACGGCCGCCACCGCTTGCCACCGCCGCCAACCCACTGATGAAAAGGCCGCTATTGCCTCCGCTATGGGTAGGCCATGACGGCACGACGTCGTCTTGTCCACCGCGGCTGCCTGCCGCCGAGGATGAAGCGCCAAAGTTCAGGTGATGGGCGCTCAGTGGACATCGAGCCGCCCAGCCGGCCCCTCGCCCCGCACGCTGGTTTGGCACTCCCAGAGAGAGTGGTGCGCGAGGGGGATGGGGCCCGGAGACACGCCCGCGGTCAGCTGCTTCATCATCGTCACCCTGGAGGTAGGCGCCGTACTCCTGCATGTGGGGGAATCCCTCGGCTGCCTGCACCTATGAGTTGAGGTCCAGGATGCCGGACGACGCCATGGCCTCCTGGGGGAAGAAATTGAAGCCGCCCCCATCCATGGAGAAGGAATCAAAGGCGGATCTAGTCCCACGGCGCGTTTTGGTGGCAGGATTTTCGGGCGAAGACGGCGGCGGCGCTAGGCACTCCGGCTGCGCAACTGGGGGTGGTGCTCGCCGACGGGAGGCGGAGGCGGCTGATGGAGGCGGCACGGTTCAGGGAGGCGGCGCGGATGGGGGGAGGTGGCAGCGCTGGGTTCGCCGGCGGCGAGTAGGGCGGCGCGGTTCAGGGGAGAAGAGGGCACATGGCGACGACGATGTGGATGGCAGGCACGGCGCTGGGAGGAGTCGCGACTCACGAACGCGTCGCCCCGGTGGAGGATCCCGTGCGGTGGGATGAGGGAGATAAGGTGGGTCCCGCATGCAAATAGCCCAAATAGCACTAAAATAGCTCACCCGTTTGGCTCCTCTTAGGCTATTTGGGGGTGGGCTAAAAAATAGCACATGGATCCAAACAGGACCAAGGTTGCCTAAGCAATTCCGTTGGGAGTTCGGTTATTTTCATTCGTGGTGGTGCGGGAGCATGGTTATCAATAATTGAAGGTGACAAATTGGATATATGATTTGCATTATTTACAAGTGTTTTGTTAACCTATTTTTTTTCAGACGTCAGGGTGTCTATGCAGGTAGACGATCTCGTGAGAGATGATTTCCGAGTTTTAAACGATGCCTACTCACATATCCACTTTGGATGGCACATGACTATTTGTCCGAATTCACTAGAACGTCTAGGTGTCCAAGCAGGAGTTCAAAACAAGGTTTTGTGGTGTTCCGTGCCTTCCATGCAACCATGTACTTTAGGGTACATCGACAACTTTCTTCGCTAATGTTGATGGAGAGTGTCTCCGGACCGGACGAACACTACAACAGTGAGGAATGCGCACCAAGCGAAGTAGACGACTCGAGAACAACTATGAAGGCTTCGGTCAATTGCCCAAAATTCTCTCTCTATTCAATCTGTCTCACCAATGTACAATGATCCGGGTATTTATAAGTGACGGTTCACCTACCAATCCCCGTAATTTACACGGTAATGCCCTCCAACAACTATATTCCTAGAATATTCCAAGGACAAGACCGTATTATTACATCACAAAGTGGGTCACAGCTGGGCTCCTACTGCCCTGGGCCTACTTTCGGACGTCATCATTGACCTGCTTTGATCTTCGCTGCCTACGACGCAGCTGCCCAAGAAGCTTCACTTCGCAATTCTTAGCATGGCTTCGCCATTGCCGCTTCTATTCCGGAAGCGCCATCTTCGTGGGTCTTCACGTGTCTTCGCTGACGGGCTCAGGTCTTCGCATGGCTTCGCATGAAGTCCTCGCCTGAGGGCTTCGGCTCGTCGCTCGACCCAGAAGACTTGGTCGGCGAACGATCTTCGCTCTGGCTCCGACGGTCCGCGGGCCTTTGGTTGATGGCCAAAGGTGGCGTCCCTAACAGTAGCCCCTCGGAGTCATTGTCCCTCCTTGGAGGGGTGATGACTCCGACTTCTTCTCCCGAAGCGCCACCCTTCGGGCCTCGTCCGATCGCTTCGCGGTCCGACGAGGGCAGAACCTCATTGAATCGCCTGTTGAACAGTGGACAAGACATCGAGGCGTCATAAGTGCATTAATAACTAAGTTAAAAGGTTTGACTTTTTTCCTTCAACGCGGCGAACGAGGCCCCTGCTGCGAACTGCAGATGTTGCCCCTCCGCGCGCGCTCATCCTGTAAAAAGCATGAAGGACAAAAAGGACTTTGCACATCCTCACTCCCACCCTATAAAGGTGAGGGCGCGCGGACGGGGGAGGCACGCTCTCTTTGGTTGCTGCTCTGAACTCTCTTGTTCTCTTCTGCCTTGGTATCTCTTCGACGTGAGCTAGCAAAGCCTCTGCTCCTTTCCCTTCATTAGCACCACGGCGACTTCATCCGATCCCGCCATGGCTCCGAAGAAAACCAAAGCTTTGCCTACCACCTTCTTCGGTCCGACGAAGATGTCTTGGGCCATGTTAGAGGACATGGAGAAAAGAGGTGTACTCTCTCCTGGCCTCGGACGAGTCCCACTGAAGACGGAGGTTTACACGAAGCCCCGTGACGATGAAGTGGTCGTCTTCAAGGTTTTCTTCCCGGCTGGGCTTCGCTTTCCCCTCGACCGCGCTGGTATCGACATCTTCGCTCGGTACGGCGTCTTTCTTCACCATATGACCCCGAACTTCTTCGCTTGCATCAGCCTCTTCATGTGGTTGTCGAAGACCTGCCGCATTGCCCCGACCCCTGAGAACTTCGCTCGGGTGATGCGGTTCCATTATCAGCCGAAGACCATCTTCGTGCGGGGCTTCGACTAAAAGTCGACAGAGATGGAGACCCAGTATGGGTGTTATACCTTCGCTTTCCAGCAGACCGCTCCCAGCCCCGTGGGGGCGTCGAAGAACAAATGGCTAGGGGATTGGTCTTCGTTTTGGTTCTATCACAAGGTGCCCCTCGACCCTGCCACAAAGCGCCACCCTCTGGTGACCCGGAAACTTGGCAATCTGGGTGACACCCCGAAGGTGGACGCGGACCACGTGCCCTCCAATGAAGCATACCTGACAATCCTTCATAGGTGTCGAAGGTACTAAGCATGTGCGACATCACAGAAGAGTTCGTGGCGTGCGGGTGCTTCCCCGTGAGGGAGGGCTGGACCGTGTCCTCATGGGCTCCGCCGGAGAAAGAAGTTTACGGGCTTCCAATGCCCAACTTCAGTGAAGTCTTCGGGCTTCAAAAGGAATGTGAGTTTTTTTTTATCGAAGACGTGACAATTTTGCCTTCGGCTTGCAGTGATTGATGCCGCGGAGGTGGAGACCCGTGCCGATGAGATACTTGGTCCCGTGTATGGGACCGAGTATGACTTGTTGCTGTCGAAGCTCGCCGGTACGCGAGGAAATCAGGTGTTCTCCTTCTTCGAGATCGAAGCCCCGCAGCGCGCCGCTGAGGCCCTGCTCGCCGTACAGGAAGCGGCGAGCAAGACTGGAGGCACCGGTGGCGACATCGCCACACTCGAGAAAATGAAGTGGAAGAAAGGGGGTGCTGGCCCTGGCGGAGCGATTACCTGAAGCTGCTGGATATGTTGACTTCGTCTCCCCTTCGCAGCACCGGGGAATCCGAGGACGACGGGGGCAAAGGGAGCCCTGTCGTCGCTGCTCGGCCTCTCGTCGCCGCTCAGCCTCTCACGGCCGTCGCTCCTACGTCGAAGCCATCTCTAATCTTGGAGTACAGCGCGATGGAGCCGGAGAGCGATGACGAGCTTGCACGCGAGGTCGAGTCCGCCCTCGCTGACCCAAGACTCCCTCAAATCACTACTCCCGCGGCCCCTTCTTCGGCTACATCGACTTCTTCAAGCTCGACGTCTTCGTCAAGCGGCGAGGATGTTGAGGGGCGCTGGTCTGGTGCCAAGAGGCAGGTTGCAGCCTCGGAAATGGGCACAACCATCGGCGCCACCAGCGAAGGCGGAAAACTCCCTGCAGCTGGGTCACCCGACCGGAGGCCCGCAACGTCCACCTCGACGGAGAGCAGCAGCTATCATGTGAGCATCTCCAGCCCTGCCGAGGTGGCTACCGCTCTCGGGATGCTAGAGGCGAAGCTGATCGAGGGCAACATCGTTGGCAGCCTACGATTCTCCATCAACGACCGGGGGAGAAGATTCCTTGCTGAAGCTGGCTCCTCTTTTGGTTTCCCCCTCATGGAGAGGCGCCTGATGGCCTCGGGGGTGAGCCAGATCCTCCAGGATGTCGAAGACTTTTCCTTAAAGGCCTTCGTCGCGTCCCGCTTTGCCTCCCGACAACTGAGGATCGACAACAAGCGCGCCTTACAGTTGGCGGGAGTGGAGGAGCATGTGGCCAGCCTTGAGAAGGAGAAAGATGCTCTGGAAGAAGCTCTTGCGGCCGCCCACGCAGAGGCCAAGAAAAATTCCGAAGCTGCCGAAGCTGCCCGTCAAGACGCCCGCGCGGTGGAGGAAGCCAAAATTAACGCCGAGAAGGCAAAAGTCGAGGCTGATGAGGCCCGAAAACTTGCCGAAGCTGCGCGCGCCCGCGGGAAGGAAAATATACAACGATGGCACCGCGCCATCTGCACCTCCTCCGATTTGGTGCAGGCTGATCTGCATGGTCTTCTCGAGAAGTTTGGCCTTGAGCTCCTGAGATGTCACAAGATGAGAACGTCGAAGTGTCCGAGCTCTTCCGCTGGATTCGCTCTTGTTTGGCGATGGCTGATTCTGGGGCAGAATTCAAATGCGAGCTGAGCGCCACCATGGCTGCGCGGACGCTCAGCGCGGCCGTTTGTAGCTTGCTTCCTGCGGAGAGCTGCTCTTCGACGGGCATCTTGAAGGCTCAGCTTCGACTTCTACGAGACCCATCTTTCCAATGGCCTTCTGATGAGTCCGGCCCAGGTGGGATTGGATGAAAAGCCCGACACTGATCTGGATTCCCTGAATCCTGCATCCTTATCACCGGCATCCGAAATTATGACACACCGATCTGGCCTACAACACCACTAGGGCCTCTTGTTGTGCCTCGTCAATCTTAGCACCACATTTAGGTGCACCCACTAGGGGATAGGCCCAATCTCCCTAAAAGACTAGTGGGTGTGCCGGAGTGGGTGCTAAGATTGCCGAGGCACAACAAGAGGCCCTAGTGACGTTGTAGGATGGATCGGTGCGTCGTAATTTCGGATGCCGGTGCTAAGATTGCGGGATTCGGGGAATCCGTATCGGTGTGTCGGGATTTTCATCCAACCCCACCTGGGCCGGACTCATCACCTTCGCTGGATTCTTTGCGCCCCGATGCCCTTCCTGCGCTGCCGAAGAACATTGCCAAGAACTTCGCTAAGTACTTCCCCGAGAAAGGCCGGGGACTCGTTGGCTTAGAGCTGGAACGAATGAAAGATAAGGTACCCCTTCGCTTTTTTCAGAGTTGATTGTCTTTGTTTTCCTTCTGCTAACTGACAGGTTTGTCTTTTTCCAAATCCAAGAAAAAGCGGAGATCTTCGCTCGAGGTGTGCTTTTCGAAGCAGATGCTGGCAACTTGCGCAGCGGCGCTCCCGGAAGTGGCGGAGGCGAGGCCCCCGGGCAGGACGAAGGCGGAGCGCCCGGAGGGCAAGAGGATGGCGCGTCGAAGACTGGGGAGGTGTGAGAGACGAGGGCCGAGTGATTTTGTTGTCTTTTGTCTATTGTGCTTAAACAAAACATTATTGTATCTAACACCTTCGGTATCTGCGCAGGACCCTGCGTTGGCCCCTACGCGGATTACTGAAGGTATCGTTCCCTGGCATCTGAACCATGAGAATTTTTATGTTTCTGGCTTAACTTGGGCGAAGATTCATGCCCGTCACCCTTGGCTTTCGTTCGAAGACTTCTGGTCGGACCGAAAACTTATATATGAATACCGCAACACCAACACGAAGCGATTTTTCACTGAATTCCAGCGTGATCCCGAGAAACACTCTGAGATTCTTGCCGAGCACAGGCTTCGTCACGAAATAAAGCGGCTTCTAGACACTGATAGGCCTTATAGTACACCAATGGGCCTTCTGGAGCCGAAGCCGGAGCCCGTGGATGAAGTACCGACGCCGCACGAATTCATGTATCGTCGTAAAGGTGTTTTTGACAAGGAGTCCGCTTAATGTTGCGTTGTCCTCACTTGCAGGGGAGGACTTTGAAGCATTTCTTCGCCGAACTGCCGTAGAAATTTTAGATCACGGGGTCCGCGAAGTCATATCTGAATTGGACCGCATTATCTTCGATGAAGAAGCCTCAACTGTAACTGTATGATTTGTTGTGTCTTCTCACCTTTGTGCGAAGTGTATGTTTATATTTTAACAAAACCTGTACTTTGTAGATGCAATGAATGTGTTCTTTCCCGTTTACCCTTCGACTGTGTGAAAATATGCGTTGAGAAGCGCCACCCCCCCTTTTGCGCGGGCGATAGGGTGAACGTGTTTTGTTTTGTTCATCGGTGCCGCTGTCGCGCGCGAATTTGTTTTTGTGAAGCACCACCCCCCCTTCGCTCTACTGGCGGGGGCCGATGAACTATTATTTTGCGATTTGGAGAAGACTCGCCACCCCCTTCACTTTTGCTCGAAGAGGAGGTTTCTCGGCTTTTAGGCCTTCGATGGGTGGTTTCTGGCTTTTCAGCTCAAGAACTTCGCACCCGACTTGACTTTTGTGCCTTAGGCTTTTTGCTCGTAAGGTCTTCGTTAGGTGGTTTCTTTCTCTTTAGCTCAAGAAACTCTCACCTAGCATTCGGCTTTCGCACGATAGGACTTTCCTGCCTTAGGCTTTTCGCTTGTAAGGTCTTCGTTAGGTGGTTTCTGGCTCTTTAGCTCAAGAAACTCTCACCTAGCCTTCGGCTTTCGCACGATAGGACTTTCCTGCCTTAGGCTTTTCGCTCATAAGGTCTTTCCACCCTTCGCGTTTGATGCGAAGGGATTTATTTCTAATTTCTTCGGAAGTGAAGCCAAGGGGTGCGAAGCCCCAATTCAGCGTTGCGCCCCGTGCTTACTTCTTTCAAGCGTCTGTTGTCGGTCAAAACCCACCGGCGAGTAGCGACAGGCAGCCGGGGCGCTGGCTGGCACCGGTCCCTCGTTCAACGGCCCAGATCCTGGCACACGCCGACACTTCTGGAGATGCAGGGCGTGCCACCTGACCTATACCTAATTAGGAAGGTACAAACGTGCTCTCGATGGTTTGCCTGCATGCACAAACACGTGTAAACATTAGTTCGAGCCGTGGTCGGCTCCCCGGGACGACTCTTGCATCGGCTTTAAAGAGCCGATCGAGTCCCGGTGTCAGATCGGATCTGCATATCTGGATGTTAATAGATAAAGCAAATAACTGCAAAAACTGCTTCAATTAGATCTAGTTAATCCAATCCACGACGGTAAAAGCTTCACTGCTAGATCGGAACATCATACACGTAATTAGGCCTAACGAGCGTAATAGATAACCAAACCTTAACCAGAAAAGAGGCCTAAGAATAAGCGAAAGCCAATTCCCGGATCAATCCCTATTAAGATCAAAGCAAAGCATCTAATACGTCGCCGGATCGTCAAACCCGTTTGCAAGGCCTAACCTAGCAGATATTAAGCCGATTCTTAAGTATAAGAACAAACCATAACAGATTAGATCTACTAGATAAAAAAGAAGCAGGGTGTTATCTCTATGCGATTAATTCCTATGCAACGAGAATTAGCGTAAGATTAATACATGATCACGCAGAGATAACATGACATTCGTAGATGATAAACAACAAGAGCATGATAGATCTACTAAAGGTCATGCTACGAATATCAGGATAACTAGCACTACTCGCCATAAAAAATGCTTCAGTACGAGTAATACAGAGGTAAAAGCAAGAACAATGCTGCCCTGATCACAAGAAGTGATCAAGGCAGCATGACGCTTACTTGGATGAAACCCTAGGATTAGTGGTGGCGGTGCGTCGAGAATTGTTGTTGCGAGACGTGATGTCGTTCTCTCTTCTTTACGAATATCATAGTGTACATATTTATAGTCCGGAGACTTGGAAAACAATATAAACCAACGTGTCCAAATCGGACTCTATCTCTAACCCAAACTGAACTAAATCTAAGATACATGGCCCACATGGCCCAAATACTCACGCAGGAGCCGATTCACAAGCCTTCTTTAATTCCTGCTTTAAGCCCAACTTACTCGCGGCCCATTAATTAATCCTGTTAATTTATGGCGATAACACATGCCCCCCCAAGTTTCAAAGTATGAATGCTTTGAAACTTTGTATAGTCGATGCCTCAATCTGCATGATGGACTCGGCGCCTCGGCTCTTCTGATGCTGCTCTTCTGATAGCTGATGCTTTACTGATAGCCGACGCAAAGAGACGAATCGACTTTACTCCTCCTGCTAAATAACTTGGATCTTTCGAACAGAAAATAACTTCACTCCTCAAATGATTCTCTCAAATCGCTCAATGTGTATGATTCCTCACCAAAGCATTATATTGCCTCCTTTCTCCCTATCTCTAGTATGGCTTTTTGTGGAGTTCAGGGTAGGGAATGAAGAGGTAGCATATTCGGGCCGCACATGTTGCAAAGTCAAAAACCGGATCCAATAGAGAAAGCAAGTCATACAATCAGATTAAGATGTGCATGTGTGTGGAATTTTTGTGGCTGGAACTCGCATCCCCCTTTTGCAGAACTCTCCCTTTTATCTTTTGCTGAGATATGAGCTATCTTTCATTTTTCTTTCTTTTTTTTTCTTCTCATGCTTTTTGGGGCACAAACATTTATATTTTTTTCTTTTTTTACATAGCCCAAATCTTTCTACATGATGAATATAAAGGGTTCTGTCAAAAAAGGAATGGAGCATTTTTATGGATGGAAGGCATATACTTGCGTAACTTCCAGTGTAGAAGTCAGCATATGAGTGGTTGAGTACATGGAGTGTACGTGATCTTGATCTTAAAAATATGAAGCGAATCTCACAAGGATCACAAAGAATTTGACAATGCTCAATGCAAACACAAGCAGCATATGTATAAATGTTTTAAATGTGTATATATGGCTCTGGTAGGAATTTAGCATATCACTGAGGAGCTAAGCTATTTAAATTCAAAATTCTGAAGTATTTTGCAGTAAGAAATAAAGTTTGCTCGTCATACCGGTATCAGCAGTGTTGGCAGCATCGGCAATTTGTTGGTGATCTCCTGTAGCTTCCCGATGCTCTCAACAATTGGTCGATAGAATAGATCCTGCTCTTTTTTTATACGCTGGAGGTGATGGCAACGCATCGGCTTTCCTCACTGTCCCTTGAGGCGATGGCAACATATCAGCTCCCCACACTATTCCTGGAGGTGATGGATTTCAACTCAATGTGTTGGCCTTTTATAATACAACCAGATGGATTTCATCGGCTCTTGTTATTCGCCTTCCCACATGCTCAGGAAATATTTCTTGAGGTGTTGGCCATTGACGGCTATAGGAAACTTGACACCGTCTAATTCTTCAAGCATGTATGCATTTCCAGGCAGGACCTGATCAACCTTATACGGCCCATGCCAAGTTGGAGACATTTACCATACTTCCTATCTTTAGTTCCCAATGGTAGCACTGCCTCCCAAACCAAGTCTCCAACCTGGAAATCTTTTGGCTTGACCTTTTTGTTGTATGCACGAGCAACTTTGGCCTTGTTTTCCTTGATCTTCTCAAGTGACCAAAGTCTTAGCTCTGTGAGATCCTCCACATTGTCGCTCATCAAGGCTGCATACTCCTCAGCCGACAGATCATTCTGAAACTCAACACGCCTCGGTCCGGCCGTGATTTCCCATGGCAACACAGCATCTTGACCATAGACCAGATGGTATGGTGATGTCTTGATGGATCCGTGACACGAAATACGATATGCCCACAAAGCCTCTGACAACACCTCATGCCAGTGCCTAGGATATTCATCGATCTTCCTTCTGATCAGCTTGATAAGGCTCTGGTTGGATGCTTCAGTCTGTCCATTAGCCTGGGCATAATATGGGGATGATCTGATCAGCTTGAACCCCGTGTCATCGACGAACTTCCTAAATTCCTCCGATATAAAGACCAATCCTCCATCGATCGTAATGGTCTGGGGAATCCCGAACCTATGAATGATGTGCTCTTTAACGAAACTGATCACATCTTTCGATGCCACCGACCTCATGGGTACCGCCTCCACCCATTTCGTGAAATAATCCGTGACAGCTAACACCCATTGGTGACCTTTGCTGGATGGCGGGTTGATCTGGCCAATCATATTCATGGCCCAACCCCTGAACGGCCATGGCTTAATGATAGGATTCATTACTGATGCCGGCACCATCTGAATCTTGCCGAATCTCTGACATGCCTGACATCCCTTGTAATATTTAAAGCAATCCTCAAGCATGGTAGGCCAGTAATATCCCAATCGCATAATCAGCCACTTCATCTTATGAGCCAATTGATGAACCTCATGCAAGAGCCGATTCAACTCCGAAGGCCCCAGACATTTAAGCAGCAGTCCTTCCAAAGTCCTGTAGAACATATCGTTCCCTATCAGAACATACTTCATTGCTTTGAGTCTTATCCTTCTGGGTGCCCTCTGAGCCGAATCCTTCAAATAATTGAAGATATCGGCTCTCCAATCTGCAGGTTCTAGAAACTGAACCTCTACATCTACCCCATCGGCTGTTTTCTTGTATCCGGAAGCCATCTGTGCCAAGTCATTGGCTTCATTGTTCAAAGTCCTACGTATCCAGTGAAAATTAATGTACCTGAATTGTGAAATCAACTCACGGCACTGCATCCATATCGGAAAAAGAGCCTCGCTCTCACATCTGTATTCTTCCGTGAGCTGAGAAATCACCAGTTTCGAATCCCCAAAGATTTCCACTACTTCTGCACCAGCTTGCAGGAGTAATTCCATCCCCTTGTGAACGGCCTCATACTCTACTAAATTATTGGTGCATGGAGTGGTCATCCTGATGGAAAAGGAATAAGTCGCCCCTTGAGGCAATACCAAAAGAATTCCTATACCGCACCCATCATCACATGCCGATCCGTCGAAAAACATGGCCCATGGACGTATGAAAAGTGCAGCCACATCAGTGCTGATCCTGTCTGCAATGAGATCTGCCAATGCCTGTCCCTTGACTACCTTTGCCGGTTGATATCAGATATTGAACTATGACAGCGCGAAAATCCACTTTCCGAGTCGGCCTTTCAGAACAGGAGCCGACAGCATATGCTTTATGACATCCGATTTGCAAATAACAATTGTTTCTGCCGAGAGCAAAATATGACGAAGCTTTGTATATGTAAAGAATTTTCAATCTCAGGGTACCTGGTCTCGGAATCCAACATGCGCCTGCTAAGGTAGAACACAACCCTTTCCTATCCGTCATGCTTCTGAACCAGCACCGAGGCGATGGAGGTGTCGCCTACGAATAAGTATACGTAGAAGGGCCTGTCTTGCTGTGGAGGAACAAAAACTGGAGGCTACGACAAGTATTCCTTGATTTCGTCGAAAGCTAGCTGCTGCTCTACCCCCAGTGAAATTCATCATCGGACTTGATTTTCACGAGACCCATGAATGGCTCGATACGTCCGGACAGATTGGAGATGAATCGTCTGACAAAGTTGATTTTGCCGATGAGCTTCTGCAACTCCTTCTTCGTAGTAGGCGGCCTTATTGTCCTTACAGCTTCTTGACTTTTGAGGCCGATCTCGATCCCTCGCTCATGTACCAGGAATCGTAAGAACTGACCGGCCGATACACTAAAGGCGCATTTCTTCGGGTTCATTCTGAGCCCAAACCTCCGAGTCCGCTCCAATACCTTACGCAAATCTTCCAGATGTCCCCCAGCCGATGTGGACTTGACCACGACATCATAAATATAGATTTTTACCAGTTTGCCGATGAGATTATGAAAAATGTAATTCATGGCGCGTTAATATGTCGCACCGGCATTTTTCAATCCAAAGGTCATAACCAAGTACTCGAACAAGCCGACCGCGCCTGGTACTCTGAATGCGGTCTTGCTTATATCCTCTGGGGCCATGAAGATCTGGTTGTAGCCGGCATTACCATCCATAAAGCTCAGCATTTTGTGACCGGCAGCTGCGTTGATCAATGTTTCTGCGACGGGCATCGGGTACTCATCCTTTGGCGTTGCTCTATTGAGGTCTCTGAAATCCACGCAGACTCGCCATCGGCCATCCTTCTTTTGTACAGGGACCACGCTGGAGATCCATTCTGCATACCGACATGGCCTGATGAACCCTGCGTCCAACATCTTTTGCACTTCTTTCTTAACCTCCTCTAGGATTTAGGCCTTCATCTGTCGTGCTCGTTGTTGAAATGTCCGAAATCCTTTCTTAAGCGGGAGCCGATGTTCGACGATGCTTCTATCTAGACTAGGCATTTCAGTATAATCCCAAGCGAAACAGTCCCGGTATTCTTTCAATAGTGCTATCATCGGCTCACGCAGGCTCGGGTCTAACCTTTTGCTGATAAATGTTGGTTGCGGCTTATCCCCGGGACCTATTTCGACTTCCTCCAAATCGTCAGATGATGTAAACCCGTACCCCAACTTGCCGTCGCCTGAAAAATAAACTGTGGACACTGGCAACTCGTCGTCATCTGCCACGTCGACAGCAAATACGGAGAGATAACAAAAGAAAATTTTCGGCCGACCACACGGGCTGGCCGTTTCTGTATTACCATTCGAAACTGAATGCTCATTAACTAACCAACTGCCAGAGCAGGCTATTGTTTGGTCATAATGTAACAGTTTCAACTCCAAATAAGAATTATCTACCTTTTGGGGCCGGTCGCTGGGACCGGCCTCTCTATACCTGCTAAATTCCGTAGCGTGCCAGGATGTGTTTATTCTGTGAGGCCAGTGGATAAGACCAGCCTCAATCCAATTTTGTCACTTCGATCTGATCACAGTCTTCTAGCACAATCCCTGAGATCGGCTCTTGTCCTTCCCGTCCCAGGCGTTCATGTCTGCGAGCGAAACCTCGCTGGAGTCATCTGCACGGACCACCTCCACTTCGTCGCCATCCCATTGAACCAAACACTGGTGCATTGTGGAAGGAACACAACAATTGGCGAGAATCCAATCCCTCCAAAGCAGCACTGTGTACGTACTCTTACTGTTGACGATGAAGAACGAAGTTGGGACGGTCTTGCGGCCAATTGTTAACTCTACATTGAGGACGCCCTTTGCCTCCGATGGCTGCTCGTTGAAATCATTGAGCATTACGTTGGTCTTGATAAGGTCACCAGCAGAACGACCCAATCGGCGCAGCACTGAATACGTCATTAAATTAACTGCGGCGCCAGTATCGACCAACATCCTGTTCACAGGCTTGCCGTCGATGAGGCCCTTGAGATATAACCCCTTCAGGTGTTTGTAGCTTTTCTCCCTGGGCTTCTCGAAGATGGTCGGCTGGGGGCCAAGATCGAGCTGTGCGACGGCCAACTCCTCCGGTTGGGGCGCCCGAAACTCTGATGTGAGCACGAACACCATATTCACATCAGCCGATGGCTTCTCATCGGCTTTTGGCTACTTAGGGCGCCACTCCCTCCTTTGAGGGCGCCTTTCCACCCTTCGCGGGTGCCTGACTTGCTCCGCGAGATCCGGACGCGCTTTCCTCAGCACGTCGAGGTACCTTGCTTCCGCCTCTTCGAGATTGCGTAAGCGCTGCACTCTGCGCTTCTGCGAGCGACTGAGTCCGTCAGGACACCATCGTGGACAATGATACTTATCCTCTCCTTCGAGCTCAAGATCATCCCTGGATGGCCGCTCAACAAGGTCGTCGTGACGTGCTTTGCGCCCCAAGCGCCGGAACACCGACGTCTCGCCTGACTGGCGTCCCCGAGGCCTACACTCCAGGCAATCATCGATAGTAGGCAATCGGCTCATGCCGGAATTCCAACAGTACCTGAAGAACGGGCAATGCCAGTGGTCACGCACATCCTGGCGCCTCCCCAGCGTTCTCCCCGCGCGGTGCTCGTACTCCTCCTCTTCCGATTCATACCGGCGACGCAGCTTGTACTGATACCCGTATTTTTCAAGAAGCCGATTGAAAGCTGGGAGTTGATTGCGGATGTGACGCACTTGTTCTTCAGTAATATGTTGCTGCTCCGACTCGTCTTCATCCTAGGGCCGTTTGCCAGAATCGGCCTCTTTAAACCTCTACTCGTCACGGCGGCGTATGGGTCCCGTCATGTTAATCTGGAACGCAAAATTCTGGCCCTCAGGTCTAAGATCCGACAGCTCCACCACGTAGCCTGTGGGAACGGTTGACTATCAACCTTCATCATGTGTTGGGCCAGAATTAATCGGCCTTGCTCAATAGCTGATTGGATCTGCCGACGCAGCTCCTTGCAGTCATTCGTGGCATGGGTGAACGAGTGGTGCCACTTGCAGTACGGCATCCCCTGCAGCTCTTGCGTCGTTGGCAGCTTGTGATTCTCTGGGAGCTTCAACTGCTTTTCCATGAGCAGTGAGTCGAATATCTGCTCTGCCTTGGCCACGTCAA
Source organism: Panicum virgatum (assembly GCF_016808335.1). Taxonomy (NCBI): domain Eukaryota; kingdom Viridiplantae; phylum Streptophyta; class Magnoliopsida; order Poales; family Poaceae; genus Panicum; species Panicum virgatum. The sequence goes on along the minus strand of NC_053141.1, from coordinate 37,855,927 downwards.
AATCAAAGCCCTTCACAAGCCCCTTCTGTTTGACCCACTTGCACGGGACGGAGTTTGCCCCCGGGTCCACTCTGCCACAGCCACTTCTTGTTCCCCGCTAGAATCATCAGAATCATCTGCTTGGGCCATATTCACATGGCGCTTGAATTTTTCCTGGTATAGCTCAGGGTGATAGTGTTCATACGTCGTGAGCTTCTGTACCATGTGCGCCAGTGAGGTGAATTCCAACTGAAAAGCCAGATCCTTGATCGGCTTAGCGAGCCCCAGAACTGCCAAATCGACTGCCTCCTTTTCTTTGATGCGCGATGAGTAGCATCGATTCTTAATCTCTTTGAAGTGCTGCACGTACTCCGACACGCTTTTCCCTCGCTTCTGCTTGACTTGGGCGAGGTCGGCAATCCCGGCTTCAGTAGCCTCTGTGTGATACTGGGTGTGGAACTGATCTTCCAGCTGTCTCCAAGTGCGGATCGAATCTGGGGCCAATGATGTGTACCATCCAAAGGCTGAGCCCATGAGAGACTGGCAGAAGAACCGGACCCTCAGAAGATCCGATACTGAAATCATCCCGAGCTGCGTTAGGTATCGGCTCACATGCTCGATGGAGCTGGCCCCTTCTGACCTGCTGAACTTGGTGAACTCCGGGAGCCGATACTTGGGTGGCAACGGGATCAAGTCGTTGTCGCTTGGGTACGGCTTGGAATAGCCGATCGCCTTTCTCTTGGGCAGAATGCCGAACTGGTCCCTTAGTATTGCGCTGATCTGTTCCACACTAAGAACTCCTAGGGCCGAGGGCTCATAACTCAGCCCGGTAGCGTACTTCGCTAGCCATGCTTGTTTCTCCGCATCTGTCCCTGAAGCTCCTGTACTCACCAACTGTCCCGCGCGTGTTGGGTTGATGTTGTCAGGTATGTACACGCACGTGTAGTCGTGTGGGATCTCCTTAGGCGGCTCGCTCAGGAACTGGCCCTCCCCGGGATCACTGCCGATCTTGTAGATGACGTAGATCGGCGAACTCTGCGGCCCTGGAGTTGTGAGCTAGTATGGCAATGGCGGCCAAGACTGAAGTGGGGCCTCTCCCCTGTGACTCCCCAGGATTTGTCCTGATGGGGAGTACTGGTTCTTGATCACCTCCTAGACGCGATGTGCCACACGCTCGAGCTCGTTCACCAGGTTTTCTGAGTGCCGATGAAGTGAGTGAGCCACCATGTAGTTCATCTCCTGGCACAGGGCCCTGGTGCGCTCCTCTGATGGTACGGATAGGTCGGCGTTGTCGAGAGCGCCTTAGGGTGAGTACCCCTTCCACCTGATGCCGTGGCTGCGGGTCCTCTCAAAATAGCTGATGAGATCGGCTTCGAACTGAGCTTTGACCTCATCATACTTCTGCTAGTGTTCGGGGGTCAGCTCTTCATACATGACAGGGTTGGTGACCGGCGGAACCGACGCTTGGTTCTGAGGTCCAGTCATCCCGGCGGTGGACGTTGTTGCTGATGAAGGTCCCACTGGGCGTGCCAGAATGTGTTGTCGGTCAAAACCCACCGGCGAGTAGCGACAGGCAACACGAAGAGCCGGGAGGCTACCGGGGCGCTGGCTGGCACCGGTCCCTCGGTCAACGGCCCAGATCCTGGCACACGCCGACACTTCTGGATATGCAGGGCATGCCACCTGACCTATACCTAATCAGGAAGGTACAAACGTGCTCTCGATGGTTTGCCTGCATGCACAAACACGTGTAAACATTAGTCCGAGCCGTGGTCGGCTCCCCGGGACGACTCTTGCATCGGCTTTAAAGAGCCGATTGAGTCCCGGTGTCAGATCAGATCTGCATATCTGGATGTTAATAGATAAAGCAAATAACTTCAAAAACTGCTTCAATTAGATCTAGTTAATCCAATCCACAACGGTAAAAGCTTCACTGCTAGATCGGAACATCCTACACATAATTAGGCCTAACGAGCGTAATAGATAACCAAACCTTAACCATAAAAGAGGCCTAAGAATAAGCGAAGCCGATTCCCGGATCAATCCCTATTAAGATCAAAGCAAAGCATCTAATACATCGCCGGATCATCCAACCTGCTTGCAAGGCCTAACCTAGCAGATATTAAGCTGATTCTTAAGTATAAGAACAAACCATAACATATTAGACCTACTAGATAAAAAAGAAGCAGGGTGTTATCTCTACGCGATTAATTCCTATGCAACGAGAATTAGCATAAGATTAATACATGATCACACAGAGATAACATGATATTCGTAGATGATAAACAACAAGAGCATGATAGATCTACTAAAGGTCATGCTACGAACATCAGGATAACTAGCACTACTCGCCATAAAAAACGCGTCAGTACGAGTAATACCAAGGTAAAAGGAAGAACAATGCTGCCCTGATCACAAGAAGTGATCAGGGCAGCATGGCACTTACTTGGATGAAATCCTAGGATTAGGGGTGGCGGTGCGCCGAGAATTGTTGTTGCGATTCGTGATGTCGTTCTCTCTTCTTTATGAATATCATAGGGTACATATTTATAGTCCGGAGACTTGGGAAACAATCTAAACCAACGTGTCCAAATCGGACTCTATCTCTAACCCAACTGAACTAAATCTAAAGATACATGGCCCACATGGCCCAAACACTCACGCAGGAGCCGATTCACAAGCCTTCTTTAATTCCTACTTTAAGCCCAACTTGCTCGCGGCCCATTAATTAACCCTGTTAATTTATGGCGATAACAGCGTCATTGCTTGCTTTTTGCGCCGATGACTCCCCTCTTCGCTTGGTGAAGAGGGATAGACGCTTCGGCGCCTCCTGCAAATGGTTGTGGCTTCGATACTATCTTTTTGCGGGGGCCTTGCTTATATTTCACAAAGGGTTACACAGGGTTCCGCCTCGTTAAAAACCTCACACCTTCGGCGCCCAATTTGAACGTTCGAAGGCTTCCCCCGTGAGGAAAAGAGTACGATTCCTTCGGTACATCGTGCGAATCTTCACAAACGGAAATAAAATTTGCATTAAGAAAAACTAAACTACGAGCCCCTTCGGTTATTTTCCTCCAGCAGCGTTTACATAGTTCCTACACATAGTACTTTTGTAGCATGTCCTTCTTCCATGAGTATGGGTCTTTGGCCCCCTCCAGTGTGCGAAGTCTGCAAGCTTCTGGCCTCGCCATAGAAGCGACGATGAATGGGCTTTCTGAAAGGCCCTTGTTTGGTTTTGGTAATTGAGTGACAACTTAGGTGGACTAATAAGTGTTTATGTTGAGATACACAGGAAATTAGTCCACACAAAGACACTAGTATGAGCAACATGTGCCATGGTGGAGAAATGGCTAAGGGATTGATGCTATGCTCATATAGTGTGATCGAGGAGCTCATTGCATATGAGACATGACATGGAGTCATGTGACCAAAGTGGAGAAGATCAAGACAATGCTTGGCTTGATGGACCGGTTGCAATGGAGAAGGGCAAGTCAAGGCTTTGAAGCGATGGACCGCGAGGCGGTGAAGCTTGGGCAAGATTTGGCGCCAATGGACCGAGGCAACGGTGAAGAGCGAGCAAGGTCAAGATCGATGGACCAAAGAGGTCATGTGATGATATGGAGTGGATCATATCATTCAAGGAAGATCAAGCCAAGTGTTGACTCATGAAGATGATCAAAAGGCTTGATGGAGTTTGGTGCTTGTGTGGCATCAATATTTGGAAAGATGAAATGGAATGCGCAAGGCAAAGGTATGACTTGTAGGGCATTTCATTTCACCGGTCAAAGGTTGTGTAGAGAAGTGCATGACCGGATTTAGGATAGATGGCCGTTCTATCAAGAGGGGCAAACTTGTTTGCATATCGGTCATCTAGTGCCACTTGAGTGATCTAACATTGCAATGTAGCTAGGATCGAGTGGCGTGGTAAGATCAAGTGAAAATCCTTTGAAAATGATTGTGAAATGCTAACACACATGCACATGGTGTTGTTCACGTGGTTGTGTTGGCACATTTGCAAAGGAGAAAGAGTTGGAGTTGATGTTGATCAACATTGGGAAGTAAGAAAGGTTTTTTGGTGTTCTCCGGAAATTAGGTGGCTCTTGGAGTGGAATACTGCTTTGATCCATTGTGTTTTGGATCAAGTATTCAGTTGGGTTGTGTAGCCCTCTGAATTAGCTTTCCATAGAGTCCAAGATCACCTAATTTGGACATCGGAGCTAAGAGTTTTGGCCGTTTTACCGAGGTACATTTCTGCTGGAAATAGACCTGCGGACGGTCCGCTAGACCTGCGGACGGTCCGCCCATGAGTGGCGGACGGTCCGCCGTTATCTCGGTTGAGCTCAAACAGAACCGTTTTTGGCTCTGTGGGTGGTCCAAAATGACCTGCGGACCGTCCGGTCCATGAGGGCGGACGGTCCGCCTTTAAAAGCTGAAACGGGCGCAGAAACTTGGTTGTTCTGTCTTGGGTGCCCAAAATAACCTGCGGACCGTCCGGTCCTTGGGGGCGGACGGTCCGCCTCCTACTGAAATTTCTGGGACAGAAACACTGCGGTTTCTGTGTGCGCTCACGTTTTGAACTGCGGACAGTCCGCCCCTGGGGAGCGGACAGTCCGCCGGTAACTTCTAGATTTAGTCAGAGACGTTTGCAAATCGGTTGGTTCGAAGTTTTGAACCGCGGACAGTCCGCCCCAGGGGCGCGGACAGTCCGCCCGGGGCTCTAACGGTCGACTCTGACACATAATCATTGCAGTTCTAGCCGTTGGTTTTAAATGGCGGACGGTCCGGTTTTTGTGAGGCGGACAGTCCGCGAAAACTCAGTTTTCACGGGATTTGAGTGTAACGGCTAGTTTGGGGCCTCCCTCTATAAATAGAGGGTGTGGCCGGCCATTTGAGACGGCTTAGCACCTTGGGGACTTAGTGTCCATGTGTGAGAGTGCTTGAGAGCCCTCTACTCACTCTAACTTGATAGTAATCATCCGATCGAGTGAGAGAGCGATTCTAGTGAGATTGCTTTGAGAGATTGCATCGAGTGGCACTAGGTGATCGTGTTGCAAGCCGGTGTGCTTGTTACTCTTGGAGGTTGCCACCTCCTAGACGGCTTGGTGGCAAGAGGCTCCGTTGAAGCCCGCAAGAAGATTGTGCGGTGCTCCGGAGAAGAGATTGTGAGGGGTATTGTGCTCACCCCGCGGGAGCCGCGAAGAGCAACTCTAGTTGAGCGAGACTTGAAGAGCAACAAGTGGTTCGGCCGGATCATGTGCTAGAGCTCGGTGTGAGCACTCCACGTGGGAGAGTGTGACTTGAGAGTCACCACTAGCAAGAGGATCGGCGGCAACCTTGGAGCTTGTCTCAACGGGGATTAGCTTGGTGGCAACCAAGTGAACCTCGGGATAAAAATCACCGTGTCAACTTTGTCTACTCTTCTCGGTGGTTTGCTTTCTCCAAATCACAAGCATTGTATTTACATTCTTCTATATCTTGTGCTTGTGTAGTTGCTCTCTAGTGTTTAGTTAGCTTGTGTAGCTTGCTAATCAACTTCTTGCTAGTGTAGCTAGAAGTAGAGATCCTAGTGTAACTAGTTAGCTTGTATAGCTTAATTAGTTGCTCTTGCTTAGATTGTGTAGCTAAGCAAGTTGAGCACTTGGATTTGGATTGTGTATCCTTGTCCTTGAGCATCTAGTGAGCTTAGGTTTGGCTTTGTGCTTTTGCTCATTAGATTTGTTTAGGAGCTCCCCCGGTTTGTGAAGTACTAGTGCTTAAGCTTGTGTGTCTTGGCATTAGAATTGTTAGGAGAGCTCTTACTAGCTTGGCACTCCATTTGCTTTGTGTAGGATCCTTTTTGGAGGTGCCTTAGAGTCATAGTTAGAGGGGTGAAGTCTTGGCTAAGCGAATAGTTTCTATTCCGCATAAGTTTCGGTTAGCCGGCGTAATTAATTTTAGAAAGGACTATTCACCCCCCCTCTAGTCCGCCATCTCGACCCTACAAGTGGTATCAGAGCCGAGGTCTCTCATTTGTGGTCCTTACCGACCCGAGAGGATGGCGACTTATGGGCTAGATGTTGAGTGTCCACATATTTTTGATGGCACACACTTTGCACGGTGGAAAAATTGGATGATATGCAATTTTAAATTTATTTGCCCTCAAATGTGGTGGATGGTAGATGTAGGTTTATCTCATGTGTTAGATGAAGGAAATCTAACTCCAACACAAGAGAAATGCCTAGATCTAGACATCCAAGCTACTAACATCTTGTTTAGATCTTTGCATAATTGCATTCTTGGTGAGATCATGGACAAGGAAACCGCCCATGAGATTTGGATTTATCTAAATGAAAAATATGGGGCGGCCTCCGATGATCATGATGATTATAAGACCAAGGAGGAAGTGCATGAGGATGATGAGCACATCCATGACATGGTGGTTGTGGAAGATTGCTCCACCTCATGGTCAAGTGATGACGATGATAATCAATCTACAACAAGTTCACTTGACATGATTAATGATGATTCAAGTGTTGCAAATTATGATTCTACTCCAAGCATACTTGATGATCAAGTTGGCTCATGTACGGATGATATTGCTATGTCAAGCTCATCTCCATCATCACATTGCTTCATGTCACAAGGTGACACAAAGGTATCAAATTGCAATGTGGTTGATCCTAATTCATATGATGAGCTCTTGAATAGATATGCTAGCATGAACAAATTATTTGAGGAAGTGTTAGCCAAAACAATCAAATTTGAAAAAGAAAACTCTTTTCTCAAAGACACATGTGAACAACAAAAGCATCTACTTTATGTCATGAGTTGTTCACATGAGGAGCTAAAATTGACTCATGAGGAGCTTAGTGTTGCTCATGAGAATTTGGTACTAGACCATGCTTTACTCACTAATAAATTTTCTAGTAAAGGAATTAAAACTAGTGAGAGCTCATCACATGGGTTAAAAGATCAATTGCAAAATGTTGCTAACCCTTGTGATGTAGGAAAGAAGCATGTATCCACCTCATGTGATGATTTATTGTCTATGCCATGTACTTCACATATAGATGCTTGTTCTTCTTCTACTATGCAATATGAGACTAACCTTGTAGAAGAAAACAAAGAGCTCCAAAGTCAAGTGAAGTATTTGAGCAACAAGATAGAGAGATGGACAAAATCAAAAGTCACCCTTGAAAGCATAATCAAAAATCAAAGAAGCTTCGGTGACATGAGTGGCATTGGTTCCAACAAGAGCAAAGCCAAAGACAAGAAATGGGGCAAGAATAAATATAATAGGAAGATGAAGAAGCAAGAAGAAATGAAGCTATCTCATTTCATGTGCTTTCAATGCCATGAGATGGGACATCTTGCAAATGGTTGCCCCAACAAAGAAAAGCTAAAGTTGAAGAAGGAAGAAGAGAAGCTTAAACATATCAAATGCTTCAAGTGCCGCACTTGGGGTCACCTCACCTCAATGTGCCCAACTAAGCAATTGGTGAAGCAACAAGAACCTCAACCAAAGCCACAAGTTGAGCAAGAGAAGGCACCCCAACCTCAAGTCAAGATCAACCATGATGATCAAGTTGATGACTTGAAGATGATGAAAAAGAGAACAAGAAGGGGTGGCAAGGCAAGAACAAGGCATCCAACTCACATTCAAGATGCCAAGAAGTTGAGCAAGAACAAGATTCAAGAGAAGAATCCACATGCTCACATCAAGTGCCATAGTTGTGCAATATTGGGTCACCTAGCTTCGGGTTGCCCAAACAAGTTTGAGAAGAAGGCTCAAGCAAACAATGAGAAGCAAGGCAATGAGAAGCATCAAATGAGTAAGGAAGAAAAGGCTCAACAAAAGAGAAGATGCTACTTATACCGGGAAAGGGGACACATGGCTTATTCATGTCCCTTAGGTAACAATTCTAAGCCTATTTCAATTAATGCAAATATTATGCTTAGAAAGGATGGTAATGGTACCTCATTTGTTAGTATTGCAAAACATCCCGCTATTCATACTAAGGCATTGCCAAAGTATGTTGCTCCTAACTTGAGAGGACCCAACCTAGTTTGGGTACCATCAAAACGTGGATGAATGTGTGTAGGTACCAAAGGCATTGGAGGCTTGATTCAAATAAAATTCATATTCTTGATCTTATGATTGAATCAAGGAATTCAAATTTTCTTTGCATATATACAACCCAATGCCAAATCAAAACAATGAAGTCCAAGTGCTACAACATACAAGTTTCTTTTTCTAGTTGTGAGAAATTCATTGGAAATATTTGTTGGCTTGCTAACTTATTTGTGTTAAACCTTGCTTTTGGATGAACAATCTTTTTGCAAATTGAAAAATGAGTTAAAAGTCATTTACTTCTCAAATGTGGCTTGAAAACTAGTTCTTATGACTTTTGGTTCTTTTGTGCACTCCTTGGTACAAAATTCTGAATTTTTGAGGCTTTTATGGGCTATTTATGAGTTTTCTTGATTTTACTTGATTTATTTTTGATTTCTCGTTCTTACTCACTCATATGAGTCTTTGGATGTTGTTCATGCTAGTTTTGAGATTTTTGGAATTTTATTTGAGCAATGATCCCAATTCAAAGTTGAAATTGTGAAATTTAGAAAAATTCTGGGCTGTCTGAAATTTGGTAGTGCGGACAGTCCGCGGGTAAGAGGCGGACGGTCCGCAGTTAATGAGACTTGTTTACCAGAGGCTCTGATCAGCAGAAAATTAAAGCGCGGACAGTCCGCCCATGGATCGCGGACGGTCCGCCAGATGCACCGGTAAGCTTCGGTTACACCGATGATATGCCCACTATGCAAGCGCGGACGGTCCGCCAAGTATACCGCGGACGGTCCGCCTGAGACAAGTTGAATCTGCCCAGAAAAGTGACAAATATTGGATTAATCTTGAGTCACTTAAATTGAAAGGTCCTCAAGTTGATCATCTTTACAAGTGGTTGAGGAACCTAGGTTTGGTTTTGAAATAATCTAGAAGCATGACGAGTATTGGGTACAAGGCCATTTGATTGTGAAGTATTTTTGGCACACTTTTAGTACTCAAATTGAGAATCAAGACCAACCTCAAGTAGAAAGAAAAAGGACTTAGAGCAGACTCCAAAATTACTCATCATAACAAGTCCATTGTCTGATCAATCAACTAAATTCATCTCAAATGAGTGTCAAGAATGGTTCTTGGATAGATCACTTCTCCCTAGAGAGGGACCAAGCCGCCCAACAATGGGATTGACAAGCAAGGTGCTTGGAAGGCCAATATGGAAGTGGTGATCTAGAGTCATTGGAGATTCTTAGTTGAAAATATCAAATGAGTTGATCAAAAAAAAAAAACAAGCAACACCCAAAGTAGAGAGATTCATGAAAATTCAAGTGATATTCAAATGGTATTCTCTCATGCAAGCAAGGATCAAAGAGATGAAGCAAGCCAACCACAACAAGATAGTGCATTTGATGATAAGGGATATTTATTTCATATGGGTGAAGAATGGTTTTCATATTGACATTCATTGTCTTCACCAAGCTATTATAATTGGACTTCATGATACTAGTTGGAGAGCTAAATTGGAATCTAATGACTATCCTCTACTCCAACATAGCAAGGTGAAATTGCTTGACATATGCATTCATACTATGCTAAGGACATGATTAATGCATATAGTCATATATAGTGATCATTCATGAAAAATAAAATAAATTTAAATGTTTTATGATGCCACTATTGCTTCTATGCTTGATATGATCTAGTGGTAACATATGACATGTTCATGAGCTAGTAAACCCAAGTAGTTGATCTAGAAAATGAGCTTTCAAGTGTTTAACTCAACATTGTCAAGATAACCCTTAGAATGAGGTGTGAAGAAGCTTGTCATTGGTTCAAACCGAGTTGAATTTTTTGGGCAAGTAGTCTAGATCAAGTCAAAAAGAAAGAAGCTCATGGAAACAATCTAGTTCAAGAATTGGTTATCAATGTCAAATTCCACAAGGTGATCCATCATAATTTTACAAATGATACTAGATTCAACAAAAGGTATATCATTGTATCTCTACAAGTGATATACATGGTCATACAAGTGGTACTCATTCAAGTAGATCTAGTACAACAATGGTGGTTCCACAAGTGATCCTCAACTTTAAGTGATCAATTCAAATCAAGAAAACTATCCTCATCAAGAAGAGCTCAAGATTCAAGTAGATTGACAAAACTCTTTGACATAGGGGAGGAGCCCCACTACAAAGTATCAAGGTCAAGGATCCTACTAGTATCCTACATGTGGCATTTCAAGGTGATCTTCATGCTTCCACATGTTGTTGTTACAAGTGGTGTCAATTCCAATCAAATTGAAAGTGTCCATCAAAAATGAAGATTCAAGACTCAACCATCTACCCAAGTCCAACTCTTTGTATCAAACCACAAACGCTTCATATGATTGCCTACAAGGGGTATTCAAGTGGTAACCCTATAAGTACAAGAGGTACAACCTCAAGTGGTAGCCATTGATCTTCACATGGCCAATTTCATGTGGCTTCGGCCCTTTTTATGGTCATTGATGACAAAGGGGGAGAGAAATGAACAAAGATATGAATTATACTTGGATGACAAAGGGAGAGATGAGATGAGAATACGATCATGGACATGGATCAAGAGGGGCAATATTGAGGAGGATCAATATTCTTGGACAAGAGGAGCACACAAGTAGGGGGAGCAAGCTCATGAACTTAGTTGTTTGCATTTGATATGTGCATATTCATGTGCTTGCTTGCATTTGCATAAGTTTTAAAAATTTATATATGCATTGCTTGTGTGTGATGTATGCTAGTCATAGAACTTAATTGATGATTTGATAACTAGCATGCATAGATTGTAGCTAGACCTTTTTTTTTACAAGTGAATCAAGAGCCTTGCTAATATTGTTGATCTCATGAGGTATCTTGAGTTTTTGATGAATGTCTAGTTACTCATTGATGCTAAGGAATGAACTCCAAGGATGCAACTCAAATTGGTATCACGCTTCAAAGGTTTATCCTATATACCTTAGCATCACTTAGTAGTGATAACAATCCCACAAATTTCATATTTATGCATGTGTATGAGTTTAAAACCAAATCTCTTGAGCACACATGTAGGGGGAGTTATCACTACCAAGTCGGATTTTTATGGTGCTTATCCAATCTTTACAAGTGGTCTTAATGGTGGATAAGAAACATAAAATCCAAACCAAGTTAGCTATTTACACATGTGTGAAGTGCTAGCTTGGAATATGCTTAATTTCCATATCTTTGTAGAGTTGTCATCAATTACCAAAAAGGGGGAGATTGAAAGGCCCTTGTTTGGTTTTGGTAATTGAGTGACAACTTAGGTGGACTAATAAGTGTTTATGTTGAGATACACAGGAAATTAGTCCACACAAAGACACTAGTATGAGCAACATGTGCCATGGTGGAGAAATGGCTAAGGGATTGATGCTATGCTCATATAGTGTGATCGAGGAGCTCATTGCATATGAGACATGACATGGAGTCATGTGACCAAAGTGGAGAAGATCAAGACAATGCTTGGCTTGATGGACCGGTTGCAATGGAGAAGGGCAAGTCAAGGCTTTGAAGCGATGGACCGCGAGGCGGTGAAGCTTGGGCAAGATTTGGCGCCAATGGACCGAGGCAACGGTGAAGAGCGAGCAAGGTCAAGATCGATGGACCAAAGAGGTCATGTGATGATATGGAGTGGATCATATCATTCAAGGAAGATCAAGCCAAGTGTTGACTCATGAAGATGATCAAAAGGCTTGATGGAGTTTGGTGCTTGTGTGGCATCAATATTTGGAAAGATGAAATGGAATGCGCAAGGCAAAGGTATGACTTGTAGGGCATTTCATTTCACCGGTCAAAGGTTGTGTAGAGAAGTGCATGACCGGATTTAGGATAGATGGCCGTTCTATCAAGAGGGGCAAACTTGTTTGCATATCGGTCATCTAGTGCCACTTGAGCGATCTAACATTGCAATGTAGCTAGGATCGAGTGGCGTGGTAAGATCAAGTGAAAATCCTTTGAAAATGATTGTGAAATGCTAACACACATGCACATGGTGTTGTTCACGTGGTTGTGTTGGCACATTTGCAAAGGAGAAAGAGTTGGAGTTGATGTTGATCAACATTGGGAAGTAAGAAAGGTTTTTCGGTGTTCTCCGGAAATTAGGTGGCTCTTGGAGTGGAATACTGCTTTGATCCATTGTGTTTTGGATCAAGTATTCAGTTGGGTTGTGTAGCCCTCTGAATTAGCTTTCCATAGAGTCCAAGATCACCTAATTTGGACATCGGAGCTAAGAGTTTTGGCCGTTTTACCGAGGTACATTTCTGCTGGAAATAGACCTGCGGACGGTCCGCTAGACCTGCGGACGGTCCGCCCATGAGTGGCGGACGGTCCGCCGTTATCTCGGTTGAGCTCAAACAGAACCGTTTTTGGCTCTGTGGGTGGTCCAAAATGACCTGCGGACCGTCCGGTCCATGAGGGCGGACGGTCCGCCTTTAAAAGCTGAAACGGGCGCAGAAACTTGGTTGTTCTGTCTTGGGTGCCCAAAATAACCTGCGGACCGTCCGGTCCTTGGGGGTGGACGGTCCGCCTCCTACTGAAATTTCTGGGACAGAAACACTGCGGTTTCTGTGTGCGCTCACGTTTTGAACTGCGGACAGTCCGCCCCTGGGGAGCGGACAGTCCGCCGGTAACTTCCAGATTTAGTCAGAGACGTTTGCAAATCGGTTGGTTCGAAGTTTTGAACCGCGGACAGTCCGCCCCAGGGGCGCGGACAGTCCGCCCGGGGCTCTAACGGTCGACTCTGACACATAATCATTGCAGTTCTAGCCGTTGGTTTTAAATGGCGGACGATCCGGTTTTTGTGAGGCGGACAGTCCGCGAAAACTCAGTTTTCACGGGATTTGAGTGTAACGGCTAGTTTGGGGCCTCCCTCTATAAATAGAGGGTGTGGCCGGCCATTTGAGACGGCTTAGCACCTTGGGGACTTAGTGTCCATGTGTGAGAGTGCTTGAGAGCCCTCTACTCACTCTAACTTGATAGTAATCATCCGATCGAGTGAGAGAGCGATTCTAGTGCGATTGCTTTGAGAGATTGCATCGAGTGGCACTAGGTGATCGTGTTGCAAGCCGGTGTGCTTGTTACTCTTGGAGGTTGCCACCTCCTAGACGGCTTGGTGGCAAGAGGCTCCGTTGAAGCCCGCAAGAAGATTGTGCGGTGCTCCGGAGAAGAGATTGTGAGGGGTATTGTGCTCACCCCGCGGGAGCCGCGAAGAGCAACTCTAGTTGAGCGAGACTTGAAGAGCAACAAGTGGTTCGGCCGGATCATGTGCTAGAGCTCGGTGTGAGCACTCCACGTGGGAGAGTGTGACTTGAGAGTCACCACTAGCAAGAGGATCGGCGGCAACCTTGGAGCTTGTCTCAACGGGGATTAGCTTGGTGGCAACCAAGTGAACCTCGGGATAAAAATCACCGTGTCAACTTTGTCTACTCTTCTCGGTGGTTTGCTTTCTCCAAATCACAAGCATTGTATTTACATTCTTCTATATCTTGTGCTTGTGTAGTTGCTCTCTAGTGTTTAGTTAGCTTGTGTAGCTTGCTAATCAACTTCTTGCTAGTGTAGCTAGAAGTAGAGATCCTAGTGTAACTAGTTAGCTTGTATAGCTTAATTAGTTGCTCTTGCTTAGATTGTGTAGCTAAGCAAGTTGAGCACTTGGATTTGGATTGTGTATCCTTGTCCTTGAGCATCTAGTGAGCTTAGGTTTGGCTTTGTGCTTTTGCTCATTAGATTTGTTTAGGAGCTCCCCCGGTTTGTGAAGTACTAGTGCTTAAGCTTGTGTGTCTTGGCATTAGAATTGTTAGGAGAGCTCTTACTAGCTTGGCACTCCATTTGCTTTGTGTAGGATCCTTTTTGGAGGTGCCTTAGAGTCATAGTTAGAGGGGTGAAGTCTTGGCTAAGCGAATAGTTTCTATTCCGCATAAGTTTCGGTTAGCCGGCGTAATTAATTTTAGAAAGGACTATTCACCCCCCCTCTAGTCCGCCATCTCGACCCTACACTTTCCCACTTGCTGTGCATTTTGCCTTTCTGTTTGGCCTTCGGGATTCTTCGAAGCACAAGATCTCCTTCCTTGATATTACTAGGCCTCACTTTCTTGTTCTTCCATCTTCGAGTCTCTTCTTGTTATTTGCCCAGGTTGATTGCAGCTTGCATCTTGCCTGCCTCAATCGTGTCAATCGAAGGCTTTAAGTCCTCTTCTATTGTGTCTGCTCCTTCGGTTGTTCTCCAGGACTTGAGCTTAATTTCCTCTGGTGTCACAACTTCTTCGCCGTATAGTAGCTTGAATGGGGTAAACTTCGTGGCCCTTGATTCTGTTGTGTTATGGGACCAGACTACTCTTGGCAACTCATCGACCCGTTTCCCCTTCGGCAACTCAGTGATGTTCTTCTTTATGCCTGCGAAGATGATGCCATTGGTCCTCTCCACTACGCCATTTGATTGCGGGTGGTAGACCGAAGCGAAACATAGTTTTGTACCCAACTGTGTGGTGAAGTCTCTGAAGGTGGCGCAGTCAAACTGCTTGCCGTTGTCTACGGTGACCTCATTCGGGATGCCGAAGCGACAGACAATGTTTTGCCAGAAAAACTTCTGCAAGGCTCCGGCGGTGATGTCCCTAAGCGCCTTGGCTTCGACCCATTTCGAGAAATATTCCACTGCTACTGCAGCGTACTTGTTTTCTAGTGCTGTGGGCAGAGGCCCAACAATGTTGATGCCCCACCGTGCGAGGGGCCACACCGGAGGTAACAACTGCACTTCGTCTGGTGGGAACTTGCTGTATGGTGCATGCCTTTGGCAATTTGGGCATGTGCGAACCACATCGTGCGCATCTGCTACCGCCGAAGGCTAGTAGAAACCTTCACGAAAAGCTTTGCCTCCCAAGGCCCTTGTTGCAATGTGCGAAGAGCACATCCCTGCATGTATCTCTTCGAGTAACTGTTTGCCTTCCTCGCGAGAGATGCACTTTAATAGAGGTGCGCAAACCCCCCCCTCGGTATAGGTCTTCGTTGATGATTCTGTAATTCCGGGCGCGAAGCACCATTCTCTTTTCTTCCTTTTCATCCTTCGGGACGAAGTGCCCGCGAAGATAGGCCATTATGGTGGCCCTCCAGTCTTCATTGGTTATGGCATTGATGAACTTTGCAGGCTCTTCGGCACAGTTAATGGAGCCTTGCTGTAATGTTTCGAAGAACACATCGGGTGGCAATGGATCATATTGTGCTGCCGCCTTTGCCAATATGTCTGCCTGCTTGTTCTGTGATCTGGGGAAGTTGCGTATGCTGAATCCGAGGAAGT
Source organism: Panicum virgatum (assembly GCF_016808335.1). NCBI lineage: Eukaryota > Viridiplantae > Streptophyta > Magnoliopsida > Poales > Poaceae > Panicum > Panicum virgatum. Next base: position 37,840,575 of record NC_053141.1, on the reverse strand, counting down.
ACTTCTCCATGCTTCGCACAGCTGCTAAGTATTTTGCCAGCTCCAGCTTCAGTGCTCTATTGGACTTGTTGATGTGTCCCGTGATTAACTCAGAGTCGGACCTGATGGATAGCCTTCGCGCTCCCAGCGCTCTTGCGTTCCGAAGACCCAAAAGCAGGCCTTAGTATTCTGCAACATTGTTCGTACACCCTTTGAAGTCGAGCCTCACTGCATATTTCAGCTGTGTTCCCAAAGGGGCTGTTTGAATTGCCGAAGCTCCGGCCCCATCTCTCTAATATGCCCCATCTCACTCAAGCTGCCAAATGGTTTCAATCTTCGGTTGTTCATATGAAGGCTCCGCCGGAGTCCAGTCTGCAATGAAGTCTGCCAAGACCTATGACTTGATTCCTGACCTGGGAACGAAGTCGATTGTGTGCTCCGCTAGCTTGGTGGCCCATTTGCCTATTCTGCCGGAGGTTTCTCTGTTCTCAAACATGTCTCGAAGAGGAAAAGACGTCGGGGCCTTTATTTTATGGCTCTGAAAGTAATAGCGAAGCTTTCTCGAAGCCATGACGACCGCATACGCCATTTTCTCCATTTCTGAATACAAGAGCTTCGAACCACTCAGGGCTTTAGAGACAAAGTAGATGGGGACCTGCTTAAGTTCACCTACGACTGAGCGCTCTTCCACTAGAGCTACGTTGACCGCTGCGCCTGATGTGGCGATGTACAATAGTAGCTCCGCCTTCTCCGAAGGGCTGGACATGATAGTTTGGTTTTCTATGTATGCCTTCAAAGCTTCGAAGGTCTTCATTTGTTCTTCTCCCCACTACATGTTGCCAGATCCTTACAATGCCTTGAAGAATGGAAGACATTTTTCTACCGACCTGGAGATGAATCTGTTCAGCGAAGCCAGCCGGCCCGTCAACTTTTGGACCCCTTTCTTCGTAGTTGGTGGTTTTATCTGCCTGATGGCCTCGATTTTTTTAGGGTTCGCCTCAATGCCTCTTTCAACGACCATACAACCTAGTAGCTTGCCTCTTTGGACGCCGAAGACACACTTTTCAGGATTCAGTTTCAGCCCGTGTCGGCGAAGGTTTCGCGAAGATCTTGAATGCGATCTTCCTTTTTCCTGCTTTGGACGACCACGTCGTCAACATATGCAGAGACATTTCTGCCTAGTTGGTCTCTGAGTACTTTCTTGATCATTCTGTTGAAAGTATAGCTCGCGTTGCGAAGGCCTTCTGGCTTCTCACGTAACAGTATGTCCCGAAGGGAGTGGTGAAGCTGGTTTTCTCTTCATCCACCTTGTTCATGAAGATCTGATGATAGCCGGAGAAGCAATCTAGCATGCTCAATATTTCTAAGCCAGCCGGCGCGTCGACCAACGTGTCGATGCGTGGCTAAGGATACTCGTCCTTCGGACAAGCCTTGTTTTGGTTCGTGAAGTCTATGCACATTCGCCACTTCTCATTCTTCTTCGGCACCATAACAATATTTTCCAACCACTCTGGGTATTGCACCTCGCGAATAACACCTGCGTCCATTAACTTCTGCACCTCGCCTTGCGCTGCCTTCCGCTTTTCTTCGGAAATTGACCTCAGCCTTGCTTTACTGGTTTTGCCTTTGGGTTTTTGGGAGTGTGTGTTCAATGACTTCTCGACTGACTCCTCGCAAGTCCGACGAAGACCAAGCGAAGACATCTTGATTATTCCGTAAAAACTGTACGAGTCTTGCTTCTTCGACCTCCTCGAGGCCCTTGTCGATGACCACCATGCGGTCGGGCACATTTTCGCACAGCGGTACCTTCTTTGTGTGTTTCGCTGGCGATACCCCTTCGGTTCTCTGGTCGCTCTGCATATCTTCAATGACAGATGCCTCGCTGTTCTCTTCAGACGCTTCTATGGCATGCACAATCTTGTTGGCGCTGTATGCGTTGTCTTCGCATCAGTGTGCTTCTTCTTGATTGCCGTAGACTGTGACGACTCCTCCCGCCGAAGGCATCTTCATGCACAAATATGACTGATGAATTACTGCTGCAAACTTCACTAGTGTGTTGCGGCCGAAGATGGCGTTGTATGGGTAACTGATGTCCACCACATCGAAGGTTATCGCTTCTGTTCTCTGGGTAGCCCCTTCGCCGAACGTGACGTTGAGCTCTGTCTTGCCTAGAGCTTCGATCCTCTTGCCTCCGAAGCCAATGAGCGGGAACTGTGATTTCTGCAAAGCTTTCTCAGTGAATCCCATCTTGACGAAGCAGTGCCACACCAGAATGTCTGCGGAGCTGCCATTGTCGTACACTATTCTTCCTACATCATTCCCTGCAAATTGTACTAAATTCTTGCCAATGTTGTCTCTGATGATGAGGGGGTTATTATGAGGGTAGTGCTGCAGCTGAAGATCTGCCTGTGTGAAAGATATCGGGACATGTGACAACGGGGTTTGGAAGCATTTGCCTTCGCTTACATGAGAGACAGTTCTGAAGTATTCTTTGCGTTGTCTCTTCGTCTCATGTACTGGCTCATTGGATCCTCCAGAGATGGCATTAACCATGCTGCCGGAGGGTGCGTCGCTTGCTCTTTCTAGTATCTGCCTTGTTCAAGCTTTGGTGGTGGTGGTGGTAGGGGCGTGGAGCTCCTCGACCATGTGTTGGTGTATTGCAGAGCTGGTAGCATTGGCATTGGCTGCTGCAAAGGTAATGGCATTGGAGGTGTGTATGAAGGGTTGTAGTTGTAGACTGGATATGATACTGGCCAATTTGGTGTTGGGGTCCACGTGGTAGGTGGAAAGGAAGTTTGTTGTGGTGGTTGCGAGGTGTAGTTGACTGGCTTTGCCGGCAAGGCACTTTGGCGCTCGAGCTCTGCTTTCTTTTCGATGGCGATGGGGCATTCATTTGTCTAATGGCCTTGGTCTCTACCATGGAAGTAACAGAATGGAACTTTTTCCCTTCGACCCCCCTTCTCTCTTTGGCCTTTCTGGTGGCGGTCTTCATGATGATGTCTGTCTTCGCGGCCAGACCTTTCTTCGCGACTAGACCTGTCGTCGCGATGATCTCTCTCATTCCTGCTCTTGTGGTGCCTGGAATCTCGTGGCTCCTCTTCGGAGACACTGTTGATTGTTTTCTACTGCTTCGCCTGATCTGCGTGCCATGGCTTCGAATGCGACCTCTCACTGTTCCGTGACTTCTTCTGCTCATTCATCTATTCGATCCTTCGCCTCTTGGCGCGGTCGGATATGCAGTATTCTTGCCTTATCTCGAATAGCTTGGTGACCATCTTCGGCTTGTACCGGGATAAGTATTCTCCGCATGGGCCTAGATTGATCCCTTTTACCACTGAGTCAATGATGCTCTGGTCGGCAACATCCGGACCTCTTGCGCGAAGCTTCATGACGCTCTAAAGGTACTCCTGTAGAGTCAAGCTTCCTTGCTTCAAGTTGTGGAAGTCGCATGGTGTGACTTCGTCGGGCCTTGTGGCTCGAAAACTTGCGCGCAACTGGGAGCGGAGCTGATTCCAGGACAATATGCTTTCGGAGGGGATGTTTGCATACCAACGCTGGGCTAGACCTCGCAGTGCGAGGACGAGTGCCTTCGCCTTGCACGCGGTGCCTCCCAGCTGCTTCTATGGTGGCTTCGTACTTGAGGAGGAACTCTTCGGGGTAAGATTCACCGTCGAACTGAGGCAATACTACTGGGTTGAGGCGATGGGGCCATTGTATTTCCTCCAGTTCTTCGGATAATGGTGTTCTTCGCTGATAACCCCTTCGGTAATGCTCTTCGTCGTCCGATTCGGAACGGTCAGAGATCTCTTCGATCGGTATGATCCTTGGGCGGACCCTTGGTGGCACGTGTCGCGGTGGGTTGGTTGCGACCGTCTCCTTTGGAGGTGGTGGTGGTGGTGCTTGCATTTTCTCAAGCAGTAGTCGCTGTGCTTGGAGCTTCTCTTGTAGCGCCTTGCAGCGAAGCTCTTCTTCTCTTAGCTTGTTGTACTGCTCCTGTCTCTCGGCTTCGGTTAGCATTGTTTCCTTCCCCTTTGCCATTGTTATCATCTATGGATTTACGGCCCCTTCCTGGAGAGCTTGTCTGTTGGCCCTTCGCACCTCTTCGAGGCGAGCATCAACTCTTTGCATTGCCGCGATGTCTTTGGCGAAGATGCCGAGGTCCAGCAGATCGACCTCGTGCTGTCCGTCTGCGATGGTGTCGACGGAGATGTCGTCGTTGTTGGCTGTGATGCCTTGCGCGGCAGCTGCTTCGTCTTGCGAAGGCATCATCGTCGTCATTGTCATCGTGTCTGCCGAAGCGGTACTGGTGTCTCTCTTCTTCCTCGCTGCCATGTGGTGTGGCGTGGTGTATCGAACCGACGGGTGGGTGCCAAACTGTTGGTGGAGAGTGTCTCCGGAATGGATGAACACTACAACAGTGAGGAATGCGCACCAAGCGAAATAGACGACTCGAGAACAACTATGAAGGCTTCGGTCAACTGCTCAAAATTCTCTCTCTCTATTCAATCTGTCTCATCAATGTACAATGATCCGGGTATTTATAGATGACGGTTCACCTACCAATCCCCGTAATTTACACTGTAATGCCCTCCAACAACTATATTCCTAGAATATTCCAAGGACAATACCGTATTTTTACATCACACAGTGGGTCACAGCGAGCTCCTACCGCCCCGGGCCAACCTTTGGACGTCATCATTGACCTGCTTTGATCTTCGCTACCTACGGTGCAGCCGCCCAAGAAGCTTCGCTTCACAATTCTTTGCATGGCTTCGCCATTGCCGCTTCCGTTCCGGAAGCGCCATCTTCGTGGGTCTTCGCGTGTCTTCGCTGACGGGCTCAGGTCTTCGCATGGCTTCGCATGAAGTCCTCGCTTGAGGGCTTCGGCTCGTCGCTCGACCCAGAAGACTTGGTCGGCCAACGATCTTCGCTCTGGCTCCGACGGTCCGCGGGCCTTCGGTCGATGGCCGAAGGTGGCGTCCCCAACAGCCAACTCATTGGGCATCATGGTTATCGTATGTGCATGGACAGCTACCGCCCCATAGTTTACGTCGTCATGGAGCAAATGAATGAGGTGGTTTTTCTGTACACGCGTTTTTTTACGTGGTGTGGTCGAGAGATAAAGTTTAATCGTGTTTACTACTTTCATATGTACGCCTAAGGTACATATGTATCAATTATAATAATAAAGTTGTTCTCTTCGTCAGGAAATAAATGGAGGAAGGGCTTAAATTGCTGAAAATCTTCATGATTATTGTAACAGTTGGAATGGTTGACTAGAAAATAAATACGTTCCTTGTTTACAGAAATGTCATTGGTTTACTTTCCATTATCAGTTGTTGCATGTATTTTGGAAATTTTGGATCGGATACTTCTCTTTCCAAAATTTAAGCCGGACAATTCTCTTTACAAATGTAGTGCCACGCATTAAGTGAGATTATATAGTCTATATATAGCTGAGACTACAATACTTATGATGCTTCGCCATCCATCCATTTTATATCAGCGCTTTCAAGTAGAACAGTATAGTTTCGTCGTTTGTTCAACCATCGATCCAGCAATGGTGGCTTCTGCATCTTTTGTTACCCTTGACGCTGCTCTTGAACAGCCTCATGGGTCAGAGGTTGACATCATTGCCGTCGTAGCTTCAATTGGTCCCTTAAACGTTGGTCCATTTGATCCCTTCGCCACTAGAGAAATTTGTTTGAAGGACACAAGATTGGTGATGATGTACCCTAATTTTTTCTATATTATCAATTATGGAGCATTTCTAGAAATGACCATCTAAGTCTTTCATAGTCGGATTGCGTTCTTGCGCCTCGTTTGCGATGCTGATCCGAAAACTGGTTCGCTCTTCGCGGAGGCCGCTGTCAACAATAGTATCATCATGGCCACACGAGTACGTGTCAATCGCGATAGAAGTAAGTTGTTTTTTAAGTTAAGTTTTATATGTTATGCAGAAATTTGTAACTTCATAATGGTCTTCATTTCACATTTACAGATTCTTTAGAGGAGTCTTCGAATTCATCAATTACTTTTATCCAAAGCGGAGGGTACCCATGTCTTGTACACCTTGAAGGTTAAATTTGCTACTCTTATTCTATTTTTTTGCAATTATAAACATAATTAATATTTTTAAATGTACTGTTCAGGAATTCGGAGTGGATTGCGAATGGAAATTGTGCGACAAGATGGAATAAAAATTGCACTTGCTTCACGAGATGATGAGATTAGAAAGTTAGAATCAAACTCATACAACTATCTTTGGTGCCCCCGTTCGCTGCTGGATGTGTATGAGTACATGCTTAATGGTCTCCGACTCCAGGGCACAAATTAGATATAATATATGTTTACTTGTCGTGGTCGCATCAAGTTAGATAGTAGTGTTAACATCTATATATATTTGGGTCTGCAAACCAAATATATATAAATTTCATTACTATTATCAGAGGCTTGTTTTCTGCTCCAACATGCAATTAATAACTCTTGATTTTTGTTTACTAAGGCTAATTGCGTGTGTGCGCTGCTTCCTTCACAATAATTTTTTCCGTCCATTTTATTTTTTTTCTTGCCTTTTGTTCCCCACCCGCACGCCAGCCAATAAGGCCAGCATCGGGGCGCTGACGGCGCGCGGCAAGCAGGCCGCTACCTCACAGTGCAGCTTGCTCGCGGCCCAAGGAGCACTACCGCACCAGCTCGTGCTCGCGGCCCATTAGCGATTAACTGAAGCGTGACCTATTTGTGCTTGTGCGCGGTGGGATTTGTCCCACCTCGCCAGTGCAAGGCGGAAAAGAGCAGCTTAGGGCACCCGCAACAATATCGACCGTTTGCTCTCTATATTAGCACACACGTAGGATATAGTGAGCTCTTATAGAGTACCCGTTCAATGGTTAGCATAGCGCATAAATTTTTAATTCGTGTGGAGCCCGCATGACAATAACCCTTCATTTAATGGTCCATCTCTCTTCTTCGTTCCGCGCCTCATCTTCCATCTCCCGACGCCGGACTCCTGGAGGTCGAGCTCCACGGCCGAGTGGGCGAGCTGCGCCTTGCCCCCCCTCCTAGATGGTTCCCTGCGCGGTGACGCCCCGCATGGCTGGATAGAGCGACGACCAACTCTTGCACGGTGGCACCCATGAGGCTGAGCGGTGCGGCGGTGGCTCCCGCGAAGTTGGGCGGAGCTGCATTCGGATCCCTACAAGACCGAGCAGAGCGGTGTCTGGATCCCTGGGCCGCGGCTCCCTCGAGGCTGGGCGGAGGTCGTGCTCACGGCCTGCGCCGACCGCCGCTCTCCTCGTCTCCGCCCTTGATTTGCCGGCTGTGCCGCCTCCGCTTGCCCGGCTTCCGCCTGCATCTGGCCTGCCCGCGCTGCCTCGGCTCCGACCGGCCGCCTCCGCTCCGGCTGGCCACCGCTCCCCTGTCTCCGCCCGTGGCTCGCCGGCCTCCTCGTCATCTTCTCTCGCCTGGGCACAAAAATCGCGTTTGTGGGGGCTGCCAGCTTCGAAGCACGCGCTGTAGAGAGTCGCTGGACGTAGCGACACTTTCTCTCACTCCTCCTTTCTCTCTCCGACGTGTACCTGCTATAGAGAGCTGCTATCAGACTACTCTTTTAGGGAGATTGGGCCTTTTGTTGTGCCTCGGCAATCTTAGCACCGCACTCCGGCGCACCCACTCGGGAAAAGACTCAATCTCTCTAAAAGACTAGTCTGATAGGGGAAGGGTGGCTCTCCCTTTTAAGATGGCGTCCTCCTCCCAAACTAAGCAAGGTGGGATTATGAGACTCACACGGTCGCCGCCCGACTACAACTGGGCCACTTGTCCCATTTTCTTTGTTGCGTCTTAGCCAGCGGGTAATACTGGAGGTTGTCCTCATCATTCCCACCCCCCTTAAACAAGGGCCCATCTCTGATACCAAATGATGAGTCCGGCACAGGTGGGGTTCGATGAAAAGTTCGACACACTGATCCGAATTCCTCGAATCCCGCAATCTTAGCACCGGCATCCGAAATTACGACACACCGATCCGGCCTACAACGCCACTAGGGTCTTTTGTTGTGCCTCGGCAATCTTATCACCGCACTCCGGCGCACCCGCTCGGAGAAAGGCCCAATCTCTCTAAAAGACTAGTCTGTTAGGGGAATGGTGGCTCTCCCTTTTAAGATGGTTTCCTCCTCCCAAGCTAAGCAAGGTGAGATTATGAGGCTCACACGGTCGCTGTCCGATTACAACTGGACCACTTGGCCCATTTTATTGCGTCTTTGCCAGCGGATAATAGTGGAGGATGTCCTCATCATTTTCCCCTTCTTAACAAGGGCCCAGCTCTGATACCAAATGATAGGGACATGTGTTCCTGATCTTCCATCAGGTTCTGGATAACTATCATTGTGTTCGGAGAGCGACACAAACGATCCGGCTTCCAATCAACACGACTAGAACCCCGCAATCGCAGCACCACTTCTCCTCTAGTTATCAACCATGTGTTGCACGATTGACCTCGCCACGAAGGCTAATCCTTGCCTGCAAATCGAAGACACAAGGTAGAACAAGAAAGACCACAATCTGAAAAATTGCGGATGAATGATTAAGCACTAGAGTTGGGGTCTCACAAACAGACACGGCGGCGAAACTGTTCTTGACAGAATAATCTAAGAAAAACCTCCAAACCCTAACAAGGATGTGGCGGCTGATAATAAAGTCTCTAGGGTCATGCAAGACCCCCTGGATGCGCACCTAATGGGCTCCAACACGATACAAGGCCCAAAGACTGAAAGACAACATCGCAGGCCGGGACAAATTCTGGACAACAACTTTCTCAGACGATTCCTGTCGACTCTAGATGAATTTATGCCTGAAACTAGTGCCATTGGAAGAATCCTAAAATTATCTTTCCAACCATATAAAGAACGTCCAAATCCAACTCTGTATGCGACTTGGGCGTCCGTTTTAGTGCGGGCTATTCCTGGAGTCTGAAACTGAAACGAAGTCGAATCTGTTTGGGCCTCCATCTTGTTCCGGACGTCCTCGCTAGTCCTCCATGCCTCCAAGGCCTTCCCCCAAGCCCTTGCTGGTCCTCTCCTTTGTTCCTAAGTACAATTAAATCATTAGATAGCAAACTATTCTCAAAGTCACAAGAATAATTACTTAGGAACGAGCTCACCTGTAAATTCAATAGTCGAGCGCGTGCGCGAGTAATTGGACCTTGTACATCAACTTGAGGAGTGTTGTTTGTATCCATGGGAGTGATGTTCTCATCATCCTCCCCCTCTTGAAGTGGAGTCGTCCTCGACTCAAGCTCATCCTCTTCTCCCAAGTATGGATTCAAATCTGAAATATTAAAGGTGGGACTAATCCCAAACTCGGAAGGCAACTCAAACTTATATGTATTATCATTAATCTTTTCCAAAATTTTATATGGTCCAGCAGCATGTGCCATCAACTTAGACTTTTTCAAATTTGGAAATCTATCTTTTCTCAAGTGCAACCGCACTAAATCACCCGGTTCAAGTTTAACTTTTTTCTACCTTGACTACCAGCAATCCTATATTTTTCAGTCATCTTTTCAATGATTTCTTTAGTTGAAGCATGCAATTTCAAAATAAAATCAGCACATTCCTTAGCTTCACTATGTACTCACTCAGTAGTAGGTAGAGGCAAAAGATCAATGGGAGCACGAGGGTTAAAGCCATACACTACCTGGAAAGGACTTACCTTGGTGGTGGAGTGTTCCGCTTGATTATATGCAAACTCCACATGCGGCAAACACTCTTCCCACATCTTCAAGTTTTGCTTCAATATAGCTTGTAGCATTGTAGACAATGTTTTATTTACCACCTCTGTTTGTCCATTAGTTTAGGGATGACATGTTGTAGAAAACAGCAACTTTGTCCCCAATTTGCGTGTGCTAAAAATGACTTAAGAATTTTGCATCACGATGTGAAACAATAGTAGAAGGCATACCATGCAAGCGAAAAATCTCTTTGAAAAAGAGGTTAGCAATATGAATGGCATCATCCGTTTTATGACAAGGTATAAAATGTGCCATCTTAGAAAATCGATCGGATCAGTGCGTCGTAATTTCGGATGCCGGTGCTAAGATTGCGGGATTCGGGGAATCCGGATCGGTGTGCCTGGATTTTCATCCAACCCCACCTGGGCCGGACTCATCATTTTCCCCTTCTTAACAAGGGCCCGGCTCTGATACCAAATGATGGGGACGTGGGTTCCTAATCTTCCGTCAGGTTTTGGATAACTATCGTTGTGTTCGGAGAGCGACACACCGATTCGGCTTCATATCAACAAGATCCGACCCTGCAATCTTAGCACCACAACTCCTCTGGTTATCAACCGTCTCACAACCCGGTTGACCTCGCCACGAAGGCTAATCCCTGCAAGCGCAATGAATAACACAAGGAAGAACTCGAAAGAACGCAGCTCAATTGAAGTGACTCTGCAGATGAATGATTATTCTCACAAGTTGGGGACTCACAAACCAATCTAGCGGCGAACTGTTCTTGACAGGATAACTTAAGCAAAACCGAAACCCTAATGGTGTGGCGGCTGCTGTTTATGAAGATTCTAGGGTCGTGCAAGACCCTCTGGATTCACCCCTAATGGGTTCCCACACGATACAAGGCCCAAAGACCGAAAGACAGCATCACAGCGCCAGAACAGATTCTGTATGTCAAATTTCTCGGATGATTCCTGTCGACTCCGAATGAATTTGGGCCTGGGACCAGTGGCATTGGAAGAATCTTAGAATTATCTTTCCAACCATATAAAGTATGCCCAAATCCGACTCCGTATGCAATCTGGGCGTCCATTTTAGTGCGAGTTGTTCCTAAAATCCGAAATGGACTTGAAGTTGATGTTGTTTGAGCCTCCAATTGGCTTGGACGCCCCTTACTTTGGCGTCCATTTTAGTGCGAGTTGTTCCTAAAATCCTAAATGGACTTGAAGTTGATGTTGTTTGAGCCTCCAATTGGCTTGGACGCCCCTTACTGCCTCCTAAGGTGGTGGCCAAGGTGGAGGACGTCTTGAGCTATCTCTAAGGTGTTCTCCATGTCCTTGAGGTATGCTCCAACTTGAGCTAGGATCCTAAGGGTGAATATTAGGCCCATGACAACAACGTAGCTCCCGGCAGAAACAATGGTGGAATGTCTTGATAAATTGAAGACCTTGGCGACGAGATATTGATGTGGGACCAGATTTATTTGAAAGCTTATTATCAAATAAGCTTTCCATCAAGAGCTCATGGACCTCAATCGCACTCCGGATGACTGAGTTATGATGTTCGCAATGATTCACTATTTGTCTACCGACGAACCAAAAGTTAAATTTTATATTTGTGCCTACAATCAAAGATTGATATGTACAAATGGAACCAAGTGAGTTGTACCAAAAATCATTATGTAAATATAGGAACGAGCTCACCTTGCATTTAACTATTATGGTCATATCCATATGTGTCATGTCCTCATCATTACCTGGATATGATGCTCAAGACCTCAATGGTCCCATGAATGATATTCCATTAATGGAACCCGAAAAGCACGTGAGTACAAAAGTCGAGATACGTCGTCATAAAAAACAAAAGAAGGTCGACGTTGATCATCCACCAGGTTAACCCTACACGATCTATTTTTATTTTTGAGAAAATTTAAGAAAAATATTGATTTGCTATTAATTCTTTGTGATAGAATTAAGTGACAAATGTGTTGCTTCCGATGAGTACAACGACTTGATCAATGACAATAACGCACCTGGAGGTGATGCTAATGTGGACATCAACGGTCCTATTGATGATATTCCATTATTGGAACCCATTACGCAAGAAAAAAAGAAGAAGTAGAGATACATCATCATAAAAAGCCAAAGAAGGCTAATGTTAAAGACATTGATCCACAAGGTAAATCCTATCAAGATTTATTTTTTTAGATTAATAAATTGTGAATTTACTCTCAACTCTTCGTGACATAGATTACATTTGTGACGAGGAGGATTTAGCAACTATCCAATCAATAGCGGGGTTGCATGAGAAAAAGGTTGTTGTTAGAGTGGGGGAAGCATTTGTGGATGTCTCCCACTTCCAATGCCTCCTAAATCCTTGTGAACATATATGGGGTGACGTACGTATTGGCCTCCAATTTAACAAAATGCTTAATTCTTTTCATTAATGAGTCAAATAATTTTTTCTTTATTTTCTGATTGTACGCAGATAATAAACGCGTATATTAATTGTATCAAGGCCGAGCCACATCTCATGTGCAGGGGAGGACGGAATGTATACCTGGAGGATACTCTAACATCTGAGCTTCACTGGCGTTATGATAAATATTTAGGATCAGTTGGATCCATGCCACTCCAATTTCTAAATTGTGCCATTGGTAAATAATTATAAACCAGACAAAAGGACCGATGTCATCACTGAAAGGATCTCCAACTACATAAATCATGACATGGTAAGTTATAACTATATATATAAATATGTGTTATATACTAATATTCTAAATTGTGCGGTACCTACTGATAAGCCGTTGTGTGGTTCTCAGGTATTTATTCCCATCAACATTAAAAATGTGCATTGGTACCTTATGGTCATTAATGCAAAGAAGCGGCGAGTACAATATCTTGACTCTCTAAAGGACTTACTGGGTCACGCTGTCACGCTGATGCTGACTTTGTTGTATGTGGACAGACCCTTTTTTCCATTTTATTTATAAAGTTGATTTTTTGTTAATTGTATATTATATTTATGAAATATGCTTTTCTGTTTTTTCACCCTTTTTTATAATATATTAGGTTGAGGGCATAAGAATACAGATTGATGTTGCCAAAGGTGATATAAATACCACTGAAATGAGGTGGCCTGACCTCGACATCCATAAATGGCCAGTGGAAGAAGTTTTCAAACACAGGCTGCAATACGACTGGTACAATTATGCTAATAATGCCTTGGTTCACACACAAGTTATGTTGGATGTTGCTAAGGTAATTCTCAACTATTTATGATAGTGGAACTGAACAAATTTTTGTTGTAGCTCATCATGTGGTCTGTTTTTGATAAACTTCATGGAGTAGAAATATGCTTACTGACTTCGTAAAACAAGTAAGTTTGGGTATATAAATTGTATTTATATACCGTTTTACAGCACGGACGTTACATAATATTTGTTAAATCATATTTTGCAGGAACACATGACTAACTTCAGACTACAGCTCGGTGCTATTATACTATGCACACATCTAAACACAGCAAAGTTGTCTGATGTCTTAGCAGAAAATAGTGGAGACGGTTTATCTGACCAAGAAGAATGTGAGATGTTAAGTCCATCACAACAAATAGTTCATGAATTGTTGAGTCAACCCAATGTGTTTTCACTGAGAGAGAGGGTTGAACGAATCTGCAAAAGTATATTACTGATCGACGACGAAGATTCTTTGGGGTAAGGATTTTATTGATGATCGTAAGATTATTTTATAATGATATGATATGCAACAATCATATACATATTTCAATATATGCTGAATAAATATATGTCCCTCCTTCACAGTAAAGTATGGGTACAAAACACCCATCCTTACCCTATATCCATCAATGTGAAGCAACTTCGGGAAATTCTTGACCCTAATGAGCCCATGCACAAAGATTGCTTCAACATGGGAGTGCGTATGCTTGCTGTGGGAGAACCACCTGAATTATCCCGGCTCAAGTGTGCTGGCCATTACCATAAAGGCAACACCGACTCAAACGTACTTCAAACGGAACAATTCTTGGTCTGTCGGGTAACGTCCCGATACAACCATCGGTTCTCGGATCGAACAAGCATACCCCGCACGAAGGCGAGTCCAGAGATATCACAACCATATATTTTACAACACATGCATAATATTTATTACATCAAGTTCAAAGTACTTAAAACAGATCCAAACTTAGCAAAACATTATACAAGACATAAGTTTAAGTTCAGAGTTCAAAAGCAGCGGAAAGAAAACACGACGGCTACATCACGTCGCTAAAGGACACCAAGCTAGCCCAAGCAAGGTATCACTCATCGGGGTCATTACCGGCCGAAGACGGATCCCATTCTACGGACCAGCCAGGAGGCAAAGAGCAGGGCCAAGACAGACTATCGATCTGGTCCTCAAAACTCATACCTGAAAAAGGTTTCAACAGCAAGGCTGAGTATTCTAATACTCAGCAAGACTTAACCGTCAACGGATATACTTAGTCCACCTAGCTAGACTATGCAGGATTTTGTAGGCTCTGGTTTTCCTTTTGCTGAAAAGCAATAAAGAGTAGGTCCTTACTTTCAAATTTTAGCTTCCAAAAGTCTAGTTGATTAACCATTCTATGTAAGTAAATACTCCTATTCAACCATGGTAGAACTTTAAGCAAATATCAAGATTGATCATAATAATGTTACTCTTATTACTCTGTGTGGCAAAGGGATCAAGCAGTCCCAAACTGTGAGAAGCGGACGATTCGAATCGAAATTTGTTGACCTGTCCAGACAGACCTAACACACACGTTTGGAACACCGTCGGGTCATTCCCAAACAACCGTTTACCTTTCATTCCGGCTTGTGGATAGGGTCACTCTCCCCGACTACAGGGCACCAACCTCGTCCCTGCACCCGTATTGTTGCGCAACATGAACATAAATAAAACCTATCTCTAAGAGAGAGTGAAAGGTATATCCACTCCCCGGTCTGATCGGCTACTAGGCTTACCGCGTACCATATTTACGGCATGTGGCTAGTACGTTCAAAAACTTAACCACCGCTACCACACACCGCGGCCTTAGCAGAATTAAACAACACAGACGGGGTCTCACCCAAGGTCATGATATCGAACATGACCCCATCCGTCGTCCTTATATTGATAGCAGAAAGTAAACAAGCAATTCCTATAGAGCTCGCGAGTGACAGGCAATCACTCGACTTTTACCAGTCCTATAAGCTTAGCAATTATTCGAACTCAGGTCTAGTGTCAGTACATAGGTTCCTAGGATAATGCATCTAGGGTTTCAATTCAAATCCTAAGAACTATAAATGCACAAGTAAGTAATAACAATAAATTGTAATAATTTGAAATACTGGGTTATGTCCGGGGCTTGCCTTCGCGGTAGTCGCTAGCTAAGACAGCCTTGGGCTCTTCCGGACTTTGGTCCGGGTCTTCAGTTAATACAACAGCGTTCACCTGGACTTTTGGATCACCTCCTTCGTACTCTGGGATCAACTCGTTCGTCCCGTCCGCTAAAACAGTCGTATCTATATGTGATGCAAGAACAGTATTATAAACACACACACGAGGCGAAGAAAATACAGTCTAACAATTAGCAAACAAACTTAACACATGGGCAGTCATTTATGGAGTAGTTAATTAACATCTCTTACTTCACAAAACAACATGATCAACTTCACAAAAGAACTACACTATCTTCATAAAGCAAGTGGTAGTTGTTTCCTATAGCAAATAAAACATGGTTTGCTAATAAATCAATAACTCAATACTCAAACATCAAGAAATTCATAAAAAATTACTCTAAACATAAGGTATATAGAGTAATTAATCCTGAAAATTTAATATCAATTCAAGCAGCCAATTATTCAGAACAATTCATTTACTCAGACAACACCTAGAACAAGATTGAATTCTTCAGATTAAACCAAAGCAAATCAGAAGCTAGAACTTTTAAAGGAGATGAAAACAGAGCTAACTTAGCTATTTTAAATTTTTCATGATTTTATCTGCAATGAATTTATCCTGAGAAAATAAACAATACAGAAAGCAATATAACAAGATTCATTTTTAGTTTCTGTTATATACATGAACTGATGCTCAAATTTTACAGAAAAGAACATATGATCAAAAAATGGTTTCACAAATAGTATTAGAATTTCTAAGCAAGGAAACTATTTACCACAATTAAAACATACTTAATAAGCATTTAATCAAAGAAATAGCCAAACAGATCGAAAATTTCTAAAACTTGGGCAACAGCAAGGTTTTAGAAAGATGTAAGCATGGAAAAAGTATTGCACTCATAAATCTATTATTTCTACCAGCACAAATATATTAGCATAACTAGTAGATCAAGGAATCTTGAAACTTTGACCTATCTAATGATGTTAAATAGGATTCAAACTTTTACCAGACACTAGTAATATTGCAGGACACAATCAAGACAAAAATCACAGACAGTTACTGAGTAGAACTCCTAGAACAAATAAAGCCTATTTATTCTTTCCTTTTTCTTGGATTAAAATAAAGACCAAAAAATAAGATGTGCATGTAAAAAAACTTGTAGTTCCTATAACAAGGATTCCAAAACATTTGGGTTTGTATTTTTCTGATTTTTCTATGAATTTCTAGGTATTTTCAAAGTTCAGCCTAGAAACAAATGAGAAAGGATTGAAAACTTGCATCCAGGACCCTAGAATTCTAAAAGTATTTGCAGGGAAGTCCCTGGCCAGAGTCAGGGCAGGGGAGGGGGATTGACCGGCCGAATCCGGCGGCTCTGGTCGCCGGCGGCGAGGGTGGAGAGGCTGGGGAGGTTCAGGGCGTCACGGCGCACCTGTAGGTGTGCTTGGACGGGTCTGGAACGGTCGGAGGAGGCGGGTCCGCTGCGAGCAGGGCGGCGGCGGAGGAGAACGGCGGCGAGGGTGCTCCAGTGGGTTCTGGGTGAGGAGGAGAGGTCTGCGAGCTGCGCGAGGATGAGGAGGAGCTAATGGTGGGGTCAGCGCGGGCGGAGCGGGTCTGGAATGGCGAGTCGACGGTGAGCTTCGAGCTCGCCAACGTTCGGGTGGCGGTGGTGGTGTTCTGGGGTGTTGAGGCAGGGAGCTGGGGAACGAGCGCGAGGATTAGGATGTGGGGGTCCTCTGGATGCTGGGGCGCGCGAAAGAAGGAGAGCCGGGGTCCCATCCCGTGCTATCCACAGCGGCGGCGAGGTGGCGGCCGGCGGAGCCGTGGCGAGGGGAGCAGGGCTCCAGCGCGAGGGGAGTGGGACCAGAGGGTCGCGGGGGCGCTACGTGGGGCGGTGGGGAAGCAGGAGCTGGCCTGCGGCCCTCCTCGGCGGCGGGCGGCGCGAAACTGTGCCGGCGGCGGTGAAGTAGAGAGGGAGGCAGGAGGTTGAAGAAGGGTGGACTTCTTTGTGAATTCAGAAAATTCTAGGGATCCTACTGTAAATCAAAATAACTTTTAAACTAGGGCTCAATTGAAAAAGTGCCCAACATGAAAGTTGTTCAACTTTTCAAGATCTACAACTTTGGTGTTGTGCAAAAATTGATTTGACTAAAGGTTAAAGAGTTATTTTGAAAACATAAGAAGGATTTTGAATTTAATGGACTTTTGTCTTTTCCAATGCAAATTCACCTCAAATTCAGACTAAAAAGTAAAATTTTCTGCCATGTAATGATTGCACTAAATTTTGCAAATAAACCCTCTACCAAAACAATAATCACACATCCTATTCAAATAAAACTATAAGAATGACCCTACATCAATTCATATTTACACAAATGGGCTTGATATTTTTAAAATAGACCCTTACTCAAACAATTTCACACATGAAGCACAGAAAATAAATGCTGTTCTACTGTGCAGACACCTAGGGTGTCACACTTGCATGTGATGAGGGTGTCTTCTTAAACAAACCTACGCCATTCTTCATGGACCTAAGATTTTCGGTACGTTATAAAGCCATACATGGACCGCCCAATTTGAGTATTCCTAGGCCGACTTTTGTAAATACAAATTTATCGGCTGAATATAAAGCCGACTTAATAAAGTCAATGCAATTACCAACTACACTACAAGTATCGTGTTGTGCAAGACCATAACACGATGACATCTTTCTTCCAAGGTTGGCCTGGAATCGAAGTTCCGTCAAAGTCTTGTGAAGTGGTATGATTTTTGTGAAGCCATAATCAATATCTATTGGTGTGCTTTTCACGTTATGAGTATGAATATAGTATAGAGATCATGTAGTAAATATTAAAATATTAAAATTATATTATATTAATTTCTTATTGATAAATACTTTAATTTCATTTAACTACAATTGTAATTAAATAAATTTTAATAATTATATTTATTTTTATTCGAATTTATGTAGGTACTTATTCCATTTTATGCACCCGGTGGCTACATGTTGTTCTCACTCGACAAGACTCGTAGAACTATAAGTATTTTTGACCCAACGTATAGATATGAAGTCAGTGTAAATCAAGATCCGACCACAAACTACCTGAAAATCATACAAAAAATAGGCAAAGCATGGGACCTTGCAATGGAAGTGGTCAACCCCAAATGGAACGATGACATATACGATCGTGGAATACCATATGGAGTAGAAAAATCAATGGACAGGTCAGTTTATGTGCAATTTATGCATGCCCATTTATAAAAGCAGCATATTAATTACCAATTATTTATATACTTTATTTATTTGCTTTCCTCAGAAACTTATCTGGATTTGCAACCATCAACTACATGAACTTGTGGGACGGAGAGACTTGGCATTACGGCTCCGCATGGTTTGTTTTGGCGTTATCTAATTTTGGCCATAAATTTAAACCATCAATACGAAAAAATGACTCAATATAACTTGTTTTTTTACAGGATTCATCCATTCTTAGGCGGTGGTTCCTCATTGGCTTACTCAAATCAAGGTTAAATGAAGTTAGAGATACCATGCCAGATGATTGGCGTGAAGTTTTAAACCATACATCGGACTTTACAGATTGTATTACTAAAGCTCGTTGAATGTTATGACCATGCTATCAAGCTAAGGTTCCATAATAAATGATTAGATGACTGCTTTGAATAAGTGAGTTGAAATTTTCATTTTTTGGGTTGTGTAATAATAATAGGGCGCGATTAGACGTCACTTGAGGCGATGATTTGGTCAACCGTCACCTGAAGCACAATTTATTTTCCCCTTCGGGAGCAGATAACGTTTTGGGCGGAATGTTAGTCTCAGAGTATGCATGTAGATGAAGACAAAATTGATGACATCACTCACAAGGAAAGAGAAGTTCATTCTAAAAAAATCTATAACTCTTAAACCGTGCGTTCAAATTAAATTTCGATTGCACCATCATCTTCCTTATTACAAGATCTTCAAAACAAGACCACACTTGACTATGTTTGCATAATATTTTTCAAAAATATTTTTTTAATATGAAATAATTATTTTCAGCTACTGGAAACAAATATTTTAATAACACGAACAAATGATTATTTTCTACGAACAAAAAATTAAACATGATGAACAAATAATAATGTTCTCCGAACAAAATATTAAGGTCGCGAACACTTAATTGTATAGTATAAATAATAAAAATGAATATTACGAACAAATGAGTTAGCCTCACGGAATAAATAATAGTACACAACGAACAAAAAATTGAAACATCACGAACATTTAATTATAAAGAATAAGTAATAAAAATTGAGCACCACGATCAAATGATCTGTATATAACACATAAATAATTAATTTAACACTATGAACAAATAGTTCTATATTAAAAAATAAAATAGTCTGCATTGTAGATAAATTATGCTTACCTATTAATAATTTCTTCTACAAACTGAATAAATAAAAAACAGATCTCCATTGCTCAAAAATAATAATATAATAATTATGTTAAATATAATTAATGATATGAGTATTATATAAGGAATATGCAAAAAAATCTAACTCTTTTAATGTTTGCACTTGATGTGTCCATAGTAGCTTGTATATTGTAACTGCTTTTCCATCTTTAGCATGATAGAAACACATAAAAAAGAAAGAAAGAGAAAGAAACTATGGATGGATAAATGTTGACGAAGGGAATAGATGAAAGCGATGTTTCTCTGATCTGTCTGTTGACGCCTTTCAGGATCAACACACGAACGAACGTGCGGCGCGAAGAGGCAGCTCGCTGCAGCGCCTCCTGCATAGACCGGTCAGACCGGTCCCTTGGAGCGGTCAGACCGGTCGCCGCCGGCAGAACGGTGATGAAGCCTACGAACGTTAGCCCGGGAAGACCCAGCGGGGCAGGCGCACGTAGGGTTGTTCTAGGGTCGGCAGGCCACCTAGAACGCCCTCAATCGACGTAGAGACGACGGAGGAACAGCAAATAATAGATTGGAAAAGCTAGGGCAAGAGAAAAGTAAAAAGATAAAAATTGTATTGATTTGATCGATTGGATACCCTAATCGGCCGTGACCCTTTATATTTATAGGGTGGGGTGGACTTATCCCGTAAGAAATCCTATTACAGATCTAAATCTACAAAGAGTTCTAGTTGTACTCGGATTCCAGGTAGACCGGTCTGACCCACCGGTCAGACCGGTCGGTGTTGCCAGACCGGCTACATGGTCTAGACCGGTCAGACCGCTCTCAAGCACCGGTCAGACCGGTCAGACCGCTCTCAAGCACCGGTCAGACTGGTCTGTTCGACCAGTGCCAATTTTGGTCGTCAACACTGTCCACATAATATAAACAAATAGCCTAATATTACTGCTCTTATCGTATCCATGCAACAAAATAATATTTTATAGTGTGTGCGATCTTTTTCTAGAGAAAAGGAGGAAAGAAAATTGAAGAATAGAAAATAAAATAATAAATATTAGGAGCAGAAGTTTGAAATAGAAAATGAAATATTTGGGATAGCATTGGAAATAGAACTTAGTTTATAGAAAAATAGAAAATGATGAAAGAAAACAAAAATAAAGAAGTTTGAAATTAAATTGAAGAGAAAGATAAATTATACTCATATATTACAGAAGAAATATTTGGGATAGCATTGGAAATAGGAAAGTAAAGAAAGAACAAGAGGGAAATGTATACAAAACGGAACAAAAAAAAAGTAGGCGCATAAGCTTTGCATATGCATGCAAGTGTCTGGTCAAATCACAACTCTGGTTATTTTGTGAGTCGTGACAGCTAACCACTTGGACCTACCACCTACGCCTCACATGCATGAGTTTCCAGGACCCCGCCTCGTATGCATACGCTTGTCCATGGGCCAATTGAAATTGTGTTGGGCCAAATAAACAAATAGAACAATTCACCAACGGATGTATATTTGTTCAGGCGATGGATTCAATATTTATAGCCCGAGCGATGCATAGTCTTCCTGATAATAATACACGAGGTTGACAAATGTACTTCTATCAAAAGAATTATTCCCTGCGGTTTAGTTTTTTCCTTGCCCTTTCTTCCGGCCTCGGCCCAGATGGAGTTCATGCAGCGCGCAGCCCATTATGATTCTATCAAGCTAGGCATGACCCATTAGCGTGTGTGCGTGGTCGAATTGTCCCACCTCGCCTTCGCAAGGAGGGGGAGACCATCTTATAAACTTTGGCCGTCCTTACTATGGTGGAATCATAGAAACTCATTGGCGGTCGTTTGCTTTTTTTTTTGCTTGTGTTGGGTATAGATGTCCATGCAGTCCGTGCCCGGGCTGGCCCGGCCCACTCCCCGTGCCCGGGCTTGGGCCGCACCCCCCGCCCGTGGGCCGGCACGGAAGTTATAGGCCGGCCCGTAGGCGGCCCGGTAACATCCACAATGCAGCCCAGCCCACAGCCTGGCTGAGCCAGCAACCTAGCACACCCACCCGGCCACCCCACGCCCCCACCCCCGGCCGCCCCCGCACACGGCTCCCCCCAACCCTAGCCGCATTTCCACTCCACCTGTGGTCACGCCGCCTGCTCGCCTTCGCGAGGCCGCTGGCCCGCCTCCGCAGCTCCGCCTGCGGCCGCCCCCTCCGACCTTCCCCGGCGGTTGACGGCGTCGCCCTCCGGCCTCCGCTCCCTCGCCTCGTCGTCGACGCCGCCACCTTCGGCCTGCGCTCCCTCGCCCCGTCGACCGTCGTCGACACCGCCCCCGCCGGCCTCCGCTCTGTCGCGGCCTCTCCCGCATCGACGCCGCCCCCTCCGACCTCCGCTCCCTCGCGCCGCCATCGACGCCGCCCCCTCCGCCTTCCGCTCCCTCGCTGGCTCGCCCCGCCGTCGACGCCGCCCCCATGCCCTGCAACCCTAGATCTAGCGCCGCCAGAGTCTGGGAGCTCCACTCGCGCCGCCGCAACGCCTTGCCGCCGATCGACGCCGCCGCTCTTCCTCTCCTCGCCGTCGCCCCCTCCCCCTCCCGCTCTCCTCGCCGCCGCCCCCTCCTGCTCTCCTCGCCGCCAATCTGCCGCGCGCCCGCGCCTCGCCGCCGGTCCGCCACGCCTCGTCCAGCGACCGCGGACCGCCCCCATCGTGGGCCACGGATGGCCCGAGCCCGACAAACAGGCCGGGCTCCACGGGCTGGCCCGGCACGAAAGTGGCCCGTGGGCCCGTGCCTGGGCCGTCGGTGCAGCCCGTGGGCTAGCACGGCACGGCCCGCTAGGATATCGGGCCGGGCTAGGCACGGCCCGAGAAAAGACGGGCTAGGGTGGGCCCGGGCTCGGGCCGGGCCGGGCGGCCCAAATGGCCATCTATAGTCCTGGGTACTCTGCGGGTTGAGCTTGACCGCCCTTGCCAGTCCCAAAGGGCAAATAATTTTTTTTCTATAACATAGACATGGAAAATCTGCTAAATATATGAGGTCAAAAATGTACAGGAAATATCTAATTGTTTTATTCCTCACAAGTGCATTGATGCAATTATTAGATGTCTTTTTCAACAAATGATGCCAAATTTGAAATAAATTTCGTACCTAATAGTAAAATTTCAAATATTAAGATTTGTTGCATTAGTAATTTGATTATGATAGAATTAAATATTAAAAACCGTTACATTCATAGCTTATCTGTTCAGTTACTATGCACTATATATTAAGAGTCGTTACATTCATAGCTTATCTGGTCAGTGATTATGCTCCAAACTAATTATATGACATCATCTCGAAAACACGAAAATAAAGGCACCATCATATTTTATTTCATGTATGAATAAAATTACACATGATCGCATAGTCATTGCTATTTATTCATGATGAGCTCAGAAAGATAAAAACAACAAATAAGTAGCAAACGGGCGCCCTCCTCTATTGGATAGTCCTGCTTCTTGATAGATTGTCACACCCGATTTTTAAAACAAAACCGAATGCATAACTATATGTATGCTAGAATTAAGTTTTATACATATAGCGACGCCATAATGGAATGATGAGCAACAATATCATGTAAAAGAGACGTACAACATGTCAGGGACCACGATTAGGGGTACCCTAATCGGGGGTACTAAAATCATCCTAAAAACGCAAACACATATTAGGCAACTGAGCCTACGAAGGCCTACGGCCTCCTTCCAATCTGGAAGAAAGGAAAGGACTCAAAGAAGCCCAGCACGCGGCCCATCCACACCCCCTCGGACCCGCGGGGTGATCTCTGTCTCGCTCGAGGGCTCCCATCGAGTCCTTCGACCGCGCCCCGCATCTCCGCCTCGCTCGAGGGTAGCATGCCTACCCTCGAGGAGAGAGAAACTACCCTCGAGCGGGGCGAATCATCTCCGTCTCGCTCGAGGCCACCCCTCGACAAAAGGGACAAACAGCATTTTCGCTCACCCGCCCGTCGTACAGAGGCATTAAATGCCAACCACTCCTCCACAGCGCCCAGGACAGACGGCGTCAGGCCGCCATTAACCACAGTGGCTGTGACCGGAGTCCCGTCCGCCAACTCCGGTCACTGCTCCGCCATCCCGGACGCTGTGGCAGAACTATGGGAACCTGCGACGCGGTACGAGACGTGCTCGACACAGCTCCCGTTACTATTCTGCCAACTCCGGCTGTCCGGACTCCACCTCACCACATCAGCGACCCCGAACCGGTCCCCTGCTCGGGAAGGGGCCCGGCGCCGCCACGTGTCCCCCAAGGAGGGATGCTCGGCACTAGCAGCCGGAGGCCCGGACCTCCCACCTCGAGGGGTCCGGGACCTCCACGTGACTCCCGGACCCCCTTAGCGCACGCGCTAGCACTCCACCAGGGGGGGCCCGGGACCGCCAAATGCCCCACTACCGCTGGCGCATATATATATGCAAGACCCTGGCCTGCAGGGCCCACGGAACGCCGCCACGCCACATCTGGAAGACGGTACACCCTACAGCGATGACCACGCCACCTGCTGGGGCTGTCAGGACGCCGGCGTGATCTCCGCAAGGCCGAGGATGATGCCCAGGACGACTGCCACGCCCGACACCATGCCCCACAGTGTACTTCCCATAGTACTCGACCACTGCACCCCCGCTATTCGGGGAAAAGATGACGACTTCCATGATCCCCTGCGCATGTACACCGTCCATCCTTGTGTCTATAAAAGGAGGAGGTGTGCTTCCTTTAAGGGGGTCGCGCGGTCAGACCATTTCGATAGTACGCAACACTCAGCACCACTGAGCACCCGATATTGGCACTCGCCTCAATCAACTTCTCCTAGCAGAGACTTGGGAGCCTCACTCCCTCTCTCGCCTCGCCTATACCCCCTACTACAGGCACCTCCGGTGCAAGATAATACAGTGCCCTCGCACACCCCCTTGCTGGACGTACGGCTCCGCGGCCGGAACCAGGATAAACCTGTGCGTTACTGTGTTGCCTCTTGCCTCAACATTTGGGACGAGGAAACACGCAGCATCATCACTAGTTGGGTCCGGGCCGCCGGGTCAGGACACCGACAGTTGGCGCGCCAGGTAGGGGCGCTGTGTGACATTTTCTCTTTTGTTCCCATTTGATCTCCAGGGATGGCGAGCAGATCCAACCCATTCCCCATGGGCGTCTCGGATCCGCTCCCAGCAGGATACATGATCTGGTTCGGGAGTCTTGAGTTCAGAGCAACCGGCAACGGTTACCTCATGGAGCTCCTCTCGCCCAGACGCAACCCTGACATTCCGACTGCACCAGCCCGCGCAACAGGCGCTCGGGCCAGCACTCGCGACAAGCGCGTGTGGAGCGGCGCCGGGCGGCACGCCTCAGCTCCCCCACGTGGGTTGAGGTTGCCATGTCACGGCTCAGCGTCGCGGCCGATGGGGCCACTGCTTCGACATCACGTGCTTCGGCGTCAGCTACGCCGGCACCATCATCGACTGCAGCCCTAGTGCCTCCCAGGGGGGGCGCGACTGCGGCGTCGCCCTTCCCCATCGGGATGCGCAATGCTGCCTCCTACGCCTCTTCGTCCAGCACCAACTTCGCCAATTATGAGGATCTGCCGGGTCATCACCTCCTATTGATCCGCAACCTCATTGCATCGTCTCCTAACGACTCCTATCCCGAGACGGCGAGCTCGATCGCCGATGACATCAGCTTCTTCATGGACAACTTCACGGCCGAGGAGGCCGAGGACTACTCCGGGGTCTGCGACCCCGACGCTTTCCGCTCGTTCCAGCTCGCTGCAGCTTACTGCCTCACCTGCTCCGAGGACGCCAGCGAGGGGGATTACGATCCCACCCGGGAGTGCTTCGTGGTCCAGCTCACTGACAGGCAAGAGGACAATGCTCCGGGTGATGACGGGAACGGTGGGGCAGACGCGCAGGCAAACCAACTGGTGGTGCCGGCTGCGGCCCCTTCTTCTTCGTCAAGCTCGGCGGCGCGGCAGGCACAGCTTGCGCAGCTCAAGGAGCTTCAAGCCAAGCTCGATGAGCAGCGTCGGCAGACTCAGGAGCTACGCACCTGTTATCTTCATAAATTAACAGGTTTAATTAATGGGCCGCGAGTGAGTTGGGCTTAATGAAGAAATTAAAGAAGGGTTACGAATCGGCTCCTGCGTGAGCATTTGGGCCATGTGGGCCATGTATCCTTAGATTTAGTTCAGATTGAGTTAGAGATAGAGTCTGATATGGACACATTAGTTTAGATTGTTTCCCAAGTCTCCGGACTATAAATATGTACCCTATGGTATTCGTAAAAGAAGAACGTCATCACGTCTCGCAAACAACAACTCTCGGCGCATCGCCACCCCTAATCTTAGGGTTTCATCCAAGTAAGCGCCATGCTGCCTTGATTGCTTCTCGCGATCAGGGCAGCATTGTTCTTGCCTTTACCTTGGTATTACTCGTACTGAAGCATTTTTGATGGCGGGTAGTACTAGTTATCTTGATGTTCGTAGCATGGCTTTTAGTAGATCTATCATGCTCTTATTGTTTACCATCTACGAATATCATGTTTTCTTTATGTGTTCATGCTTGATCTTAAGCTAGTTCTCATCGTAGAGGATTAGTTGCATAGAGTTAATGTCTTGCTTCTTTTCTATCTAGTAGATCCAATCTATTACGGTTTGTTCTTATTTTATAAGAATTAGCTCAATATCTGCTAGGTTAGGCCCTGCAAACGGATTGGATGTTTCGGTGATGTAATAGATGCTTTACCTTAGCCTTGATAGGGATTGTTTCGGGAATCGGCTCTTGCTAGTTCTTAGGCCTCTGTTTTCGGTTATGGTTTAGTTATCTGTTATGTTCGCTAGGCCTAGTTACGTGTAGGATGTTCCGATCTAGCAGTGAGGTTTTTACCATCGTGGATCGAATCAGCTAGATTTAATCAAAGCAAGTTTTCCATAATTATTTGCTTTATTTATCAATATCCGGATAGATGCAGATCTAATTTGACACCGGGACCTGATCGGCTCTTTAAAGCCGATGCAAGAGTCGTCCCGGGGAGCCGACCACGGCTTGGACTTACGTTTCCACGTGTTTGTGTATGCAGGCAACTCGTCGCAAGCACGTTCGCACCCTCCTGATCGGGTATAGGTCAGGTGGCACGCCTTACATTCTCCGAAATCTTCGGCGTGTGCCGGATTGCGGGCCGTTGTCCGAGGAAGCAGTGCCTTCCAGCGCCCCGGCAACCTCCCGGCTCTTCGTGTTGCCTGTCGCTACTCGCCGGTGGGTTTTTGACCGACAACACATTCTGGCACGCCCGACGCAGAGATGACTGGTGTGACATCCCAGAGTTTTAAAATGCTAAGTAAGAAATATTAAATATGATATTATGCATAATCAACCAAGAAGATGGAATCGAATACATTTATGTGTGCATGCATGTGTATGTGTATAGTTGCATATGTCAGAAACCGTAAATAATTTTTAAACTAATGTAAGTATACATATGAAAACAAATAGGCGTCTCTCTAAAAACATGTTAAATCAAAGTCTTGTTGAATCAAAGAGAGAAAATAAAAGTTTAAACATAAAATGACAGGTCCTTTGAACCGTAGTGTTCAAAGATTTAATTTATCTGTTAAATTTCAAACTAATCTGCTTGGAAAATAATTTCTAAAATATAGCTCAAATAAATTTTTGTCCAAAACCAAAGTTGTAGGTTTTCAAAAGACGAACAACTTTCGTGTTCAAGGTTTTTCAAGTTGCTACACAAAAATGGGAGAAAAATGTGATTTCCGAAGCGTATACAATGTTTTCAAAAGTACTCAAGTTTCAATTTTTATCTTTCAAACCAGTGTGCAAATGAAAGAGTTCCTAATACGAAAGTTGTAGATCTCAAAATTTTGAACAACTTTGGTATTCAAAAGTTTTTCATTTGAGGCCATATAGAAGGAGAAAAATTGAGTTTGCAAAACGAATTTTGAACTTCGATCTAATTACAGCTAGGCCATCACCTCCATCTCCTTTCTCTGCTCACGCCGTTCATCGCCGTCGCCGCCGTCGTCACGCGGCACTGCCACCGGCTGCCCCACGCGTCGCGCCCCCGACCAAACCCGCTGTCGCGCCCCTGGTTTAGATCGAAACCGCTCACCCTGGCACCCTCCCGCGCTCGCCACGCGCCCCGGCACCCTCTGCTCGCCACGACGTCGAGGTTGGCCGGCCACGCGCCGCTCGACTCGGGCACTTCATCCACGACCCGCCCAGTGCCTTCTCGGCTTGCTTGCGTCCCCATCTCACTCTCCTCCCCTCCCTCGACACGGCAACCCGGTCCCTGCCCCCAGCTGCTCGCGGGCGAGCTCGCCGTCGCGCCCATGGCGCCGCCGCCCACGGCCTCCACGCGGAGCCCCTCCTCCGCTCATCCTCGCCCCCAACCGTATTCCCAGCGAGCTTCGTGGCCTCTCACTGGTCCTCCCAAGCCCGCTCACCACCACCCCCAAGCCACCGGTGAGCTGCCGCCGCGGTACAGACCGCCGCCGGCCGTCTGCTCCAGTGGAACTCCACTCCCCAACCCTCCTCCGCCCGAGATAGCCCTCGGAATCGGTCCCCCACCTTCACCGGAGCGCCGCCGCCGCGGAGCTCCACCACCGCCGGCCGCCCTGCTCTGTGGAGCAGCCGCCTCGGGCCTCCTCCCCGCGAACCGAGGACACCCAGAGGTGCGTCTCAGTCCCCTCTTCCTTTTCCCCAACTTTTCCCCCACCTCCGGTGCCTCCCCTCGCCGGAAAACGGCGCCGGAGACCCTCCCCTGTTATGTTCCCTCCGCCAAGGGCCTCCTGTGAGAAGAAATAGAAATCCAGGGGCCTAGATGCAAAAGTTCGTTTTCTTTTTCTTTTGTTTTCAAAAACAGCAAACTTGTAAATTCCATATAAAATCGTATAAAAATCAGAAAAATGCAAACTAAAATGTTTTGGAATCCTTAGATCAAAACCTACAACTTTTGTTACAGTCACATGTTCATATTATGCTTCTATTTTAATCTAGGATAAAGATTAGATTAAATAGCACACAAATGTATCTCCTGTTGTAGGGATGACCTAAGGCTAGTTTTTGGAAAGAGTACTGCACCCTATATGAATAGATTACTGTAAAAATTTGAGGACATTTTGACAAATCTAGCTATAGGTTTCATTAGATCTTGGTTTATGCCTTTGTTAAATAAAATTTAATCCACAGGGTTCTGTTTTAATTTTCCTGAGCTGAAATTTTTACAGAAGCCTTACTTTAGTTCCTAGATGCTAGAGAAAATTTTTGGGAATTTTTAGTAAGGTATCACTAGTCCTTTTTATTTATTCATGAATAAACTTTGTAAATCAAAAACCCTAGTTTCCTTCATTAGAATAATCTCATACTTTTACTAGAGCTCTCCCTTGAGTACATAATCATGACAGTAAAGTTTGAGCCCCTGAACTCAGTATAATTGCTTGTATGACTTAAACTTGATTAATGTAGCGATCACGTGTTTTATTTTTCATGCCTTGTGTACTGATCTTTTAAATCTGAAAGATTTATAGTAATCTAATCTTAGGATAGTCAACGTTCAGTTAAGCTTTCACTGTCATTAATTGCACTATTTGACCTATATAATTTAGCCTTTAGCTAGGAGGAACTCTATTGTTGGACTATACACTGGTGATTTAGTCTTTGTTAAAGTGCTGGTGTTACATGAGTTAGTAAGATTTTGAAACCACCCCGTTCTTTTATGAACTAAGTTGTATTAAATAACTACTTTATAAATGACTGCCCAGGAAATGTTAATTAAGAAGTTTCACATCCAAACTCACCTCATGTTGGACTACAACTTTATCGTGAAGGAAAAATAATAACATCTACATGTTGAGCAACTCGGAACTTTGCATTCATACATATGCATTATTGCATTCCATTCAGGTGCGATAGATGAACCGCATGGAGGATGTGATGTCGAAGCCAAGCCAGAAGACGGTGAATGGTGGACACGTCTAGAAGATGGACGGTTGGATTCCGCTGTGCTCGACCGAAGGAAGATGCTCGCTGAGCACTTATTCTTTAACTAACACTGACCTAGTGTTATTTCCAGGCAAGCCCCGGAGCATGTCCTACTATTTTAAATTTATGCAACTTGTTATTGTGCCTATCTATTTGTGCATTTAAGTTTACAGGAGTTGACTGGAACCTTAGCTGCATAATCCTAGGTACCGAGGTTTGAACACTAGTATGTGTAGGTCGCTAGTTGGCTATGCTAATGTTCGGTAGAAGTCGAGTGATTTCCTGTCACTCGCGAGAATTATAGGAGTTGAATGTTTACTACCTGTTGCAACCATAAGGCTTACGGGCGGGGCTGTGGTACTTGGGATGCCCCGTTTGTTTAGTGAAATTTGATAAGGCCGCAGTGTGTGGTAGTGGTGGTTAAGCGTTTGAACGTACTAGACACATGCCGAGAATATGGTAATCGGCAAGCTTAAGTACCTGATTGGACCGGCAAGTGGACTTTACTTTCACCTTCTTTGAACGTCGTTTCTCATGCGCGCACATGCGGGTGCAGAGTCGTCGTACTCTGTAGTCGAGGACGGTGACCCTGATCCACAACCCGGAAAGAAAGGGGAAATGTTGCACGTGTGACTCTGGGAGTAACCACGTGACGTGTGTTTAGGTCTGCCTTGCAAGGTTAACAAATTCGATTCGAATCGTCCGCTTCTCACGATTTGGGACTGCTTAACCCTTCTGCTACATAGAGTAAGAAGTGAAACCTGATGATGATGATGAATACGTTTGATTGATGAAAGATAAGTTTTGTTCACCATGTATGTTGTTGGATAGATGCTCACTTAGAATGGTTAATTGAACTAGAACCTGAAAACTAAAACCTGCAATTAAGGATCTACTCCTTACTGCTTTTCGGCAAAACAAACCCCTCAAGCCAAAACCCTTGCATGTCTAGATAAAGGGCTAAGTATACCCTCAGTCGGGTAAGCCTTGCTGAGTATTAGAATACTCAGCCTTGCTTGTGGCTATATTTTGTTTCAGGTGAAACCTTTGAGGATATGATTGCCAGTTTGACCTGGCCTTGTACTCTTCCGCCTGGTTGGTCCGTGGAGTGGGATGCGTCCCCGGCCAATGATGACAAGAACGAGTGATGTCTTGTATCGGGCTTTCTCGAGACATCCGCATCGTCGTTAGTTCTCGTGTTAACTTTCCGCTAAAATAAAGGACTCTGTTGAACTTCTGTTACGTTGGTTTGAAAAGTACTTTGTTAAATTTGGAACCTGGTTTGTAATCCTAAGGTTATGTTAAGCCCTCTGAGTTGTAATATGTGGTGTAGTGTTGTAATCTCTGGACTCGCCTTCGCGTGAGTTATGCTGCTTTGTTCGATCCAGGTGTAAGTGGTTTTATCGGGATTTTACCCGACAGCACTGCCGGATTGCTCCGTTTTAAGTGCGTGTTAACCCTGATTATCGTTTTGATGATGGTTAGCGCACTTAAGCCGGTTTATGTCGGGCAGGGCTGCCACAACTGGACCTCAAGACCAAGTTCCTGTTGCGCCGATCACCAAACCTGTCACGTATGAAGAGCTGACTCCAGAGCACAAGCAAAAATACGATGAGGTCAAAGCTCAGTTCGAAGCCGATCTCATCGGCTCCTTCGAGAGGACCCGCAACCATGGCATCAGGTGGAAAGGGGTTCTCACCAGAGGGCGCTCTCGACAACGTTGATCTGTCCGTGCCATCAGAGGAGTGCACCAGAGCCCTACGACAGGAGATGAACTATATGATGGCTCATGCGCTTCATCGGCACTCAGAGAGCCTGGTGAACGAGCTCGAGCGCATGGCACATCGCGTCGTCCAGGAAGTGATCAAGAACCAGTACTCCCCGTCAGGACCAATCTTGGGGAGTCACAGGGGGGAAGCTACATTGCAATCCAGGCCGCCAGTGTCCTACTCGCTCGTGACAACAGGATAGCAAAGCTCGCCGATCTATGTCGTCCACAAGATTGGCGGTGACCCCAGGGAAGCACAGTTCCTGAATGAGCCGCCTAAGGAGATCCTGCATGGCTACACGTGCGTGTACATACCTGACAACATCAACGCAACACGCACGGGGCAGCTGGTGGTTACAGGATCCTCAGGAGCAGACGCAGAGAAACAGGCATGGCTGGCAAAGTATGCTACCGGGCCGAGTGCTGAACCCTCGGCCCTAGGTGTTCTTAGTGTGGAGCAGGTTAGTGCAATACTAAGGGACCAATTTGGCATCCTGCCCAAGAGAAAGGCGATCGGCTATTCCAAGCTGTATCCAAGTGACTACGATTTGATCCCGTTGCCACCCAAGTATCGGCTTCCGGAGTTCACCAAATTCAGTGGATTAGAAGGAGCTAGCTCCATTGAGCATGTGAGTCGATACCTGACGCAGCTTGGGATGATCTCGGTATCGGATCCTCTGAGGGTCCGTTTCTTCTCCCAGTCTCTCACAGGCTCAGCTTTTGGATGGTACACATCACTGCCCCCAGATTCGATCTGGACTTGAAGGCAGCTGGAAGATCAGTTTCATACCCAGTATCATTCAGAGGCTGCTGAAGCCGAGATTGCCGACCTCGCCCAAGTCAGGCAGAAGAGAGGTGAAAGTGTTTCAGAGTACGTGCAACGCTTCCGAGAGGTCAAGAACCGATGCTACACGTCACGCATAACAGAAAAAGAAGCGGTTGATTTGGCAGTTCTGGGACTCGCAAAGCCGATCAAGGATCTGGCTTTTCAGTTGGAATTTTCCTCGCTGGCACACATGGTGCATAAGCTTACGGCGTATGAACACTACCACCCTGATCTATACCAGGAAAAGTTCAAGCGCCATGTCAATATGGCCCAAGCTTGTGATTTCGATGACTCTGGCAAGGAACAGGAAGTGGCTGTAGTAGAGTGGGCTCGGGGGGGGGGGGGGGGAACCCCGTCCCGTGCAAATGGGTCAAACAGAAGGGGCTTGTGAAGGGCTTTGATTTTGATGTGGCCAAGGCAGAGCAGATATTCGATCTACTGCTCAAGGAAAAGCAGTTGAAGCTCCCAGAGAATCACAAGCTACCAACGGCACAAGAGCTGCAGGGGAGGCTGTACTGCAAGTGGCACCACTCGTTCACCCATGCCACGAATGACTGCAAGGAGCTACGTCGGCAGATCCAATCGGCTATCGAGCAAGGCCGATTAATTCTGGCCCAACACACGATGAAAGTGGATAGTCAACCATTCCCACAAGCTAACATGGTAGAGCTGTCGGGTCTTGGACCTGAGGGCCAGAATTTGGCGTTTCAGATCAACATGGCAGGACCCATCCGCCGCCGTGTCAACCAGAGGAAAGAGGCCGTTTCTGGCAAATGGCCGCAGGATGAACACGAGCTAGAGCAGCAACATGTGACTGAAGAGCAAGTGCGTCACATCCGCAATCAGCTCCTAGCTTCTAATCGGCTTCTGAAAAAATACCAGTATCAGTACAAGTTGCGCCGCCGATACGAATCGGAAGAAGATGAGTACGAGCACCGCACAGGGAGGACGCTGGGGAGACGCCAAGCTATACGAGACCACTGGCATTGCCCGTTCTTCAGGTACTATTGGAACTCCAGCATGAGCCGATTGCCTACTATAGATGATTGCTTGGAGTGCAGGCCTCGGGGACGCCAGCAAGGCGAGACATCAGTGTTCCAGCGCTTAGGGCCCAGAACACGTCACGATGACTATGTGAGGCGGCCATCCAGGGATGATCTCGAGCCAGAAGAGGAAGACAAGTATCATCGTCCACGATGGTGTCCTAACGGGCTCAGCTGATCACAGAAGCGCAGAGTGCAGCGTCTGCGCTATCTCGAAGAGGCGAAAGCAAAGTACCTCGACGTGCTGAGGAAAGCGCGCCCGGATCTCGCAGAGCAAGTCAGGCAACCACGAAGGGAGGATAGGCGTCCTCCAAGGAGGGAGTGGCGCCCCAAGCAGCCAAGAGCCGATGAGAAGCCATCGGCTGATGTGAAAATGATGTTCGTGCTCCCGTCAGAGTTTCAGACACCCCAACCAGAAGAATTGGCCATCGCGCAGCTGGATCTCGGCCCACAGTCGATCATCTTTGAAAAGCCCAAGGAGAAAAGCTACAAGCACCTGAAGGGATTGTATCTCAAGGGCTTCATAGATGGCAAACCTGTGAACAGAATGTTGGTCGACACTGGCGCCGCAGTCAACCAGATGCCGTACTCAGTGCTGCGCCGATTGGGTCGTTCTACTGCTGATCTCATCAAGACCAACGTTATGCTCAATGATTTCAACGGTCAACCGTCAGAGGCGCAGGGCGTCCTCAATGTAGAGTTGACAGTTGGCCGCAAGACCGTCCCAACCTTGTTCTTCATCGTCAACAGCAAGAGTACGTACACGGTGCTGCTTGGGAGGGATTGGATTCACGCCAATTGTTGTGTCCCTTCCACGATGCACCAGTGTTTGGTCCAGTGGGATGGCGATGAAGTGGAGGTGGTCCGTGCAGATGATTCCAGCGAGATTTCGCTTGTAGACATGAATGCCTGGGATGCGAAAGGGCAAGAGCCGATCTCAGGAATCGCGCTGGAGGACTGTGATCGGATTGAAGCGACAAAAAATGGACTGAGGCTGGTCTTATCCACTGGCCTCACAGAGTAGACATATCCTGGCGAGCTACAGAATCCAGCGAGGTTGAAGAGGCCGGTCCCAGCGACCGGCCCCAAAAAATGAGTAATATATATTTGGGGTTACATTTGTCACATCGTGTACAAACAATGGCCTTTGCTGAGCATTCAGTTTTGAATAATAATGGCAATATGGGAACGGCCAGCCCGTGCGGTTGGCCGGAAAATTTTTCTTGTTATCTCCCTGTGTTTGCTGTCGATGTCGATCTTTCAGACGGCGGCAAGTTAGGGTACGGGTTTACGTCTGCTAACGATTTGGAGGAAGTCCATATCGGTCCCGGGGATAAGCCGCGACCGACATTTATCAGCAAAAAGTTAGACCCGATCTTGCGTGATCAAATGATAGCACTGTTGAAGGAGTACCGGGACTGTTTTGCATGGGATTATACTGAGATGCCCGGTCTAGATAGAAATATCGTCGAACATCGGCTCCCTCTTAAGAAGGGATTTCAGCCGTTTCAGCAACCAGCACGTCAGATGAATGCCGAAGTCCTGGAGGAGGTTAAGAAGGAGGTGCAAAAGATGCTGGATGCAGGATTCATCAGGCCATGTCGGTATGCGGAGTGGATCTCTAGCGTGGTTCCTATCCAAAAGAAAGATGGCCAATGGCGAGTCTGCGTAGATTTCAGAGACCTCAACAGAGCAACGCCAAAAGATGAATATACGATGCCTGTTGCAGAAACATTGATCAACGCAGCAGCTGGTCATAAGATGATGAGTTTTATGGATGGTAATGCCGGCTACAATCAGATTTTTATGGCCCCAGAAGATGTACACAAGACCGCGTTCAAAGTACCAGGTGCGGCCGGGTTGTTCGAGTACTTGGTCATGACCTTTGGGTTGAAAAATACCGGTGCAACATATCAACGTGCCATGAATTACATTTTTCATGATCTCATCGGCAAGTTGGTAGAGATCTACATTGATGATGTCGTGGTCAAGTCCACATCGGCTGGGGGACACTTGGAAGATTTGCGTCAGGTCCTGGAGCGGACTCGGAAGTTTGGGCTCAAAATGAAACCAAAGAAATGTGCCTTTGGTGTATCAGCCGGTCAGTTCTTAGGATTCCTGGTGCACAAGAGGGGAATCGAGATCGGCTTGAAAAGTCAAGAAGCCGTTAGGACAATGAGACCGCCTGCTACGAAGAAGGAGTTACAAAAGCTCATCGGCAAAATCAACTTTGTCAGACGATTTATCTCCAATCTGTCTGGGCGCATCGAGCCGTTCATGGGTCTGGTGAAAATCAAGTCCGATGTTGAGTTTCGCTGGGGGGCAGAACAACAGAAGGCTTTTGATGAAATCAAGGAATATCTATCGAAGCCTCCAGTGTTGGTTCCACCCCAGCAAGATAGGCCTTTCTACGTGTACCTGTACGTGGGTGACACTTCCATTGCTTCAGTATTGGTTCAGAAGCACGATGGCCAGGAGCGGGTGGTTTTCTACCTCAGCAGGCGCATGTTAGACGCCGAGACCAGGTACCTTGAGATCGAGAAGCTTTGCCTCTGTTTATTCTTTACATGCACAAAGCTTCGTCATATTTTGTTCTCGGCGGAAACGATTGTCATATGCAAATCGGATGTCATTAAGTATATGTTGTCGGCTCCGGTTCTGAAAGGCCGACTCGGAAAATGGATGTTTGCATTATCGGAGTTCGATATGCGATATCAGCCTGCGAAGGCAGTCAAAGGACAGGCACTAGCGGATCTCGTGGCAGACAGGGTCAGCACCGATATAGCTGCACTGTTTATACGTGCCTGGGCCATGTTTTTTGACGGATCGGCATGTGATGATGGATGCGGCGTGGGAATTCTGTTGGTATCACCACAAGGGGTGACTTATTCTTTTTCCATCAGAATGACTGCTCCATGCACCAATAATTTAGTAGAATATGAAGCTGTGCGTAGAGGGATGGAATTACTCTTGGAAGCTGGTATGGAGGCAGTGGAAATATTTGGGGATTCGAAATTGGTGATTTCTCAGCTCACGGAAGAATATAAATGTGAGAGCGAGGCTCTTTTCCCAATATGGATGCAATGCTGTGAGTTGATGTCACAGTTCAGGTACATTAATTTCCACTGGATACGCAGAACTCTGAACAATGAAGCCAATGATTTGGCACAGATGGCTTCTGGATACAAGAAAACAGCCGATGGAGTCGATGTAGAGGTTCAGTTTCTAGAACCCGGAGACTGGAGAGCCAATATCTTCAATTATTTGAAGGATTCGGCTCGGGGGGCACCCAGAAGGATAAGACTTAAAGCCATGAAATATGTTTTGATTGGGGACGACATGTTCTACAGGACTTTGGAAGGGCTGCTGCTTAAATGTCTGGGACCTGCAGAGTCGAATCGGCTTTTTCATGAGATTCATGAAGGAGCCTGCGGTACTCATCAATCGGCTCATAAGATGAAATGACTGATTAGGCGATCGAGATATTACTGGCCTACCATGCTTGAAGATTGCTTCAAATATTACAAGGGATGTCAGGCATGTCAGAGATTCGGCAAGATTCAGATAGTGCCGGCGTCGGTAATGAATCCTATTATTAAGCCGTGGCCATTCAGGGGTTGGGCCATGGATATGATTGGCCAGATTAACCCACCATCTAGCAAAGGTCGCCAATGGGTGCTAGCTGTCACAGATTATTTCACAAAATAGGTGGAGGCAGTACCCATGAGGTCGGTGGCATCAAAAGATGTTATCAGTTTCGTCAAAGAGCACATCATTCATAGGTTTGGGATCCCTCAGACCATCACGACCGATGGAGGGTCGGTCTTTATTTCGGAAGAATTTAGGAAATTCGCTGATGACACGGGGTTCAAGCTGATCAAATCATCTCCATATTATGCCCCGGCTAATGGACAAGCTGAGGCATCCTACCAGAGCCTTATCAAGTTGATCAAGAGAAAGATCGATGAATATCCTAGGCGCTGGCACGAGGTGTTGTCAGAAGCTTTGTGGGCATATCGAATTTCGTGTCACGGATCCATCAAAACATCACCATACCATTTGGTCTATGGCCAAGATGCTGTGTTACCATGGGAGATTACGGCCGGATCAAGGCGTGTTGAGTTTCAGAATGATCTATCGGCTGAACAGTATGCAGCCTTGATGAATGATAATGTGGAGGATCTTACAGAGCTAAGACTTTGGTCGCTTGAGAAAATTAAGGAAAACAAGGCTAAAGTTGCTCGTGCGTACAACAAAAGGGTCAGGCCGAAAGAATTTCAGGTTGGAGATCTAGTTTGGGAGGCAGTGTTACCATTGGGAACTAAAGATAGAAAATATGGCAAGTGGTCTCCAACTTGGCATGGGCCGTACAAGATTGATCAGGTTTTGCCTGGGAATGCATACATGCTCGAGGAATTGGATGGCGTCAAGTTTCCTGTTGCTGTCAATGGCCAACACCTCAAGAAGTATTTCCCGAGCATGTGGGAAAGCGAGTAACAAGAGCCGATGAGATCCATCTGGCTGTACCGAGAAAGGCCAACACGTTGAGTTGGCCAGTAAAAAAAAAGAAAGAGATAGGCCAACACGTTGAGTTGGCCAGTAAAAAAAATGAATGAGAGGCCAACACGTTGAGTTGGCTAGTAAAAATACATATGAGAAGCAAGATAGCCGATGTGTAACCATCGACTTAAGGTGTTTTAAATGAGTACAAGTTTCAGGTTTAACAGGCAACATCAAATGTTTTCTGAATAGTTCTACTAGTTCAGGAATCCTTCTATGGCATGGATGGCTTCTTCACGTACAGCGTCAGCTCTTGCAATGATTTCTTCGTCGTCCTTGTCATCGCCTGATATTATATGTCGGCTCAAGGTGCTTATCTCTGCAAACTCTGCCTGTATTTGTTCAGTCATTTCTTGGGCTTCCTGCTTGGAGTTTGCGATCGAAGCTTTCTCCTCTTGGATTAGTCTTTGGGTATTGCGGACCTTTTCTTCAAGTTCCATCAGTTCCTTTTCCAAGAGGTTGAGTCGTCTTGTGCTCTCGGAGATATCAGCTTTAGCATCCAGAGTTGCCTTCTTTTTGTTGAGGGCCTTGCACTTTTGAGCAATGTCAGTTTTCAGAGAGACTTGAGAACGACGTGCTTCTATTATTTGTTGTGCTGCCTTCACCTCTGCCCGAAAGAAAGGAAGATGGCCGGCGGGCCAAAGTTTGACTCGAAGTGATTCTGGAAGCTGGGATTCTATCTGCTCAAGAATTTCTTTTATCTTGCTGGAATCATCAACCAGAGTCATGATCGGAGCAGATAGCAGATCCTTGATGAGTTGAAACTGATTTGCCAAGTTAGCCGATTGCTGCAAAGATGGTGCTTTTGCTCCAGGGACAGTCAGACCCATTGATGCTGGGTCAAAGGAAAGCAAACTTGAAATGTCAAAGCCCTATGGACATATCTGAAGTTAGAGTAAGGTGCATTTATGAAGCTATCGGCTGGTTCAGAATAGGTTCTTGTAGTGTTACCTGTTCTGAAGAAGAAGTGTTGGGCGGTTCAAGAGCGATCGTCCTAATAGAGCTTGTGTCGACATCAAGAACATTGACTGTGTCAACTTGCCCCTCGCTTGCTTCTATCAGTATATTAGGATTTGCAGTCATCTCATGTTGTACTGGGCTTTCTGCATTGGGGATGTCTTCAGCCATGTCCTGAAAATAAAATTACGGTCAACCAGAATATATGTGCATAAGGAAGAAGTTTCAGAAAAGATGAATCACCTGGTTGGAGTTAGTATCTGATGGACTTGGGGAAGATTGGATAATTTTCTTAATGATCCTTTTTGTAATCATCTTCCTCTTTTTGGTTGGGACTCGGGGGGCAACAATTGCAGAAGCTTGTCTTTATTTGGAAGCCGACTGAAGTAAGTCTGGCTGAATAATAATTATCACTTTCTTCATTGATGGTGATCCCTTGCAAAAGAGGATATCAGGAGCAGTTGGAAGAAAGTGGAATGGTTTCCCGTTACTGGTCACAGGTGATGGACCATCTTGTTGCTGTAAGAGAGGTGAGCAAGGATTAGACAAGTAAACGGATAGAGGACTCCGAAGGGATAAAGTGCATCAGCTATGTTTAATTCTTGCCACAAGGGCAT
Source organism: Panicum virgatum (assembly GCF_016808335.1). NCBI lineage: Eukaryota > Viridiplantae > Streptophyta > Magnoliopsida > Poales > Poaceae > Panicum > Panicum virgatum. The sequence goes on along the minus strand of NC_053141.1, from coordinate 37,801,250 downwards.
GTGAGCTTTTGCTATTCTGCTATACCATGTAATCCAGCTTTCAGGTGGATTGGGCCAGACTCTTAGGCAGTCGTCCCAGGAATTCAAATCAATGTTTTGATTCATGAAAGGAATCCTATTTGCTTCACAAGAGATCAAATTTATGGGGTTTTCATAGGTTCGTGGGCCAGGACAGAAAGATTTTGGATTGGAAGGATGCGGCAAAAGGATGTCTGACACCTGAAGTTCAGAGATTCAAAAATTTACATATGGTGTCATGTTTCAGAGTTTAATTTGTTCAGCGGCTTGGTAAGCTGAGGAAAACCAAAAGAATTAGGCTGAATATTACCTTCAGGCCGCAGATTGCCGCATCATCGATTGCAGGATTTGTTGTTTGAGCTACAGAGTCCGCCATGGTTCATATCTGTTGGTTTAGGGTTTGATTGCTATGGGTTCTGAATCGAATTCTGGATGCTTGGAGAAGTTCTTGCTCGAATTTGTAGAGCTGGGTTTTCGAATTATGCTCGGATTTGAGAGTTTGTTTCGAGTCTGGTTCAAGGTGGAAGTGATACTCTACTCTTGTGCGGGTTGCTTCTATTTTAAATTTCGTCGGCTCTTAGATATTTATAGAAGCCTGATGCGTTGCCATCGGCTTTTTTGGAAAATAAATCAAACACACAGCAATTGAAGGAAATTAACTTCATTGAAAGGAGAAAGCCGATTTTTACAAAGGAATTAATCCTTCGGCTTTACAATCCTACTCCTACAGTACTACTTCTTCTGCTCGTAGGTACCTAGTACGGCGTTTAGGGCTCCGGGCCGGCGCATCTCCGCCGTCGTTGCCGTCATCATCGTCGTCGTGGCTGTCGTCGTTGTCGAAGGCGCTGCTGCCACCCTCGGACCTGAAGTCGCTGCTCCGACCGCCGCCGCCGCTGCTCTCTTCCTCGCTATTCTCCTCGGAGGACCCGATGAATCGGAAGGGTTTCCCTCCCATCGGGTCGTCGCCGGAGGAGGAGTCGATCTCCTCTTCCAAGGAGGAGTCGACTCCGTCCCAAGAGAAAGCATCGTCGCTGATGCTCTCCAGTTCCTCCTGGAACAGGAACTGGAGGTCTTCCCCCTCGGTCTCGGGCTCGTCCTCCTCGGAGACGACCCCGAAGTCAAACTCCTCTACATCCCAATGCAGAGGAGCCAGCGCCTCGTATGCTGCCTTCGGGTTCCACTCAGTAGTCGGCTCTCGGCTCTCCGGGATGGAGTCGATGGAAGAAGCGGAGAGGGAAGAAGAAGAAGGAGAGGAGGAGGAAGAAGAATCTCCGAAGGAGTTGGAGCCAGAGGAGGACGAAATCGCCATGGTTACTGGAGGTGGGATTTTCTGTGCTACTTGGCTTTGGGAGGAAGATGAGTTTGCCGTGAAGAGAGCCGATTTGGGATGAGATTAAATAGTAAAAGGATGGAAGATGGATCGGCAGTTTCACATTCTACGAGGAGCCAGTTGCAGAGACGTTGCGTTTTCCTTGGTGGTTGCAGTGTGTTTTAATGAACATTAACGGGAAGATGAAGCGACGGAGTGATTTTGGAATTATCATTGCCAAAACCAGGGGGCATGTGTTATCGCCATAAATTAACAGGGTTAATTAATGGGCCGCGAGTAAGTTGGGCTTAATGAAGAAATTAAAGAAGGGTTACGAATCGGCTCCTGCGCGAGCGTTTGGGCCATGTGGGCCATGTATCCTTAGATTTAGTTCAGATTGAATTAGAGATAGAGTCCGATATGGACACATTAGTTTAGATTGTTTCCCAAGTCTCCGGATTATAAATATGTACCCTATGGTATTCGTAAAAGAAGAACGTCATCACGTCTCGCAAACAACAACTCTCAGCACATCGCCACCCCTAATCTTAGGGTTTCATCCAAGTAAGCGCCATGCTGCCCTGATCGCTTCTCGCGATCAGGGCAACATTGTTCTTGCCTTTACCTTGGTATTACTCGTACTGAAGCATTTTTGATGGTGGGTAGTACTAGTTATCTTGATGTTCGTAGCATGGCTTTTAGTAGATCTATCATGCTCTTATTGTTTACCATCTACGAATATCATGTTTTCTCTATGTGTTCATGCTTGATCTTAAGCTAGTTCTCATCATAGAGGATTAGTTGCATAGAGTTAACATCTTGCTTCTTTTCTATCTAGTAGATCCAACCTATTACGGTTTGTTCTTATTTTATAAGAATTAGCTCAATATCTGCTAGGTTAGGCCCTGCAAACGGATTGGATGTTTCGGTGATGTAATAGATGCTTTACCTTAGCCTTGATAGGGATTGTTCCGGGAATCGGCTCTTGCTAGTTCTTAGGCCTCTGTTTTTTGTTATGGTTTAGTTATCTATTATGTTCGCTAGGCCTAGTTACGTGTAGGATGTTCCGATCTAGCAGTGAGGTTTTTACCATCGTGGATCGAATCAGCTAGATTTAATCGAAGCAAGTTTTCCATAATTATTTGCTTTATTCATCAATATTCGGATAGATGCAGATCCAATCTGACACCGGGACCTGATCGGCTCTTTAAAGCCGATGCAAGAGTCGTCCCGGGGAGCCGACCACGGCTTGGACTTACGTTTCCACATGTTTGTGTATGCAGGCAACTCGTCGCAAGCACGTTCGCACCCTCCTGATCGGGTATAGGTCAGGTGGCACGCCTTACATTCTCCGGAATCTTCGGCGTGTGCCAGATTGCGGGCCGTTGTCTGAGGAAGCAGTGCCTGCCAGCGCCCCGGCAACCTCCCGGCTCTTCGTGTTGCCTGTCGCTACTCGCCGGTGGGTTTTTGACCGACAACACATTCTGGCACACCCAGTGGGACCTTCATCAACAACAACGCCCGTCGCAGAGATGACTGGACCTCAAGACCAAGTTCCTGTTCCGCCGGTCACCAAACCTGTCACGTATGAAGAGCTGACTCCATAGCACAAGCAAAAATACGTTGAGGTCAAAGCTCAGTTCGAAGCCGATCTCATTGGCTCCTTCAAGAGGACCCGCAACCATGGCATCAGGTGGAAGGGGTTCTCACCAGAGGGCGCTCTCGACAACGTTGATCTGTCTGTGCCATCAGAGGAGCACACCAGAGCCCTACGCCAAGAGATGAACTATATGGTGGCTCATGCTCTTCATCGGCACTCAGAGAGCCTGGGCAATGAGCTCGAGCGCATGGCACATCGCGTCATCCAGGAAGTGATCAAGAACCAGTACTCCCCGTCAGGACCAATCTTGGGGAGTCACAGGGGGGAAGCTGCATTGCAATCCAGGCCGCCAGTGTCCTACTCGCTCGCGGCAGCAGGACAGCAGAGCTCGCCGATCTATGTCGTCCACAAGATCGGCGGTGACCCCGGGGAAGGACAGTTCCTGAATGAGCCACCTAAGGAGATCCCGCATGGCTACATGTGCGTGTACATACCTGACAACATCAGCGCAACACGCACGGTGCAGCTGGTGGGTACAGGAGCCTCAGGAGCAGACGCAGAGAAACAGGCATGGCTAGCAAAGTATGCTACCAGGCGCTCGATAGTCCCGAAGCAGCCCGGTGCGACTGCACGTCAGGACCACGAGGTTTCGGTGCACACTCCACCAGGAGGGAAGGGAAAGGTAGCCGTAGCGCATGACGCGAAGGCACCCTCTGTGCACGACCGCATTGGAAAGGCTCCCGCAAGGGAGTGACTCCACGACACACGCGGGCATGCCAGCGATGGCGACGCCCGCTACATCATCAACGGCAGGAAGTACACCCCTCGACGGGGTGGACGCTTCGACCCCGAGCACGACAGGGGCGAGTCACCAGAGCCTCCGGGCACCCGGGTGTTCAGCCGGAAGATTCGAACCGCTCCTTTTCCCCACGCTTTCGACAGCCCACCACCCTCGTCAAGTATTCGGGAGAGACAGATCCCGCAGTCTGGCTCAACGACTACTGCCTAGCATGCCAGCTGGGCGGTGCGACGGAAGACGCGGTTATCATCCGCAACCTTCCCCTTCACCTTGTTGACGCCACACGAACGTGGCTCGAGCACTTGCCCGCGGACCAGATCCACAACTGGGCCGACTTAGTCCAGATCTTCGTGGGCAACTTCCAGGGCACATATGTGTGCCCTGGGAACTCCTGGGACCTCAAAGGGTGTCGGTAGAGGCCCAATGAGTCCCTGCACAACTACGTGCGGCGCTTCTCCAAGCAATGCACCGAGCTCCCCAGCGTCACCCACGTCGAGGTCATCAACACCTTCCTCGAGGGCACGACGTGCAGGAACCTGGTGCACGAGCTTGCGCGAAGCTGTCCCGCCAATACCAACGAGTTGTTCGACGCTGCCACCAACTACGCAGCTGGTGAGGAGGCAGTTGGTGCAATTTTCGATAGCAAGCCGAACAAGCGCAAGGAAGATGCGCCCGCAGAGGGCGGCAACGCCAAGATCAACGCTCCTGCCAAGAAACAAAAGCAGGGGAGGAAAGGGAAGAAGCAGGCCCCACCAATCCACGCCTCGGTGAGCACTCCGACGAGGCCTTCGTCGCCGGCCCGGACCGCAAAGGACCTCGAGGTCCCCCTCGAGGTGGAGGCGGCCTATTCGATGACATGCTCAAAAAGCCGTGCCCTTACCACAAGGGCTCGGTCAACCACACCCTCGAGCAGTGCGAAATGCTCAAGAAGTACTAGAACCGCGTCGTGCATCGCGATGAGGACAAGAAGAAGGATACTGGGGACAAAGGTGGAGATGACGAGTTCCCCCCGGTGGAGAACGCCTTCTTCATCTTTGGAGGACCAACGACGAACATGACCTCTCGGCAGCGCAAGCGTGAGCGCAGGGAAGTCTTCTCCGTCACCAAGGCCACGCCATCCTACCTCGACTGGTCGAAGGACACCATTTCCTTTGGCCGCAAAGACCACCCCGACTACGTCCCACACCCGGGATGGTACCCGCTTGTTGTCGACCCCATCATCGGCAACACCCGCTTCTCCAAGGTGCTCATGGACGGAGGCAGCAGCCTCAACATCATGTACGCCCACACCTTGGAGCTCATGGGGATTGGATTGAACAAGCTTCGCCCCAGCAAGTCGCCATTTCATGGCATTGCGCCGGGGAGGCGAGTCCAACCCCTCGGCCAGATCGATCTACCCGTCTGCTTCGGCACGGCAGCCAACTTCCACAAGGAAGTACTCATCTTTGAGGTGGTGGGGTTTCGGGGATCCTATCATGCCATTCTTGGTCGTCCCTGTTACACCAAGTTCATGGCCATCCCCAACTACACCTACCTCAAGCTGAAGATGCCGGGTCTGAAGGGTGTCATCACCGTCGGCTCTTCGTTCGAGCACGCCTATGAGTGCGATGTCGAGTGCATTGAGCACGCGGAGGCTCAAGCGGAGGACGAGGCCCTCGCAGCCACCCTCGACAAAATGGCAAGTGAGGCCTTGGACTCCGTGCACCGGCACGCGGGAAGCTTTGAACCTGCCGAGGGTATCAAGAAAGTGCCCCTCGATCCAAATCGCTCCGACGACAAGGCGATGCAGGTCAGTGCCACCCTCGACAACAAATAGGAAGTGGTGCTCGTCGACTTTCTCCGCGCCAACGCAGACATCTTCGCATGGAGCCCCTTGGACATGCCTGGCATACCGAGGGAGGTCACCGAGCACTCCCTTGACATCCGACCCAACTCCAAGCCGGTGAAGCAGCGCCTGCGACGCTTCGACGAGCTCAAGCGCCGGGCGATCGGCGAGGAGCTGCAGAAACTTCTGGCGGCCGGATTCATCAAGGAAGTATTCCATCCCGAGTGGCTAGCTAATCCTGTGTTAGTGAAGAAAAAGAATGGGAGTTGGCGGATGTGCGTAGACTACACTAGTTTAAATAAAGTATGTCCAAAGGTTCCCTTTCCTTTGCCTCACATTGATCAAATCTTAGATTCGACTGCGGGATGCGAACTTTTATCCTTTCTTGATGCTTACACTGGTTACCACCAGATTAAGATGAAAGAGTCCGACCAGCTCACGACTTCTTTTATCAGACCTTTCGGCATGTACTGCTACGTCACGATGCCCTTTGGCCTCAGAAATGCCAGAGCTACGTATTAGCGGTGTAGGCTCCACATTTTCGGGGACCATCTCGGGCGGAACGTAGAGGCATATGTCGATGACATCGTTGTAAAATCCAGGAAGGCGGACGACCTGGTTGCCGATCTCAGGATCGCATTCGATTGCGTAAGGGCCAAAGGGGTAAAACTCAACCCCGAGAAGTGCGTGTTCGGAGTCCCTCGAGGCATGCTCTTGGGCTTTATTGTCTCCCAGAGGGCATCGAACCCAACCCTGAGAAAATCTCGGCCATCACTCGGATGGGACCAATCTGAGACCTAAAGGGGGGTATAGAGGGTCATGGGATGCCTAGCGTCCCTCAGCCGATTCATCTCGCGTCTCGGCGAGAAAGGCTTACCCCTGTATCGACTCCTGAGGAAAATTGAGCGCTTCACGTGGACCTCCAAAGCTCAAGAAGCCCTCGACAGGCTGAAGGCATCGCTCACTCACGCCCCCATTCTCACGCTGCCCGTGGATGGCGAGCCCCTCTATCTGTACGTGGCCGCGACGACCCAAGTGGTCAGCGCGGTGGTCGTTGTCGAAAGACAGGAGGAGGGTCATGCTCTGCCTATCCAATGGCCGGTGTACTACATCAACGAGGTGTTGTCTGAAATCAAGACACGCTATCCGCAGATTCAGAAGCTGCTATACGCAGTGGTTTTGGCCCGGCGCAAGCTACGCCACTACTTCGAGGCCCATCCCATCACCGTGGTCTCGTCTTTCCCTCTGGGAGAGATAGTCTACAACAGGGAAGCCGAGGGTAGAATTGCCAAATGGTCCATGGAGCTGATGGGAGAAACTCTCACCTACGCCCCCTACAAAGCAATCAAGTCCCAAGTCTTGGCTGACTTTGTGGCTGAGTGGACGGATACTCAGCTACCCCCACCACAAATTCAGGCTGAATGCTGGACCGTGCACTTCGACGGGTCAGTGATGAAAACCGACACCGGCGCTGGCCTCCTCTTCATCTCACCCCTCGGAGATCACATGCGATACGTAATATGCTTGCACTTCCTTGCATCTAACAATATGGCGGAGTACGAGGCCCTCCTCAGTGGCCTCCGCATCGCCATCGAGCTTGGCATCAAACGCCTCGACGTACGCGGTGACTCTTAACTCGTCATCGACCAAGTAATGAAGGAGTCTAGCTGCCACGATCCGAAGATGGAGGCATACTGCAAAGCAGTACGCCGCCTCGAAGACAAGTTCGATGGCTTAGAACTCAATCATGTCCCGCGCAAGTACAACGAGGATGCCGACGAACTAGCCAAGATCGCGTCAGGGCGGACCACCATCCCCCCGAACATCTTCGCTCGCGACATCACCAAGCCCTCCGTCGAATTCAAGGATCCGGCGGGGCCAGGCCCCTCGACCACCGGGCCCTCCGGCGGGAACCCCCCGGCAGACGAGGCCGAGCCCATGGGCATTGACTTCGAGACCTCCTCCACGGACGAGGCCGAAGCAATGGAGATCGACGAGGCTCCCACTTCGCAAGATTGGCGCGCCCAGTACCTCGACTGGATGATTCGAGGGATCCTACCCTCGGACCACGCTCAAGCGCGGTGCCTCGCTAGGCGGGCCAAGTCCTATGCCCTAATCGACGATGAGTTGTACAAGCGCAGTCCCTCGGGCGTCTTGCAGCGATGCATCCCCATCCCCGAGGGCAAGGAGCTGATCTGTGACATCCACGCTGGCACTTGCGGTCATCATGCCGCGCCACGAACCCTCGTGGGTAACGCGTTTCGACAAGGTTTTTACTGGCCCACCGCGGTCACCGACGCCACTGACATCGTGCGGACCTGCGAGGGTTGCCAGTTCTATGCTCGAAAGACGCACCTCCCGACCCACGCTCTACAGACCATCCCCATCACGTGGCCGTTTGCCGTGTGGGGGCTGGACCTCGTCGGCCCGCTACAAAAGGCACCTGGGGGTTTCACCCACTTGTTGGTAGCGATCGACAAATTCTCCAAGTGGATCGAGGCTCGACCCATCGGCAAGATTAAATCCGAGTAAGCCGTTCTGTTCTTTACTGACATTGTCTTCCGGTTCGGGGTCCCGAACTCGATCATCACCGACAACGGCACCCAGTTCACAGGCAAGAAGTTCTTGGCGTTCTGCGACAGCTACCACATACGTGTGGACTGGTCGGCTGTGGCGCACCCACAGATGAACGGGCAAGTGGAGCGTGCTAATGGCATGATCCTCCAAGGACTGAAACCAAGGATCTTCAACAAGCTGAACAAGTTTGGCCGGAGGTGGCTCACAGAGCTACCCTCGGTTATTTGGAGCCTGAGGACGACCCCAAGCAGAGCCACGGGCTTTACCCTGTTCTTCCTCGTCTATGGTGCCGAGGCCATACTCCCCACGGACCTAGAGTACGGGTCACCAAGGGTCAAGGTCTATCAAGAGCAGCAGAACTAGCGAGCCCGCGAAGACTCGCTGGATCAAGTGGATGAGGCTCGAGACGTGGCGCTCCTATACTCTGCGTGCTACCAGCAGTCTTTGTGAAGATATCAAGTGCAGAGAATTCGGCGCCGAGACCTCAACAAAGGGGACTTGGTGCTGAATCTTCGACAGGACAACAGGGGCCCCCACAAGCTCTCACCACCGTGGGAAGGCCCATACATCATCGCCGAGGTGCTCAAGCCTGGCACGTACAAGCTGGCGAACAAAAATGGCGAAGTCTTCACCAATGCTTGGAACATGCAGCAGCTACATCGCTTCTATCCTTAGAGTTCTGAGCTATTTGTACAGCGTTTGTACTTGCATTTTCGATTTCCTGAAACAATAAAGGAGTATGCTTTACTTATTTATTTTTTGTGAACCTTCCGGACCCTCGGGGACTCGGATGCGCACAAACACTGAGGTACGCCTGGCTTTACCCTAGGTAAAGCCAAGCCTCCCTCGGGGGATACTACGGGGGGAACTCCCGAACGTCCCCAAAAAATCTCCAATGTTTTTTCGAAAAATTTCCGTCTCTAAGTTTCTCGTACACTTGGAAAAAAACGGACGCGAGGCATAAGCAACTACGGTACGGGGCCGGCCGAGTCGTAGGGCCGCCTACGCCTCCGGGATACGGCACCCCCCCTCACCACCCCACGCCTAAGTCGCTTATGAACGCGAAATTCCTCGCAGAAGTTTACCAAAGTCGCATACGAGAACACGGAAGTAGAATAAAGAAAACGAGGGCTTGAATGCACAAGGCCTCGATGGGCCACACTGTCGATTTACGATAACAAATTTCTTAATTTACGAGTACAATTATGACAAGTACCAGTTCATTACATGGGCTCCGAGGCCCAGTCTCCCTACAGGTTATCATCCCCCCTTTGTGGGTCTGCAACAGCATCGAATTCGGCTATCGGGGAGATGTCAGCTTCGAGCTTCCCGGCCAAGACTGTGGCGAACTCCTCGGCGGCTGCATCGGCATCATCCATGATGGCCGACGCGGTGTCCGCATCGGCGTTGTTGGGAACGACGTACCCCGACGACACCCTATGGAGGTCCATGATATAGTGCGTTGAGGCCACGGCGAGGGCTCGCAGGACACCGAGGCGGAATGTGCTCTTGGCGTGCTCGGCGATCCGGCCACCTAGCGCTCGCAGGCGGCTGATCACCGAGCTCCCAGACACGGCACCCTCCCCCTCAAGCTCCTGGCACACGCTCACAGCGGTCCGCGCCAGGTAAGCGTACTCCGCCTGTGCCGCCATGAGCGCGGTGTTGACCGCCTCCTTCGCCACAGTCTCGTCTGCCACTCTCTGCCTCAGCTCTGATCAAAGGAACCGAGATAAGCTGCGAAAAATTAGAACCCAACAACAGCAAAATTTCGATCACACACCTGCGATATTCTTCTGCGCCTCCACCCGTTGGACTCGGGCGGCCTCCACGAGTGAAGACAAGGAGTTCTCCTTCTCCTTGAGGGCGGCCTCCGCGTTCCGGATGGCCACCTCCTTTCCTTCGAGGGCTTTGCCCTTCTCCTCGTGGGTCCCGGTGAGCGTGGCGATGGTCGCCTTCTCGCGCTGGAGCTCGACCTCCTTGCCTTGGAGCGCGGCCTCCTTGCGCTGGAGCTCGGCTTCCTTCTGCTCGAGCGCCGTCCTAGTGCCTTATGCTCTGTTGCGGCCCTCTGGACGTCACGCTCGCCGGCGGTCCGTGCCAGCTCCTCCTCCAGAGCCTGCTGACGCGCCCCTAGATCCGTCATCTTGGTGTTGGCATCGATGTTCTGGAGCACCAAGCCAGCATTGTGCTGCCCAAGCCAGCGCACCTGAGAGTACAGCCGGGTCATCTCAGCTCTCTTTTTGCGTGAGATGTCCCTCAGCCGCTGCAAGTGGAAAGGCGTGGGTAAAACACACGAAATCAAGTCCAAAATACGAACGATTCTTGGGAGGGAGCCGCTTACCTGACTGATCTGGTAATCCGTCGTCCTATGGAGCTCCAGGGCGAGATCGAGGTGGTTCAGAATCTGAGAGCCTGCCTCGATCTGCGCCTGCCAGACAGCCTCCTCCTCCTGCTCATCGTGGAGAAACTCCGGGGGTACCCCGGACTGGATGATTGCCCCTTGATAGGGCCCCTCGGACGTTCCCTCGTTGAGCACCTCCCGCAGGCCGACGTAAACTCGGTGATCTTGTCGGCAGCGCTTGCTGCAGCAGCGGGGTCGATGTCCCTCGAGTCCCCGAACTCCTCGCTGCTATCTGGCAGCTGCACCACCTGCACCACGCTTGCCGGCTCCGTCGTTGCCGTAACAACACCCTCGTCCCGGGCCTCTGCAGGCACCGAGACGCGGGTTTCCTCCGCCACCGGCACCCTTGGCGCCAACTCCTCCTCCGCGACACCCTTGACCCCAGCCCTCGGGGGCTCGGGGACGAGGGTCTCCATCTCCGTTTGGCTGGCGGGGCGCTCCTGCGCGTCCCCACCAGCTCCTTCCTCCGCGACCGACCGGGCGGCGCTATCCGCGTCACCCCGACCGGCCTCGACTTTGACATCCGGCCGGGTGGCGTCATCTGCGCTGCCCCGGCCGGCCTCACCCACGGCGTCAGCCTGAGCGGCTGCTTCAATGCCACTCTGGCCGCCATCACCCCCATTCCCCGGTGCTCGAGCCTGTTGGGCCGCTTGGGCCCCTCGAGTCATCGCCTCCCGTAGCTTCGCGGCCTCCGCCACAATATCTACGACGGGCAGGCGCTGCAGCACTGAGTGCGGCATGGCGCGCGCCCCGGTCTTGAGGGCTTTGGCCGGCGCGAGCGGGGCTGCATCCTTGGCAATGGACCTGGAGCTGGAAATCGGGGAAGAAAGTCTGAGGTTAGCTGGATTGGGGGATCGATTAAATGAACGCAAAGAATTAAACCAAAACCACTTACCCGGACCGGGCCCTCATACTGCGTTTGCCCTTAACACTCCCTCGGGCCCGCGGCACACTGACGCCCCTCGACGACTGATCCGAGGGTGTCGTCCCCGGATCGGCCTGATGTCTCGAGGCCGTCTGCGCGGGTGTCTCTGCACTCGCCACGGACCCATCGCCGCCCGTCGACATCGCGGGCGCGGGGATCCCCTCGCCTGTCGCCGGCAGGGGCGACCTCCGCTCTGTCGCGGGCATAGATGATCTTCCACCCACCGCCTGCGTGTGCAACCTTCGTCCCGCCGCTGGCGTGGGCGAGCTCCGCTCAGCCCCAGCGAGGGCCGGGTCCACCAACAACCCCGGTGAGGGCCTTGCCTCACGCAGCATCACTGGCGCGTCATCGTCGCCAGCCTCTTGATAGACCGGCGGAGAATCCGCGCTTGTAGCCGCCTCGTCATCACCCGGAAGGTTGACCTCGGCATCCAAGGTGTCCTCCTCCTCATCCGTGGATTTTGCACGCCTTGTCGTGCTTTTCTTTCCTCTTCCTCTTCCTGTCGGCAGCCGCCTCTGCTGCTTCTTTCCGCTTCTTCACCGCCTCTGCGTGCAGGCGGTTGATTTCGCGTTCCTCAGGGATCGGAGGCCTCGAGGGGTGGCACTTGCGGCTCACCCCCTGCAAAACGCAATCAAACCAGAGTCAGGGAGCGGGGAAAGGAACTGCACAAGTCGGCAATGGATTGAAATCGAGACTCACCACTGAAAGGTACCCCGGCTCGGGGCGCATCTTGATCTCCCAGAGATCGGTTGCATTGTCGGGGAACTCCGCCACCGCGTTCCTCGCCCTCCGGGCAGCGATGCCTCGGGGGAGCAGCACCATCGACGTCCTCGAGCATGAGGCCGGGATCTCTGTGAGAGGAATCACCCTCTGCCGGTGAAAGTTCGCGATGACGGCAGCCGCCGTCATCCCCTTCCTCGCCAGGGGCACCAACGCCTCGGTGAGCACTTCGAGCCTGGCTTGATGCGCTGGGGGCGATACCCCCCAATCCCACTTCGCTGGTCTCTCCCGAAGCACCTTATTGGTAAACGCCGGGAGCCTGTTGCCGAAGTTACGCAGGTAGAACCACCCTCGAGCCCACCCGGCGTTGTTCGTCTTCATCTTGTTGGGGATGTACAGGTTCTTCCGGCTTGGGCATAAATGAAGCATCAGGTCGCCGGTGCGTGCGAACCTCTTCGGCTAGCCCCGCACGTTCTCGACGAAGAGCTCGCCGCGGAACAAGTGGATCCACAGATCCCAATGGGCTTCAATCCCCAGGTATCCCTTGCAGACAGTGACGAAGACCGCCGCCTGCGAGATGGAGTTGGGGCCGAAGTTGTGCAGCTCCGCTCCATAGTACTCGCACAACGCCCGCATAAATCTACTGACGGGGACGCCGAATCCCTGCTCGTGGAGACGCACGAGGCTCACGACATAGCCCTCGAGGGGATTCGTCTCGGTCTCCTCCGGCCGCGGGGGAATCCACGCCGGCCGCTCCAAGCTGATATTCATCGGTAGCAGCCAGTCGGCAACCAGCTACTCCAGAATTGCTTCTGTGGCGGTGGATTTCCCCCACGGCAACGACTCACAGACGTCCGACATTGCTTCGAACTACGGGGGGATGTGGGAAGGCAAGCTCTGCGGTGCCTAAGGTGCGCTCTCACTCTCTCCTGCTTCCTCCTCTCGCACTCGACTGGGGGTTCAGGATGCAGGGGAGGTGGAGGAGCCAAGGGAGATGAAGGCAGATGACCAGGTGAGTCCAAACAATCCCCCATTTCTCGCTTTTATTCACCACGACGGGGGCATTCGCCGCCACGGCATGAATCCCCCGCATTGAATGCGGTAGATTTTGTGTTGCCAACGGATGGGCCCCATGACCGTGGAGTCTCCCACACGCGCACTCGGCAATAACTACGGCGCGGTAACCAATGGGCGCGGTGTGACTGTTGAACTGCTCCATCCGTCAGCCACCGCCCACGCCGCTTCGTCTACCCGAGGTAGTCGCCTGAAAAGGTGCGCCCGCATTGCACCACACGAACTGGGCCAGGTTGCCCACGATCAGCGGAAGACCCGCGCGCACGATCAGCGACTCCGCGCCGCTTGGGAACCGTGATGGAATATTCCTTTCGGGGGCTCTTCACCCTCGAGGGAACCTTATTCCGAGGCCTTACTGATAAGGGGTTCGAAGCCTGGCCCATCGAGGGTTCGACAGGCGCCTCAGATCGCCAGAGTCAGGGACTAGATGGATGTGCCGTACAAGCTACCCTCGAACGCAGAGTTCGAGACGTCCTACGCAGTGTTCAAGGCCAATCGAAGGTGCCTAGCAGGGGGATCCCATCGAGGGAGAGCAACGAGCCCTCGGACCCTATCGAATGGGTCCGAGCCCCGCCTAGCGATCCTTTGCGAGCGCTTTATGTGACGTGTCCACGGACCACGAGCCGACCCTTATCGAACGGGGCACGGACGTCCACTTGAACTACCCGATAACAGCTCACTGAAGCAGCCATAGCTCGCGGCCCGGGCATGGGTAGCATGGTGCGCTTCACCCCTACTCCCTGCGGAAGGGCGACGAGGGCCGTAACAAAAGTCGAGGGTTCCCCGAATGCCTTTACGCAGGCGGGGGCTCGGGGGCTCCTCGCACCCCGCGGCTCAAGCCGCACCCTTGAATGGATCGACTACCGTTGATTACGAAGTTCCATGTGTTTAATCGAAACAAATGGATCGACGCCGGCGTGATCTCCGCAAGGCCGAGGATGATGCCCAGGACGACTGCCACGCCCAACGCCATGCCCCACAGTGTACTTCCCACAGTACTCGACCACTGTACCCCCGCGATTCGGGGAAAAGACGACGACTTCCACTATCCCCTGCGCATGTACACCGTCCCTCCTTGTGTCTATAAAAGGAGGAGGCGGGCTTCCTTTAAGGGGGTCGCGCGGTCAGACCATTTCGATAGTACGCAACACTCAGCACCACTGAGCGCCTGATATTGGCACTCGCCTCAATCAACTTCTCCTAGCAGAGACTTGGGAGCCTCCCTCCCTCTCTCGCCTCGGCTGTACCCCCTACTACAGGCACCTCCGGTGCAAGATAATACAGTGCCCTCGCACACCCCCATGCTGGACGTACGGCTCCGTGCCGGAACCAGAATAAACCCGTGCGTTACTGTGTTGCCTCTTGCATCAACATCTGGGATGAGGAAACACGCAGCATCATCACTAGTTGGGTCCGGGCCGCCGGGTCAGGACACCGACACAACGACTAAAAGACTATCAGAGATATACATCTTCTCCTGGAAACGAAGGCTCCACACTTCACAGGCAATCGACCGGGGGTTGCGTACGCTTAGAACTCAGCAACATCTTCAGCTTCATTGCAACTTTCTCCTCTGAGCAATGTTGGTATAGCAAGGGTGAGCACATGTCGTACTCAGCAAGTATATTAGGAATAAATGACATACAAGGCTTAAATCAAAAAATCAAGGCTGGCTGAATAAAGCGGTAAGCATTTTAGAGCATCTCCAAGAGTTTGCCATATTTTACTTGGCATATCTTGTGTTTTGCCAACTTCTAAAAAGATATGCCAAGTAAAAAAAGAGTTTATCTCTAACAGTTTGGCATAATTCACTTGTCAAATCCAGATCTAGCTAACATCAGGAACCCTGAGAGAGAAACAAAATTATATTTATGCCCTTACACCTCTTGAAAACTTAAATCAGGAACCCTTCTCTGTTATTTATTTCTTTTTTCACCCTCCCACCTGACTAGAAACCACGATGCCAACCGCACGCCGCGCACGTATATTTACGCGCTGGAGGCTGGTTTTTCCCAAGTTGCCAAAAATTGCCAAGTCTTTTGCCAAACTGTTGGAGGAGTATTTTTAATGTTTTTGCCAAAAATCAAAGATGGCAACTCGATTTGCCAAACTCTTGGAGATGCTCTTAGTTAACAGTTGAACATTAACAGCCTATTTACTAAGTCATGTATGAAATCATTCCACATTTATGAAAAAGAAGTTGATAACTGAGTAATAAATCAAGCGTGGAACATTAAATATCTCAATTAAAGTTTAGATTCCAATTAAGTAGATATGTGAGGGTCTGAGCCGCTCTTAACCGTGAGTACGGCTGATATATCAGTTTTCACTCTGCAGAGGTTACACTTTCACCACAAATCGTGTCTCCCTCTGTGCCCGGGTTTGCAAGGCCCTTAAACACTTTCTTTGGTGAGCGGCAGCGATTCACTATGAGGTCTTTACAAAGACTCACAAGCTAGTAGTAGCCCGCTATGGTTTCAACAGCTGCGTGAGTGAACCTCCCCCAAGGCGTGACCAAAACCAAACAAATAATGCACCCTTGGCAAGCAGCGAACCCCTCATCACAGGCCCCCCTCATGCGCCTTCCGGTAAGCTACTAACAAGTTAGAGACATCTAATTAATCAGTCAAGACTAGAGTCATGTAGTCCTTGTGGTTGCGCTGTTTTCCCGGGTGGTTCTCCATGGTTGATCAAGTTCACAAATTCATCATATTGTTCCAAAAAGAAAATAAATCAAAGTCTCATGTCTCAAGTATCATTATTATTGTAAAACCACCCATAACCATTGTTTAGCGGCTAAGCAAGCTACCCAAAAGATTTTATAAAAGTAACCCGGCTATTCAAGGACATGGATAAACAAATATGATAATAGGTACCCATCAATTTAATGCATGCAAGCGTAAAGTAAAAGTTACTAGGACAAAGTATGATCAAGGAATATACTTGCATTAAATTCAGATAATAACTGCTCAGAGTCTTCAACTTTTGTTCTTGCAACTCTTCATCTTCACAGCTCTCGAACTGTGTACCTTCTACTCGCGACAAGCATCGGCACAAACATACAAGCAACAAACAAGAACAACTAAGAACAAAGCACTAAACAGAACGAAAGCATTAAAAGATCACACTAAAGGAGAGGGCTCGAAGCTACGATCGTGAGAGAGCAAGAAACACTAAAAACAAAGCTAAAACATGTAAACTATGCGCTAAACAAGGTTATAGGGCTAAAACACGATTAACTGCAGATTACAGGGATCGGCGGAGGTGGTTCCGTTTTGGTGCTTACCGGCGGTGGGAGATCAGCTAGGCGGCCGGAATCTCGCCGGGAAGGAGACGGCAGAGGTATGTTCGGCGAGATCAGCGGCACCGGCGTCCTGTTTGTGACTTTTCTCCTATCGAAGGTGCTGCGTGTCATGGGCGAGGCCGCGTGGAATCAGCGACGTGACGACGGCAGCGCGGTACTTCACGCAGCGGCAAAACTGCGACGAGGTGAGGCGGCACAGGTGTTCCACGGCCGGTAGGTGCTTGAGATACGTGGTGGTCGGTGGGAGTAGCTTCCCATTGCCACGTGACAGATTAGTTGATGCTGAACCAAAGACGACAACACGTGATGAGCCTTCATCATGCGTAAGTGTGAGGCTACAGAGGAGGATCAGTATTAGTCACCTGGGGCAGCATCTCGTGGTGGAGAAGGCAAAAACTACGACGGCGGGTGACAGCTTACAGAGCCAAGGAAAACAATTGAAGTTGGCGGTGGAGCAAAGGTCCTGGCGACCGTGCACAGCTCGAGGACGGCGGCGCTTCAAGCGAGCAGAGGCAGCGGCGGCCGGGCGCGGCGATTCGGCGACGAGCACCAGTCAGCAGCTGGCTCCGACGTGCGCTCCCGTCGATACCTCGCGGCGGCGGCGCGTCCTACAAGCGAGGGGAGCGCGCGGCAGATGGGGAACAGGGCAGGGCACGCAGGGCCGAACCCTCGGGCTCTTCTTTTCCTTCGTGCGGCGGCTGCGCAACAGGAGGCGCGAGACCTATCGAGCAGGAGGCGAAGGGGTAGCAGCGGAGGCTACGAGGGAAATCGGCCAGAAAGTGGGTCTCGTGATGAAAAGGGCGTGCGGAACCAGGATTGGATGGCGGCGGCAGGGAGGCCTAGCTCTCTATACGTTTTGGGCTAGGGGATTCGGCTTGCGTGATGCACACACACAGAAACTTCGTCCAGCGTTTGGGCTTGGTTCGAATCCAGGTTGCACGATAGAAAGTAGATGGAGGATGACTAGCGGGTCCCATGAGTCAGCAAGAAAAGATAGGAAGGAAATAGAAGAGGGTGTCGGCTGCAGAACAAAGAGGGAATTGTGAGAGGAGAGAGCAAGGTAAACACGTTATTACGTGAAGGTGCTCACCCCGTTGAAGCAGACTCGGCTGAAGACTTGGTACAAAGTGGTGATTGTTCTGGTCATTGGTGTCGATGAAGCTTCTCAGCCATGAATTGAAGGCGGCGACAAGTGGCAAGGCTGCGGCGAAACGGACAACCAACAATCGGTGGCGCTCGGCCTCGACAAGCTGTGGTGACTGAGGGAGATCGAGATGGAACTAGTATTTCAGAGCGACGATACTGGTCGTCGGAACTGACGCCGGAAAATGCCAAAATCGAGATAAGACTCTGTTTCTGGTGTGGTTTGATCGAGATGAAAGATTAGAGAACAGGGAACTTGACGGGAGCAAAACATGTTGAACCCAGACCGGGAAGAAAAGAAAAAGGATTTCAGTCACTCAGAATATATTTTCAAGCTTAAAATAAATCTAGAAAAGTCTAGATAAATCTTTTGATTCATAAAAAATATATTCTCAAAATCCCAAAAATTCAAAGAAAACTCCTGGAGACATTTTGAGATACGAGGAGTCCAAATAAAATACTTGAATCTCGTGAAAAAGATTCTAGAACTTTTCATTAATTGGATTTAGCTCTATAGAAAATGAGAATAATTTTCAAAAAAATATGGAAAATTCTCTGAAAGTTTATGAATCAGGTAAGTTTATCCAGAAAGATATTCACATCCCAAAATTGAAATTTTGGGGTGTGACATAGATGCACCTCCTTAACTTCCTATACTGAATATGACAACATCATTGTCAACCAAATTGGATACGTACACTGAATCTTGCTTTATACCAGGACATGATTTGCAGAAGCTGTAATTTAATCCAAGAAATAGGGAACAACCCATCCCCAGTGTCTCCATGTGTCTCTATCGGAGCTCCTTTTCATCGAAAAGGTGGAGTGATATGCTGTCAATGTGGTCGAATCTGTCGTGTTCATTTACAAGCACTCGGCGAGTTGCCTCATAGTAACTTTTAGAGTTGCCACTAACACAGACATAAATTAGTTCATCTGCAGGTGATTTGGCAAGGTAGTATACTCATTCAGGCGAGTCTTCCATCTCTGCAATTTCTGGTGCGACTAGCTCAGTGGGGTGATGTTATGGTCGGTCGCATGTATGAACGCAGGCGCCGTGGCTAAATTATTACTAGATGTGTGCGTGTGTTCAGTTTCAAGGTTTAGTTGGTTATGTAATCAGACCTATAACTATTGTACTACGGAATGAAGCAGTTAAGCTTTGAGATCATTTGGATCTCAGGGCTCCTGCTCCTCCCCTGTTTCAGTTTTGCTCTTGCGCTTGCTCGACGCCGGCCGCCAGGACGGTGTCGCGTCCTCGCCGCCGCCGGGAGCCGAGTCCCCAGCCTCCCGTCCACCACAACTACGCCTTACGACGTGCGCACTCTGACAATCTGGTATCAGATATGTCTGGGCCGGTCTCGGGCTCTGTTTTCGCTGCCGCGACGTCCATCGGGCCCTCTGCAATGGGCGTCACCGCTGCATCGACATCCGCTTCGGCCGCGGGAACGGGCGTGATTGTGACAGCCACAACGTCGCCTGCTCCTCCTTCGCACTTCACCCATGTCGCCGCCGCTGCACCGCTAACAACCGCCAGCCCCGACGCCGCTCTGGACTCCCTCACGGCGGCGATTTACGGCCTCCAGCGGTAGATGGGGCAATTCGCCACCCGTTTGATGGACATCGAGAGCCAATCGCCGTCCCCTGGCGAGTCCCAACTGCCATCGCTGGGCGCTGGTCCTTCCTCTGCCCCGCAGCCGCCGCCAACCTGTCTCCCCTACGGATTACAGGGCTACGGCGGAATCCCAGCGCCGCACTCCACTCCATCCATCCTCGTTCACTCAACCCCAGCCAGCCGTCCCGTTCCCATCACACAAATTCCGTTTCCCCATTCCCCATCCGCCATCCCCCACCTTCCACTGCCCATTCACCATGAACCGCCGCCGAAACACGAGGAAGATCTTGGCGTTCCACGGTATCATAAACTGTCGTTCCCAACTTATGATGGAAAGGACGATCCTCTTGGCTGGCTCAACAAATGTGATCACTTCTTCCGAGCACAGCGGACTCGTGAGGCCGACAAGGAGTGGCTAGCCTCCTTCCACATGACTGGCGTTGCTCAGCACTGGTATTACATGCTCGAGCGTGAGGTGGGCGACATCAACGCCATCACCTGGCCTGCTTTCCGCTCCTTGTGCCAGCAGCACTTCGGTCCACCACTCGGCACTAACCACCTATCTGAACTTGCTCGCCTCCAATTCCGTGGATCAGTCACTGATTATCAAGAGGCGTTCCAAGCTCGTATGGCACATGCTGGCTACTTGACCTCAGAACAGCAAGTTCAATTATTCAAAGGAGGGCTGCCAGACCCGATCCGCACTAGCGTCGAGCTTCATGCTCCAGCTGATCTGCAGCGCGCCATGTCTCTGGCACGCGCGTATGAGCGTCGTGCCGCGGCCCTCCAAAACGTGCCATCACGGTCATCGCGGACCTCACCTCGTCTAGCCCAGAGCCCTCTTTCAGCTTCACCCTCGCCGTCGCCCTTGCCACTGGGTCAAGTGCCGGTGCAGCAGCCGCGACTTTTCAAGAAGCTGTCACCACAAGAGATGACTGTGCTATAACTGCGATGAGCCGTATGTTCGCGGCCACAAATGCCCCAAGCTTTTCTACCTGGAGGTCAATGATTTTGTGAGGCCGAACATACTGACCAAACAAATAAAGAGGAGCATGATGATCAGCCTCCTCTCATTTCCTTACATGCCATTGCTAAACTCACAACAAATGACACCATGAAAGTAACTGTGAAAATTGGAGAATCTGAACTGGTTGCATTGCTGGATTCTGGTTCTTCGTCAAATTTCATCAGCCTCGAGGCAGCAGCAAACATTGGATTACATCTTCATGACAGTAATGGGGCTAGTGTCATTGTTGCCAATGGTGACCGAGTAGCATGTCGTGGACTTGCTCGTGATGTTGCCACTCGCATTGGGTCTGAATTTTTCGCAATTGAATGCTATATCATCCCACTCGATTGCTTTGACATGGTCCTTGGCATTTCCTTCCTCAAAAAGCTGGGACCCATACTCTGGAATTTTGATGAATTGTACATGTCATTCTGGCATCGTGGTCATCGTGTCCTCTGGAGGGGCATTGGATGTCCTCAACAGCCTCTTCCACCACCAAATCGGCTTCATGCCATGACCACATCAGAGCAGCCTTTCCTGGATACCCTCCTGGACTCTTTTCAAGACATCTTTGATCCACCCACAGGGTTACCTCCAGCACGTGAGTGTGATCACCGTATCCACTTACTTCCACAAACAGCCCCTGTAGCTGTTCGACCATACCGTTACCCCCACCTGCATAAAGATGAATTAGAAAGCCAATGCAAAACAATGCTGGAACAAGGCATCATTCGCCCCAGCACCTCGCCCTTCTCAGCTCCTGTACTGCTGGTCAAAAAACAAGATGGCTCTTGGCGTTTCTGCGTTGATTATAGAGCTCTCAATGCACAAACAGTTAAGGATAAATTCTCTATTTCTATAGTGGGGGAATTGATTGATGAGTTGCATGGTGCACGCTTCTTCACTAAACTGGATTTAAGGGCAGGTTATCATCAGATTCGAGTGCATCCCGATGACATTGAGAAAACATCATTTCGCACCCACCATGGCCATTTTGAATTCTTAGTCATGCCCTTTGGCCTAACCAATGCGCCAGCTACCTTCCAAAGTCTAATGAATTTAGTCCTCCAACCATTCCTTCGCAAGTGTGTACTGGTTTTCTTTGATGACATTTTGATTTATAGTGCATCTTGGTCTGACCATTTGAAGCATTTGAAAGCTGTTTTCACTGTTCTACGGCAGCACAAATTACAAGTGAAGAAATCCAAGTGCTCCTTTGCAGCATCTTCTGTCCATTATCTTGGTCATGAAATCTCTGCTGCTGGGGTATCAATGGATGTGGACAAGGTACAGGCAGTTCGTGCATGGCCACAACCGAACTCAGTTCGCGCTCTCCGAGGATTCCTAGGGCCTTGCAGGTTATTATAGAAGATTTATCAAGGATTATGGCCTCCTAGCAGCGCCTCTCACCCAATTATTAAAGAAGGATCAGTTCAGTTGGTCAAGTGCAGCAGATGATTCCACTACAAAAAATCTGGTAATCCATGACGATTAAATTTCGTCACAGATCACTAAAAACCGTCATAAAACAGTATCTATGACGATCTCAAATAGCATCATGTATTGAGCGTCACAGATCACACCTCATGACGTTTCTTAAATTTTTGTCATGAATTGCTTAATCCATGATATTTTAAAACCATCATAGAATATCCTCGGACCCCCAAAGCCCAACACAAGCCCATTCTCTGTGACGAAAATAAACGTCACAAATAATATAACTTTCATCACAGATTCAATTGCTACATCACACATTGATGACATGGAAAATGACATGGCTGTTAACTTGGCAATGACATCGATAGCAATGATGACGTGTAAATTGACGTGGACCATGATATGATTGCTGACGTGGTGGGTGACATGGCGGATGACATCAGCATCACAGCCTATTTGTGGATGGGCCCAATTCAGCATGGTCCACAGACTTGGGCCAAATATTTCTCAGCCCACCATTAATTTCCAACTAACCAAATTCAACACTATATATATAACCCAAATAAAAATTCAGCCCACCAATTCATCCCATTTTTCCACCCATTTATCGAAACAAAAATTCTAGCACAAAAACAATAGCATCACATGAATCACGTTTCCATTCAGTATGACATTAAATCAACAGATCACATACATTTGTTTTCATCTAGCATCGTCGTAAACAAAAAAAAAAGATAGGTTTCAACAGAATAAGTTTGGTTCCTGTAAAAGCTTAGTCCCACCTTGACACAGCAAATGCTCAAGCTGAGCCTCCAAAACAGCTTGCTTCTTCATCTTTGACCTAGCAGAAATCTGCATGTATGCTTGACGCCATTCACATCCACAACTATGTTGTACCCAGGGTTCACCAAACCGTCGGTAACCGGTCCGGTTTGATCGGTAACCGGTCGAACCGGTCCGGACCGGTTCCGGTTTGGTCCGGTATGAAACCGGGTCAAATTCAAAATTTAAATTTGAATTCAAAAAAATGAAAAATTCTCAAAAAATTCCTAAAAATACTTCAAGGTGCGACGAATCTAATGATGTCAAATTTTCTTCAAAATTCATTCATTTAGTATAGTTTGCGGGGATTTGAAGTTAAATAAAAAAACGTGCATACAAAAGTATACAAATACAATGTAAAAGTAGTACAAAAGAGGATTGGAGGGTTCATTTAGACTAAAATATGTTATACAAATATTTATTTAGTATACTTTGTGGGCATTTGAATTTAAACCAAAAAAGAAAAAAAATTGAATTTGACCGGTTACCAGTCAAACCGGCCGGTAAACCGGTCAAACCGGCCGGTATACCGGTATGAACCGGTTGAACTGCGCCATTTGAATTCAAATTTGAATTTGACCGGTTTCTACCGGTAGCCGGTCAAACCGGTCCGGTAAACCGGAACCGAAGGCCGGCGGTTACCGCTAACCGGTCGGATATTTTAACCCTGGTTGTACCTGCACATATATATTGTAAAGTTTAGATGCACATGTACATGGTAAATTTCATATGGTATTATGAAGATACTAAGGTCTTGCATATTCAGATCTTACATTTCTATATCTATCCATATTCTCTACAGATTAGTAGAGTACAAAATCTACAGTACTGCACAGGTTGAACAACTATTAGTATGTGTTAAAAAAGTGATTACTACAACTTCCAGGAGATAATAGTGCTAAAATTTCCAGTAGAAATTTCTAAGAGATATTCATTTTATAAGTATTGCATGGCCACAAGCATAAGCATAGCCAACTAACTTTGACTACACTAAAAACCACATCTGGTAATGATGACAAAACATACATGTATTATACAATCATTACAATGCGTACCAGAGAAGTTAAATTTAGATTTGCAGTTTTGATAGGCTCAGTTAGGCATTTGAACAAATATCTGACATCAAATTGTTGAAAAAATATGCAGCGACACACGATCTGGCCAGTAATAAGATTTTTTCTATATGAACCCAGATGAGGCAACAATAAGCTGCATCAAATATATGCGACACCCAAACTGAATTAGCACATGTATATAATACCTCATCTGGCAGTGCATCCATCTAGCAGGAACTCTATTTTCAGATAGATATATAACTGGTCCTCCTAGCACTAGTACTTTCAGTCTAGCAAAATAGCAGTTGAAAACACCTCTAATCCGAAAGTTCTAAAAATAGGTATAGCAAAGTTTAAGGATAGATAGCTAACCGAACATGCAAGAGTTAATCAAAAAGCAATTAAAGTTATCAGCCATGATAAGCAGGAATTGATTAAATGAAGGAAGCTTCACTGTATCATGAAAGTGACATTCCAAAGCATGTGACAGGAATTAAAAACACGCCTTGCTAGTTCTCTGAATCGAACTTGCAATACACACTGCAAAACATAAACCTACTCACCTATGCATGCTGTGCTCGTTGACCAGTTGAGCTATCTAACCTTGTGGGCAAACAGTCGAACAGCCTGCGTGCGGTGGATGTATTTGCCGATGCCTAGGTTCTGCTGCTGCCCTTGTTAACTGTTGCCCAGCACAACCTGCAAGAGAGATTACAGCACACATACACTAGCTGCCGGCTGCCGCCCTGCATAGGAAACAAATCGCTCGAAGGCTACACAAACAAAAAGAAAACCAAAGCTTTTCTTGGTCAGTATCTCCTCTGCAAGGTGCTGCACGCTGGGGCGCAGCCTGCCTTGCTGCTCCTACAGGCGCAGCACGCTGCTGCCGCGTGCTGGTGTGCCGGGCGCCGCCGGCTGCCAGGGTCCTCCGGCCGATCTGGAGTACAGAAACAAAACACAAGGCACCAGCACAACAAAACATGGAGACCAAGATCCACCAAAGAAATACACGAGATTCAATCAAAATCAAAAGGTCGGAGGGCACAGGAGAGTAGGGCCTCCATTCCCTTAGAATCGCAGTACAAATCTTCAACAGTTCATGAGGAATTTTCTAAACTTAGAGAGGAGGATGAAGGGGGAAGAAAGAACCAGAAACCAGAAGGGGAGGTGGATCTGAGGGATAGAGGCACGGGGAGGTGGAGGCGGATCTGAGGAGGAGGGTGCAATGGGATGGAGAGCTAGGGTTTGGGTACCCTTTTATACCATGGTGATGCAATCAGAGCCATTGGATTGATAATGGACGGTCACCAATAGTTGGGCCAGTTGGGCTATTTGGGCTTTGTTTCATTCCTGGTATGTTTAACATTTTTTCTTTTTATTTTTCTATTTATTGCACCATTACAAAGTAATGCATAAAAATAATCATCTTATATATGTCAATAGTTTTTTTATATATAGTACACTATGTATAAGTTACTTTGCAGAAGTTTCAATAATTTTTTAATTCATTTACTATTTTTAATAGTTTAAATCATTTTCTGCGAGTTTATTAAAATTATTTAGAATTTGAACTATATGTATCTCAAATAATATTTAAAAAAATTCTCAAAAATATTATTTAGGTATATATGTTCTGTTATAGCTTGTATCGAAAAATAGATAAAATTTCAAGTGTTTGCTAGGGATAATTCAACCTTCTACTTGACCCCTTGTTACAAAATAATGATAATAATATCTAAAACTTCTGCGAAAATTCAGTAAATTGCCATAGAATCATTTTATGGATGTATAAACTTTACATAAAAAATCATAAGATTTTATGTAAATTGAAGTATACATTGTTCGTAAATGGATAGATCTCTCACATTGTTTCATACAACTTAAGTGATTCAAATTTGAAATGTAAGTGATTCGAATAATGTAGTATAATGAATGGAAAAATAATATTCATGTTATTGAATCCAATTTGTGGCATTGTCAAAGAATTGAAAGGAAAATTCAAACATCTTGTTCACGAAACATGGCAACAAATGTGTGGCCGAATAGGTTTTAAATTCTATAAAAATCAAACATAGTTTGAAAATCATGAGATTTGTCAGGATATCATGATATGATACATGGAGGCTGTGATAAACAATTGAGAAGGTTTCGTAAAAGTTGTCAAGTATGTTGCTTACAAAACTAAGCATCTTCGAAGAAGTTCTATAGACATGAGAAGGAGTCGATAAGATTTTGAGTCACAGTGATGATCGAATTATGTTTTCACTTCAAAACTTTTTGTATAGGTAATATACATGATGGATTGTCAAAGGTAAAATTTTGGTTATTTTTTAATCAATTTGATAATTTTAAATTTTTTTGCAACTTTAAATTGATGTCCAGACTACAATTAAAATTGTTTATTACCCAACATCAATGCAAATGAAGGTGCGGCACAGTGGTAGGGCGCGGAAGACTTAACTCCATGACCTTGGTTCGAAGCCCCCGATCCGGCATATTTTCTCTCGAATTAAACCGGAACACTTTTGTATAAAAAGATTAATACCAGATGTCATCACAAACAATTGTGGAGCGCAGTGGTAAGTTGGGCGCGTCTTATGTCGTAGACCAGGGTTCGAACCCCTGTTCTCCCGTTTTTTTTCTTTGCTTCGTTGTGTGTCTTGAGCGGTCCGAGCGCTAGCCCAGCTGGACGGTGGTGGACAGCGCACGCAGGCCTTTTTTCATTTTTATATTTAAAAAAATCAAAATTTCAAAAATATATAGCTGTTTCAGAAAATTTTAAAAATGGGCCCCTGTCGCCCATGGGGAGGAAATATATAGCCGTTTCAGAAAATTTCAAAAATGGGCCCCTGTCGACCATGGGGAGGGCGACAGTCCCCTGTCGCCCAGGCAGGAAGCGACAGGCCTGTTTTGTAAAAAAAAATTTACAAACAGGTCCCCCAACGGGCGACAGGGGGCCTGTCGCCCCCCCTCGGGCGATAAGGTCCCCCCCTCTATATAAGCCCTCAACCCCCCTCTTCCCTCCTCATTTGAGCCCAAAAATTCCACCAAAAATCCAGAAAAAAAAAGAGGGGTTAGGAGAAGGGAAGCGGCGAAGCCCTGCCGGATTGCGCACTTGTGATCTGCAGATAATTATATTTGAATCCATTGATATTGTATAGCAATTTAATTTAATTAGTGCTATAGTAGAACAATTTAAGTACGAGTTCGATGATAGAATTAATTTTTGGATAGTGAAATATAGAATTGTAAACTTATAATGACATTACCTTATTGATATTGCAGCATACGGCAATGGCTGCCTCCAATTCTGGAGGATTTTCATGGACCGAAGAAAAATCTAGTATAATACTTGATATCATAACACATCTTTTAATCAGTAAGAAGTTGGATCCATTAGCGGATGGTACGATAGAGATGGTATTGTCCAAAATAGTAGAATTTAAAGATTTCACAATGTTTCGAGGTATTACAACGCAAGATGTAAAGGGACACCTGCTAGAACGTCGGAATATATACATGAGAGTATGTGAACTAGCAAATCATCCTAATGTCATTGGATTCTTACAAAGTTCTTGTAAGATATGGATACGGCCAGAGGTGAATGAGATGCACATTAAGGTAACTCTCATTCAGTTCTAATCTCGTCCGTCATTTGGAATCCATATTTAAAAAATAGTAAAATTATTATTTAATTATATGCTAGGATTACCCCGAGGACACGGAGTTGATTAACAAATCGATACCAAATTTTCGTAAATTGGTATGTATTTTCGGTGGACTTATGCCGCAAACTAGGCGAAGGAGATGGAGAAGATCTTCGGGTGATAGTACTTGGCCTCCACAAGAACAGATGACCGGAAGTTCATCAATGTCATGCTGCAGCACCTCAAGCACCAAGTTGTGTTAACTAGGATGACGACATGGATGACTTCATGCCCCCCAAATCATGGCCTCCAACACATGATGTTCCTCCCCCTGTACATGAACCTAAAACCAGAAAAGAGAGAAAGGGAAAGGGAAGAGGTTCGTCAAGTCATACTGCAGCACCTCAAGCACCAACTTGTGTTAACTGGGATGACGACATGGATGACTTTATGCCCCCCAAACCATGGGCTCCAACACATGATGTTCCTCCCCCTGTACATGAACCTAGATCCAAAAAAGAGACAAAGGGAAAGTCAAGAGGTTCGTCGAGCCATACTACACCACCTGCAGCACCACCATCTGTCAACTGGGATGACGACCTAAATGATTTCATGCCATGATCTATATCATATGAATCTCATCGGTCTAGATTGTCCCTAGAAGATTGTCTAAGATGTATTCGCATTTAGTATTGTTAATGTTGTATTATGCTTGTATGTATGTCTCGTACCTAACTTGCATTGGCTCCCACATGGCTGTGTGGCTAATTAACCCGCTAAAGTGAGGCATATTGCATATAAAGTCTTTTTGTTGTTGCATTTTGTGGTCATTGGTATAAGTTTGTTTCAGTCACTGGACATGTACATAATGTTGAGTTTGAATCGTAGTTAGTCCTAATTGAGCATCGTAGCATAAACATACCATCTATCGTATATAATGGAAAATACGAGAGTGAACAGAGGCGAACGTTGAAGTGTACAAATAAGCGGTCCACAACTATCTCATTACAAATAAACATCAGAGATACAAACATCGGATATATCTAACCACCCCTACGCTGTCAGACCCTCTTAGCCCTCTGCTGGGCGTGGACATGGCCCTCGGAGTAGGTGTGACGATCCGGAGACCTCGCCTGTCGCTGAGGACGCAAAGGGGGCTGCGGTGTCTGCTGCTGAGAGATCCCAAGTGGTGCTCCTCCTAGCTGTGAATACCCCAAGACATCGGGGTCACCGTGCTCGCCAGATGAGTCTGGAGTCAAGCTGCCGAGTTCGTCTAAGGTGACGCCCTCGTTATCTGGAACGAACGTACTCGAAACAAACCCTACGTAACATATAAACGTAAACCAACATATGTTGCGTGGTAAATTAGTGAGTGTATTGAGAGAATGTTTTGTACCAGGTCGAAAGGATGAAGAAGGACCGGCGCCCGCATCGGGGTAGAATCCTACACATAAAAAGCGGACGTTAGCGTACGCTCGTGTCTGTGGCCCGGTACCATCCCTGAATACGGTCCGCCAACTGGTGGTGCCCCTCTAAACATTCTAGTATGACCGAACGCAGTAGCGGGATCGTATTCTGTTTGTGATATTAGTAAATATGTAGTAAGAATTGATATAATTTTAAAGAGATATCTACGTTACCTGCAGTTGTGTAATACTGAGACATCGGCTGATGCGCGGTTGCCGGACACGGGAACGACGACGAG
Source organism: Panicum virgatum (assembly GCF_016808335.1). Taxonomy (NCBI): domain Eukaryota; kingdom Viridiplantae; phylum Streptophyta; class Magnoliopsida; order Poales; family Poaceae; genus Panicum; species Panicum virgatum. The sequence continues at coordinate 37,772,268 of NC_053141.1, read as the reverse complement.
GCCTGGGACGACCCGTGGCTGTCTTCATACTGCACACGGCTTCCCAAGTTGTGCAGTACTGAACGCAACTGGTCACGCTGCCTCGACCATGCCTCTGTCTGCTCAAACTAGGTCATTGGGGATCCGGCACGTACCCTCGTATCGTAAGTGGAGCAGTCCGTCTCCATCATGTTGCAAAGCCGAAACTGCATCCATTTAGTAAAGGCACAGTTAGTAACACATGAATTATCTTATGAATATTAATATATATGCAAATATGATCAAGAGACTCACCGCGCCAGCTAGTGCCTCCACGTGGTGCCGGACATAGCCATCCTGAGGCCTCGCCTGGTGTGCCTACGGGTGAGTGTCAACATAAACAAGACGAGCCCGAGTCCGGGGTAAGTACCAGGTGAGGTAAGCCCTAAAGGAGCTGTCTGTGTGTGGTCCTGTTGGAGCGACCAAGTGCTCGTCTGCCTGGTCCCATTGGTCCACCCACGGCTGCATCGTGGTGAGCCAAGCAGCTGAGCACGGCAAGCCACTCCTTGACAACCTACAAAAATGGACGACGAAGAATCGTTAGATTAGACACGAATGTATGAGCCAAGTTCATTCATAATTACCTGTGGTCCTGGCGACTGACACGCTCCAACGCGGTGGGCACCGGAAACTCCTGGCGCTGCCCAAACTGTCTCATGACTCTCCAGTGCCAATATGGCTCGACCGCGATGTCGTAAACCAGGACGGCTGTAGTAAGCCACAAGCTCGCATTCGCGAAGCAGTGCGAAGACAGGCCTGCTGGTGCACGGGTGGCCACAACCTCTGGGCTGTAAGGCTCCCAGACAACGTCCTCAGGCGTCAGCCTGTCGAGCTCCGAAACAAACTCAGGATATGCGCGTCTAACCTGGGAATACGCCCAGGACCTCTGCAGTGTGAATAAGTAAAATTAAGAGTGTGCTAATGCATCGTGTAACAATGCATAACAAAATTAGATTTGTTGCGAACGTACCAGACGCCAGTTCCAGAGAGTTCCCATAGTGGGCCTATCGGCCTCCTCGTCGCCGTACATGGCCTCGTGGTAAGACTCGTGGCTGACGATGGGCCGACCAACGGCTAGCCTCTCGTACGACCAAAGTTGCAGCAGTAGTGGGCACCCCGACAGGACAGCGTTCCCATGTGTCTTCATGCAGCCGTCGCAGAGTCCACGGTAAGTGGCTGCAAGTACTGCCGAACCCCAACTGTAGGGTGGTACGTCCTCGTCCTCATCCGCAATCTCCCGTGCGTACAGAAGGAGAATCCTATCGACCGAGTTGCCATGAATGTTGTTGAACATGATGTAACCAAACAACCAAATCAGGTATGCCTCCAGCGATCTGGTCACACTGTACTCGTCGGCATCCGCAGGCAATAGGGTAGGTTGCATAAACAATTAAGATTAATGGTTTTAACTCACAATGCAACACGTGAATTGTAAAAATTAAACTTAAATATGAATTGAATACTTACTGTAAACTGTAGCATCCAGGTCTTGGAAGGACCTGCTGCTCGCGGGTGCGGATTGATCGGACCTACTTCTTCCACGCGGTGAACAAGGGCAAAACAGGCCTCCAGGTCATCCTTTCACGAGGCAGCCACTACACACAGACCTACAGCCTCCCCGACGATAGGGAGGCCGAGGAGGTAGGCCACGTCCTGCAGCGTCGGAGCTATCTCCCCACACGGGAGGTGGAATGTGTGTGTCTCCGGCCTCCATCTGTCAACGAGCACCGTTAGGAGTGATCGGTCGAGTTGAACAAGCCCACCCTCGACAAGACGGCCCAGAGTCAGTAGACCGGACTCACGTAACCTGCAATAAACAAAATTGTCGAAATAAAAGAATACCAACGAATACATAAGTGATAAACAATAATAAATCATTACATACCTGTCAACCCAATCGTGGTGTATAGAGATCTGCTCCCCAGGTGGGCGAGGATGTAGCACCTCTAGGGCTCGGTGCTCAACTGCTGCAAAGAAAGACCTGTGGCTCGAGTCGATAACTGGGTCTAGCAAGGACTCCATATCCATACCTACATTTAAAAAAGTGTTCGGAACCCATGAGAACACATAGGTACATATATGTTCCATACAAACTGGACGCACGATATTTATATATTACAGATAGGTTCGATACAAACTGGACGCATGATTGATACATAGATACATATATGTTCCATACAAACTAGACGCACGATTACTACATATTACAGATAGGTTCGATACAAACTCCAGGCACGATTAGTACATAGGTACAAACTGCACACTGGTGGATCATGACACCGAGTGCCTTCCATGAGCAATTCTCGCCGATGGTCGTCTGAACATGGGAGGTGCTCCATCTCTGGAATTTCCGGAAGGACCGGCGTCAGCAGCATCGTGAAGTGCATTCTGAGGACACTTCTTGTAGTTGTGACCCAATGCTCCACATTGGCTGTAACGCTTTTGTGCCTTGCTTGCTTCGGACTCGTCCATACCATTCCGAATACGACGTGTCTGACGGCGGCCTTTGCCTTTCTTAGTGGCTGGATCAGGAATAAACATCTTATCCTCATTATCCTGAATGAAAGGTCTCACTATTCCAATCCTGTATACCTCATGTCCCCAGGTGGATACATCTGCTTTCTTGCTGAAATAAGGTGAAACAAATACTCCTGGCTGCAACCCAGACTCTGCACATGCCGCAATGAGATGCGAGCATGGCAAATGCAATAACTTAGGCTTCATGCAGGAGCAGAAGTCTTTCCTATCTACTGTAATCAAACTCTCCTGTACCACCCTATCTCGACGGATACCACGACCAGTTCTATCCTTGCATAGAACCTCAAATCTATGCTCCATTGTACCTGTCGATATGACGCGGTGTAGTTTGGCCTTTTCTATCTTCTGTTGCGTATATTGTGTCACTCTTGTGCAAAACTGAATTTGGGGGTTGCTGATGTTTATACTTGCAGCCATGTAACGCTCTCTGAAATACTTCATGCACCCATACATGATGAACTCAATAATTCCCACAAGAGGAAAGGCACGACAAGAACGCATAACCATATTGAAACACTCTGCATGGTTCGTTGTCTGAATACCATACCGCATTCCGTTGGTATCATAAAGGAATGACCATTTTTCCTTAGGTGCACCTCGAATCCATTGTGAAAATGGCTTCTCAATTGAATCCCTAGCCTCTGCAGCCTGGCTCATGATTGTTTCTGATACCCTTACCTTCACTTGCTCTGCAGTCAACTGATCAAGCATATGCTATAAAGCATTGAATTTTCTCTGTTGATTTTGGGTGCACAACCTCTTAAACATGTTCTTAAGATCCTTGTTCTTGAAGTGGTCATAGAAGTTTGCACCCATATGCCTAATGCACCAACTGTTCTGGACATCGGGCCACAATGGAGGCGTTGTCGCAGTTTCGCGTTGCAATTTCAGTATTGATTGTAGCAGACCTGCATGCCTATCACTAATAAGGCACACATCTGGACGTGCAGCAACAACATGAACCTTCACTCGTTCAAGGAACCAATACCAACTGTCTAAGTTCTCATTCTCAACAAATACAAATGCGAGCGGAATTATTTGGTTGTTGCAATCTACCCCGATTGCGGTGAGTATCTGACCTTTATACCTAACAGTCAGAAATGTGCCATCAATGCAGATCACGGGAGGACAATATTGAAATGTCCTAACACAGGCACCTAGGCAAAAGAAGGCTCGTTGCAGAATACTTTGCCCCTAGTCACGGCTGGTACGAGGTATGTGTCATAAAAGCTTCCAGGATTTCTAGCAGCAACCTGGGATAACATACGAGGTAGGTTATCATATGATGCCTCGTATGTGCCGAACCGCATCTCGAACACCTTTTGTTTAGCCCGACATGCCTTCAAATAACTAATGTTGTACTGGTAAGTTTGTTCAATGTGTCGAACAATCAATTTTGGCTCATAATTTAGGTTGTCCATAATCAACCCATATATTTGCTTTGCAACAAAGTCGCTTGATATATTGCGATGCGATAGCTGAACTTCTGACAGCAAACAAGTGTGCTCTGTTACAATGGAACATTTCCAGTTCGACTTCCATCTACCCTTGAATGCATGTACTCGCCATGGACATGCAGCATTCACACACTTCACCTCATATTCTTTACTACCAGACTTCACGACTCTAAATTCTCGCTTCAATGATATTGCCCACATTCTCACTGCATCTTTTACGGCTTCAATGTTTGGATATGTTGCACCTTGCACCACCTCATTCTCTCTGTACTCCCACTCCTGATGTCGTACGTCTTCTACGACATGATTGCCAAAACCATGCTCCTTCCACTCTTTTGGCAATGAGTACTGCTCGTCATCAGATGAGCCCTCTTGTTCTTCCAACTCCATTGCGGCATGGTCTTCTGCCTCCATCTCGTCCACGATGCTATGTATCCTCTCTCCCTCATCAGCAAGGCCCTGTGGTCCGATGTTTTAGTTCTCTATCTCTTCTGACTCATCTTGCTCAACATAGTTTGTCTCTCTTTGAATACTCGGAGTTGCTTGATCTGCACCATCTCTTTCAATACTCGGAGTTGCTTGATCTGCACCATGTTGGATTTCATTTCGTATCTTCTCCCGAGTTTGAACAAGAATTACCAGAGGCCACCCACGCTCTAGAACTGCTTGCATGTACTTCTGCCAGTCATCAGTGCTGTGTATCATCATCAATTCCCATAAATCACCTTCTACCTCCCAATTCACAAGAGCATGGACGGTCATCACATGTGTCTCCGGATCAATACGGAACCCACGCTGCAGCCACTTATATATGGAACCAAAACTCCTCTGTAGAGGTTTATCTATGGCGCTAGATGTGTACTTAAAGGCAGAAAGGTCTACTCCATTTGATCCATACAAAATATTACCGTTACCAAAAAACACTTAAAACTGCATCTTGCTCGACATAGCTGTACATCACCAAATACAAACTAAGTACGAATTTTAACTACAACATATAAGTATTCATAACTACTTGATAACACTCAAATTCTATACTGCATATCCGAAATTCTAGTCTAAATCACAACTAATTTATAAACACGTCTCTAATAGTACTGCAATTGTAATAATAAATGGGTAATCATAATTTCCTAAACTAATTTACTACTACATTACTAAGGTATCCTTAAACTCCTACTTAAATGGTTCTACTATAACACTAATTAAATTTATTTACTCTACAATAGCAATGGAAAAATACATAAATTAAATATAATTACCTGCAGATCACAAGTGCGCAATCCGGCAGGGCTTCGCCGCTTCCCTTCTCCTCACCCTTCTCTTTTTTTTTAGATTTTTGGTGAAATTTTTGGGCTCAAATGAGGAGGGAATGGGGGTGGAGGGCTTATATAGAAGGGGGACCCTGTCGCCCGAGAGGGGCGACATGTCCCCCTGTCCCCGTTGGGGGGGGGGGGCGACCCCCCCGGCCGCCGAGCCTCGCGCCGCGCCCGTTGGGGGACCTGTTTGTAATTTTTTTTTACAAAACAGGCCTGTCGTCCCCTGCCTGGGCGACAGGGGCCTGTCGGCCTCCCCATGGGCGACGGGGCCCATTTTTGAAATTTTCTGAAACAGCCATATATTTTTGAAATTTTGATTTTTTTTAATATAAAAATGAAAAAAAGGCGCGCACGCAGGCGCTTGTGGCTTGCGGCCCAGTCCAGCAGCTGCAGCTCAAGAGTTCAGGCAACAACATTCCTCTAAAAAAAACCGAGTTCAGGCAACAACAGCTACAGCTTGTATTCCTCTGAAGTGTTGCTTTCCGTGAACAGTAAGCTAATCATTGCATCCTTTGTTTATTCATCATTGCTGCAGCGACAGCTTCTTTTTTAACAGGTACGAGATAGTATAAATGGACCATGACAATTTCTGGGACACCCCCTTGCTGTGCCACTTTTTTAACAAGGCATGAGATAGTATAAAAAATTAAATACCAGCTACGAAGCTACAATCTCTCTATTTTTTATTTTTACTAGTATATATATAAAAATTGTGTTCCATAGTTTATAAATATATGCTAAAAGGGACTATGACAATTTCTGACATATATGCTGAAATGTCATTGTTTTGTGGGCTGCTCGATTGCTGACCTGGCTCGGCTCGCTCGGCAGACCACGTGTGCGCTGACTAGGCTGCCACGTAAGCATCAAATAAGAGAAGAAAAAAATTTGAATTAAAAATGAAAATGTCAAAACATATAATTAAAATAACTATGATGATTTTTATGACATTAATGTTAAAACGTTATGTTTTGTGGACTCAATTATGACGAATTCAATAAAACGTCATATTTTGTGGGCTCAATTATGACGAATTCAATAAAACGTCACAAAGTTCTGGGCCTAGGGTCCATACCTTTAAATAAAATTCGTCATAGATTGTGTGCAATTGTGACGCTCTATTAAAATGTCATAAAATTTTCGTCATAGATCACCACATTTCTTGTAGTGTTCATTCAACGCCCTAAAGAATGCTCTGTCCTCTGCTCCTGTTTTACATCTTCCAGATTTTACAAAACCCTTCTTCATTGACTGTGATGCTTCAGGATCAGGTTTCGGTGCTGTGCTCCACCAGGGTGAAGGGCCATTAGCATTCTTCAGCAGACCTTTTGCTGCTCGTCACCTAAAGCTGGCAGCATATGAACGAGAACTGATCAGTTTAGTGCAAGCAGTGCGCCACTGGCACCCTTATTTATGGGGTAGAAAATTTGTTGTCCGCACCGACCATTATGCCCTCAAGTTCATGCTCGATCAACGGCTGTCCACGGTTCCTCAACATCAGTGGATAAGCAAACTTTTTGGCTTTGATTTCTCCGTGGAGTATGCACCTGGCCGCCTCAACACAGTGGCCGATGCTCTCTCTCGTCGTGATCAGCAAGAACTTCCAGTAAACACCATGTCCACGCCCTCATTTGATCTCTTTGCAGAGCTTCGAACAGAAATCAATGCTGATCCTTCCCTGCAACACTTGAGAGACAACATCACAACCATTCGGGGTGACCAATGGCGTTCAGATCAGGGTCTGATCCTCAAAGGCTCACGTGTTTATCTGCCACCACAATCTGCTAGCATACCAACAGTGTTACAAATGTCGCATACTGCAGCTCATGAGGGCATCCAAAAAACCTTACAGCGTCTTCGCAAAGATTTCACCATTGACTCTGACCGTGCCATAGTCCGCGACTTTGTTCGATCTTGTACAACATGTCAAAGAAACAAAACAGAAGCCCTTCATCCAGCCGGTCTTCTCCAGCCCCTGCCTGTTCCTAGTCAAGTATGGTCAGATATATCTATGGACTTCATTGAGGGTCTCCCTAAAGTTCACGGCAAGAGCGTGATTTTGACTGTGGTTGATCGTTTTTCCAAATTTGCTCACTTCATTGCCCTGGGACACCCATACACAGAAGCTTCTGTAGCCAGAGCCTTCTTCAATGACATTGTTTGGTTGCATGGGTTTCCATAGTCCATTGTCAGTGATCGGGACCCCGTCTTCACAAGCCATGTTTGGCGCGATCTTTTCAAAAATGCTGGTGTACAACTCAAGATGAGCACAACATTCCATCCTCAAACTGATGGCCAATCTGAAGCAGTCAACAAAACCATCTCAATGTACCTACGTTGCATCACTGGAGATCGCCCTAGAGCGTGGCTTGACTGGTTACCATGGGCTGAATATGTTTACAACACATCATATCATTCAGCACTGCGCACAACTCCATTTCAGGTTGTTTATGGATGCCAGCCTCCTATGCAGCTGCCATACTCCGCATCCACAGCAGCAACATCAATAGTTGACTCCCTCCTCCAGGACAGGGACGTGTTCATCTCTGATGTCCGTGAACACCTTCTCCAAGCACAAGAATATGCAAAGCGCCATTATGATGCTCATCACCGCCCCTTGGAGTTCCAAGTCAATGACTGGGTGTGGCTACGCCTTCTCCATCGCCACACCCGCTCACTAGTTCCAGGAACAGCCGGCAAGCTCAGCCCAAAATTTTAGGGACCATTTCAGATCATTGAACGCATTGGAGAGGTGGCATATCGCTTGAAACTTCCAGCAGGCGCACGCATTCATGATGTGTTTCATGTCGTCGTTCTCAAGCCGTTTCACGGCACACCACCATCTTCACCACCACCATTGCCTCCAATTCAGCACGGCCGCATGCTACAGAAACCCGACAAGGTCCTCAAGTCTCAATTTCGCCGCGGCATATGGCACATCCTTGTTCAATGGTCCGGGTTTCCATCGTCCGAGGCCACCTGGGAGCCAGTTCCAGAATTCCAGCTTTCATATCCTGATTTCCAGCTCGAGGACAAGCTGTTTTCCGAGGAGGCGAGAGATGTTATGGTCGGCCGCGTGTATGAACGCAGGCGCCGTGGCTAAATTATTACTAGATGTGTGCGTGTGTTTAGTTTTAGGGTTTAGTTGGTTATGTAAGTGCGTGTGTTCAGTTTCAGGGTTTAGTTGGTTATGTAATCAGACCTATAACTATTTTACTACGGAATGAAGCAGTTAAGCTTTGAGATCATTTGGATCTCAGGGCTCCCGCTCCTCCCCTGTTTCAGTTTTGCTCTTGCGCTTGCTCGATGCCGGCCGCCAAGACAGCGTCGCATCCTCGCCACCACCGGGAGCCGAGTCCCCGGCCTCCCGTCCACCACAACTATGCCCTACGACGCGCGCACTCTGACAGGTGGTTATCGTTAACATCGATTGCCCATGAGTACAAACGACCATCTTCATCCACTCCAACCACATTTCCCTTGTGCAGAACAGCATCCAAGAAAACTTCAGGGTAGTAGTTGCACCATCCCTCTAGGTCGGTTGGATTTCTCAAAATTTTCCAATTACTAATGCTCTCTGACGTGTATGCCATTAGACCATCTGAGAACAAAAGCAATGGCAAAATACCCATTGCGACTTCTTGGTGTGCGACAGAAAACAACACGATGTAAGCTACGAGAAATGGGTGCGTACACAATCTCAAGCTCATTGTAATCGTCTACGTGAACGCTGGTTATAGTGTTAAAGGATGGAAGGCAAACATTAGCACCAACTACTGGGTTAAAAAGCTTCATGTCACATGCTTTATCTGTGATAACGAGCCAATCATCCTTACCACCAATCCAACACCTGTTTCTCAATGAGTTGTTGCGGCAGCTAAATGATTTAGCCGCCAAAACATCATGAAGTCCAAACTTTCCAGCTCCCAAACCCTCCTCAATCTGGATATTGTCTTCTGCTGGATTCGATGTTAGCAATACAGGGAGACGTGCAAAAATGAAATGCATATCGAGCTATCTTGAAATCCATACTCACGAACATAAACTAATCCAGACAATTCAAGAATAAAACGTGGAAAAGGGTACCTGACTTCAATCCATCAGTTTCGAGATGCTTGCACACAGCTTACTCCATGATTTGCATGTCCATGAGAAATTGAGGATGTCTAGCACGTCAAGTCTACTAAGAATAATCTCGCATGGGTCACATGGGAGTTCGCACCACTAGGCAAACGACATGGCAGCCGTAATGGAATAGAAGCTTTGTTGTTTGCTTGATTATTCGTGACTCAAGAGCATCTCAATTTAAGGTCTACGAAGTAGACGTGTATGGAAATTTTGGATCAGAGGGATTACAATATAAACTACCATAAATCATGCCACCAGGACTAACGCACGAATCATGGCAACATGCAAGTCTACATGCATTTTGACTGTAGCGAAATTTGAGCAACGTATCATAAAACAGATAGTAAAATCACAAAGCAAGATTATTTAAAATATAAACTTCCATAAAAACTATTTCCAGGATTCACGAATTAATTACTAAACCATGCAAGTCTAGGTGCATTGAATCTCACGATATTAGTATTGGAGTATCCCGTGAAACTCTCAAGCTTTGTGCCCCCTAATTATGCAATCATCATGGTCAAGTGCTGATTTCCTTACCATTTTTAGTTGACCGTGTACAATATAATTGCTTGACCTTTGACGCAGGGACAATTAGGAGAAAGAGCATCGGGAGCTGAGGAAGAGGAAGGTGATGACGCCAACGCCGCTGTCCACACAGACGACCACTAGGAGGAAGAGAACGCCGCGGATGCCAGCACGTCCATGCAACGCCGTCGTTGTCGTCCCACGAGCTCACCGGTACGCCACGCCCCGACCTCCGTGCATCTCCTTGCTGCCGTCCACGTAGGGCCGCCCTAGGAGTCCCCGTCCCTTTTTCTCGTATATGCAGTAGTCCAACGACGATGTGCCGCCGTAGCAAGCATCACGCCATCACCTTAGTATGCCTGCCGCACTCAGGTGCCGACGCGGTTCGGTTCAACGGAAGGCCGGCGTGTGTTTAGTGGAATATTTCAGTTTTTATATTTCGCTTTCAACCTCTCATGTGCCAATTTGTTTGTGTTCCAGGATAAAAATTCATGGATGATCTGTCTATTATGCCCAACAGATTTGTTATGACGTCTCGCATTGTGCAAGTCAATGTTTCAGAAGGGCTGGTTGGAGCCTGGCCGAGTAAATTGAACATATATGTGTCGAGGAGTATAGATGGATTGGCATTGGCCTCCCTAGAAAATCTGTCCGAGATCCTAAGTACGATCATAAGATTATTGAAGTGGCGCCCGTCCCCTATCCTGGAGTTGAATTCCTCTGCAGCGGCGAGTCATGTCGTCGTTTAATCGTGGAATATCGTATGCCCAATCTCAAGAATGCAGATGAATACAATTGCTTCACCAAATCGGATTGGGACAAAGTGATTCCTGATAATCTTGAGTGGATCATCAGAGAGCGCTGCAATGACATTTCTATCGATTGTGCTTGCAGGTGTGATGTTTCAATTGAACTCACTATTCAATTTGTGTACTACAAGGCCACAGAATTGCTGTAGGGTTGCCTCAAGGCCAAGTCTGCATGCTCAATTTGCCTAGACGAGTTTGTTCCAGGAGGAGACGTTCTATACCTCCCGGAGTGTACTATCAGTTTCATATAAACTGTATCCTAAAGTGGTTTAGGACATTGGTGATATGCTCATTGTGCCGTCACAATTATTCCAAATTTATTTTCAAGACTACATGCTCCTGCGTGGGAGAATGTTGTCGGATAATCATGGGAACGACGATCAGTAGATGAAACAACTGATTGCCCAATTCTCATTGTTTTTTTTAATATTTCGAATTCGAATATTTTGTCTGCTTCGCGTTGCTTGTTTTCACCATATTAATATAAATATTTTCTTAAAAGTGCTTGTTCCAACTAAATTTTACTGTGAATCATATTTTTGACAACATCGTTCTTCAAATACGTGCGTGCCGCACGTGCACTCTACTAATAACTAATAAAAAATCTAATAGTACTTAGTTTATATATATTATTCTGTTATATAAATTTGGTCAAATATAAAAAACTTTGACTCTCCAAAATTATTGGAATGTCTTATAATTTGGAACGGACGGAGTAGGAGGGAAAGGATAGGCTCCCTGATGGACCCGGTTGCGTGCTCAGATTGTGACTTGTCTTTCCTTATTCCCATGGACGCATGCATGAGTGTGCATGTTTTGCTGTATTGACTAATGCGATCCGATCCATCCATGTGTGCATGCGCAGGGAAGCGGCATGATCCGCTGTGCCTGCTTGCTGGCGCCAGGCAGTGCTCGCAGATGGGTTGGTGCGAAGGCGCCGCCAGTACGTGCCGAACGTGGACCGCGTCGTAGCCGTCGCACCGCCGGTTGCAGATCGGAAAGTAAAAACAATATGCGATTATGAAAACGAAGAGCAGACTAATTCGAGGGCTATCTTGAGAACGACTCACCCGATTGAATAAATGTTGCTGCCATTAAAATTCGCTGTAAGGATCGTGACGATCCCCCTACCTAGCGCGCCAACTGTCGGATTGCTTATCCGGCAAGTCCAATAGGGATAAATTTGTAGGTAAAGGGAGATCGCAGAATCATGAACTTGATGGTAACATAAGACAATGATTTAGACAGGTACAGGCCGCTCGGGAGCATAATACCATACGTCCTGTTTGGAGTGGATCTGTATTGCCTTGTATTTGAGATATGGACATGCTGAGGCTGGGGCCGTCGAGGCTGGTTGGTACGATGTGCTGTAGATGGATTCTATGGGTACCCCCACGACTCCTTTATAGAGTCCAGGAGTCTTGGGTTACAAGTAAGGGTTTAGATCTAGGGTTGTTTACAAGGAAGCAGGTCGGTTGTGATCCCTAGATATCTGGGCGTCTATGTCAAGCCTTTATCCTGATCCGTTGAGGACCCTTCTGTCGTCCAGCCGAGTGCCTGTCCGCCGGGTAGTCTGAGCAGAGTAGTCAAGCAGGGTAGTCACTTGGACTTAGGGACCCCACTCGGTAGGGAGGTGCCTCGGTCTACCTCTGTCACAGAGGAAGTGTTGGAAACAACTGCAAGCCTGTTTGATGAGCTCAAGAAGCAAGAACAGGAGAGTCATCTCATGCTTCAAAAATTCTGGCACGTCATTACCTCTGGTATTTCTTGTCAGCCCTAATCCAATGTGTCTTGAACGTGAATCTTGTTGTGTTGATCTGATGAGCTTATTTGGTTGTCTCGAGCTGATTTGTTTGTCTCTACCTCATTGGTTGTGTCATGAAGTTATTTGGTTGTAACTTTATTGATTGTGGTTTACTTTCTCTGAATAATAACACTATTTTCTCGGAATAATAACGTCGTTTCATTCGTTCTGTGATGAAATGGATCTGTATGAATGTTGACATATAATGGTTCTAATGGACAGGTTTAACATACAGGTTTCGGACACGTGGTGGTCCTAAATGGACATTTAGGAGAACAAGAAATAGACGCGTGGTCCAATAAGAAATGGACACATGGTCCAATAGGAAACAGACACGTATGAACCCGGACACGACACGTAGAGAGGACACATGGCCCAATAGGAATATGACTCGTGTCGGAACCTGGAGGCGACATGAGGACAAACAAAAAATTTGCCACGTCAACGCCATGTGTCACTACCAGAAAGGTGCACGTGGCAGAACGACAAAGCGATGCGTTGACAAACAGAAAGATGACACGTGGCACCATAAGAAAGTGGCATGTGGACATATTCGGAGACATCCCGTGCCCAAAGCAGGTGCCGACATGTGTCACAATCTAATGGCGGCACGTGTACAAGTACGGAGGCGACACGTGTCACGGACCAGTGGCGACATGTGGCGAAGCACAGTAGGGCCACGTGGACATGGGTGATGAAGCCACGTGTCAAAACCAGGCGGAGACACATGGCAACATTGTTTAGTGCCACGTGGGAAACTAAACAGAAGACATGTGTTACAATCTGGAGGAGACAGGTGACCAAACACTCAAGTGACAAGTGGACAAGCAGGAAAGCGACATGTGGCCGAACCAGGAGGCTCCTGACCGATGGACACGTGCCCTTCTGTAGCCCACCTCGTGTCTGTCCGTCGGCGAAACATGCTGCCGGCACAGCACCTAACGGCGTTGAAGGGGACACGTGGATCCGGACGTCCAGTGATGTTTTTGTGGCGCATCGTAGAAGCAAAAAAATGGTTCGGTGATGGAAGTTCCTTCGTCAGAGGAAAAACTAGTTCCGTGATGTTTTACGCGTTATGTCATGGTGGAACAAACTTGACACGGCTTTACGACGTATCAAATTTCGTCATAAATTCGTCACAAAACTTTCTTTATGACAAATTTTGGCCCTACAGTGACAAAAGCCATTTGTCATGGATGCACTGATTCCCACTAGTGCAACTTGGCTTTGCGGGCATCACTGAAGATCTTAGTCAAGAGGTTAAGGCCGAACTTGTAGACTGGAGGGTGCCTATCATGACATATTTGAGAGATCCTGATCATGGTGCAGAGAGGAATGTTCATCGAACTGCTGAAGATTTACTTCTCAATAGTTTGGATTTGGATCAAGCCTGTGTTGCTATGGGAGAAGTTCATGAAGGTATCTGGGGTACACATCAATCGGCTCATAAAATGAAGTGGTCGCTTAGGAGAGCCGATTTTTATTGGCCAAGCATGATGACTGATTGTTTTAGATATTACGAAGGATGAATGTTAGCGGTTTGGTGATCCATAGTTGGCACCTGTTGTATTGTTGCATCCAATTATCAAGCCATGGCAGTTCCGAGGATGGGTTTAGATTTTATTGGAAAAATTAATCCTCCTCAAAGGGACATCGCTTCGTGTTGCTTGCTATGTATTACTTTACTAAATGGACTGAAGCGGTTCCTTTGAAGAACATGACATATAGAGAGGTAATTGAGTTTATTATGGAGCATATATTATTCGTAGATCCGGTATTTCTCAAAGTTCGAAGAACGATCAAGCTTCATCATTTATATCAAAGGAGGTACATGAGTTTGCTAAATCTTACAAAAACAAATTGCTCAATTCATGTCCATACTATGCTCAGGTCAATGATCAGGCCAAGTCTAGTAATAAAATCTTGATCAAGATTATCAACAAGAAGATAGGAGAAAATCCCAAGAGATGACATGAGGTTTTATCTGAAGCTTTGTGGGCTCATCGCATATCAAGACATGGTGCTACTAAAGTTACTCCTTTTGATCTAGTATATGGTCAAGAGGCCGTTTTTCCCATTGAGGTGAATTTGGATGTTTATAAATTTGCTAAGCAAAATGACCTTTCTGCTGTTAATTACCATGATTTGATGATGGATAACATTAATGAGGTGACTGACAAGAATTTGAAGGCTTTAAGAGAGATTGAGAAGGACAAGCTTCGAGTGGCTAGAGCTTACAACAAAAAGGTAAAAGGTAAATCTTTTCGGGTTGCCGAGCAAGTTTGGAAGACTATTCTACCTCTTGGGACAAAGATCAACAAGTTTGGCAAGTGGTCGCCAAGTTGGGAAGGGACGTACAAAATTGTCAAGATTGTGTTTGGGAATTCATACATGATGGAAACGTTGCAAGGAGAATGTCTACCCAGGGCCATTAATAGAAGATACTTGAAGAATTATTGACACTTGAAGATGGAGATGGCCGATATTTAAGTATCGCCCTTAGCACTATTTTTTGAGCCTGTACATTCTGTGTAATACATGTTTTCTAGGCTAAGTTCTGGTAATTGCTTTTTTGGCTTGAAAAGCTCACCAAAAAGGGATAACTCCAAAAGGTATGCATAACTCTGTAGGCTAATTGAAGGGTGAAGGAGAGAGAGGGGTGCTAGAGAGGGAAATTCCAGGGATCGCCGTCGGCGAGCACTCCCGAGAGCTCAAAAGTAGGAGATTCTGCTCCAGCGGGAGGCACCGCCCGCCTGCCGGGGGAGATGGACAACGGCGACGACACAAGCGAGGCGCAGTGTCGTGATGAACTTCTCTGACAGAGGGAGGAATGGTGGGAGGCGAACATTCCGGTAGCATGGAGGGAGGCGTGCTCCTCTAGGAATGGGTTGGTGGTTGAGGGGAGCACACAGGACCGCCATCAGCGGGGCCGGCTTCTCTATGGTCCGACTTCCCCATGGCGCTTGGGTGGTGAGGCCCCCTTCCCCCTCGAGGGCGGTGCCACATTCACGGGATGTGGAGCCGGGGTGCCGGGTGCAGGACATGGCTCCATCTGGGCGGCGGTTGACGGTTGCTGTTCCAAATGGTGATCTAACTACAAGAGATTTGACTTTAGGTGACATTCTATTTATGTCACAGAAATGGTTATTTTTATTATGTTTTGCATTTTGTGATGTTCGGTGATTTTTATTATGTTTTGCATTTTGTGATGTTCGGTGACGAAAATACATTTGTCACCTAATGTGGGTCACAAAATGTATACTATGACAAAAACATTTTTTTGTCACAAATTTTGCGACGATCATGACGGTGTCACTAATTTGCAACGCTTGCTTTTCATCATTACCAAGCCCGAAAAACATCACGGAATCAATGCTATGATTGACTATGCAAGTACCATCTAGGACAGAAAACGGCACAAAATTTTATCCTTACCTGACATGGCGATGATTAGGATGTGACATGGCAGTCCCTTTGTGTCGATTTGATTCGTCATATATAAGTTTGGCAGCTCTGCAAGACATTAGACGGGGCCAATTTGTTTTAGGCTAGGCCCACTTCATTTTGGATTGGGCTAATAGAATATACAACAATACCATTAGACAATATATGCCCATTTATCCCAAAAAGGCCCAGTTGACAACCCAATAGCCCAAAGCAAATTTAAAATCAAATAATTCATATTCAATCTCAGATAGCCATATAATACTCCACAATTACAAGATTCTAGACAGGTACAAGTTACAGTATTAAAATCTCAAAGAATGCAAATCATCCTGGTAACCCAAGATTTGCTGCTTGCTTCTGATTACCACCCTGCTTCTGACTCTCAACTTCAGACTCAAGTTCTTGTTCACGTGCAGAAACATCAGACTTGGTGCTCCTCTTTGCAACTGCTGGCTCAAGGAAATTTTTTTGAAGAAATCTTGTTGGAGAAATCCAAGAAACATCAGACTCTGCAATGAATTGATAGTACCTCGAAGTCAATAGGTAGCAAGGGTTGAACAGAAACAGTTGATACGTCTGCAATGGAAATTATGCAGCACACTACACATCTGGCGAAGAGACAAGATCTGAACTAGAATATTACTAGCACATGAAACATCTAGCGAAGGGATATTAATCAGCTGCATCTTTGGTGCTAGAAATTCAGCTTTGGACAGGAATATTCACAGTATGTTGTTGCTCTTTCTCCAGTCAACCAATACGGCAAACTCCAGTTAACCAAAACTGCAACATCACTTTAAAAAAAAACAAATATTGCAGTATGCATTGCAGCCATATGTCAATTGGTCATGGGGAACATACAGTAGCTACTAGCTAGTGGCAACAGTCAATGATTCAATGTACACCAAATAAAGAATGAATATATGTATAGTGTTTAGCATTTGAGTGGTTATAAACTTTTCCAGGCCCATGCTCTTAGCAAATGTTGTTTCAGGCTATCAAGCAAGACCAAAGGAAAATTAGTTCTTAACAGAAGCAACTGTTATACCAAAACGCTTTATTGTTCCTGACCTTTACAACAGTAGGATTTATCAAATGCAACATATGGCTAAGCTCACCTAGAATTATGTAGAGCTTTCAATCCTATTGCACTTCTTTTTCATCCAAAGTGAGGTCTCACTTGAAAAGAGCATAGATGCAAATGAAGTTGGTAAGATAGAAAATGTATTAGTTGCAACAATGGAGAAAGAACCAACAGAAGTTAAACTATTATTTAAGGAGGCAAACAAAAAATGCGTTGAAGCTAAGAACCAGACTGTAGCACAAATCCCAAGAATCAGTGACCATAACAAGCTAAGAACTAAACCTCATTCTAAGAACTTCTCCAATAAAACTATGATTCTAGGACGGATGACACAAATTCAATAAAAAAGCAATCGAGCTACAGAATGAATTCCAACTCAGTCAACTAATCATGCGTTGAAGCTTAAGCTAGTACTAAAAATCGCTGCCACAATCGACCATCCAGAAGAATGAAAATGTCTGAAATATTGCATGGGCGTGGATCATATGTTCTGCAATGTGCTATGTAAAAGTGAGACAGGCACGTTCAGGAGGATGAGTGTTTCCTGCTGCTTTTCTGGTTTCAGTATAGCTGATGAGTGTTTTCTGCTGAATTATTGTTTATGATTGACTGATAGTGCTGGGTTATCACTGGTTGATGTGCTAACATGTGGGGAACCTTGACTGCAAACAATATAACAGGGTCCAGTTGCAACACATAATGGCCCAGGGCCTTGTACCTGGAACTCTTGAAAAGACTATCACAGCCAAATTACATAATGAATGAAAGCAATACTGAGAATCTGATATCGCAAGCTACTAGTATGCCTGCTGCAAATCTATATGAACTACCCAAATAAATTCAGCTCGAACCATAAGAGATTAAGGCAGGCACATCAAGAACAACAAGTAGATAGGTGTTGACGGCCAAATGTGGCACGTCGAGACCGACCGGTCTGACCGGTTGGGTCGACCGGTCTGACCGGTCTAAGTCTGTGCAGTTCGAGTAGAGTTAGTTTTTGGTTAAGAGTCCTTTTGTAATCCTACTCATGAAGGGGTACGTCTTCCCCGGCGTATAAATATAGGGGCTAAGGCCGATTGAGGTTATTCCCAATCGAATCAATCATTTGCATCTACTTTTTTTTACTCTCTCAAACCCTAGCCCTTTTCTAACCCTAATTTGCTGTTCTTCCTACGTCTCGACGGCGTTTGAAGGCGTTCTAAGAGGTCTGCCGATCTTAGACCAATCCTAGTTCCACGAGCTCCGACGACGGGTCCCTCCCGAGCTTGTTGTGCTAGGTCTGCGTGTTCCCTAGAAGAACCGGTCTGACCGGTCGGCTACACCGCTCTGACCGGTCGAGCACAGGGAGTGCGTTTGTGACGATCGTGTTGACGATCACGCGCGTGCTAGTGCATTCAGATGTGTTTTGGCGCAATTCTGTGTCAACAATAGGGCAATAACAAACTTTATCCTACTAATATTAACCAAGGTTACACATTGATGTGATACACTGGATAGTAACTCAGACTAGCAAGCTCTTGGAAAATTAAATCTGGCACAATAGCAGCAACCAGCAAGTTTAATTAGATACAAATACGAGGCGGGAAGAGATCTAATAGAAAAAGATTATCCCATTACCTGGATAGGGGAGGGGGAGAGAGAACCCGAGGAGGAGATGAACGGTGGCGGCGGAGTTCAATGCATCAGAGGCATATCTTGGAGGCGAGCATGTTGACCCGCTGATGCTAAGGTCGAGATTGCCCTCATTGGCCGTCGCTGCCTCGATCTAGTGGAGATGGAATCGACAAATCCTGCTGGGGCTGTGCGAGATGGTACAAGAATTGTAGTGCGCACATGAAGAATCAAAGAAGGAAGAAGGCATACCAGCGGTGGAGGTGAGGGCCTCCTGCTTGCTGTGTTCGGGGTGCACAGCGGCGGCCTGCAGGACTGCCTCCTCGTGGGGCGTAGGGCAGCGGCCTGGATGGGACCTCAGGGTGCCATTTAGAGGCCTGCACGGGACCAGGAGCGCGGTGGCCTATAGGAACACCGCCGTCGAGGATAGCTTGCTCTCCATCTTACTTAGACATGCAGTGCAGCCATACTTCATCATATGCTCAATTGGGACACAAATCTTCGACAAGGCTCTATGTGATCTGGTGGCCAGTGTCAGTGTAATGCCGAAGGCAGTCTTTGGTCAGCTCAACTACTCAGTGTTAACTCCAAGGCCGATGCAGTAACAACTGGCTGATTCATCGGTCCGACACCCAAAGGGGATTGCTGAGGATGTACCAGTGAGGGTACGAGATTGTTTTGTCCCCGTTGACTTCGTGGTACTCAACATGGACGACCAGAAGATGACCCACATCTTAGGACGGCCATTCCTCAATACAGCAGATGCACACATTGATGTTGGGGCCAGAGTAACCTAACTCCATATCAGTGGAAAAGAGGAAAATTTTTATTTCCGCCCAAAGAAAGAACAATGCTTGATGATCCAGGTCAAATTTAGGCCAAATTATTAGAAGATCAAAGAAGTCGAAGTTACACCTTCTCAGAAAGATAGCCTCATTTCCTTTATGAAGACGTTCATGAAGGAGGATCAAGAACCAAAGAAGCCTAAGAAGAAGGGTAAGTCAAAGGTCATCAAGACCGAGGATCCAGCTCCCGCGCCACCTACACCACCAAAGAAGACCAAGAAGGTGTGGCGCAAGAAGAAGAAGACATCGACGCCTACTACTACTTCTCTAGGTACAGACGATCCGACCTCAACCTGATTAGGTATGGAGAAAGATCCTGCTCATCGGACCCTAAACTAAGAGCTAGCTTGGGGGAGGTTCCCTCCCCAAAGTCAATTGTATCTCTTTACTGCTTTCAAATAAAATAAAATAAAAACTTATAAAAACAAAACAAATATTCACCGCTTTATATCCCTTTTCCAATATGCGCGGTAAGAACGTTTTAACTTCTCTTGAGTTGAAAGGATAAAATTTCTTTATTCTGCCTAACTCGTTGTGTCTAGTTTGTGGCTTAGAATTCCCTTAAATTTGAGTTTGATGGCTATCTTAAATCTTTGCCATGAACCTAAAAGTTTTGTGGGTTGTGAATGCTTAATCCAAGTCTACGTTGTTCTGAGAATAGATATGGTGAATGGAGCTTTGCAATCTTATTCTAAGATTTTTAAAAAGATAAAAAGAAGGCAAGTTCCTCAATGATAATAAATTCCTACCAGAGCCATATGTTATATACCATGAAAACCCTATACATATGATGCTTGACATTCTTTTGAGTTTTGTCAAATTTTTTGACCCTACTGAGAATTCTTTCATGCTTTCTCGATCAAGATCATGTACACAACCACCTCCACATGCGACATTCCTACACTGGAAATTAGCATTACCACAATCCACCAAATAAATGCTCCATATGATGAAAACTTCTCTCTCAGTAACATCTCTAAAATAAAATTATTGTTAGATTATGGTTGCCCCAAAAAGAAAAACAAAAGATGGCATGCCAAAGAAGCATGACCAAAAAAAGAAAAAAAGGGGTAGCCATGTTTGAAAAAAGAAAGAAAAAGAGATAAAAGAAGGGATGAAATAGAGAGAGAAGGCCAATCACAACAAGGAGCAAGCCATACCATTTATCCATCCATCCATCCATCCATACACATGTACATCTTGATCTTGATTGTCGTATGATTTGTTTCTCCATGGATTTCTTTCAACTCTATGGGCCAAATGAACAATTCCGAGTTCATCATATCAAAGATGAACGTGGTGGCAAAGCAATCCATTCTAAGCTTCCAATAGAAGTTCATGAAGGGTGAACATAATTTCTATTGGGCATCAATCAAACTCAAGGAATAAGATGTGAACTTTAGTTCACTTGATTTGATTGGCATCGATCGATAATCGAGGATATGAATGTAAATTTATTTCACTCGATTCGATCAGTAAGGCATGAGGGTGAATCTCGTAGCCGGATGAGGAACTAAGTGCAAAGAGGATGGCTCTAAAGACTCACCCCGAAAGGACGGAAGGTGTGTACAAGGATAACCTTCCAAGGGTAGCAGGGGTAGAGGTAGAGATAAGAAAAGCAAAAAGATACGAGATTTGAATGGGTAGCAGGGATGAAGGGCGAGGTAAGGAAAAACAAAGGCAAGAGATTTTTTCTTTTTATTTGAAGAGGAAAAGAAAAATATACGTGGACCAACTAGGTTCGAAGTTAGAACAGCAATCGTTCCCCGGTAACGACGCCAGAAAGCTTGTTGGGTATTTTAACGATACGAATAAACCCGCAAGCGCGCGGATACCGTCGTAGCATTTACCCATGAGTATTCAAGGGTATCATATCCACAGGGGACTTGTGTGCACTAACTCCTAACTTAGTCGGTCCAAGGACACACCAAGGGTAGGTGGCAAGACTGGAGAGGATTCCTGTGGTAGCACTAAGGATCAGTTAAAGGTCGATCTCTCGGGGAAGAATACTCGCTTCGAGCACCGTCTTGCCTCTGAAATGGTCAGGAGAGTTCGGACAACAGCTCTACGCTATATCCGAACGTGAAGGATTACAAGGGACCAACAGGGCTGTCACCACCTACGACCTACCTCTACAAACCGTGGGATATAAGGCAAACAAAGGTAATCCTTAGCCTAGACACCACGTCTACACTACTGATTACTACCGTAGCCTGACTACGTCTGAATTCCCGTAGCAACCTACGGCACTTTGTATATCTGAATTCCTGTAGCAACCTACAGCACTCTGTATAAATACAGAGCGATGAACCTGCGAGTAAGAGAACTGATCTCACTCAAACAAAAGTACTATGCAAGACAGGAATCACAAATACTAACTTACTCATACTGAAGGTAGCCAGTATCCGTAGAGGTACAAGACCGGAGAAGACCGCCGACAGGCCCGGCGCTTCCCCGAACTACTCCTTACCCTCCTACTCTAAGCACTAGCCTAGGCAGGGCCTCGCCTTTGCATTGGAGCACTACATCTTCAAGAGAGGGAGGAAGAGAACTTGGCGGTGTGTAGAATGAGAGGGAGGAGGTCCCCCTTTTATAGTGTTGGAGGTCGGTTCCCGCCGTATGCACATATGGAAAGTATCAAGGTTGAGTAGGCGCTACTCCACCCCAAGATGCACCTGGACGGGCTTTAGGCTTGGTTCGGGCGACCCTGTGAGTCGACCGACCCTTGGGTGCCACGTCTTGCGCCGCCTTTCGTCCGAGACACTGCCAGGTGGGTCCCCAAGTGGGTACATGGTGGTTGGCTATAAGTTTAGGCGGTTTCCTTGCATTTGTGGGCCCTTGAATCCGTGTGCTTTGCTCTGATTTGTCGAAGGTGTGTTTTCTCCCTTGCTCACTTGTGTTTCTTGCCCCTTTATGTGTGATTGCAAACATGGCTTCCTGAAATTAATAGTTCACCAAAACTTGTGGAAATGGTTAGAATTAATACTCCTATTTCTCGTTTTGGTGTTTATTGTGCCATTATCATACACAAGAGTTGACGCTCAGGTTTGATTTAAGAGCCGTAAACAACAGTATCTCTGTACGCTTGCGGATTATTCTGTGAACGTTAAGAAATACCAACACAATGTGTCGTAAATCTGAACCCATCTATGCAGCTCTACTCAGAACTTTTCAATAAGCGATAGAGCATACCTGATGAGAAGAGTTCGTAAAGGGAAAAATCTACTGCAACTAAGGGCTTGGCGAAGCCGCCAACATGAATGTAGATGTGCTGAATGTAAAGGTTTTTGGTTGGATGTGGTTGATCAAAGTTTACAAATGACGGAGGTCAGCTATTTATAGCCTAACCCTAAACGTCACTTGCCGATACGGCGAGATTACAAACTTGCAAATCAAGAAACAAAACTGCTTAAACGAATGACATGAAATCTAAAAGATAACTTGCCGGCTTCATCCGCCAGCTCCTTCCTTAGCTCCATCGGCTACGACGCCTGAACTGGTCCCAAAGCCCAATATCTTCCATTCCTTGCTCCTGACCCAACGTTGGCCCATTCTCTATTGGCCGCCTGCTCAACAGATTGACATGTGCGAAAAAATACGGTGTCAACAATGGTAGGCGCACATCGCGCGCCTAATGTTCTAGTGTCATTTATTTATGTCATGTATCCCTGGAGACTCTGATTGCCCCGGTGTTTCCCTATACATACACCCTCCGTCCCGCAAACGCTGTTCATTTACCTTTCAAATTTTGTTCCACAAAAACAGTTTGTTTACATTTTAGTAAACTTCATCTAATTAAAACAATATCAAATACCAATAAAGAATTGCATTGAGAAGGGCAGGAAGCCAATCAAATATTTAAGTAAATGTTACTTTCCTAGTTCCAATGCATTTGCATTCATTGAAAATGTAGGAACCAAATAAACAGCGTGGTCTTCAGTCACAACCTCTATAGTTAATTAGGAGTAACATGATCATTTTAAATTACTAGTAATATTTCTGAAATTTTCTAAATGAACAGTGTGTGTGGTAGTAAAATTTTCACTTCCCAAACAAATGCAACAATGTTGCTGTCATTTTTTACTTCCCAAATGTTTAGCATTTTACGCCCCTGAACCCAACTCATAGCTTAGTATAACCAATAAAAATGTAAAACTCATAGCTTAGTATAACAAATAAAAACGTAAATCCAACTCATGTTTGGTCTCCAAAAAAATGACTTGTGTCCGAGTATATATTTGCTGCATGTAGTAGTAAATTGTTTACCCCTAATCAAATCAAATAAGACTGCCATGGAATACTTTTTACTACCGCCCACACCAACACCGTAATTTTAAGATGGGAGGTCTAGCGACAGCGCCGAGGCGCATGACAACCGGCTCGGCCAACTAAAATCACGTCACACTCTGAAATTTTTGGATTTCAGAATTTGATTAAAATTAAAAATAAAACAACAATTTTCTCATAATTTTAATTTTTTCTGAACATTTATTTTCTTCACAGGGACATTAGTATAAAAAATAATAATTGGTTGTTTTCTAAATTAAATAAGGTTGTTTCTATTTGTGTTGCATTCATGCAGCTTTGCATTATTTTATTGCTTGTTGTTCAATTTGAATTTGAATTCCTTGAATTTGAGTTTAAATTGAATTTGTTTGACTCTAGTGTAAAAATGCAAAGCCTTTCTATTTTCTCCCCATCTCTTTTCAGCCCAACCCACTCCCTCTCCCTTTTCTTTTTTTTTTCTCGCGGCCCAAACCCGGCAGCCGGCCCATCTTCTTTCCCCAGCCCTTCCCTCTCTCCTTCTCCTCTCACTGCCACCGCCAGGCGAGTCCCGCTTGTCGGGCTCGTCTCCTTCCCGTGGATGGCCCGCACTCATGTCTAAGTCCGACCGCCGCACGCCTCACCGCCGCCCTCCCTTGGCGTGCAAGCCAAGGATCCCCGGCCACCTCTATATAAGTGCCGCCCTACCGCCTTGGACCCCCAGTCGACCCAAGCCGTCGCCTTGCCCTCGAAACCCTAGCCGCACCGCCGCCATTGGAGCTCAAGAGCTCGGTGCTGGACGCATCTCGCCACTCCGCCGCTTACCTGTCGGGTCCAACCGCAGCCGAAGCTTCGCCGTGTGGTGAGGATTTCCTCTGGCTGTTTTCCCCCTCTCCCTTAACTTTTGCTTCGCGCAAGATAGCTCGATGTCGCCGCCTCTCCGCCTCTCGCCGCCGAGCGTGCTCTCCGCCGCGTTTCTCGCCAAGCCAAGCCCGTAGATGAGTTCGAGGCCTCGCTCTCACCACCCCAGTCCAAAACCCGAGCCGAACCGTGCCCGAAATCGCGATTTCGTGATTCGCCGGCGAGCTTGCCGCCGGCGTCATAGCGCCGCCGCCGGCTCGCCCGATCTATCTTGAGCCGGCCGATCGAGATCCAATGGTCTAGATTGTTTTCAACCCGAGTCCACAAACCCAGGATACCGGTCAACATAGGACTTTTGCAAAAGAATCCCTCTGGTTTTTGAAAATCAACCCTCCGTCCAGCATAGTTCAAAAGTGTTTACAAATCAGTCCTTTTCTCTTGTTTTAACCCCTGCACTTTTACAAAATTCGACCCGCAGTCCAACAGCTGCAGTTTTTTGTGCTAGCCCTCAAGTATAGGGCTTAATCTTGTTTTAGTCCTCAGTTTCTTCTCCTCGAATCCCTGTTCTTTCAAAAATTTCACAAATAAGCCCCTGAAACTCTATTTTAGCCATAACATCTTCGTTTTAACTCTGTTTTCATCAATGCTTGCGCTCACGTGATCCATGCAATGTGTGCGATAGTTTTATCACCTTGCTATCTCTGGGTATTTTAGCGTCATGAATAAATTCGCAAGCGCACGAATACCGTTGTAGTTTTCACCTCAGAGGGTTATCGAATTCACAGGGAATGTGTGTGCACTAACATCTATTCTAGTCGATCCAAGGACACACCAAGATAGGTTGAAGGGTAGAGAGGATTCTTAAGATAGTGCTCCTGCTGAGTTAAATTAAAGGTCGATTTCTTGAGCACAATACTCGCTTCAGGCAACGGCTTACAACTGGTCTGCCAGTCGACTCCAGCCAATAGCTCTATGCTATATCCGAACGTGGAAGATTACGAAGGACCAATAGGGTTGTCACCATCTACGGCCTACCTCTAACAAATCGTGGGATATAAGGCAAACAAAGGATAACCCTTAGTCTAGACACCATGCCTACGCTACTGATTACTACTGTAGTCTAACTACGTTTGTCGACCCGTAGCAAACTACAGCACTCTGTACGAATACAGAGTGACGAACCCGCGAGTAAGAGAACTGATCTCACTCAACTACATGCACTCCTAGCATCTACTATACCAAGTAAAATACTAGAGATATGAACCACGGATGCTTACTTAATACCAAAGAATGTAGCAGCATCCGTAGAGATACAAGCTGGAAGAAGAGTGCTGACACCCCGATACTTCTCCCAAACTACTCCCTCACTCTCGTAGAGGTACAAGGTGGAGAATAGCGCCGAAGACCGGTGCCCCTCCTGAGTACCTTTACCCTCTCCCTAAGCTAAGAAGTTCTAAACCCAAGAGAAGGCTTGAAGTTGCACTTGGTGGATGTGAACTCCAACTTGGTGGTGTGTCTTGATTCCTACCCCCTCCTCTCATATTTATAGGAGGGAGCCACGGGCAGCAAGGTTGGTTTCAGCAAGTGATCCTCTAAGAACCGACATCTAGAACCAATGAGGAGCTGCCACGTCGAAGATCGAAGGTCTAGGGGGAGTCTCGAACTCGGAAAAATCTACGGATTTGACGGGATTGTCCTCCTCCTCAATGAACTCTTCAACATCTTTCTCTAGGAGGGGTTCTAGTGAGTCAACAAGGAGAATTCTCTTAACTTCTTCGATTGGTTTAGAGTCGAGGGATGATTCTATCGTGGAGTTTGTGGCTATAGCGGTCTGGATAGAAGTGGTTTCCTTCCCTCGACGGACTTCGACCTTACTTTGAGTCGGAGCATCCGTGAGCAATTTCTCGATGGGATGCCCCATTAAGAGATCGAAGTCTTGGACGTCGAACATATAAAAGTTGAGGATTATTTCGACATCCTCGTGTCTAATAGACACGTTCTGCAAAGTCCCATATGCTTCCAAGATTTCTCCAGAGGGAGTCTGGAACATTTTGTCGGCTTGAACCAGTGGCTCATCTCGCAAATGGCAAAATGCGCATTCACTAGAAATGATATTGGCTCCAACAGTGGGACTACAGAGGGTGTCTACCTGGGTTCCTTTTATGGTGCAAGGAAGGGTTGAAGTAGGAGAGCTGATCCGAAGTACTTCTGATGACAGCTCCACCTCTCTCGACCGCTTGCTGCTCATGATGGTCGTTGACTTCTTAACATTTTCCCTACAGAAGGCAGCTTCTATAGGGTATGTGGAAGCAATAGGAACCGGTGATCTCTTCTTGCAGACATAATTCGAGGTGTTTTCAAAATCTTCAAAAGGATCATCCTCGAATTTGAAATGGAGTTCTGGAGTTCGAATTTCTTCTTTCTCCAAAACTCGTGGTTCAGGAGAGGGTTCTAGGGCCGAATATAAGGATATGGATAGTGAACGATCGGGTTTAGCTGCTAGAATGTCCTCATGACTTGACTTACGCTGTTCTTGAGAGGGTGTAGACTCGGCTGTGAAGGAACTGTTTTTGCTCATAATTTCTAAGATTTCCATGCCTTCAGCTAGAGTCTTGTGGGCAAAAGACCCTCCAGCGGTCTTGTCAAGGTAAGAGGCGGAGTCCATGTCGAGCCCCGAGTAAAAATGTTCAACCAACACATAGTTGGGTAACGATAGGACAGGGCCGAATTTTACTAAAAGTAAAAATCTAGCCCAAGGCGCACCTATGGATTCCTTCTCATTCTGCTGAAAGCAGATGATATCCTTTCGTAGAGCAACGAGCCGGGACTCAGGGAAAAACTTGAGACAAAACTCATCACTAAGTTCACCCAAGTTTCCATTCATACTCGCTATGGTATGCATGTATCATTGTCTAGCCTCTTCTACAAGAGAAAAGAAAAACAACTTCCACCTAAGGGTATGACGTGACATGCCTGCGAAGGGTATGAGCTCCACCTCTCTTCTGATGACAGTTCCTTTTATGTGTTTTCACTATCTAATCCAGAGAAGGAAAGCTCCCGAACCATAGTGATAAGGTCGGGACGGAGTTCATAGCCGGATGAAAGGATTGGGTGCTCAGAAGGCGGTGGCTCAAGGAACTCGCCCGTAGGAGCAGAAAAGTCTCGGATAGAAGGCTGCTCCGTGGTAGTGGGGGTAAAGGTAGCAGGAAGAAAATTAAAAATGATACAAAATAAATTCCGTAGGATCGAGAAGCTCTTAAAGGACAGCTTCCCCATAGGTAATAGGGGTGAAGGTAGCAGGAAGAAAAGAAAAAGATACGAGGACGGCTAGGTAAGAAGAAAGATACAGCAATTGTTCCCCGGCAACGGTGCCAGAAAGCTTGTTGGGTATTTTAGAAAAGTGTCACGAATAAATCTGCAAGCGCACGTATACCATTGTAGCTTTCACCTCAGAGTATTCCAAGGGTTATCGAATCCACAGGGAACGTGTGTGCACTAACTTATATTCTAGTCGATCCAAGGAGACACCAAGATCGGTTGAAGGGTAGAGAGGATTCTTAAGATAGTGTTCCTGTTGAGTTAAAGGTCGATTCTCGGGCACAATACTCGCTTCGGGCACCGGCTTACAACTGGTCTGCCAGTCGACTCCGGCCAACAACTCTATGCTATATCCGAACATGGAGGATTACGAAGGACCAATAGGGTTGTCACCACCTACGACCCACCTCTAACAAACCGTGGGATATAAGGCAAATGAATGATAACCCTTAGCCTAGACATCACGCCTACGCTACTGATTACTGCTGTAGTCTAACTATGTTTGTCGACCCGTAGCAAACTACAACACTGTGTATGAATACTGAGCGACGAACCCGCGAGTAAGAGAACTGATCTCACTCAACTACAAGCACTACTAGCATCTACTATACCAAGTGAAATACTAGAGATAGGAACTAGGAATGCTTACTTAATACCGAAAAATGTCGCAACATCCGTAGAGGTACAAGCTGGAAGAAGAGTGCCGACATCCTGGCACTTCTCCTGAACTACTCCCTCACTCTCATAGAGGTACAAGGTGGAGAAGAGCACCGAAGACCGGCGCCCTTCCTAAGTACTTCTACCCTCTCCCTAAGCTAGAAAGCTCTAAACCTAAGAGAAGGCTTGAAGTTGCACATGGTGGATGTGAACTCCAACTTGTTGGTGTGTCTTGATTCCTACTCCCTCCTCTCATATTTATAGGAGGGAGCCATGAGCAACAAGGTTGGTTTCAGCATGTTATCCTCCAAGAACCGACATCTAGGACCAATGAGGAGCTGCCACGTCAAAGATTGAAGTCGGTTGGTGCAGTGGGCTGGTTGGCCGACCGGGGTGGTCGGCCGACGGCCCACCAGCTCCAACCGCCCCCAACTTTGGTATTTGGGCTGCCCTAGTGTCCCTTGTCCTAATCCCATGGGTCATGGCCTGTCCAAAGCTGGTTTGCTTGGGTCTTTGGGCTTGTTTTGATCTATTCGAGCCTAATTCTCATTCTGTGTCTTGCAAATCTTTTTCGCTAGCCCTTAACTCTATAGTTAATTGTGATTAGGTCCTTGGAACCTTGTTTCCCCATAGTTTTCACATTTTAGATCCGTTTCGATCCGTTCTTGTTGCGTTAGTTTTCTTTTAGCATAAGCTATCATCTAGTAGCGTTGTTGTATTGTAGTTCTTGTTTTAAAATTAAGTATAGAATTAATTTGATTAATATTCTCTCATCTAGTTTTCCTAATTAAAACCTAATTAGATGTTTACACCAGTTTTCATAATTAATGTTAACTTGATTAATATCAACTCAAATGCATTTTTATGAATAATTTGTTTAGTTCAACATGAGTCATATAAAGTTGTGCATTTAGATGCTCTCACAAATTTCTCTAATTAATTGTTTAATTAGTGTAATTTCTACATGGATAATTCTGTATAAAATTTGACTAGGTTCAACTTTGGCTTTGCAAATAAAAAATATAATATAAATTAATTATATTTGGGATATTTTTTAAATATCCATTACATTTGTTTTCCAAATAAAATAAATGAAGCTTATAATTCTTAATTTTTCTTTTATAATTCAAATTTTCTGATAGTTGTTTCTTTTCAACCCTAGCTCCGTTTTCTGTGTTTCTTACGCTCTCGTAACCATAACAGCAAGCCATATCCTTTAATACGCTCTTTTAACGCTTTTTTTTGTTTTGGTGTATTGTTCTTAGCTGTACTTATTATTTGCTTTGTATGGTTGCTCGATGATTGCTTCGAGTAGAAGGATCGTTGTTCGAAGGTTGAAGATCAAGTATTCCAAGTGAGCAAAAGCTGAAGAGCAGTAAGAGTACCTTTTCATTGGTAAAAGGCAAGTGACCCTAACCTTCTTTTTATCTATGCTTATTTACAAGAGTATTATGAATTAATTGGAACATAGAGAACCACCCAAGAAAATCGTACAACCACAATACTATATGGCTCTGGTCTTGGCTAAGTAATTGGATGAACTATATGTTGTGTTGGGTTTGTTTTGCTTGGTGGTTATGAGTTTGTGTGGTGGAGCGGGTGAAGGAAGCTATGTCTTCTGAGGTATCGCTGAGGTAGGGATTCTTTGGAAAGGCCTCGTAGCGTCCTTATGCAATCACACCTCAGGAAGTGTGATATTGTGCCTAATCAGCACATGCGTGGTTGGGTTCAAAGTTCTTGGAACTTTTATGCGAATTGTGGTGAAAGTGTACACCCTCTGCAGAGTATAACATTGATATATCAGCCGTGCTCACGGTCAAGAGCGGATTGGACTCTCACATGATTAATTTAACTTAAAGATGGACTTAAATCATGTTCTTGTTATTTCTTGTGGCCTTGCTGAGTACCAACCATAAGTGTACTCACCCTTACTTACTGCTGCTCAGAAGAAGAAGGTGTATAAAGTTTTCTGAAAATGATGCTGAGTTCTAGGCGTACGCAAGCCCTAGTCGATTGCCTGTGAAGTTTGGAGTCTTCGTTTTCAGGATAAGCTGTATAACTCTGATAGTCTTGTATTTCTCTTTGTTGTGATACTGTTATTGATTATTCATTTATATTGTCACTATATATAATGAATTTGATCCTGGCATATATATAGTTATGCATTTGGTTTTGTCCTTAAAACCGGGTGTGACAAATCACGCCAAAATCAACTCAAAAGGTTGCAACACTGGGGCGTAATTTTAAGAGGTCCGGTGAGAGCGCCACCGTGCGCACTAATTACTAGTACACATTCGAGTTTGAATAGCACTCAGATAATACAATTCCGAATTTTTAATGGTACTCAGAAAATGCCTCTTTTTTCACTCTTTTTCACTTATTTTTTAGAAAAAGCACCCTTTTTCACTTGAACAAAGTTAATCCACGACCGGTCGCGCGGCGGGAGCAGCGCTAGACCGCAAATATTAAAAGTCGCTCGGATGACTGGAAGTCAAACTATCACATAAGTTCTAATAACTATATTTTTTCTAAAACAAATTTTTTTTATTTCCGAACATATTTTTTGTATTGCTGGAACACTTAAAAAGTTATTCCGAAACAAAAAAACTGTTATAGAACAAATTTAATTGTGGGTCAGTTTGTTGGCCAATTTAGGCCCAAAATATAAAATTTGGAGTGGAGAGGCTTAGTGTAACAAGTCTGGGGTCACACGGGTGACCCCCAACAGCCCCCGCGCGATCTTGTCTTCGGCTTTTTACCTTCCATAGACAGTATATGTTGAGATTAAAGTAACATTTTTAAGTATTAAGTAGTTTTATAAAAGAAATATTTATCTCCTTCGCACGAGCTCAGTTTTCAATACTGATTGCATCATTGTGTTCTATGTGATAAGACGGTCAAAATTAGATCCCGCTTGCATATATTTTGAAGATATTTGTACTGGCAACAAGTTGTTATATGTTATACACTAAGTTGCCACAAAATAAAAGGTTTCATACATATGGGTTGTCACACATATAAGATATAAGTTGCTACACATAGAGAATATCTGCTATAACTTATAAATATAAGTTGTCACGAAGAAACAAAAACAACATCTATTATACACATGAGTTGCCACACGTATAAGATACAAGTTATTGTAAAATTTAATACACTGATACACATGAGTTGATACAAAATAATAGTTGCTATACAAATAAGTTGTCACTACAGTAATATGATATACACGTAAGTTGCTATAGCAAGAGAGCAAATCAACACATAAGTTGCTAGTGGTGTAAAACATCGTTAAAACATATACAAGTGGGGTCTACTTTTGTACGTTTCGTTGCATAGAACACATCAGTACAATCAGTTTTTAAAATGGAGGTCATATGCAGTAGATAAAATATATTTTTTAAGAATAGCTTTATACAATAAAAGTACATTTTTTCCACGAGTGCTGCATGCAGGGCATGCAAATGCAAATGCAAAAACAGCAATGCGTGGAGTTGTTGGACCGTGATAGGCAATGGATTAAAAGCATAGGGAAGGTTGGCACATGGAGTTTACTGGACGGTGAACGCATGACAGGCTGAAGCGGGCGATTCGGGCGACGGGTCGTCCATTAGATATTTTCTTTTCACTTGCCCAATAAATTTCTCAGGGTAGGTCGCATTGGGCCTGATCCCCCTTCTCTGGCGGTTTTTTATTTTTATATTTTTTATTTCTATTTTTTAAAAAATATATTTTTGATTTGGAAATTTACAGAAATATACCCGGCTGCCCCGCTGCCGGGCGGCCGGGACCTGGCCGCCCGGCCGCCGGGCGGCAGGGGCTTACCTGCAAAAAAAAGATGAAAAAAAATTGCAGACAGGTCCCTGGGGACCGGTCGCCCGGTAGCTGGGCGGCCGGCCTCCCAGGCCGCCCGGCTGCGGGGCGGCCTGCCTTTTTTTTACAATTTAGCCATTTTCGCGAAATAATGTCACATATGTGCCCTTTTTATAACTTTTTGCAGAAATAGACCCTGGGATCGGCGCTGTAATATGTGGTGCCGAGATAACACGTCTTGGCGCCACAGATCACGGCGCCGAGGTGCCACGCACGCACAAGCAATCTAGTGAATCTTCGAACTTGTCTTTAATATTTTCGGACATTTTTAGGAGACTAGAATACTGTGAACCGCACATCAAATATAACAGTAAGAATTAAGATCTAAAAATTGCATTACACAATATAAACCATAGGAATTACATCATAATACAACATTAATGAAACACACATCAGACATGTAGTGGCATGGCAGAACCCGTTACAACTACGGTAAACAGATTCTGAACTAAGCTAACATGACTTAGGTAATTTAGAAAAACACAACAAACACAACGATGCAGCATGTGACTAGCACTAGGTAGTCCTAGTAGCCGTACCCCCACGTAGCAAACTGCGTTGAGCCTTCTCCGCAGTATCCACCCATTGCAGGTGGTGCAGGCGGTGGTGCCGGAGGGGCAGGGCCCTTCTTCTTGTGACAAGGGCAGTTGCAGTAAGGAATAGTGCATGGTTCATCATGTGAAGTGGCAGTATTGCTGGTATCATCATCTTCGTCGTCTTTGTTACCCTCGCTCAATTCCTCGTAATGGTTTACCTTGCATTCCAGATCAAAAATCTTTATCTGGAGGTACTCGATGAACTCCTGAACTGAATCAATTGGTGCAGGATCAACCCACCTGGTAAAACCACAGTTTACTGGAGCATCTGAAGACTGCAAAATAAATTTCATGTAAGGTATCTCAACGAAGATAAAGAAATAAAACAACCGAGTATTACTCATGCGTGTGGGCATTTGAAGAAACGCCGACCGCCATCCATCCCGTCGGTGCACATCTGCACTAAGCAGTCCTCACCATGTCTGCATTTTGGCCACGGTTCTCTACGGTTATCGTATTGTCGTAGAGGAGTTTCATTGGTAAATTCACTCTTGTGCTGTGGCGGAAACTCAAACACTGGTTCCGGAAAGGAATCAGGTCCAAGAGGCCCCTCCCATATTATGGGGTCTCCCTTTCTTCCCCTTTTTCCTTTCCCAAAACCGTAGTAATTCTTCCCGCTAGACCCACCTCCAGACATTGGGTATACAATGAGCTTTGTTGTTTGAGTGCTGCTGGGAGTTCACAAACTTCGGAGTATTTATAGGCGCACAAAGGTCTGATACCCGGAGTGTGGAGTGTAAATGGACCTGAAAAGCCTACATGACAACAAGTGAAGAGGCTAGCTGACCGAACACTGAAAAGGCTAGATTCAATTATCGAACTGACTACTCGATGCATCTCTGTGCATGCAGAGCATCTAAGTGCATGCAGACTCACAGCACTGCATCGCTGCCGCTCGGTCGATCGTGCCTAGATGCCGCCTTCCCCACTACACGCCACAGACCTTCACTGTAGAATGGCAGTTCCGTCGTCCTCGCCCGAGAGACTGCTTTGAATTTGAGCTGGTGTGGTTGCCGTGTTGTCACATCTTTTTGAAATGGTGAAAGGACACTACTATTGGGCTGTCGTCTTTTGTCACGTTTGTCTGGGCAAACAATGCGACATATGCGAAACCCGTGATCGCCGTACTGAGCAGTGGAAACCTGTGATCTCGTACTCGCAGCTAGATACACTATGGTCCCTATTTTGAGCTATACGAGCGTGTCACGAAGTTTACTCTGTATGCGGTAGTCGTCATCATCGTCGGCGGGATCTCGGCCGCTAACTCCTCCCGCAACTAACTTGTCCTTCATTAAATCACGGAAAAAATTCGCAAGAACTTCCCTTATTTCATGAGCATTATTGAACCCACAGACATAACAAGTTCACATCAATAATATCTATAGAAACAAATGACAAGTAAACTACCACAATCATAAAACAACCATAATCCGAACAGTCGAAACAGTCCATAATGCCACCGGAGAAACAAGTGCAAACAACTAACCACCCCTACCATTCCGACCTCTCTTACGTTGTGCGTGTACGTGATCTGTAGGGTAGCTATGACGTTCCGGTGGCCCCACATTTCCGGCAAGACGGCGTAACTGAGCCAGAGGTGTATGCAAGCTGGGATCATCGTCCTGGGCAGGCGTAGCAAACAACTGTGTAAACTCCTCCAAGGAGGCCGCAGCGTTGTCTTCAGACCACCCTACAGATCACAAAAAAAAATTTAAGCAACATTCAAAAGGTGAATGCAATTCCGTACAAATTATTGTACGTACCCTGTGATGGAAGTGGTGGTGGTGGTGGATAGGAAGAAGCTCCTTCATATCCTCCTGGTGACGGCATAGGGTGATATGAAGACGGCCCCGCTCCGGTGAACTGTTGTGATCCTGAGTATAAATAATAACGTATGAGCCTTCGACCATAAAACATAAGCAACTAAAATTATGCAGCACATATTTACCTAAAGTCCCTCCAGCATGTGGCATAGAGGTAAACTAGGTTCCTTGAAATGGAGGCCCTTGTGAGGCACCTGGCCCTCCATAGGACTGAGAACCGGGGTACCCGTACCCTGTATGGAGTCGTATTTAAATACTGCATATAAACATACGGATCGGTAAATATCACACAATACCTTCGTACTGTCGGTGGTATAAGGGAGGCTGCTGCCATGCGGGACCACAAGGAACCGACATCGACGCTTGTGACGATCCGTAGGAATCCTCGTACTCCGTCCGCGTACCAAAGGCCTGAAGGATACCTCGGGCTCTATCACGTTGAGTGGTCCAGGCCTCGAGTTGTGCCGGCACGCTCATTGTAGACCCGCCATGAATCCTCATTACATTCAGTGAGCAATCTAATTCAAGCAGCCTACATGCCTCGAACTGCAACAAAAAAAAACTTAGTATACAAATATTAAAAGATCGAAAATGCCGTCAACATTTACTCACCGCCCCAGCTAATGCCTTATCCCTGTGTCGTGCATAGCGATCCTGCGAAGTCACAACATGTGGCTGTGGATGCATGTCAACATACGTCAAACGGCAACGAGTCTTCGGTTCGTACCAGGTCAGGTACGCCCGAAACGAAGGCTCAGTGTGTGGACCGGTATCCTCAGCCAACTGCTCGTCTGCATCATCCCACGCAGCCACCCATGGTTGTAATCTAGTGACCCACATTATCGAGAAAGGATGCCCAGCCCTTGATAAACTGCACGTTAAATAGAAATTAGTTTCACGTTATTAGTACATGGGTGCTCATACATTTTTGTTACCTATGATCGTGGCGCTGAACACGATCCAACGCTGAAGACACAGGGAAAGACTGGCGTCGACCGAACTGCCTCATGACTCTATCCGGGCAGTGGGCCTCAACTGCAATGTCGTACACCAAAGCTGCAGTAGTCATCCATAGGACCTGGTCCTGTGTGCACACCGAAGATATCCCAAGCGGTGCACGTGCGGCTATAGCCGAAGGACTGTATGGCTCCCACACAATGTCTTCTGGGGTCAATCGATCAAATTCGGCAACAAACTCAGGATAAGACCGCCGGGTCTGTACATGTGCCCATGTTTTCTGAAAAAATAAAAATTATGCATCCATAAGAAAGGTATTGATGGAAAAATGTATGACCATAGTACGCATAGAATATAAATTTTTATCGGGTCCATACCTATCGAGAGTACCAGAGAATCCCCATGGTGGGTCTGTCGTCCTCCGTGTCACCGTACATATCCGGCGTGTACGGTGACTGGTCAATCATGGGACGACCGATAGCAATCCTCTCGTAAGACCAAAGCTGTAGTAGAATTGGGCACCCCGTTAGGACAACATTCCTATCATTCTGTCGTGATGCCTTGCAGAGCCCACGATATGTGCATGCAAGAACCGCTGAACCCCAACTATATAAGGGTATGGCATCCTCATCTGCATCGGCGATCTCCTGTGCGTAGGGCAGAAGCACCCTATCCACACAGTGTTCGTGTGAGTTGTTGAACATGATGTACCCAAATAACCACAGCAGGTATGCCCCGAGTGATCTAGTCACGCTGTAGTCATCAGCATCGGCTGCCAATAGATCCGGCTGCAATGAAGTACGAACATATAAACATAAGAAACACATGACTTATTTCAAAGCCATAAAATACATCAACACATCGTTGTGTACGAAATTGTACCTAAAACTGTAGGAGCCATGACTTTGGAAGGGCCTTTCGACTGTGGGTGCTCATTGAAATCTTCGGGATCAATCGTGGTGGCAACACCTGCAAAACGTTCCTCAAGATCCTCCAGCCATGTAGAAGGTACCACGCGGGGCCCGACAGCATCTCCGGTGATAGAAAGACCAAGCATCATCGCAACGTCCTGCAGGGTCGGTGCCATCTCCCCACAAGGGAGGTGGAACGTGTGTGTCTCGGGTCTCCATCTGTCAACGAGAGCTGAAAGTAGAGACCTGTCTAGCTTCACCAAAACACTCTCAGCAAGACGAGCCACAGTGAGAAGACCTGCCTCGCTCAGCCTGCATCATACAGTGCTCAAATGTTAATACATTATATAACGAAATGTATAACGGATAAAAACAGAAAATATACGACATATCACCCGGGCACCCATCGTGGATCTACAGCAACCAACTCTGCAGGTGGACGTGGACGCGGCACGTTTAGTTCTTGGTGCTGAACCTTCGCAAGGAAGGACCGGTGACCCGAGTCTATTGTTGGGTCCAGCAATGCAGGAGTAACCCCGGTCATACCTACCACGTAAGATCAAAACAATACAATACAATCACACACATCTAAATATTTCTAATATTTCCTTATATTTCCTAAATAATTTATAAGATTTTCTAACCATTAATAATAATTTCTAATATTTTGTAACATTTTAGAAATTTTCTAATATTATCTTGCAATTTTTAAGATTAATTAATTAGATTGCTAATGTACTATATCAACACTAATCACTACAAGTAACTACACCTAAATGTACCACTAATCAGCCCTAATAATAATTAAAATGATTGTTAATCTACTATTTCAACAAAATAGTTTCTATAATTTTTTATAATTTTCTAACATTTTTTACAATTTTCTAACATTCTCTACAATTTTCTATAATTTTCTAGCATTCTCTACAATTTTCTATAATTTTCTACAATTTTCTACAATTTTCTAATATTATCTTGCATTTTTTTATTTTCTAATACTTCTCTAACAATTTTTTAATATTTTCTAATACTAAATCTAACACTTAATGTACTATATCAACGCTAATCACTATAAGTAAATGCATCTAAATGTACCACTAATCACTCCTAATAATAATTGAACTGATTGTTAACCTACTGTTTCAAAAAAATAATTACAACATAATCTATTTATAAAATGCGGAAAATTTTAGTTACCTAAAGTCGCCGGCTTGAAAATCCGACAGGGCTTCGCCGCTTTGCCTCTCCTTCACCCCTCCTCTCCCTCCCTCCCTCTCTTTTCTTTTTTTTTTGGATTTTTAGTAAGGCAAATGAGGGCGGAGGGGCAGCTAACACCTTATAAGGGTGGGGGCCGGCCGCCCCGCAGCCGGGCGGCCGGGCGACCGGTCCCTAGGGACCTGTCTGCAATTTTTTTTCGTTTTTTTGCAAGTATGCCCCTACCGCCCGGCAGCTGGGCGGCCAGGTCCCGGCCGACCGGCAGCGGGGCGGCCGGGGTATATTTCTGTAAATTTCCAAATCGAAAATATATTTTTATAAAAAAACGGAAATAAAAAATATAAAAATAAAAAACCGCCCTTCTCTGTAGGCGTCGCACGGGCCTGAGTTCTGAAACCCAGGCAGGCCTGCGTTTCTTCGCTAGGGTTCCTGAACTCGCAGGCCCAACTAATAGCGAGTGACCTCGTCCGTTCGACGCATCGGACGGCCGTTGTCGCTCCAAGTCTCTCCTGCCTTCCCCCTCTCCTTCCCCCCTTTCATCCCTGCACAAGAGGTTGCTAAAAACTTATCCCCCAAAAAAGATTGGACGGAAGAAGAGGACAGCACAGCAACACACGGCGATTGGATTGGCAACCCCGCGGGCTCTGTCGTTCGGCTGGTAGAATATCGCTGGGCTGGGCTGGTGGATAAGCCGCTCTCTCACCGATGCGCTGGCCAGCGCTCCTCATGAACGTCCACTGACATATAGGCCTAGAAGCTTCACGTGGGCCCTATGGCCGAACAGCCAGCGACACAACTGCCGTCGCGTGTACACAAGCGTCAGGTGCCCGATCCTTCCCACCTCCATCTCCAGCCCAGCCCAGCCTAGCTGGACCAGCCAACCGAACGGCGCTGTCAGCTCGAGTTCGAGCCCGAACGGAACCAGCCAGCCGCGGCTGCGTTTTAGTGCAGCCGAACAGGGATGTATTGGGGCTATGCTAAATTCTTTTTTCCCTAAAAACATATCAACTCACAGTAACTATCCCCAATATTTCAAATCAGGCACATGAACTACCTATTTTGCCCCTGATCCTAATCGATTGGACGCAAATCGATCTGTCCGTGCATCCCCTCCTCTCCCGTGCTCTTCTTTTCCCTTCTCTCTCCGTCTCTCCTCTCTCATGCTCGTGCACATGCTGCTGGAGAGCATAAGTTCCAATGGGAGGCTGCCACTCAGAGAGACCTCGATGACCTCCCTGATTGCGTTGCAGGCGACGCCGTCCCATGTGCAGCAGTCCGTGCTGCTCCTCCTAGATGCAGCAAGGCCGCCATCCTGAGAGAGCCTGGCCAAGAACAGACGCGAGTGGAGAGGAGCGCCGCGAGCTGCAAGACGAGCTTCCTCCCCGCGGCTGCCGCCGGCGACGAAGGCATCAGGCGCACAGAGGATGGCGAGGAACCGGTACGACAGGCGCCATTCCAGCAGCTAGCGGCGCCCGTTTCGGCCTGGAGCCGCGGCGGCCGGTGGCGCTCCCGTTCCGACCTGGAGCCGCGGCTGCCGGCGACCTGTTCCGCGGCAGGGGCGATTGGGGGCCGCAGAGCCTGCGAAAATATGCGCGGCGAGGCATTGGATATTCGCGTCGCGAAAATATTGGGGAAGGTTTGCGCTGTCTGTTGGACTCCGTTTTTTTCACTTTTCTTCCAAAAAAGATTTTAGGGGTGAGATACATGTTTTTTTGGAGTTGCTCTAACATCGGTATCGGAAACCCTAGATCAGATCGGGGTTGTCTTTGCATCTGGGAGGCGCCGCAAACCCAGGCCACGACCATGGAGGCCCACGGCTCCCCTTCAGCGGGGCGTCCCTGTCCCGTCGACCTCGCGAAGACGAAGGTGGTCGTGGCAATGAGCAAGGGAGATCGACTAGAGAAGGAGTATTTTATTAATCGCATCGCAGAGATGGAGGAGGAGGAGGAGGAGGAGGAGGAGGAGGAGGAGGATCGCATCGCAGAGATGGAGATGGGGGAGGAGGAAGAGGAGGAGGAGGAGGAGGAGGAGGAGGAGGAGGAGTCCGGTAAAACTACTAAGGAGAGGCCTCTTCCACACATTGTCGAGTATCATGGTATATCATTCGTTTGCTATTTTTTTGTACTACTTTTTAGTTCAAATTTTTCCTTGATTATGGGGCGTTTAGCATCCAAAATTTGTCAAGATCGGGGCGTTTGTCCTTTATTATCTATCCTTTATTATCTACTCTATAGATTAATTTGTTCGACAAACATGAATAAGAGCACGCATGCCACCATATCTATTCTGATGATGATTTCTTCTCGCCTCTTCTGCATTTTTACTTGTTTCGTAAGACTTCTTGGAGAAATTATGGGGATGGGACAGGCTGCTTCAATTAGGGTGTAACGTGACAATGTCTGTCTATACCACATACCTTGAAGAGTATCACCGTCAGAATGTGCATGCAGCGACTACGGACACGAGCCTATCTAATGCCGCTGTGGCTGTAAGTAATTAACCCTCGTGTGCTGCGATGCGTGCCACTTTACCAAACCACGCACCCGTTTTTATATGCTACTCCTGTTTAATGATCCATGGTTTTAATCAAGCAGTGTCTCATGAAGGAGGAGCAACTTGTATCTGATTTGATGGCCAGGCCTGAAGAGAAGTTGAGCTTGCCGATGCAGAGATCAATCATTCTGAGTTGCCTTATCCAGAAGCTTGTACGTTCAGTCATCCACCCAGCAGGTTGCAAATTATCTGATGTGTCTGGTGCGGCTTTGTTGGTATGTTCATTCCTCATGGCCTGGCTATAACACACCAAGCATTTCTCTTGTATGTATATTTGACCATGAAAATATGTTATGTAGTAGTTTCTCTGTATCTGGTCTGGACAATTAGCTGAAAAATAAATCTGTTGTCCCAACTATAGCTGAACCATTTTTATCAATGTCTGGCTGTCATTGTCTCCTGGAAAACTAGTTCTACTCAAACTTACTGTTACATGACTATATATAGCTGGCCACTTTGAGTTACGATAATTACTATGCTCATTCACGAGATCACAGTAACTCTCTCCTAAAGCATTTCTTTAGTGTGTGTAGTACCCTGTGGGAGTAACAGAGTAGATGCAAGGCAGTATATCTGTCCTGGTTCTTCAATTTTTACCCTTTATTTGTCATCCATATATGTAGCTTGAATTGGTAGTCTAGCACTATCCAACTTGGTACATATACCCTAATTAAAATAGCTGAAATATTTAGGTACATTATAGAAATGTAGGACAACCTGGCAGTCTAGCATTCTCCAACTTGGTGTATACAGTGTAGGTAAAATAGCTGAAATATTTTGGTGCATTATAGAAATGCAGTAGGCCAACTGGAAGAAATTGGTGGCTCCCTATTTTGTTAAGGTTAAATTAGCATCTAAATTTTCCTGGACGAGTTGGATGTTTTTTTTATTATTTTGCTCGAACTTTTTATGGTCATTGTATACTTAATGCAGAACCATGGTTTCAAGTGTATTGCTAAGGAGGCTGACCTGACGTGTGAGTTGCTGAGGCTTGAAGCACCCATTGATGATTATTTAATCAACCAGTGCACAGCGATACGCTTGTGTGCCTTGGGCCTTATGAACTGCACTGGGGACAATTCTGTTTCTGCATCTGCTGTTATGTTGGTACGTGCTTCCCTTCAAAAAACCCATCTAATGTTATCATTCATCCATCCATTTGGCAAACCAATGATCACCACTTATGGATCATCTGTCAAACTTTATAATATCATCCATCCGTTCTTGAGCCTTATGAACTGCACTTTACACAATTTTTTGACTACTAACTTGTCGGCTCTAATTGTATACTAACGGGTGGCTTCAATTTAAGGGTATGGCAAAGGAAGCTGAAATGATGTGTTCGTGGATGCATAAAAATAAGAAGCGTATTGATTTCGATGATTTTCCCATACCTAGTAAGATGTGGGACTGCAATGATATCCGGCGCCATACCCTGGATTTTATGGTCAACCGCATACTAAAAAATTCTTTAGCTGCCGAGCACAAGACTGTTAAGGAAGAACCTGCTGCTGAGCACATTACTGTTAAGGAAGAACCTGCTAGAAGCAGTCCTGGTGGTGATGGGGATAATATTGCTGCTGATGGAGCAGCAAACAGCACAGTGTATGGATGGTCCACTTGTTTTGTTCTTGATGCAGCTCTGTGTGGTCTTTGCTTGTTACTACTTGGTGACAAGCATTGTAATAATATGCCATTTGTCTGCATTATTACCAGGGGTTCTCACTATAAGAAAGGTGGTGAGGAGAGTAACAAGTGGAAAGATAGTAAGAATGTCGGTTGTAAGAGTAATAAGAGGAAGAGGAAAGAAGGTAAGAAATAAGCTAATCACAAAACTTATGATTCTTATGAGCTTTCTTAATTCCCTTGCATTGCACTTCATATGTAATGTTGTTTTGGTGTTGTTTTCAGAAGACGATTTGGGTAAAATATGGTGTTGGGAAAGGATGCCACTACACAATTTTGTTGAGTTGTCTGACTTGAGCTACTTTGAGAAGTATTATGAAAGCAGTGCTTTTCGGTTCGTTGCTGCTGCTGCTGCTGCTAAAAATCTGCAAAATGTTACTGACATGGTTCTTGCTGTTGCCAAATTTGTTAGTAACCCTCTTGCATCTTTACTAAACCACTGATGATCTTACTGAAGATGTTTGTGTAACATATTTCAAACTCATTTTTTTTAAAAAAAATTAGTGTCTCAAGATGGAGGAGGAACTCCTGTCTGTGTTGAATACTCAAGTGTTGCATAGGTTTGGTGAACCCCTAGCACTCAATGTTATCATGGAGAGTAGCCTGATCAAGGAGCATGCACTTTTAATCTGTGGCTCAGGGGCTGAATTGCATCTTCCTTCTGCCATTGCTTTCGTGGTATGTGTGCCTACCTTGCCTGAACAGATACAAAACATGCTATTTCTTAATGTACCACTGGAATGCTATTCTTTTCTGAATCCAAGTGACTGAATTTGTGCCGCTGTTATTAAAAAAAAATGCTAAAGAGGGGTGGGGGATGAAAATCATGCTGGGAGGGCAAGGAAATGAAAACCTTTGTCCCACTGTCATGTTGTCATTGTGATGTATTACTCATTGTGGCAAATTAAAGGCAATCATCTTGTATCTTTCATGTAATCTTGAAACACTGCCTTGACGGTGTTTGAATTTGGCAACTGCATGAACTGGTTCAAACTTTTATATAACCAGCGCTAAGAATTAATAGCGTGATTATCCAATCTTGGTTCCACACTTGTTTTATCGTAGTTGAAATCCTTGCCTATCTCATTGGATGGCCAAGCAACGTTGAGTGTTACCCTCAATTCTTGAACTTTGACCTATGTTGAGGGAGGGATATAAAATATTGACAGGTTTCATTGCACAATATTTAAGTATGGCCTTGTGAACCCAAGTTTTAAATGTTTACTGTTTCACTTGTCCACATAAACCACGAATGGATGGACAAGTTCCATCCATCTCAGCAGCACATAAACCTTCAGTGAAGCAGTTCTTTGGGTGGAATATATGGGATTTCTTTGATTCTTCCTACAGTTTTTTTTTTTGAGTAAAATGCACTGTGGGTCCTTAAACTAGTTGAGCCGTTCTGTTCAGGTCCATGAACTTTGAAAATGCATTTTTAGGTCCAGGATCTATTTAAGTGTGTCATCTAGGTCCAATTCAGCCACGCCATACCCTAGACCGTCTACGTGGACGGCCAACTCGGATCCGACATGGACTTAGATCCAACGTGGACTGCCTCTCTCTCTCTTCCTCCCCATCCCCTCCTCCGGCGTCCTTCCCGTGCCGCCGCCCCTACTCTGCTCCCTCCCTCCTCCGCCGGCGGGGGCAGAGAGCACCGCGTGGCTGTCGACCTCGTGCGCCGGTGGCCCGAGCGCACGCCGCCGCCGCTCCGCGAGCCCGCCGTGGCCCGAGCGCGTGCTACCTCAGCTCCGCGAGCTCGCGGCTCGCCGGCCGCGCCTCGCCTCGCCACGCCTCCACTGCGAGCGGCCGGCGCGCGCGCGC
Organism: Panicum virgatum; assembly: GCF_016808335.1. Classification (NCBI taxonomy): domain Eukaryota; kingdom Viridiplantae; phylum Streptophyta; class Magnoliopsida; order Poales; family Poaceae; genus Panicum; species Panicum virgatum. The sequence continues at coordinate 37,728,146 of NC_053141.1, read as the reverse complement.
GAGCTGAGGGGGCGAAGGGGGAGGAGTGGCGCCGGTGATGGGGGCGCCTCGCCTCGCCTCCGCTGCGCGACAGAGGGAGCAGGGGAGGGCGAATGCCGGCCGCCATGGCCCCGCGGATGACAGGCTTGACGGCGGGGCTTGGCTGCGGCCGAGCGCGAGCAGGCGGAGCTCAGGCGGGCACTGCGAGGACGGCGGAGGAGGAAGGGGGCAGCGCGCGGTCTTCTAGGAGCTCTGCTCCGCTGCGCGAGGGAGGAGGAAGGTGGTGGCCGTGCGGATCCTCGCCGGGGAGGCCGGAGGAGGCGGTGGCCGTGGAGGCCGGAGGAGGCCACGGCGAGCATGCGCGCGCGGGCCGAGCAGCGAGCAGCAGCGGCGTGCGAGCAGGGGGCGGAGCGGCGGCGTGCGGGAGAGCTCCGACAGAGAGAGAGGGGCGGGGAGAAGCGGACGGAGAGAGGGGGGTCGGGACGCCGCCGGAGCTCGGGGTCGAGGAGGTCGCCGCGCGTCCGCCGCGGCTGCAGCCGCGCCCCGGCCCGCCCACCGCTGCCCAAGCCCATGGCCGCCGGGAGGGAGGGAGGAAGAGGGGGCGGCTCCGCGCGGCGAGGGAGGAGGGAGGAGGGGGCTGCGCGCGCCGCCGTCGCCGCCATGGGTCTGGGCGCGCGTGCCTCCGCCGCTGGCCCTGCGCGCGAGCCGCCGCCGCTGGCAGCGCGCGCTCGCCGCCACCCCGCGCCCCTGCCGCCGGAGGGGACGGGACGGCTCGCGGCCGGGGCAGGAAGGGAGGGCTGGGGCAGCTCGCCGCAGGGAGAGAGAGGAGACGAAGGGAGGGAGGGCCGGGCCCCTGCTCGCCGGAGAGGGAGGAGGCGCCGAGAGAGCAGGGGGCGCCGCCGGCTAGAGGGAGGCGGAGGCGGAGGCGTGATGGATAGGGGCCCCACATGTAAGGATCCACATCACCGCACAGTCAACCTGCCACATCAGCTTCTAGGGTATGGCGTGGCTGAATTGGACCTAGATGACACACTTGAATAGATTGTGGACCTATAAATGCATTTTCGAAGTTCATGGACCTAAACAGAACAGACCAACTAGTTTAAGGACCCCCAGTGCATTTTACTCTTTTTTTTTTACTAATGCCTTGTGTTGGTTTCAAGTGTCTTGCGAAGGAGGCTGAACTGATTTGTGAGCTGCTGAAGCATGGTGCTAAGCCTTCTTCTCAATTCATCCAGCTGAGCAGCGTAATCCGCATATGCGCCTTGGGCCTTCTCAAAGGACACCAATCTTTTGCTTCTGCCGGTGCAATGATGGTTAGTGTCTACCTGTGTGCGCTGAATTTTAGCAAGCATCGATCCATTTCTTTTCTGTAAATTACCTACTCATATTGGCACTGGTTGCAAAATGATAAATGTATTCAATTCAAGGGTATGGCAAATGAGGCAAAAGAGTTGTGCGATTGGATTAAGAGAGAGAACAAGCTTGTTACCTTGAGCTTTTCCAAGCCGTGTGGACTAGAGGTTTCCTACTTGACCCGGAATAAAATCTTGGGTGTTATGACCAGCATATTGCAAGGTTATATAGTGGAAAATACTTTTTTTATTTTATTTTTTTGTGCCGTGTGGGCCTCATGAAAAATTGTCTAATTGATTCTATTCTTTCCACTGCAGGCACAGGATGATGCAATGCCATGACTAAACAATGCCGGATTGGATCAAGGATGGGATCCACATGGATTTGATGTCTATTCTTTTACCAGCCTGGAACACTAGCTATATGGTCCTAGTCTGTTTTGTAATACATTTTTATGCTTCGGAGATCTGTGTTTGATCTACTGGGTTATGCCGTGTCAATCAAATAGTAAAACCAGTATGTGGTACCGTTCGATCTTGTTTAATAAACTGCTGGGTTAAGCATGTCAATCCAATAGCTAGTACAACCAGTCAACCCGTATGTGGCGCCGTTCGATCTTTAATATCAATCGTGATACTATATTGTGCAAAATAAATCTGTGAAAACTCTGGTGGGTGACACTGCACCGGTCTTAGATGATTCGTCATGCGGAATTCTCCTTAATGGGCACGTGGATAGCTGTAATTTGATATCAGAGGGTATTTTATGAATTTGGGCATGTAGTCCTATGCGAATTTATTTGGACCAAGCGAACGTGAAAAAACCACTTGCTGGTTTAGATTCTCAAATTTTTACAGTGTTACAGTAACTTCGAACATTTAACTACTAATTGGAAGTATTAAATATGGATAATTGACAAAACTCATTCCACAACCTCGGGTGTTATTGCGAAATGAATCTTTTAAGCCTAATTGGACCATGATTAGACAATGTCTGTGCTATAGTAAACAACCATTAATGATGGATTAATTAGACTTAATAGATACGTCTCGTGATTTCTCGTTCATTTGTGTAATTAATTTTATAATTAGATCTTGTTTAGTCCTAATCTTTGGTTGGAAATTGCTACAACGAATTACGTTCAAATTTTTATTATGCAATTTTTCATTGATTTCATTGATTTTTGTCGGGAGTAAATACCCGGGGTTCCCAATGGGCCCACTTCAACAGGATGCTGGGCCGACCTCTGGGCGCTCCCTGGCGAAGCCCACAAGGGGCCCGAATGGGCACCGAGGGAAGCCAAGTGGCCCATCTCGTTTCCGACCTCCTAACAGGAGAGGGGGACACGTGGCAGCCTCCCGACTGAGGGAGCGCCCGTACTCACCCCGTACTACGCGACCCGAGCCTTGCGCTCCAAGCACGCCACTCGGGACGGTGGGCGTGCCGATCAAGCCAACTCCCATTTCGCCGTACGTACCGCCCACTCCCGCGGTATGCATCCATACTCTCGAATAGGGCCTGCTGACAAGGTCACAGTACAAACTGTGCCACCTACCCGTACCCGCGGATGAAACACGGGAGGGGGGTCAACTCTTCCACCCGTGTTGACACCATTTTTTGACACGTGTCGAGGTGATTGGAGAAGGTTGCTGATTTGGGGAAAGACAACACATTTGATGAAAGGGCCGACCGATGGCGGCGTTGCCAATGGAGGTTTCCATTGGACAGGAGGGTCGTCGTGATTCGTCCGGATTCCGATAGAGTCCCGATTCGGTTCGGAGATAGTTATTTTTAGAAATAGTTTTCTTTTGTACCAAGTTTTATATTTGCCGTGATCGGCTAGAACTCGGTTAGCTTAGGTCTATAAATAGTTGATGTACGGGTCCTAAGAAGATTTAATACACATCCAATACAGCAAACATTTACAATTTCCTTGCAATTTAGTTTCTTCTCGACGGCTTCACTATTTTCTTTTCGGCGAGTTCTTTCGAGTTTGATCAAGGACGTCTCACATTCGAGTGACTTGATTTGCTGGTGAGCATTCATTTACCGAGTAAATTTGAGCTTTTGCATATGAGCGAATCGTTGTTGCTTCGTTCAGATCTATTCAAAAGTTATCGAATTTGTCTAAGCTTTGACTTTGGGCGTATTGCTGTCGTCTCGTTTAGATTAATTCACAATTTATCGGTATCCGCTAGATTTGTAGGTTTTTTCCTATAGTTTTAGTTTTTATCTAATTTATCCAGCGTGAAACACGTTCAATCGGCTAGTTTAACTTGAATTACCAATCAATTTATCATAAAGCTGATTAGATCTGTTTTACGTGTTGCTCTCGAGTAGCTTTATTTAAGTCACACATTCGTGATTTTTATATCGCTCCATGTGCACATCGGCTTAACTTTGCCGATCTGTCATTTTCTGTATCGGTAGTCTTTGCCGGTACGCGCTTGCGCTCGCATTAATTTATCTGCCCGTTTTGTCGCTTTCTGGGATCGGTAGAGCTTTGCCGATACACCTGTGTGAGAGAATTTCGAAATTCTAGCCGATACGCTCTCTAACTTAACGTTTGCCGATTTCTTGTCAATTTACAGGTCAAATGGACTGCCATGCTTGTTTCGTCAGTCTGGGCTTGGCGAACGGTGGTCCTGGGCTTAGTGTGTTGAATTTTGCGTCAACACCCCGCAAGCCATAATCATGGCTGTGCTGACGCTACTCCATTACGCCAAACGACTGTGATAGGGCGAGGCCGCCTGGCGACGGCAGGGCACCCCTCAACGGGTGTGCCGTCCTCGGGTCAGAAGCCGTGCAGGAAAGGACGTGCAGAGGCCATACGGACGAACAGACGGAGAGACGACCAATGAGCCCTGACCGAGTGAGGCAACCATCCCGATTGACCGGGATGGGACTGTTGACGGTGCTTAAGTGCCATTTTCACCCGTCAACTATACTCAATAATAAAGGAAAACTACATGCCTTACTCACATATTTGTATCACTAACCTCGCTCCACAGTTATTTTCGAGTTTTGTACATTTCATATGAGCAAGAACGGAATAAGACAAAAATACGCAGCAGACGCCATACAACTACATAGAATATCGCATCCGGCGTCACCCACTTACAAAGAGGGCCCATCTGGCAGAGCTAACGGGCGCGCCACGCATAATGCACACAAGGAAAGATATCAGGGCCCACATGTCAGCCTGCCAGAGAAGGATGAGGACGAGAGGTGGCCAGGTGGGGCCGGCCGACCCCCTGGGTCGGCCAAACCTGGCCGGCCTCCCGTCCAGGTGCATTTCGAGGAGGAGTCGCCCCCAAGTTTCCTGATTACCTTCCATACATGCATTTGGCAGGAACCGACCTCCACTAGTATAAATAGGGCCCCCTCTCACTCATCTCAACACACACACACACACTTCATTCCATTCTCTCCAAGAAGGCTCTCCTCTCTTTTGCTCTATTAGCTAGGTAGTGGAGGTAGGCTAGTTTCTTCTTTAGCGAGCAAGTCGTCCTCGGGGTCGTTGAGCAATCCTCAGCTCCCGGTATGGCTTTGTATCCGACTTGTCAGACTTCTATTCATAATATAGAGTTATGCCATGGTTGCTTTACTATCTTGATAGTTTATCAATCCATGCTTAGTTCGTTCATGAGTTATGCTATGGTCTTGGTTAGGCCAGATGATCCGGGTACGGATAGAGGTTCGTTGTGCTTTCGGGCTTACTCTAGTGTTTTACTTGTCCATCCGAAGGGTGGGAGACCTGGGGGCACTAGAGTAGTGACTTCATACACGAGCGTGGTGCTCGGGTTTGCGGGATCCTTCGGATATGACCGTGCTCCACGGTGTGACTGGGGTAGACAACAGGTGGTGACAGCCCTGTCCGTCTGGTGTAACAGCTATGTTGCGTTTAGCGTACTCCTCGACGTTCGGGTTCGGTGTAGGAGTTCATGCAAAGAGGTAACGGGACTGGATGTACTTTGGTGCAGGACCTTCTCCCCGCTATCCCATTTTCCTGGCACCTGTAATCCTAACCATGATCTAATATGACCCCAGCTTTGGATAGAAGCACTAGGACACCTAACCTAGCCTAAGCTCCAGCTGACTTAACGTAGGATAGAATAGACCTTTGTTTTGTCATTTCTTTCTTTTATTCCTTCCTCTTGGAGTTTGGCTGTGTGCTGTGTCGCATTACCCTTGCTTATTCTTTATCTGGACTTACCCCTGTTAGAAGATTGCCTATTGCTTGAGGTACAATGTCATGGTTAATATTGAGTACAATACCTTTGTTGCTGCCGTCCTTTGGGACACAAATAAATGACGATACCCTTACTCTCCGGGTGAAATGCTACAATGGTATATCCGTGCGCTTGCGGATCCATCTGTAATCGTATTGATTATACCACGAGAGTGGCACCCCTTGGGTGCAGTTGCTAGGATGGGTTCGGCGCCCTCATTTCTAGTGATTGCACTAAGGACCGTCAACAGGCATTTCTGGCACAGTTGCCGGGGATTAACCATTCCCAGTGATTGTGCTAAGAAATGTCAACAAGCATTTCTGGCGCCGTTGCCGGGGACGGCATGTGAACAAAGATATTGTGCTGATATTAACTTAGGCCTTGTACTCAGGATATAGTCTTTACTCTTTCAGGCTAATGTCACTTTATGTCTTCTTTTATTTTTTATTTGAAAAAAAGACATGGGTAGTGTATGACTGGTTTCTCCCTGCCGGAAAACTACATAGACAATGCAGAGAGGCTTGTGAGAAGGGCATGACCTCGCGTCGTTCCTCCTCTCGCTATCCTCCTAGCACAGGAATCCATTTCGGAAGCACCACTCGTTCTTAAGGCTATGGCTGAAAAGACTCTCCGCGAGTTCTCCGTCCCCTCCACCGACAACGTGGCCACTGGCCCCAACATCAATGTCGGGGACGTGAACTTCGAACTGAAATCAAGCCTCATCAACATGGTGCAGGCTAGCCCATTATGTGGCAAGCCGAATGAGGACGCAAATGCACACTTGCAGAACTTTCTGGAGCTCTGCGACACCGTTGTTATACGGGGTGTCGCTGCAGATGCAATCAAGCTTCGTCTGTTTCCCTTTTCCCTCCTGGGGAAGGCAAAACAGTGGTTTTATAAGGAGAAGGACATCGACACCTGGGCCAAATGCTCCAAGGCGTTCCTCGCAAAATTCTTCCCGTGGGGCAAAACAAATGCCCTTCGTGGAAGAATATCAAGTTTCCAGCATACGGGGATGGAATCCATCCCAAAAGCTTGGGAGAGGCTGCAAGAATACATCCTGGCCTATCCTCACCACGGCATGGACGAGTGGCTCGTCCTACAAAGCTTCTACAACGGGCTCACAATGACATCTCGAGCCAATATTGATGCCACTACTGGAGGAGCCTTCCTCGACCTGCCAAATCCAAAGCATTGGTTGAGAAGATGGTCTCCAATCAAGGGTGGAGCGATGAACGACTCCAACCCCGCACCAAGGGCATGCATACAACCTAATCAAGAAGACAGATATGATTGCCACGAAACTGGACCTCCTAATCAAGAAGATGGAGGAAGGGAGCAAACAACGGATCCATGCTCCTGTTTACGCCATGGGTTCACACTTCACGAGCGAAGTCTGTGGTAACGATAGACATTCGGGGAACGACTGCCCCGAAACCTGTGAAGACTGCGCCTACCTCAACAATAACAACAACAACGGGTACCGTCCACTACAAGGAGGCCAGGGGTGGAACCAACCACGTCCACTATTCCAGGGAGGTAACAACTATAATCCTTCTTACAATTTGAATTTCAATTCGAACCAACCTCCCTTGAGAGATCTTGTTCTTGGCCAAGTAAAAATTAACGAAAATATAAATAAAAAGCTTTTGGCCAATGACAAATCCCTGGAAAATTTAAATGTTAAGCTTGAAACTTTGTCGTCAATGCTTAAAAATCAGTTAAGTTTCAATAAAATGATCAAAACCCAGCTTGCACAAATAGCTGCTGCTTTACCTGCTGTTGAGAGCGGGAAGATCCCGGGGCAACCCGAGACTCCCGTAGAAAATGTCAGCATGGTGTCTACCGGACGGGGTAACTCGTCCCGAAGGCCACCACGCAATAACCATATAGGTAGGTACACTCCCCCAAGGAACGACGTCTGGGATGGCATGGCGGCAGCTGTGCAAGAAGATCCAGGGGTCCCCATGATCAGCTGCTCAATCTACATCAAACATTTCGAGCGATGCCTTTACTATCTGGGGGCAAGCATAAACATAATGCCCAAGGTAATATATGAAGCGCTTGAATACCTTGCTCTTTCCTCAACAACTATGCTCGTACAGCTTGCAGACTCAACCATTCGGTATCCAGAAGGGATAGCCGAACACATTTTCGTACGAGTACGAGACTCCTTCGTCCTTGCTGACTTTGTGGTAATGGATATGGAGTACGAGACTCCTTCGTTCTTGGGCGACCTTTTCTAAGGTCCGCCAAGGTAAGGATCGATGTCGGAAAAGGAGAAATCCATTTCCGCGTCGAACGAGAGGACATGTTTTTCAGGTTTAAGAAGAGGAAAGAGCAGCGCTTCATGATCCAACAAGACAGTGAAGGGCAAGCACTCTGGGGTGCACCAAGACCCCAGCCAGAACACCAACCCTCCACACCCAAAAGAAAGAAGAAAGCAAAGAAGGTGTGGCGGAAGGTCGAGAGTTCGGCCTCGTCTAGTTCTCCAGGACGAGCCGATGAATGGTAAGTACGGTGGAGAAAAGTCGTGCACGTCGGACTTAAAACGACGCACCCTTGCCAAAGGTAAATTGGTATTTATCTCATATTTGTTTTTCCGCCTTTTCAAATTTTCTTTGCACCTTATTTGATTTCTCCACTGCATGTTTGAAATTTTCAAATTGTTTTCTGCATGCTAGAATTTTACTAGCACTTTTTCCTTTTCACAAAAATACCAAAAATATTTTCTGAGTTTTAAAATCCTTTGGAAAAAAATAATTTGGACATCTTTTCGAGCAAACTTTTGGCCGTGCACCATATTTTCGAAGTTTATAATCGTTGAGGAAGCAACAAGCCAAAAGGGGGCACCAGGGGGCCCACCCTGGGGCCAGCCGACCCCACAGGTCGGCCGACCTAGGGCCAACGGCTCCTGGGCCCCACCTTCTCCAACGGCTTCCTGACCGTTGTGCCTGGTTTCTCCTCAGGTGCACTTGCCCGGATTCTTTAAATAGAGGCCGAGAGAGGGGTGATGAGCTCTCATGCTCACTCTCTTCACTCTCACTCCCTCTCACACATTCTTGCTTGGGTTTCCATTGGATTTTGGCTCAAGTTTGATTGCAAGAACACTCTCTCTCATTTCTTTGCTGCAAGATTGTCTACGCATTTGGAGGAACAACTTTCGGGTAAGAGTTTCATTTTCATTTCACTAACGTAACCCGAATCGAGTTGTTCTCGTTCGTTCTTGTTCGTTCTTGTTGCAAGCATGAGAGGTGCAGGACGTAAGATCTCCGGAGCTCTCATCATTCCCCCGAACCTGCACCAACACCAACCACGATGGACTATGAGCAAGATGAACAAGAAGAACAGTTCGAGGAGCAAGCTGCAGAACCGCAAGCCGAGGACATGGAGATAGATGAGGATGATGCACCATACCTTGACTTGCGAGATGACCGCGAGCGTCAAGCCTACGCCATGATCAAGAATCGAAGCTTTGGTCATACCAGAGCCTTCGATCCGGACCTTCTCGAGAAAACAGGTATGGACGTTGACGTCACTCGTGTTTGGCATGCGGTTATGAGATGGTTTTGTGCCGGTTTAGGAGAATGGTTCTCATCTCCTCACCATCCAGTTTCTTTGCACTCTTCGGGAGGTGGACGATGGTGTTTCTTTCCAACTTTTTGGAGTTGAACGCTATTTTAATTGGAGAAATTTCAATCACCTCCTTGGTTTTAGCGCGCGCTTGCCGGTTTCCCTTGCAAAAGCTTACCGCGGTTTTGATCGACACGAGTTTTGGGGTTTGACTTCGGGTCAAGTTGTTCATGGCAAATTTGCACCTCGGTGCAATGACATTCAAAATCCGACTCTTTGTTTGATGCACAAGTGGGTGGCTATCACTCTCTTTCCAAGAGATGATCCACGACCAGTGTGGAATGATGAGTTGATCATATTATACGCCATGGTCAACAAGATCCGAATCTCCCCCGCACAAGCAATGGTTAAGCAATGGCTCACAAATTTTCGGATGACGGGTCCTATTGAATGCACTTCTTTGGTTACCCGCATCGCTTCAAACATGGGAATCTTAGATGAGAGCCCCGTTCCCTTCATTGAGGAGCCACGAGTTATGATCGATGAGGCGTACTTGGTTCAAGGTCACACACTCAAGAAAGGCCCGGATGACTCCTTGATTTTCTTTTCGCTGGGTTATGCAAATGAAATTCCGTTGCCAAACGCTGGATATCACTTGTATAATTGTCGTTCGCTAACCATCCCTCTTGTTCCACCTTCGCCTAAGAAAACCAACCTGAGGAAGCTCCTCGACTCCCGACCGACGAAGCGAGACCCCCCAACTGACAAGAACAGAGAACTCCTAGCGGGAAAGAACACCACGATAGAGATATGTAACTAGGGGGGTCCCACCTTGAAGTATAAAAGGGGGATCCCTCTCACATAGAAAAAGGATTGAATAGTTCACTGCTTGAAAGCTTGTAAGCTCCCCTCCAACTTTGAGCACCTGGGCACGAGCAATAGAGCAAGAGAACCACCCCCCATACTGGACATAGGGCATTTCCGGCCCGATCTAGTCTAAATCCCTTGAGTCATTGTGTGCTAGACCATTCTGATCCAATGCGTGAGAAACGAGCAATCGAGTAGTTTATTTGTTGGCCATTTTCGGAACCGACAGATTGGCACCGTCCGTTGGGAGCGCTTCGCGCGTTCATCGCTTCGGCAATCGGATAGTTTCCTTCACCCCCACTGCCGCTCCAGCAGCGAGCCAGGGCAAGATGATTCGCTTTGGCACTCTGGTGTTCCCCGCGATCCCTCGCGATGGATTGTGGGCGCCTCCACCCTTCCAGCCGTCCCAGAGCTTCTGCTTTGGGAGCCTGGAGTTCATCACCGACCAGCTCAGTACCCTCCGCCTCCAGGAGGAGGAGGCCACCCCGGCAGCCCCAGAGGATCCAGAGGAGCTACCTCCTCCACCTCCCAAGCCATCAGGCTAAGGCGCCACCGGACACTCTGCCGGCGCATCAAGAAGCGCAGTCCGTCGTGGCCTACCCGCGCGGTGCTTCGACTCATCATGCTCACAATGGCTTCCAACCCGGCTGCCGAAGACGTCGACTTAGTCCTCTAGTCTCTGGCCAACGTCTCGCAGCAGCTCGCCGGCGGATCTCCGCTGCCTCCGCAATGCTCGCCCCTCGGGCCGCTCGTGTTCGGCCTAGCGAACTCCGCGAGCTCCTACGTTTGGGAGTCGTGCAATGTAACGACCCGGCCCGGGATAACGGTTAAGATCTACTCTTCAAGTTGAGTAAACCACACATACTAATTAATCCTCTTGCGCTTTCGTCCTCGCTTCGCGCAAAAAGGATCGATCCGGAATTAATTAGCTTCCCGTGACTCGGTATTTAAATTGGTCTGGCTCTCAATCGGTTTTCAGTATGGGACAATTCCCGCGGGTGAACAGTGTTGCGACGCTACAGTACCTGACGTGCTGCAGTACTCGAGCTGCAGTACCGACATCAGGCCCAGCCCAATTCGGCTACAGTACCCGAGCTACAGTACCCCGTCTGCTACAGTACCGGCCCAACACTGTTCCCCTCGACGTCCCCGTCGAGTACCAGACCAACCTAAATACCAGGATCTCCTCTCTTGGCCACGTCCCATACGTCTAGTGCTAACGGTCCCATGTGCCACGTCCGTGCGTCCAGTGCCAACAGTCCCTGTGCGACGTCCATGCCTCGCAAACGCCCGTCCACATGCCTTGGCATCTGCGCCCCCACGCGCCCGTGCTCATGCCCGCGCACTTCTGATACCACTGTAACGACCCGGCCCGGGATAACGGCTAAGATCTACTCTTCAAGTTGAGTAAACCACACCTACTAATTAATCCTCTTGCGCTTTCGTCCTCGCTTCGAGCAAAAAAGATCGATCCGGAATTAATTAGCTTCCCGTGACTCGGTATTTAAATTGGTCTGGCTCTCAGTCGGTTTTCAGTATGGGACAATTCCCGCGGGTGAACAGTGTTGCGACGCTACAGTACCCGACGTGCTACAGTACTCGAGCTACAGTACCGACATCAGGCCCAGCCCAATTCGGCTACAGTACCCCGTTTGCTACAGTACCGGCCCAACACTGTTCCCTTGGGCTGTTACATGCAAGGCCATGCGTGAGCATCAGTCCATGATGCAGTTCGTGGGCATGACGGTGAGCTGCCTCGCCTCCATCCACAACCTCTTGTGCGACGAGGACCCCTTGAGTGACGCCTCCAGCACATGGGACAACTATCTCGGCGGCTCGTCGACGCCAAGGCGCATCTGCGCGATGCCGACCGCGCCGCGCGATCCACCGCCACCGGTGGCGGAACCGTCCAATACGACGTACACCCCTCCGGATCACCGCGCGCAGGCGCTCGCCAACACGCAGGCTCACGCCAATGAGCTCCGCGCGCCGCCAGGGCAGGCGCCTCCACCAGCGAACCTTCCTCCCCGACCTCACTCCGAACTGAAGGGGGGAAACCCCGTCGGGGTTGCCCGCCAGCGGGCACACGGGGTCCACTGCAACATCTTCAACGAAGCCCGCATGCAGCTTCCGTAGGAGTTCCGTGTGGGCCAGAACATCGCCGCGGCGGCAATCCTCCTGCAGGCACTCCGCGAGCCGTACGACCCGGCGCAGCAGGACCTCCAACACAAGGTCAGGCACTTGGTGGAACTCGCCGCGGTCCCGAAGGCTGAGAGTTCCTCGCTACACCGCCGCCAAGCAGCCTCATGCCCGGCTAGTGGTCAGGAACACCCACGTCGAGACCTTTCTGCAATGCAGCAAGCCCCACCGAGGACGCTGCTACCAATGGTGCACCGGCCCTAGCGCCCGCACCAGGTCTGCTTCCGCTGAGGTCGCCAGTCCGTGGCCGTATCGGGCCTGGCTACGACGCGCGGAGTGTGATCTGCGGAAGGCGGCAGGCGTGGCACGATGCTGATGTCGATCGCGCAGCCGTTTGCGCGGAAGATGCGCAAGCATATGCTCTACACCCCGAGTTCTTACCGCTCCGGTGCTGGGGCCGCCCGTGCGACCCCGATATCGACCTGGATCGAAGCCCGAGCCCGGACCCTTCGGGACCATGTTGTTGGTGGAGAGTGCCTCCGGATCGAACGAACACTACAACAGTGAGGGAAGAGCGCACCCGGCGAAGAGAACAAGACAAGACCAAACACGAAGGCTTCACACAATCAGGCAGAATTCTCTCCATCTATTCAATGTGTCCCATCAATGTACAATGATCCGGTTATTTATAGGTGACGATTCACCTACCAATCCCCGTAATTTACACTGTAATGCCCTCCAACAACTATATTCCTAGAACATTCCAAGAACAAGGCCGTATTTTTACTGATAATGCAATGTTTAACCAACTTACTAATTAGCCAATTCACAAGAGGTAAGCTCTGAACAAAAAGCAATTTAAATTTTGCTGTTGTACCTAAAGCGGTTAGCTGAAATGTATTGTTTTGCTTAATCCGAAATAATATTGTTGCTTAATGAGAAAAAAGTTGCATGCAACACATATGCACTAAGCGACAAAATGCGTAAATATTTCTAAATTGCTTTGTGTGAACATTTTAAATGCTAGCTAGATAGTATTTAAATGCCTATTAAAATTCACTAAAATGCTAATGATGAACATGCATGCAATCAGATTCAGGTCTGCAAGATAAAAAAAACTGCCATGCAGAAATGGGAAATGCCAATGACCATGCAGAAATAGCCAAAAATGCATGCAGAAAAATAGACTCAGGAAAAAAGGGGATGGATGAATGTGAGTTTAATCTAGAAAGGAACTGGAAAATAAAAGAGATCAAGAAGGCCGTTTGTTGATGCCACGAACATATCACATTGCTTCTCCATAACATAAAAAATGGAACATCCACAAATTGCAGGATGAACATGATCCTAAATAATTATAATTTAAAAATTCAGATTTCACACTAGGTGATGGTTTATTTGTCTAGTACCACACAATAGGTAAGAAAAAATCTATGTCGATTATTGAAATGGTGACAACACAGCCGACGATCCCAATTCATAAGAACTGAACATCACATGGCATACATCTATTTGGGATGAAAAATAAAATAATCTCATGCAATCACATTAACTAGGACCCTTTCTATCAGTACATACCAATACAAAACGTGATGGATAGGGATAAAGCAAGTTATGATATAAAACAGCAAAATAACAATCCAAGAACCAAGGTGAGATGTTCATTTCTCTTGTAGAAATATACACATGAAAATGCTAAATCAGACCAGAAAAAATGCTGAAACTAAAATGAATAACTTACATGTTCATTTAGGATAAGTTGTCTACATAGCATTTTTGTGGCTCCAGGTAAAGACTTATGCAAACCTCAGCCCCTCAGCCGACTCTAGTTCTCTTAACAATTTATTTTCATAGAAGAATAAGTATGTGTGCTTAAGCAATTACATTAAAAGAGGTAAGCATATATTTATTCAGAGTTATTGAACATGTAAGACATGTTCAGAAATACTTGTCAAAAAAACAAGACATGTTCAGAAATAGCATGTAAGACAGCAAAACTTAGCTGATTTTTATAGTGGTGAAGTTGCTGTCATCAAACAAAGTGAAAAGTTTAAAAGCTTGTGCTTAGTTTTACATGTGGGGAGCCTAAAAACTGATGTTGTCCTAAAAAGGCAATTCAAAGCTTAAACGCTAAGCTGCTGATTTGCTAATCCAAAACAGAGATAAAGGTTTGTGGAACGATGTAGGCTGACGAACAAAAAGGTGTAGCTATTATTGTGTCAATCCAACCAAATAAGAGCTACAAAATAATTAGAACTAATCTAGTATGCCGAGTAGCATATTGCAAAATCTACACAAAATTGATATGCAAATCATATCAAATGGGAGCAAAAAAACACATTAGAAGTACCCATAAATTAGCCAACACATAAATGGTACTTTGCCTAATTAATAAAATATTATTGCCTGTCTATGATCAGGTTAATGCCTGTGCTAAAATACAAAAAGTTGCTTAGTATACAGTGTGGAACATATTTCGAAAATGATCCCAGCAATGAGGTAGCTCACCTACGATTCATGGCCACAATGTTTACCCAGAATGATCCAAGCACGTGCTCTACTGATGGCTGCAAAAAACCAAACCGGGGATGATCACACGAGTATCCTACTCCCTGACCATCTCCAAAAAACAAACACCACGCGAAACCCCCCAAATCAAAACCTCGACCGGACACACAGGATGCCAATGAAACCTCATTAGATAACTAAAGCATTAGTTATCTACTATTTGGCAAAAATGCTTATTGCAAAGTACTGAAAATGCTTCTACTATTTGATAAAAATGCCTAGTGCAAAGTACTGAATGCTTATGACCATAAAGAGGATTGGGTTTGCGCCCCCGCAGCCACTGCTTCCTCTGCCAGCTGCAGACCAAGCGTTAGCAGCTCCTCCTCACGCCTGTAGCACGGCCTCCACACCCACAAGCAGGCCTGCTCCCCCACGCATGACTCCTGAGATGCCCGCAGCCCGAACCCGTGCCGCCGCAGCACGCCCGTGCCTCGCCGCCGGATCACCGCCCGCGCGCGCGTCGCCTTCCTGGCCTCTTCAGCGTCGTCTCGCTCCGCTGCGGAACCCGTGCCGCGTCGCTCTCCTGGCCGGCTGGCCTTTGACCCTGAGATCGGCTTCGCGCTAGCACGGCTGCCTTGAGGATGAGCATGCACGCCCAGGCGAGGTCGGCCGGGCTTCCTCGTCGACCACGTCGATCTCGGCATCCATGACGAACTTGGCCGGATCCTTGCGACGGGCCACCGTGAAGCCCAGGAACGCAGGGGCACCGCCTCGCCCCTGGGGTCCGCCGCCGCGCCCGTGCTAGGATGCCGCACGCCCTCGCCGGGGCCGCCCCAGAAGGTGCTACCATGAGGCCGCCGTGCGCCCTCGCCGCGGCTCGGCCCAGGAGATGCCGCTGGGACAGAAGAAAGGGATGGATGGGCAAAACATGAGAGCCACAGGTGCGTAAGGATAAGGTTGCTGGGAGCTCGTGGGAGAGAAAAAAATGAATGTGGAGAACAAGAGAGCCACAAGGTGGTGGCCTGCAATTAATTGCGATTGCGTGGGACATCGAGTAGCCTGTTGCTGGCTGCGACCGTAAAGATGAGCCAAATTACAGCCAGTTAGGAATAAGTCATTACTTAAGTTTTTGAAAATATAGCTATCAAAAGTGAATGGAGAAAGTAACGGTTAAAAGAAGAAGAACGGAAAGGCTCAGGTACGTACGAAGCATCCAACAAATTAAAACCTTTTAGAAGTTAGATAACTGCGAAGTTTGCACTGATGGTGCACTTTATTATGAACGGCTGTTCACTGAATTCGATCATACGTGACATTTCTGCACTGGCATGCGAACGAAAGGGGGATCGCCTCGCGCTGAAGCAGCAGCGGCGTGGACGGCAGGCTGGCTCCCGATCGAGCCCTCGGCGAGGCGGCGACGCCACCGACCGGTCGATCGATCAGGCGGGGCGCAGGCTGTGGCGCATCGCGGCCTCCCACACGACGTCGATGCGGTCGACGTCGATGGCGCCGACCTCGTGGCCCTCGTACCCCTCCAGGAAGTGCACGACGCCTCCCGCGTGGCACGCGTGCACCACGCCGCGCCCCAGGGTGTACTGCACCAAAAAAAGGGAAAGAGATCGAACCCATCGGTGGTCAGCACGGCGCGCGGCGATCGCGCGCGCGAGGCGGACAGGCAGCTGGTCGGTGGCCGCGTGGCCGTGGCCGGTCTTAGTCTTACCTCGCAGACGCCGAGGCCCTGGACGTCGTCGGGCAGGCGCATGGCGGCGAGCCCGCCGTAGGTGCAGTCCCGGCGGAAGCGGAGGATGGGCGGCACCACGAACTGGTGGAAGTGCGTGCCCGCCGGCGCCCACAGCTGCTGCCGCGGCGACAGCCACTTCCCCGCGATCCACGTCTGCGCGCATGCATCATTCGCATTTGGTTGGGCCAAAAACCTCGCTCCAAATCAATCTAGCACGCAGACCGCCAGAATTGGCCTGACCAAACTCACTCACCTTGCAGTGCAGGGCCGACCGGCACTCGGTGACCCGGACCAGGTACTGCTGGTACTCCGGCGGCGCCTCCTCCTGGATCTTCTGGAACCTCTCCTCCGACGCCGTCAGCATCTGCACGCGCGCCCATCATCATCAGAAATTCAGAATTGCTCGCCGCCGCCGGCATGAACGGACTTGCATCCGGCTGCTAATTAACGCTACAGTAATAGGGACCCTACCATGACGCGGACCTTCCTCCGGCAGAGGTAGAGCGCGATGGCGCGGCCGAGCTTGGAGGTGGCGCCGGTCAGGAACACCTCCGCCGTGCCCTCGGGGATCTCCCGCAGGATCACCGCCGCCGTGAGCGTGTTCCCGTGGACGACGCGCACCCGCAGGCCCGGGTGATTCGCCACGAACAGCGTGCCCCCGCCGTTCAGCGCCTCGTTCTGCACACGCACACGCGAACGAACCTCGTTGCTGCTGGCTCATGTACGTCGATCTCTCAATGCAAATAAAGCGACCGATCTAGGTGCGATCGACGAGTGCTGCACGCACAGACCTTGTTGAGCGCCCCGAGGCCGACCACCTTGACGCCCATCTTGTCGGCCCTCAGGATGGCCTCCTCGATCTGCTTGTTGATGCCATCTTTCGCGAACGGCAAGAAGTACTGCAAGCAATGCAGAAACAATCACATCGTCGTAGCCAGGCAACATCCAAGAGATTAACAGGGCTGTTGCTGAGAATGCATGCTGCAGCAGGTAGGGTACCCTGGCAATACCTGGAAGCCGTACCTGGGGACGACCCAGGTCTGGAACAGCCGCCCCCGGAGCCTGTAGAAGTAGACGACGAAGGTCTTGGACCACGCCCACATCGCGAGCATGATCACGAACGCGCTGGGCCAGTGCACCAGGGCCGCCGGCGTGGTGCGGTACGGCAGCGAGGCGTAGCTCCTGCTCGTCAAACTGTTGTGCAGGGACGCCGTCACATCCACGAGGTGGATCAGGAACACGAAGTCGGGGATCTCGTCGGTCCCTGCGCGAGCGTAGCCAAGAGACGCCATGCATGCATGAGCCGGCACATTATCTTTTCTTAAGATGATCCATGTATACTTATTAGCATATCCAGGATTTTGAGTACGGTTTTAAATCGCCGGCTGCCGTTATGGAGTTTAGCGGGCTAAATGCCATAGCAGTTACCCTTCTTAGCAGCCGCTATAGCCGGCTATTTAGAACTTTTATTTTGAGTTAGGGTGGTCTAACTTGATTAATAATGTGTCTTACGATCCAACATAGCATAAAAGTCAACAATTAAGTTTAAGATATGCAAAGATGTTAGATTGTTTAACGAATAACTTTTATACTTGCACCTTGTACCATAACATCATAGGTCAACGTGCAAGAAAAGGTGAACGTTTTAGAAACCGCTACTAAATGCCAATGCTAGTGTCAAACTGGGCATAGCTCAGCTGATAATTAAGATTACTTGTGGTAAATCTGTCCAGTTCTCAAATTAGCACATGTGTTCGTATTTTTCTACGTTTATTCTAAAATTTAACCGGCGTTATTTGCTTCATATATGCTTTGATATGTCATACATCATGTCTACTATACCTAGAAGTCCAAATTCTTCATCTTCTGCTTGAGCTTATACTAGTTAACTTTTTTATCTGGAAAATTGAACACATACAAGTTCAGTGGTTGCTTCTCGTGATCTTAAATTGTTAGATACTGCGATCCTGTGTTTACGTGTAATGCAAACACATGGCAGGAAATTCCGCTACCGGAGAATAAAGCTGGTTTGACCAGTCAAGAGGAAATTCCGCTACCGGAGAATAAAGTTGATACGTTTCCCTTATATTATTGGCACAGAACAAGGACCTTTCGAGAGGTCAAGCGGTGAATGAAGCGATTATTTCTCATAGGAATCTATGTCATCCTTTCATAAACTGATTGAGTCAATCATTTTGGATTCAGCTACTCAAGTTCTTGCAGCTTACCTGCGCTGTTTCTTTTCTGCAGCTCCCAGGACTTGTCATTCAGTGTTCCACCGAACAGATCAAATAATGGCATAAACAGACAGAAGTTGCTGTCCTTATCGGTGTGGTGAATGGTATGGTATCTGGACCAAGTAAAAAACATGCGGACAAAAATCAGTAGCAAATTCACCGAGTTTTTATTTTCTTTGCATAAAAAATAAAAGAGGAGCATGCTGCATCTTGTTTTTCGCATGCCACCAAATACCCTCTCTAGTCGGATAGGCGTGCAGCCAGCCAATTGCTGACACGAGGAGCTCTCGGAAAGACTCGTTTACCCGCTACCTGATATCTGTCTACCCACTCGATCCATCCGTGATTTGTGTTCGTGTTCTTCAATGCAAGATTAACGATCCCCGCCGCCATTTCAATTTCTTCTTTTTGACGGCGGCCCGAAAGCGACCAATGCAAGTATGATGGTGGAGAATGCATGGTGTGAACTCTGACAGTTCAGTTCTGATCTGAGGAGGTGCTCACGTCGGGGTGGCGATGAGGTATCTGGCCGCCGGGACGGTCTGGAAGAGCCAGCCGGGGAACACCTCGACGTTGCAGTGCCCCATGGCCCTGAGGAAGTCGAACGCCAGGGTGTAGCCGAAGACGAGCCAGGCGGAGCCGAGCCCCGCCGCGCAGGCGGCCGCGACGGGCACTGCCATGAGCGCGCTGATGGCCAGGATCTCAAGCGGCGTCGCGAACCCAGCTGCGTCGATCGATCGAGATCGTCAAGAGATTGTAGGCATTGCTGAGCAGGATCCGGTTTGCAGAGAAGTAGAAGTTCTCCGAGAGGCCATCGGTCAGCGTGGTTACCCGAGTAAGGCTGGAGGATTCTGCTGGAGTGGTGGAGGGAGTGGTAGTCCGCGAAGAGGCGGCCTGTGTGCAGGGTCCTGTGCAGCAGGTAGAAGAGGGGCTCCGTGGCCGCGACGTGGAGCAGGAGCGCCGCGGCCGCGCCCCGCGCGTCCCAGGGAGGGAGCTGCCTCAGGGAAGGGAAGGCGTACACGGCCGCGGCCGCCAGCCAGAACTGCAGGATCAGGAAGTTGTCCCTGCAAGCGCGCACACATCCAGGCATCCACAACCATGAGAACCGCCAAGAAGCAAGGGACTGGCCACTGGTGAGCGCACGGCGGCGTTCTAGCTCTAGGCCTCTAGCTCGGCTCGATCCTGCTTACCAGTGCCACTCCTTGTCGATCTGCTGGAAGTCGACGCCGTCCCGGGCGATGACGCGGCGGCGGTTGAGGAAGAGCATGTTGGTGAAGATGGCCCAGAGGCGGTAGGTCGCCGCCCGGAGGAAGAAGAGGAGGGAGAGGAGGAAGCACCAGTGGTCCGGGCTCGCGCGCTCCCACGCCCTGCCGCCCGCGGCCTTGGCCACCAGCGGCCCGCACAGCAGGTACTGCGGCGAGTGCACAGCCAGACCAGAAACAAGCAGGCAGGTCAGAGTCAGAGAAAAACCCAACAAATCAGGGACGGCGCGGCGGCGATCGATCGAAGGTGCACGCGGATAATAAAGGCAGAGATGCAGCGGCAGGAGCAGCCACTCGTGTGTCCTCGTGCATGCCTTGTAGGTGCCCAGGTTCTCCCATGGCCAGGAAGCCAGTGGCGCCCCCATGCTTGTCGAGCCTCCTCGCTTGCTGGTTGCTGGCTATGGAGGTCAAGTCGGAGCTAGCGGAGGAGGTTGTGGGCTTGTGGCTGCGGCTACTCGCGCGCTCGTAAACCCCTCCCCGCCTATGCGCGTGACGTTGGCGTGTGAATTATAGGATCAGGAGGAGCTCGACCGATGGATCGAGATCGATGCAAAATCTAGGGATATATTGCGGAGCAGATGATGGAGACGCTTTCCAACCAACCGCGCGCTGTGAGCGAACATCTATCAGGCCATGCGCAGGGAGCATGGATTCCATGTGTGTTCAAGCTTCGGCTAGCCGCATCAGCCCGTACGTGGCCTGTGGACCGAAGGGGAGTGATTCCAATCAAAATTTGGTTTTGGACATCTGCGATGGAACATATCAGGTGCAAATCAATCTCTCCGTGCAAACTACAAAAACTTCAATCTGAGTCATTAGATCAACATATAAAGAGTATGGGGGATTGGATAATTTTATAATCTGAACCCGCTCTTAGATTGAATAATCACATTTTTGCAAATCCTCCCTCCCACCTCTCTGCGCCTCTTTCCTTAGATGTTGATCTAATGGTCCATATTGAAGTTTTTATAATTTGCACGAAAAAATTGGTTTGCACTTGATATGTTTCCCTGCGGCAAAGTATAACATGTGGGCGGAGTATATGGGCTATCGATGTCGTCCTCGAAAGGGAGCAGTGGTACTGCTGCCGGCAAAGTGACGAAGACCAATGAGATGGACGAATGAGCTCACCAGCCACCGCGTGCAAAAGAGTGATGCAAGTCTACGTACATATTAGGGAAAAATACAAATTGTACCCTCAAGTATGCCAAATTCCGGATAACCATATAAATTATTTCTTGGTTCAATTTACCCCTAAACTATATCAATCGATCCAAGCTATCCTTTAATAAGATTTATCTTTTTTATTTATCCTTGTACATGCAAAGTCATAAGTTAAAAATTTGCAGGGCATCATAATATATTTTAGAAAATATATCAAGAATTTCTTATCATTATTTTGATAGAGTATGATATTTAATAATACATTAACCCATATGATACAAAGTTATAGAAAAATAATGATGAAAATTTATGATATATTTTTTGACATACATTGTGATGTCCATTCCTGCAAAATTTTAAATTAAGGTTCAACTTGTATGTGGACAATAAAAAAAATATATTAGAAGATAAATTGAACCAAAAGATATTTAGCAGGGTTATCCGAACTTATTTGTCCATAGTTTATTTAGGGCAGTAACTTGGACCCTTTCCTATATATTATATATAATTAGATGAATTTAGAAAACCCACACTAGTTAACAGATATAATAAAGTAGTATATTCAAGCGTTTGAAATATATAATCAAAACAGTATATTCTAAATGTCGATACTTCAAAAATGATAATAACAAGTTGCTTCATTTTTCTATATTTAATTATTCTATATCTAAATAATAGTTCGTTTTCATGTGTGAGAAAATAAATTATATATTGGTATGCTGATTATAAACAACATAGTGATTCATACAGAATAAAGAAATGGATTTGCATTATAAGTTCGATCGAGTTTCAAACTAATTAATCATTGTCCCCTGTTCAAATAGCTTCATGTCACGTTTTGTGTACATGGCTGGTTGATTTGTTTCTCCCATCTTAGTCTTCCATTTTTCGAAAGAACTAACCTCAAATACTAGAAGAAGCGGGTGTAACTGTAAATTTTATGGAAGATGGACAAAATTCTGATTATCATATTAGCCTAGAACCTTCGTCCATGGGCCGCCGCTCAGCTTCCCGAGGGCCCAAAGCCTCTGTTCAACTGTATCGACGAATGTCAGCAGGCCAGCCCAGTGGGCAATTGCTTCGTCAGGCCGAATCCATCAGCGAGTCGCGGCCCGTTGTCCCCCGAGCACCGACGCCGAAACGGCTGGCGCGATTCGCACAGGGCAACTTCGCATCCTTCACATCCTCTTCCTCTCCAGCCTCCGCCAGACCGCAGAAGTCCCCAAACCCTAGTTTGCTCCGGCGCCGCCTTCCTCCGGTCCGCGCATCTGCCGCGGACCGCCGTGGATCCCGCGCCGCCGGCCCGCTTTCACGTCCCGGCTCCCGCCACCCCACAGGTGAAGCCCCCCGTTAAGCCCGCCCCTGCCATGGAATCCCGTCGGCGCCTCACCAACTTCCTTTTGTTTCCCCTTTCGCTTCTAGGTGCGCTTCTGATTCCGGAGTTCCAAGCTCGCGCGTGAGGTGCCGGATCAAAGCAATCGGCCACCATGCAGGTTGGTAGTCCCTGGCCTATCTCTCCCGGTTGGTTGGTTGCCTGTGTGTGGCGGATAGTGTTCGGTTTCTTCTGCGGTTAGGATACCTTAACACAACAGATTGGTCTTTCTGTATTGTACACGTTGTGACCCTTACGGTTTTCATTCGGTTGAACTAGGGAACCTGTTCTTCCCTGTTTTTCCTGTCCTGTTCTGTAATTTCGTATAAGATATCTTCTTCTTGGAGTGCATTCCTTTTTCAAGGGGTGTAGTGTGGAGCATGGCTCTTTTAAGTGTAATGGCTCATTTCACTTAATGACATGACCCCTGGTCTAATAAGAACATGATATACCTGTTGCTAGTGCAGGAAGTTTGGTGGTATGTTATTTATTTGTTGAATTTCACTTGCGATTGCGCGTTTTGAGTTTCAGCTATAGCAGTATTCATTTATGCTTGGATGATATTAAGTAACCGTTGTGGGTATTACCTGGTCTTGTGGAGCTTCTGATTTCTTTAAGCTCACTTTGGCTCAGTTGTATCTTAGTCTTTTGTTGTGCTGTTCCTATCCTATATCTAGATTTTATTTGACAATTTGACTGCAGTATTTCTAACTCAATTTACTATTTCAAAAGGCTAGCGATAGGTTCAACATAAACTCTCAGCTTGAGCATCTTCAAGCTAAATATGTCGGTACAGGACACGCTGACTTGACCAGATTGTAAGTACCCTGTACCCCATTCTTTGTATAAAAAAATATGTCACTGACTTACTAAGATATTAAGCTTCTTGTTTTCTTTATTTACAGTGAATGGGCTGTGAACATCCAGAGGGACAGCTATGCCTCTTATATTGGGCACTATCCAATGTTGGCGTACTTTGCCATTGCTGAGAACGAATCGATTGGAAGAGAACGTTACAATTTCATGCAGGTATACATGGAAACTTGCCTTCACTCACCTACTAAGCTATATCTGAAATGTTCTGTAGAACAGGTCTGGGGTATAAATATTGCAGTAAATTTTTGGCATTACGGCTCAGTATCTAAGTGCAATGACTGTATTGTCTATTTGTCTCTGCAAGTACGAAATGCCACCAGTTATGTGCTGCCACTATTCCAATCTGTTTCAGATTTCTATACTGACAATTTAATACGAATTTGTCAGAAACTTGCTGAAGAAGCATTATTAATTTCTCATAATGCTACCATAACTACATACAAATTAGGAACTTCCTTCAAGAAAAATGGGATGATTGGGTACAAAGTAGAGTAGATAAAGGTCTACTTCTCTGCTGTTTTTTTTCTGTTCTCACTACTAGTAAAAAAGGAAGACACACTGCCTAGAACTAAGATTATATAGACTAAAGCCCTGTTTGGTTGCCCTGACTTATTTGAAGTCACCCCACTTTAAGTCTGTTTAAGTCAGTTGAGATCCAAACAGACCTGACTTATAGGGACTAAAATGGCTTGGAGGGACTTAAATCCATAAGTCACTCAAGGGTAGCTTAAAGTGACTTATTTGGCCTCTTTCCTCCCCCTACCCCTGCGCTAGAGGTACCAGATTAGCATTAATTAGGGCACAATGGTCTTTATTTCACAGCATTAAAGCACTTTAGTCACTAGAACCAAACAGGAGGTGACTTAAGGAAAGTGACTTAAAATAAGTCACCAACATAAGTCAGGAGGTGACTTGTGGTAACCAAACAGGGCCTTACTTTGCCTAGAACTATGTTTATAGATTAACTTGGCGATTTACACATATTTCCACGTGTCTATCCTATAACAATACAGCTGTCTATAAAATTCAAATTTTTATGAACTGACACTGCAAAATAGGGAAAATTGCAGCTCAGCTGTCTTCACATAGACCAATCATTTACCTGTGGTTAGAGGGCTGAAAGTAATTATGGAGGTGATGCGTAATCAGTACTATGTCTGATCCCAAATGTACTTATGTTTACTTGTTTAGAATTGTCCTAAGTCAAACCTTTTTAACTTTGACCATCAATTTCGATAAAAGCGTATGCTTGCATAATATATAATTACTTCGATTCACAGTAATATATTCCTGTAGATATTGCTAGTCAAAGTCTTATATTGGAGACTGTGTTGATGCGCCAATATAAGGGAGTAAGTAGGCATAGCTTACAACTGAATGGGCATAGCTTACAGTTATGCAAATGGTGCATAGATAGTGATAATCCACAGTGCTATAGAAATAGCCACTTCGAATCAGCTTGTTGAAGGGATGGGATATTCGGATGGATACTCGATGCTGGTCAAAGAACCCAGAATAATAAACAAACATCTCTCGTTAAGATAAATGTTCTGTATCTACATACAAGTGACTATATTCAGCAAAGTAGTTACTGATGCACTAAAATCAATGTATTGGCATTTGATAAGATAGTGGGAACTGGAATAACTAATTGCTCAGACCCTAATGCTAGATGATAGCTGCAAGCCTGGAAGTAACAAAAACAAGTCTTAGCCAATTAACTGATTGCTGAAGCCAGTTCTGTTAGTGGTTGTACTCACAGCTAATCTGTTAAGCAAACGAGTTCAAAACCTTAGCCCAGTCTCCCTTGGAACCGAATATGTATTGGGTAAATAAATGGAGATATTTATACTGGTTCAGTTTAGTACGTGAAACTGCATGTGAAAAACAGAGATCGAGTACAGATATAATTGATAATGAGCCGTAATCCACGAGTGTGAGCTTGTCATCTTACCTCCCGTCTAGTTCATTTGATGTCCAATTTTGCAAGCTAAATGTGCTAATAGGATCAGTAGATCGGAAGGTCGTCGTTTTGCTGCTTGTTGTCGCAACTAGTTATGTCCCTCGTGAGTCGTGACTGCAGCACACACCTTTTTCTTTGTTTCGGAGCATGGTGTTTCACTTGTTTAACAGTTGTTTATTTTGATATTTAGCCATGACTAGTGTACAGACTATAGTCTGCTTTTGCTACTTTGACCATTTTATAACAAACAGTTCTATTGACGAGGAATTTCAATATCACAGAAAATGCTGCTTCCTTGTGGCCTCCCTCCCGAGAGAGATGAAGACTGAGGAGTTGGTGCATAATTTCAGTCTTATTGCGAAGGGAGCAACCGTGGGACTATGTTAGCATGCTTTGGAAGGAGACTAGGTTTGCCACCGTGGTACCATTTGCAACTCATTTTAGAGCGTTTGGCATATGCTTTACTTGTCTAAAATTAATCTATTATGATGCACAAAAAATTCGAATTTGTATGAAGTGTTAAGAAAATGTTGCTGTTGTCTGTAGTATATTTGTGGCGTGTTCAATGAGCGTGGAAGAAAATGTACTGGCCAGATTGATGCCTGCAGTGCCTATGCAAATGTTGCGAATAATTTGTTTAGGGTATGCTAATCCCCTATGACAGGCAACGATCTGATGTCTTCTGCGCCACCGTTGCAAGGTTCGTACATATTCAGCTAACAGAGAAGTGATTCAGGGGCGGGGAGAATAGTATCAGAGTTGCACAAGGCATAACTGTTTCGCTGCGAACTGGGTGAGCCATTCCCATGTAGACGACTGCCTCTCAGATTGGCAATTCGTAGAGTACACTGCGAATCTAGTCTACTTACTAAGGAAAACAGATTATATGCATGTACAAAGCGGAGAAGGATTTTTTTTGAGAGAGAGAAGAGAAGGAAATTCAATTAATAAATCCATATCCTACCTCTGAGACACTGATCATACAGACAGCCAACTGCTATTGTACAAGTGTACAAGCTACAAATAATGCTCAGCTAAACTAACACCGATCATAGGGAGACCCTGCAGCAGCAACTCGTGTTTCTCCTACGAATACAGGTTAGCAGTTCGATTATGCGTCTCCGGCGCGTTGCCATCCGCCGCGGCCGCTGTGGTAGGCGAAGTTGTCCCGGCGGCTGTTCCGGAATGCGCAGCAGCTGAGGCCGCAGACGACGACGATGAAGGCGAGGAAGACGGCGTTGACGACGGCGGCGCGCTTCCAGTCCCGCCTGAGCGCGCCCTCCACGCCGGCCTTGCACGACCGGCACCCGTAGCAGAGCTTGTCGTCGTCGTTGTCCCACCTGGCGCAGTCCGGGTCGGCCGGCGCCGCGGGGCCCCTCCCGGCGGGCCTGGTCCACTCCCCGCCCCCCGCGTACGTGAAGTTGCAGCTCGCCGGCGGCCTGCAGCACCCGGACTCGACCGGCGACAGGCCGCGGCCAGCGAGCCGGGCCGCCGCCGCCTCCTTGCTCTTGCCGCCGTCCTTCTCGAGGCGCTCGCACACCCCGGCATTGGCGAGGCAGCTCCGGACCCGGGCCCAGCTCCTGGTCCCCTCGACGTGGCGGCGCAGCCAGGCGGAGTTGCCCCCGCCCCCGTCGGCCCCCCTGGCGGTGACGGCGAAGGCGAAGGCGGTGAAGCAGAGCAGCGCGGCGACGAGCGCGAGCGTGGCGAGGAGGTAGAGCCAGATGAGCCAGGTGGCGCGGCAGCAGGCGCCGGCGAGCCCCGCGAGGGCGACGGCCGCGAGCGCCGCGCCCAGCGCGACGGTCGGGGTGGAGAGGAAGTGGTCGCAGCCGGTGCCGTCGGCGCGGGACCGCAGCCAGACGCCCCCGGCGAGGACCGGGACCGAGAGCAGCAGCGTCACCACGTTCAGCGCGACGATCACGTTGTTGCTCATCCGGATCGCCATGGCGGCGTCGCGTCGCGTCGTGGTGGAGGGTTCTCGTGGGGTTTTGTGCGCGGCGTGGTTTGCCAGTGCCAGGTGGGTGGGCGGGCACGTATTTGTAGGGAAGGATGATCTGGGTGGATGGACTCTGGTGCTGCCGTGCTGCTGGAGTGGGAGCTCACCACGCCGCGGCGGCGGCACGGGGAAGGTTCAAGGTTCCTGCGTTTAAACCGTTTGGAGACTGCGGAAACCGTGTGGTCGTCCGTGCGAGCGGAAGGGCCGCGGGGTCAAGCGGCTCGGCGTTTGGGCATGGCCAGGCCGCGTCGCCACGGCGGCACGCGCGATCCGGACAAGGCTGCGGCGGCGCATCACATGGGTTTTTTTGGATGGTCCACCCCTATGGGTGGGTGGGTGCGTGGTCCAGGAGTCTCGCAGGAGCGAGGGAGCTGCTTGGAGTTGGAGGAGGCGTCGCAACTCCGCGCTTGCTCCGATCCACTGACTTGGACTAGTCTCCGAGCCCGACCGCTTCTGGTAATAACGCGACGTGGGTTGGGCAACTTGGGCGGGACGCACGTAGACGTCGTCGATCGGGCGACGCGCGGGTGGACGACTGTTCGTCACAAGTCACGGTCCACCGGAACCACGTCGGCAGCTGCTCGAGAAAAAACTAGGGGCACGCGCGGCTACGTACCGGTGACTTGGCGAGTGGTGCGGCGGTTCTCCTCACCCCGCAGGCCGCAGCCGCAGGTTCTGAACAGAGCCGCATGCAGCCATGCAGGCGGCCGCCGCTACCGCCTGCGTTGACTAGGCACGCGACAGGGCCAGGGGGGCAATAGCAATAGTGGAGGCGTTCAGTATAATGCGGGATGGGAATTTAGGTCCGGGGGATTTACGCGGCGAGGTTGACTTGTTCTACTACCACGTCGATGCATATGTTGTCAACCCCGTTTGACATTTACTCCTATACTAGTAGCTTGGAGCCCTGGAGGCTTGGACTCGATCCTTAAAAAGGAACTAGAGCGTGTACATCTTCGTTGAAATTTTCGTTATCCAAGCACGGCTGTCGGGCTACGGCGGATGCTAAGCTTGTGTCAGCGGATGCGTCACGATGGCTGGGGTTACCGGTTGAAGTTATAAATTGTCGATGATATTCTTTTTATTGTATTCCATCCGTTACGAATACAAGTCATTCTAGAAATTTTATGACATATTAATAATAAGGGAAAAATCCGGTTTACACCCTCCAACTATTGCAAAAGTCTGATTTTCAACCTTCAACTACGAAACCGGACAACATAGCCCATCCAACTGTAAAAAACGGGCAAATTCGGTCCTTGGAGTGGTTTTGAAGGTGGTTTTCCATTTTGTGACAATTAAAAATATTCAATTTTACACTAAAAAATTTATAAGTAATTCATTTTAAATTAAAAAATTATGAAATAGGTATCAAAAGTTTTCTAAAAATGTAACCTATCTATTGTCACATAACTTGTGAGCTATTCAAATCTAATTTTTTAATTTTCATAATATTTGGTTGCTTGCAGTTATGCCTATTATTTTTAATAACTAAGATTCAAAGGGAGCAATAATAGATAGGTTATATTTTTAGAAAAAAATTGGTACTAGTTTCATATTTTTCTGATTTAAAGTGAATTAGTTTTGATTTTTTAGATCTAATTAGATTTATTAATTTTTTTAGAAAATGCAAAACCACCCCAAGGGCCAAATTTGCCTGATTTTGACAGTTGGATGGCCTTTGTTATCCTATTTCGTAGTTGAAGGTTGAAAATTAGACTTTTGCGATAGTTCGAGGGTGAAAATTGGTCTTTTCCCTAATATGAACGTAAAATGATCATATTTGTTTTTATTTATTACCTATATTTGTTAGTGATTGATTCTTAAATAGAGTAAAATAACTTACTCCCTCTGTTCCAAATTATAATTTATTTGACTTTTTTGACCTCAAGTTTGACCCTCGTTTATCATATCTTGCTTTATTAAAAGTTATTCCAGAATAACTTAAATTTAACTAGGTACAATCCTGATAAGTTTGCAGTTGAGTCATTTCCCACCTTTAACAAACCGATCCAAAATCAAGAAAAGAAAGAAAAGAATTTTTAACACAAGATTCGCCAGACATGCTTCTCGCCGCGCTCAATCAAAGAAAGAGAAATCGGACAAGAGCTGCGCTCGACCAAAAAATCATGGGGCTAGCTCGAACGATATAAAGATGGAATCAACAGTGTCAGAAGGTACTCCAACCAAATTATCTCCCATGCATGCTTCGATCATTAAATCCATTGATGATGACAAATTAATCACGAGTAGGACCGACGAAGTAAGTAAGCCCTTCCTCTAGAAAGGATGGAGTCAATAGCGATCCTAAAGCTGAAACACAATTTTTTTAATAACACAAGTAAACAAATTTGGGGTAAAAAAATCAAATAAATTATAATTTAGGACGGAAGGTGTATTTTCTAGGATAAATTTTGAATCCCACGTTGATTTTTTTTTCTTTTCTTTTTTTTTGGGGGGTGGGGGGAATTAGTCATAACCAGATTCATTTGTTGAGTGGGTCTAACAGGAAACGAAACAAAGAGAAAACCAGAAGCTACAACAACTTGAGGACGACGAACATCAAAATCTTCTTCACGAAGTCAACATGTCTTAATGGCCGCAAGACCATGGACGTAAAACATGGAAAATGGAAAGGATTCACGAACTCTAGTTTTGTTTTAGATTAATTCACGAACTCAGGTGCACGAGTAAAAACGGGCCTTTTCCAACACACTTTCCCTGTGCCTATTTCTCCAACGACGGGCCCAACTGCCTCCACAATGGGCTACTGATAACAGGCCCAACTTTATATTTGTTTTTTCCAACTTAATTACTCTCTGATAGTCTGATAATAGGATGTCGTCAAGGGTGTCATCAAGCAGACAAAGCACCACCCTGCTCAAGCTCAAACGACGTCTCCCTCACACACTCTCTCACACACGCAATCCAAACAAAAAGGGGGGGGGGGGGGGGGGGGGGGGGGGGGGGGGGGGGGGGAGAAAAACGGCGTCTCTCTCACACGCACATAACAATAGGCACGCACAAAGTACAGAGCCCGTACAGACACGACGGCAGTGCGACGCGCAGAAGATGCGGCAGCAGCGCCAGCGCGCGCCTCATCAAGCCTCAAGGTGCCGTAGCCCTCCGTACACGGCGACGGACAGCGCAAGCAGTGACGTGACGGCGGCGGCGCTGGCCGCGGCTGCGGCGAGCCTCCGCGCGGCGACCAGCTGGTGGTCGGGGTTGGCGGCCACGGCGAGCTCGAGGTAGACCAGGGCCACGGCGAGGAAGTAGGTGGCCGACACGAGGAGGAGGAGGAGCAGGGGCGCGGTGGCGGCGGCGGCGGCGCCGGCATGGCGGTCGCCGCACGGGAGTGTGGTGGTGGTGTGGCCCGCGGGCCCGGCCACCCAGTAGAGTGCCGCGCCGAAGGCGCAGGCGAGGTGGACGGCGGCAGCTAGAGCACGGGACGCCATTATTGGAGCCGGAGGACGGGAAGAGCTGGATTAGTTTAGAACTGGAGGTAATAGTCACTTAGGTGAGCGGCATTATTGCGTATTTATACGGACGGGGGGCACCGAAAGGTTGAAGAAATCCCAGGTGTAATGTATTGGCCGGTACGTGAGTACGTGAGTTCTGGCGCTCAAGGGACGTACACCTATTACAGTGCTAGAGTGTTGGCCAGCTTAGTAATTTCTTGATAAACTAATTAACTGTCGAAGAGACAAAAAAATAATAAATTTGTCCCGTACAATAGGACATCTACTTAGTATATCTTGAGAAAACAATCGCGTGTACGCACCTTGATAGGGACGAATAATTGCACTAAAGTAAATCAACCGAGAGCTGTTTAATTATTCACTGTTGTTTGCATCTTTAATTTCTATTACGCGTCTGCATTAAGGTCCGTAGATCGACCTCCAGCATCATCAACGTCGGGGAGGGGCTGTGTCTGTGTCATCTGACTTGGGGTGCAAGATTCGCCACGGCCGATCCACGTTACAAGAAAGCGACCTACTGTATTTCTCTCTTTTTCTTCCTCCCTAAAACAAACAGCTCTAAGCGAAGCGACAACCAGAACAAGCTTTGGTCTTCCAACCACTTCTTTTGCTTTGTCACTTGTCAGGTTCACCGGGCACCATTTCGACCGCCCAGGAGAGGCAGCGGGTTCTGTATGGAACCCCAATTTTGGCACGGTGCGTTAGATCCAAGGGCAGCTAATAGCTGGGCTTTCTTTTCCTCCAACTTCCATAGTCTAGGCCATGACACAGACTGCAGCCAGCAAAGCTTTGCGTGTCCAGTGTGGTGGTAAATTACCTGGTAATTAACCACAAGAAGCTTCTGCTGTAGTGCTGTTTTGCGTTGCTTGTGGGAGAATATAATCGCCCATTCAAATAATAGCAAGGCTCCAAACGGGGTGCTTAGTAAAATATACGCACGTATGTTATACAAACTACACGCACCTCTGGTTTAGATTAAAAATAAATATAATGAAAGAGTCTGACATCGTTTGTCGTGTACGTCAGTTTCAGGGTGGATGCGAGCTCGCCGCATATGCGAGTGCGGCCACTGGCCAGCGACAGAACCGACAGGTGAGTAGATCCCAGGCTTCGACGTGGAATGACTAATTGTTCTCCTCCTTTTCAGGTTGTAGTTCGTCTGTTTTGGCCGCAATTCAAACTTCTATTATATATTACTACCAATTTTGTATAAAAAAATATGTCAATATCAAAAACAAGAAGCTAGTTTCTTTTTTAAAAAAATATTACCGTACAGTATATAATCCCTCTTTATAAGCTTGATTAAATTAGAGAAGTTAGGCTAATTACAAGACTAAAATGATAATTTTGGAACAGAGTGAGGATGTAATAACAGAACTTTCCTTCGAGGAAAAGCGATCAGTCTTGGTTAGTGCATTGCAGCAGTAAGCCATTCACTACACGAAAGTAATTTTTCCAAGTTTACCATTTTTCAGCAGGTCTTTCCATTGCCCGTTTAAAATATTTGTGTTCTTGGCCAGTTTCCTTCACTGCGCGTGCAAGCTTGTGCACTGAAACTGAAACCAATATATAGCTCTATTTTTTTGGCTCAACGGCGTGCCATAAAAAAACTGAAACTAAAACGGCTGTCCAACGTTGTCGTCCCTGTAAAACCGAAGCTGAACCATTGAACAGCATGTACAAAATTTCAGATTAGACAAGTCCGCAGTTCCAAGTGTTATCAAACAAATCTGAAAAAAGGGCAACTAAGCCAAAATTCTAGCCATGAAGCGCAGTTCTCGAGTCATGGACCCCAGGAATTCAACAATCTTTGGACACGATGACTTGGTGCTCGGGCTTTTCAAATTGAACTGAAACCACACACGTTGGAGTTTAAACAGAACAGCACCACTGTATAACACATCAAGTCATAATAAGAACTAACCATTTGAAAGTCGGTGGTGGGAAAACTGAACATTTTCTGCCGATCTTCAGCCCGCTGCAATTCCCCGCGTCACTGGCATCCAAGCACAGCCAGCTAACGATGAAACACTTCAGCTTCGAAACCGGACACTGTTCAAGCAAAGACAGGCTGAGCCCGGCCCGCTCTTCTGCATGCTCCCTGCTGCCCACATACGCGAAATTGAAGAGCCTGCAAGTTTGACGATGGAAACTGACGTGCACTGCACTGGCATGAGTATGAGACCCACTTCTGCAACTGCAAGTCCAAGCAATCTTTGTCACACCCGGTTTTAAGGACAAAACCGAATGTATAGCTAT
The DNA here is from genome assembly GCF_016808335.1 of Panicum virgatum. NCBI lineage: Eukaryota > Viridiplantae > Streptophyta > Magnoliopsida > Poales > Poaceae > Panicum > Panicum virgatum. The sequence goes on along the minus strand of NC_053141.1, from coordinate 37,695,146 downwards.
ATGTATGTCAGGATCAAGTTTCATACATATAGAGACATCATAAGTGAATAATCAGTAACAGTATCATGTAAAAGAGAATTAAAACAAATAAAATACTATCAGAGTTATATAGCTTATCCTGGAAACGAAGGCTCCAAACTTCACAGACAATCGACTGGGGGTTGCGTACGCCTAGAACTCAGTAACATCTTCAAAAGACTTCACAGCAACTTTCCCTTCTGAGCAGCAGTAAGCAAGGGTGAGTACACTTATGGTTGGTACTCAGCAGGGCCACAAGAAATAACCAAAATGTGATTTATATCCATCTTTAAATTTATTAATCATGTGAGGGTCCAAGCCGCTCTTGACCGTGAGCACGGCTGATATATCAGTTTTACACTCTGCAGAGGTTGTACACTTTACCCACAATTCGTGTTTCCCATGTCACCCGGGTTTGCAAAGCCCTTAAACACTTCCTTTGGTGAGTGGCTAGGGATTCACTACGAGGCTTTTCCAAAGAATCACTATATGTACGCACTGGTCCCTTTTTCTGCGGTACCTCAGAAGACGAAGCTTCCTTCACCCGCTCCTCAAAGATCAATAACCCAAAAATCCACCAATCAAACGCCCCAGGCACGACATATAGATCATCTAGTTACTTAGCCAAGACCAGAGCCATATAGTATTGTGGTTGCACTGTTTTCTCGGGTGGTTCTCCATGTTCCAATTAAATCAAGTACTCTTGTATATAAGCATAGATAGAAAGATGGTTAGGATCACTTGCCTTTCTCCAACGAAAAGCTACTCTTACTGCTCTTCACTGCTCTTCAGCTTTTGCTCACTTGCAATTCTTGATCTTCAGTCTTCGAACAACGATCCTTCTACTCGGAACAATCATCGGGCTAACATACAAAGCAAACAAGAAGATACATCTAAGAACAATACACTAAAATAAAAGAAAGACTTTAAAAGGGCGTACTAAAGGATAGGGGTCACTGCTACGGTTACGAGAGCGCAAGAAACGCAAAAAACAGAGCTAAAACGGCGATTCTATGGGTTAAACGGTGAGTCAGGAATTTATTAGTCACGATTAACCAAAAGGTTAAGGACTAACAGAAAAGATTTGTAAGACATAGAAAACTATGCTCACAGAGGATAACAAGGTCATAAAACTATCGCACACGTTGCAAGGATCACATGAGCGCGAGAATCGATGAAAACGGAGTTGAAACGAAGAAGTTATGATTAAAACAGGGTTCTAGGGACTTATCTGCAATAGATTTGAAAGAAAAGGGCTAGCTATAAAGAAACCAAGGACTAAACTGAGATTAAACCTAAACTACATGGGCTAGCTTGCAAAACTATGCACTAAGGATGGCAGGTTCTATTTTAGAAAAGCTCAGGGTGTTTTCCGTAAAGATTTGGACTAAAACAGAAATAGTTTTGAACTGCGATGGACGGAGGGTTGATTTTGGAAAAACGGAGGGGTTTATTTGCCAAAATGACCACGGTTGACCGGTATTTGGTTTAGTTGACTCGGGTCATATTAGATCTAGGCCGCTGGATCTAAATCGGACGGCGGGAGTGGATTGGGGTGGGCTGGCGGCGGCGCACGGCAGAGAGTCTCCGAACTTCGCCGAAAACGGCCGTCCGGGGCCCGAAATCGAGCGCGACTAGGCCGGGGAGCAAACGCGCGGGGCGGGAAAGTGATCTAGGGCAGCGGCGCGGGCTCTCATGGCCGGAGTGGAGCTCGCGGCGGCTCATGGCGGGGCGGCGGCGACGGTGAGCAGGACCGAGCGGAAACAAGCGCGAGGGAGGGGGAAACAGGCCGGCGAGTTCCTCTACCTCGACGCGAAGCTCCGAGATGGTTCGAAGACGGCGGGGGCGCGACAGAACGGCCACGCGGCAGCGGCTCCGAGCTCCAATCGGCGCGGCAGCGGAGGATAGGGTTTTGCGCGCGGTAGGAGGCGGCTCTGTGGCGAGCGGCGGCGGAGCAGAGCCGGCGGGAGCGAGCGCGCACGCAGGAGCGAGAAGGGGAGGGGAATAAAAAAAGGTCGCAGAGCTCCCTTGCTACCTTGCGAAACTTTGGGGCGGTGAACTTGTCGAGGAGAAGGCACGGGGTCGACGGCGAAATGGCGACGACTCGCGAGAAGGAAGACACCACGACGAAGAGGACGACGAGCTGAGCACTAGGGTGGTGTCGGATTTCACCGGAGATGCACGGATGCGGAGGATGGTGGGATTCTGGGGAAAAGATTATTTTTGGGATTCCCAAACAAGGAGCCTCCCTATGGTTAGTCTATATTTTTGTGTGGAGTTGCCATGAGATGTTGGTTTAATATATAGGGAGAAAAGTCTCACCATCCCACATCAACTAGTAATGTGGTACTAAACCTCCCTCACATGCTAATGGGCTTTATGTGCCTTTAGCCCATTAGGGAACACACGAATGAGCCCTTGATGTCCATTAGAGATTTATGTACTTTTGATAGACTTAGCACATTTAAAATTCGGAATTAATTATTTTCGAAATTAAAATAATTCTAGAAAAAATCTAGAATTCATATTTAAAGTCCGAAAAATATTCCAAATGGCCCGAAAATTCTAAAAAACATCCTAGAAATATATTGGGACCTAATGAACTCAAATAAAATATTTGGAGCTCATGAGAAGATTTGGAAGAGCCTCTAAAGATTAGAGTTTGCTCTAGGGAAAATGGGAAAAGAATCCAGAAAAATCCAGAAAATTCCCGGGAAGAACTTTTGATGATAGAACACGTTTTGAAAGGTTTTCACACTCAACAACACTATGCATGTGACATGAATGCATCACCAGAAGAACAACATCATTTAATTTGAAAAACAACCAATATTTATTTTCTTTTACACTAAATTCTCTGTGAAGAAAAATAAATATGGAGAAAATTTTAAAATTGTGAGAAAATTGTTGTTTTATTTTTAATTTTAATCACATCCTGAAATTCAAAAATTTCAGGGTGTGACAGAACTACCCCCCTAAAAAGGAATCTCGTCCCGAGATTCACAAGGTTAGCAAGAGACAAAGGTTTAGGTGGGTACCATCCGACACATGTTAACTTTCTTCACGATCATTTGTTCTTACAATACATGCTCAAACACGCTTCTTTATTCTCTACAACTCACATCAAACACTTCATGGTTACTCAGTCTAATTTCTACTTTAACCATCCATTCTTTCCTCGGCTTCGTTGGCCCATCTGTTGAAGTAGTTCCCTTGTATCTTGATAAAGTGATTTGAATAGAGCTTGGTTGTTTTTTTCTGGCTTGGAGTCTTGTATCACCTCTCAAGTCTTCATGTACTTCTGTCATTAATTATCATTTTCTTTTTCACACCAACTGGCGAGGTGTCCATCTTCTCCACACTTGAGGCAATATAGTCCGAGATCACGGGATCTAGTCTTCTTATGCTTTGTTGGACATCTATTAGCATAGTGGCCTTCTTTACTACCTACAGAACACATTCTCTTAGCATACTCATCCTGGCTTCCTCGCTTTGTGGAACATCTGCTGGCATAGTGACCCTTTTCACCACATTTAAAGCACACTACTCTTTTAACACGTCCATCCCAACTTTCTTTCTGCTCCATCTCCACTCTTTGTGGAATGGCTTGTGTGTCAGGATTCTTCTCGATAGAGTTGTCATATGGAGGTTGAACCACTTCAGGCTGTAGTTGGTTGGAACTGGGTTGAACACTTCTATCTGCCAACGGTTGTGGTAACTCCACCTTCTCTTGACTTGCTTTACTAATTTGTTTCTTGGACTGCTTGCTTCTTTTAGGCTAAAACTCTTTCAAAGAGATAGGCCAATCGTCGAGGTTTATAGTCTGATTACTATCTCTACCTTGGACGACTTCTTCTAGGACTAGATCCTGGGCAGATAACTTTCTATTGATCTCTGAATGGTAACGTTGTCTTGCTTCTGCTGTCATTAAGTTATCTTCTTGAAGACATAGACGACCATAATGCTCGCAACATTGGCACGTTCCCGGAGTCTTACTAATCTCATGTTGCTCCTCTATCACTGGCTTCTGTGCTTCGGCGACTTGCCTCTTCACTGGTCCGGTAGGGATCTCTGCTTTGGTTAACACCATGCGATGAGGTGATACCGTATTGGACTGCATCCTTCTTTGTAAGACTTGAGCTTGCATAGTTATTAACTTCTCTTCATCCATCGGTGGCAGAGTTGTTGAGATCTGATGGTTGTCACTAGTGATATGGTTGCGGTTCTCCGGGAATAAGGCTTGCTCTGTAACATGTTCTTGGGTATCGACCATGGTTGGAACCATTCCTTGCAGTCCTTGAGTTTGTGCTAGGATGTTGGGGTCTCCTTTATTTGCCCTATCTTCTCGATTTCTGTTGGGACTCACCATCTTCAGCTTCTTGCATTTGTTGATCATTGTAGATGCTTGGAGGTTTCTACTATTGCTGTTAGTGTTGCCTTGAACTTCCTTCTTGACATCCTCGAAAGGATTAGGTAGAAAGACGGAGGATAAAAAGGAGGGGGAAGTATAAAAGAAGAACTCATCTAGGCAACTGATGTCATTGTAGGTAGAAGACCCACAGTACACCAACAATCATTATAAAGATACGAATCAGACAAGGCCATAAAGTCAAGCATCATCATGCAAACACTGAACTCCACCAGTCAACACAGTCAAAGAACAATGCTAAACGTTGTTAATAGAGTTAGAAGGGGTACTCCTAAGCTTGATTATATCTTCCAGCTTCGTCATGGATGACACGTGCCTCCTTCAGCGTGTCCAGCGTTGACTCCACCTTCGTGATTGTAGTGGTAGTGAGAGTGTCATAACCTTGCTCAGGCTTCAGACTTGATTCTTTGGTGGCGCTCTGACTCCTTCATCCAACTTGAGCAGGATTGTACGCAAGTGGTATGATTCCAATTGGTTCGACTTGACTCCTCATGATGAACTAGTAGCTTCATTCTTCATATGGCTTGCACAGGCATTAGGGTACGTGGCATGAAATATCTAACAATTTTGAATCAGAAAAGATACTTTGGAATTCAAGTCAAGAGATGAATCCAAAGCGATATTTATTTGGGAGGAAAGGGAAGGAGAGGGTGTCGAGAATTAGGAAAAAAAAGGAGTAATTGACCTAGGGTTGAGCATCAATAAGAAAATTATAAAGGATTGAGTAGGTCAAGATACAAAGATTGCGGATTTTGTTTTACATTTGCAATTAAGAAAGTGCAAATGAAATAAAGGGTCAGGTGAGAAAGATGAGTTATCAAGGTTCATTGAGAAAGGAAAAAAATAGTTAAGGAGAGAGAATATTCAATGGAGGGGTTCAAAGAATAAGCAGGGATAGATTTTATATCAGAAGAAACCTTAAAAAACGACCATTGCTACCTTGGCTTACGTCCTACAGTTGATACAGCTCTGATACCACTTCTGTCACACCCGGTATTAAGGACAAAACCGAATGCATAGCTATATGTATGCCAGGATCAAGTTTCATACATATAGAGACATTATAAGTGAATAATCAGTAACAATATCACGTAAAAGAGAATTAAAACAAATAAAAGACTATCAGAGTTATACAACTTATCCTGGAAACGAAGGCTCCAAACTTCACAGGCAATCGACTGGGGGTTGCGTACGCCTAGAACTCAGCAACATCTTCAAAAGACTTCACAACAACTTTCCCTTCTGAGCAGCAGTAAGCAAGGGTGAGTACACTTATGGTTGGTACTCAGCAGGGCCACAAGAAATAACCAGAATGTGATTTATATCCATCTTTAAGTTTATTAATCATGTGAGGGTCCAAGCCGCTCTTGACCGTGAGCACGACTGATATATCAGTTTTACACTCTGCAGAGGTTGTACACTTTACCCACAATTCGTGTTTCCCATGTCGCCCGGGTTTGCAAAGACCCTAAACACTTCCTTTGGTGAGTGGCTAGGGATTCACTACGAGGCTTTTCCAAAGAATCACTATATGTACGCACTGGTCCCTTTTTCTGCAGTACCTCAGAAGACGAAGCTTCCTTCACCCGCTCCTCAAAGCTCAATAACCCAAAAATCCACCAATCAAATGCCCCAGGCACGACATATAGATCATCTAGTTACTTAGCCAAGACCAGAGCCATATAGTATTGTGGTTGCACTGTTTTCTCGGGTGGTTCTCCATGTTCCAATTAAATCAAGTACTCTTGTATATAAGCATAGATAGAAAGATGGTTAGGGTCACTTGCCTTTCTCCAACGAAAAGCTACTCTTACTGCTCTTCACTACTCTTCAGATTTTGCTCACTTGCAATTCTTGATCTTCAATCTTCGAACAACGATCCTTCTACTCGGAACAATCATCGGGCTAACATACAAAGCAAACAAGAAGATACATCTAAGAACAATACACCAAAACAAAATAAAGACTTTAAAAGGGCATACTAAAGGATAGGGGTCACTGCTATGGTTACGAGAGCGCAAGAAACGCGAAAAACGGAGCTAAAACGGCGATTCTATGGGTTAAACGGTGAGTCAGGAATTTATTAGTCACGATTAACCAAAGGGTTAAGGACTAACAGAAAAGATTTGTAAGACACAGAAAACTATGCTCACAGAGGATAACAAGGTCATAAAGCTATCGCACACGTTGCAAGGATCACGTGAGCGCGAGAATCGATGAAAATGGAGTTGAAACGAAGAAGTTATGATTAAAACAGGGTTCTATGGACTTATCTGCAATAGATTTGAAAGAAAAGGGGCTAGCTATAAAGAAACCAAGGACTAAAATGAGATTAAACCTAAACTACAGGGGCTAGCTTGCTAAACTACGCACTAAGGATGGCGGGTTCTATTTTGGAAAAGCTCAGGGTGTTTTCCGTAAAGATTTGGACTAAAACAGAAATAGTTTTGAACTGCGATGGACGGAGGGTTGATTATGGAAAAATGGAGGGGTTTATTTGCAAAAATGACCACGGTTGACCGGTATTTGGTTTAGTTGACTAATGTCATATTAGATCTGGGCCGCTGGATCTAAATCGGACGGCGGGAGTGGATTGGGGTGGGCTGGCGGCGGCGCAGAGCGCCGGCGGCGGCGCACGGCAGAGAGTCTCCGAACTTCGCCGAAAACGGCCGTCCGGGGCCCGAAATCGAGCGCGACTAGGTCGGGGAGCAAACGCGCGGGGTGGGAAAGTGATCTAGGGCAGCGGCGCGGGCTCTCATGGCCGGAGTGGAGCTCGCGGCGGCTCATGGCGGGGCGGCGGTGACGGTGAGCAGGACCGAGCGGAAACAAGCACGAGGGAGGGGGAAACGGGCCGGCGAGTTCCTCTACCTCGACGCGAAGCTCCAAGATGGTTCGAAGACGGCGGGGGCGCGACAGAACGGCCACGCGGCAGCGGCTCCGAGCTCCAATCGGCGCGGCGGCGGAGGATAGGGTTTTGCGCGCGGTAGGAGGCGGCTCTGTGGCGAGCGGCGGCGGAGCAGAGCCGGCGGGAGCGAGCGCGCACGCAGGAGAGAGAAGGGGAGGGGAATAAAAAAAGGTCGGAGAGCTCCCTTGCTACCTTGCGAAACTCTAGGGCGGTGGACTTGTCGAGGAAAAGGCACGGGGTCGACGGCGAAATGGCGACGACTCGCGAGAAGGAAGACACCACGACGAAGAGGACGACGAGCTAAGCACTAGGGTGGTGTCGGATTTCACCGGAGATGCACGGATGCGGAGGATGGTGGGATTCTTGGGAAAAAATTATTTTAGGGATTCCCAAACAAGGAGCCTCCCTATGTGTAGTCTATATTTTTGTGTGGAGTTGCCATGAGAGGTTGATTTAATATATATGGAGAAAAGTCTCACCATCCCACATCAACTAGCAATGTGGTACTAAACCTCCCTCCCATGCTAATGGGCTTTACGTGCCTTTAGCCCATTAGGGAACACACAAATGGGCCCTCGAGGTCCATTAGAGATTTATGTACTTTTGATAGACTTAGCCAATTTAAAATTCGGAATTAATTATTTTTGAAATTAAAATAATTCTAGAAAAATCTAGAATTCATATTTAAAGTCCGAAAAATATTCCAAATGGCCCGAAAATTCTAGGAAACATCCTAGAAATATATTGGGACCTAATGAACTCAAATAAAATATTTGGAGCTCATGAGAAGATTTGGAAGAGCCTCTAAAAATTAGAATTTTCTCTAGGGGAAATGGGAAAAGAATCCAGAAAAATCCGGAAAATTCCCGGGAAGAACTTTTGATGATAGAACACGTTTTGAAAGGTTTTCACACTCAACAACACTATGCATGTGACATGAATGCATCACCAGAAGAACAACATCATTTAATTTGAAAAACAACAAATATTTATTTTCTTTTACACTAAATTCTCTGTGAAGAAAAATAAATGTTGAGAAAATTTTAAAATTGTGAGAAAATTGTTGTTTTATTTTTAATTTTAATCACATCCTGAAATTCAAAAATTTCAGGGTGCATTACGAGCCAGACTATCCAGCTTTCTCCAACATTCCAATCCCCATCAAACGTGGAGTAGTGATAAAGTAGTTTCTGAGAAGCTAGGGGCACAACAGGCCGCCGTGCATCTGCACAGCGAGACGCACGATCGACGTCGATCGCGGCATGCACGACCTCCACCTCGAACGTGTCGAGCGCCGCAGGGAATTGCCACCAGCCAGCATTACTCCACTAGATAGCTGCGACCCTCGCCGGCCAACGCCACCAGCTCGCGCCACCAACGCAAACCCACTAGCCGCGCCGCGCTGCCGTGTCCTCCGCCCGCGCCCTATAAATTGTTACCGGCTCGTCGCAGCCCCGGCCGCCAATCCGCCATCTATCTCCACACGGCCGCACCGACCGCACAGAGTTGGACGCAAGAAGCTCGCCGGTGGCCAGTGAGAACGAACGCGTAGGGGTTCCGGGCGGCGCAGTTCGATCTACTTATCTGCGCACGCCATCGTGCGCGAAGGCGGCCGTCGTCCTCGGCGTCGCGGCGATCGCGGCGTCGCTCCTTCTCGCGGCGGAGAGCCGCCACATTGCCAGAAAGGACCTGGGCGTCGGACTCGGCGGCGCCGGCACCGGCGGGCTCGGGGTCGGCGCGGGCGGCGGGGTTGGGGTCGGCGCGGGCGGCGGCCTCGGGGTCGGCACGGGTGGCGACCTTGGAGTCGGCTCAGTGGTCGGCTGGCGGAGGCGGCGGAGACTCCGGGTCCTACTCCGGCTCCGGCTCCGGCTCTGGGTCCGGATCAGGGTCGTACGCTGGATCGAGCGCAGGCTCGTACGCAGGCTCTAACGCTGGCTCATACGCCGGCTCCGGTGCCAGTCCACACGGGGGCTCTGGCTCTGGTGCTGCCTAGTACGCGGGCTCCAGAGCCGGCTCCTACGATGGCAGTGGGCATGGCAAATGAGCGAGCTTGCGTGCCAAGATAACTCTACCACATCTGTGTTGCTAAAAAATTAATAGGATTGGGGATCATGTTTGAAATAAACTGCTCGCTCTATTCCTTCTATAGGGCATATTCAAGTTTTAAAACTTTTGAAAGTGTATTTTCACTACTATTTTTTCTTACACAATATATTAATATTTTTTAAAAATAAATTATATATATATAAAGTATGAGTCTATAAATAAAAAATTAAAATGCTAAGAATCATGCACATAACTTAACTAACCGTGAATTAGATAGGGCTTATATACAATATCAAGCAAATTATATATAATGCAAGACTAAAGAAATTAAAATAACAGTTAGAGAGAATAGCAACATCATTTTTTTAAAAAAGACTATGGAGCATAATTTGATAAAAAATTAGATAATATAGTGTTGACACCGTTTTTTGACACGTGCCAAAGAAGGTGATTTTAATGAAGGGAAGGTGGCCGATTTGGAAGAAACCAAAAGATGTACAGAGTTGAAATCGGCCGATGGAATCCGTCCGATAGACCGGAGGAATATGCTCTGAAGATGCCAGTTTGTCCGCTCTGGTGCTCGGCCGATGGAGTGTTGCCGATGAAGTCAAGGAAAGAGAAGAGGGCCCGGACTCTACGAGAATCTTGATGATTCGGTTGTAATATTTAAAGTAGTTTATCTTTAGTAAGTCTTTTCTTTTAGGTCAAGTAATGTTTGCCGTAATCGGCTAGGACTCGGTAGCGCTAGACTATAAATATCAGTTGTAAGGGACCGGAAAACTTGATACACATCCAATATAACAACAATTTACAATTCCTTTGCACTTTTCGGCGACTTCGTTTTTTTCTTTTCTTTTTCGACGAGTTCTTTCAAGTTGATCAAGGACGCCTCACATTCGAGCGACTTGGTTTGCTGGTGAGTTTTCGTTTTACCGAGTATATTTGGGCTTTAGCTACTGGGCGCATTGCTGTGGCTTCGTTCAAATCTATTCAAAAGTTATCGAGTTGATCCAGGCTTTGACTTCCGGGCGTATCGCTGTCGTCTCGTCTAGATTTATTCACAAATTATTGATACCGGCTAGATTTGTAGGTTTTCCTATGCTTTTTGGCCATTATCAAATCTATCCACTGAAAACATATTAGATCGGCTTTAAGTTTTGCAGTAACACTTTTGTTATCTCAAGAGCCGGTTTAGATTTGTTTTTAATTTACATCATCTAAGTTGCACATTCGTAGTTTAGATTTTGTTATATACGTACAATCGGCTATCTCAAGCCTGTTTTGTCGTTTAGTGCATTGGCTGATCCTGCCGACACGCTCGTTTATCACACGCTCGCATTTAATATCTTTTTGTCATCTACTGTATCGGCAGAGCTTGCCGATACGCCTGTGTGAGAGATATTCGGAATCCCAGCTGATACGCTCTCGAATTTGACTTTGTTTTCTCCTTTGTCAATTTCAGATCAAATTGATTGGCACGCTTGGTTGACTTTCTAGAGCTTGGCGAACACTTGCCCTCGGATTTTAATGTGTTGATTTTTGCGTCAACATATAGAAATAGGACACGAATAAAATCTTATAGTTCTCAATAATGATGTTTATCTCTAGTTTTTAAGCTATCATTTTTATTACTCTTTTCATTGCAAAAAATAATGTAAATAAAAGTCTACAGACTAGACATAGAAATTGAATAGGCCATTATGCCCGCAGGAAAATCCTTGGACTAATAAAGTGTTTAACTTAGGTGCGTGTATCAATATGATTCTTACATATATATAAACCACATTAATTCGTTTAAAGAAGGGTATTAAAATTCTACGCCAAAATCAATTCTTCGTATGTTGTAACCCGCGCTAGCTACCTTACTAGCTGGAGCCACCGGGCAAGCAGTGTGCTACGTGTTGTTGTTGTTGTTTTTTTTTGAAATTTAGTGCTACGTGTTGGTTGCTTGGTTGTTAGGCCGGCCACAGTGTGGAGCTATGCCCTAAAAAATAGTGGGCCCCATATAGGTAAAACGGGCACCAATATACCGAAGCTGCAGCGTGAGCAAGATTCCCAGCGATGCTATCTTTGAGCTCTGGCCCACGGGAAATAGAAAAGTATTGGGATTCTGCTGGAGAAGGACAGCGCCAGATAGCACGTGGCCGTGCGGGGGTGACTCCTACGTTTCTGGTATCGATGAATCTACATACATCGGTTCCTACTTTTCTGGCGTCGCTCTGAGTTGGCATCACTACCCACAATGAGTGGATTGATGTCCAAATCTTTTCACTCGAGACACACACTGTGGAGGACCTTAGTTCCATATGCAAGTGGTGAGGAGGGACACACGTACTGCCAACTCCAAGAAGCACTAGCACGAGACCGTTGCCGCCAGCCGTCTCGCAGTAGCCAGTCAATCAATCATGCACTAGCTGCAGCTATATCGATCGTCAGGGAATGGCATCCGGCACGAGTTTGATTGGCTTTCTGACCAATCAAGCGCTACTGGCTGAGAAGGCAGCAGCCACGCACACTACTAGAAACGACGTCTTAGGCGCGGGCAGCAAGGGCCTTAGTACCGGTTTTTGAACCGTACCCCGAAACCGAGATATTTGACATTGTTCTTGAACACCGGATAAAGGAACCGGTGCCTAAGATAGTTTTGGCCAAAAGAATATATTAAACCTAGAAGAGACCCGCACATGCGCGTGCGGTGGCCGGGATTCGAACCCGCAACCTCTTGCCTCGCGTGTAGCTCCCTTACCATCTTACCTACATATCACTTGTGATTGAGATGGAGATATTTTTCTTTTGTAGTAACCCATGGATGAGTCTAAGGTACCGGTTGATAACATCAACCGGTGCCTAAGGCTATCCTTAGGCACCGGTTGGTGTTACCAACCGGTACTAATATAAATGTACCAGGTGGTAGCACCACCCGGTGCCTATGGATAGCCTTAAGTACTGGTTGGTGTTACCAACCGGTGCCTAAGGTTTTTCATAGACTTCCATCGAACCCAAAAGTACCGGTATGAAGAAGAACCGGTACATATACTAGTATTGGTACCGGGTCTTCTTTATGCCGGTACTTTTGGGTGGACCTTCTTGCTTCCGGCGAGGAGGTGTCCGGCGCACAGTTGGACCTCACGGCGTGCGCGCTCGGAACGATGGCGTCCGCGAAGGCTGTCGCCGTGCTCGGCGTCGCGGTGATCGCGTTGTCCCTTCTCGCGGCCGAGGGCCGCCACATTGCACGGAAGGACCTGGGCGTCGGCCTCGGTGGCGGCGGAGCCGGCGGGCTCGGGGTCGGCACCGGCGGCGGCCTGGGCGTCGGCACCGGTGGGGGCCTGGGGGTCGGCACGGGTGGCGGACTGGGCGTCGGCTCAGGGATCGGCGGCGGCGGCGGCTCTGCGTCTGGGTCGGGATTCGGGTCCTACTCCGGCTCCGGCTCTGCGTCGGGATCAGGGTCCGGCTCCGGGTCATAGTCCGGCTCCAGGTCTGGCGCGGGGTCGTATGCCGAATCAGGAGCCGGCTCGAACGCGGGGTCCGGCGGCGCGGGATCGTACGACGGGCTCGAGAGCTGGCTCGTACGCAGGCTCTAACGCCGGAGGAGCGGGCTCGTACGCGGGCTCTGACGCTGGCTCGTACGCGGGGTCCGGCGCTGGTCCGCACGGCGGCGGCTCTGGTGCTGGCTCGTACGCAGGGTCCCGGGCCGGCTCCTACGTTGGCAGCGGCCAGCGGGCATGGCAAGTGAGCGAGCTTGGAGGTAGCGTGCCAGGACTCCAGGAGAGCTCTGCACTCTGTTGTGCTAACAAGTTAGCTTGTTACATGTATTTGTCATCCTATGTTCATTCCTTGTGCGAGAGTACCCATGAATAAGCCTAGAGATGTGTCCATTGCCAAATGATGAAGAATAAAGTGGTTGAGGATGCCTATCGCTGTAAACATTTACGTGAATGAATAATTCTGCGAATAAGTATGAAGATTACTATACTTCCCCGTAAGATGTTAAAGTTGGATGAGTTTGCACTTAAGAGACCTAGATGTAAGGTGACAGCATGTCTGAGTGGATACCCTGGCATAATGGATAAAACAGGGATTTGTTGTCTATAAAAAGAACCCCAAAACTACGCAGAAAGCCATTTCAATTTAGGGGTATCTGGAGAGCTCTCTTGTTACTTTCTTGAACACACCACGGAGTGACAAAAGACAAGGAAGTTACAAATTGGGATAACTCCTGGCTGGAAGAGCAACTTAATGTCTGGCGAGCCCTATTCGGCTCTGGATTTAGATTTCTGGGTGTCACGTTGAGGGAGGGGATTGATGGCTGCCGGGTCTAAAGGATGGCTGGGGAGGCCCCCGAGCCAATGATTGTTGCAGGTGTGGGCGGCTAGGCCAACGGCGATGGCACTACCGGACATGGTTGAGGATGGCAGTTGGACGGTGCCGGCGGCGAGGGAATCTAGGCCCGGAGGGAGAGGGTACCGGTAGTCATCGCTGGCGTTGGAGGCGGGGCAGGGCACTTGCTGCAGATTTGGATGGAGGGGGAGGGAGAGAGAGTGGGCAGTCCTCGCTAGCGTCAGAGGCAACGTCAGCGAGCGTGAGGGCGGTAGACGGCGGGACTAGGTGGAGGAAGATGAACGGCTTTGGGTCTTTTTCTCGAGGGGAAGGAATAGATAATATTCAAGGCAGAGGACTCTTAACCGATTATTATTGAGATAATGTAATGTGCAGCTCCTATTTCACCATATTTGGAAGCCCATTAGCTCATTTGTTAAGGAAAACAAAGACTACATATGTTGTATACTAATATTGGGGTTGTTTGCAATATTCTTGAGTTCCGAGGGCCTCTTTGCAAAGCTGCCATAATAACCCCTTCTTCTGGCTGCGAGCTGAACAGAGGGTGTATCCATTCTGTTATTGAGAGATATGGTTATTAGGGAGTTGGGGGAGAAGAGAGTAGAGGTTTAAATCCACCAAATCCATCCAATAGAAAAGTGAAATTGAGTCTGGGATTTGGAGCCTCCCCATCTTGTTAGCTCTCACATCGTGTATTGCTTCATCTCATAGTGATTTGCCTCGCCGTCGCCTGTAGTTTTTTTTTCCCGCATGGGGTTTCCACGTAAATCTGGTGTCTAATCTTGATTCGGTGTGTTCCTTTGCCATATGTGTTGATTCAAGTCACTATCTTACCATATGTGAAGAGGTTGCTTATATGGTTGAGTTGGCATGAGATGCATATTTGTGTTCTTTGATATATTATTGATAAGATGATGGGGACTGATGTTCTAGTGAGCTATTGCTGCAAGTATTTTATTGGTTGATTTATTAGACAGCTTGTGCTAGCAAGATGAGTTCGGTCCTCCAAGGCCTGTTAGAGCTCTCTTCAACCTGCTCATGGCTAGATCAATCGGTTTCGGGTCAAATAGGAAGAACGTAATTCTTCCACCTCTGGAAAGCGTCTACACCTAATGGCTTAAGCCGTTGTTCCCATATCCTCACTGACCCATCATGCGAAAGGTATGCCGTTAGAGTGAGTGTGCCCGCGCTCCGCTCCTTCGACTGATTGTTCGCATCGGATCTCAGGTTCTCTATTGCACTATCTGCTGTTTTAGTTTCTGCACACAAGGTGTTCGACGAAATACTTATGACAGATTAGCTTGCTGATTTGATCATTCCGCTGCTCCATAGTCACAACAGACAACTATCTTTTTGTAGAAGCCTCCTAAAAAGAATACCGATTCTCCTCTATCGGAAAAGAATAATATGGAAATTAAGAACGTTGGGAGCTCACATACAAGTGGACAAATCAGGCTTATTTATGAACCATCATAAGTGCACATGCAAAATGCAGCTAACCAATTAAAACCAATGTTGTTTCAAAAATGGAGAAGCAACCAGTGTACCGACCACCAAAATAGGTAGTATAAACAAGGTCAAGGTTCAAATTACTCCATCCATTCATTTTTATATAGCGTACTGAGATCATAGAAGGATCTAAAAGTATACTTTGACAAGTAATTTCATTAAAATGTATTACCAGTTCTACATAATCAATATAGGTTTTGTAGATTTGTGAAAAATAATCTATTGATAAAGTGTTTGAGCACTATATATGTGTAGATAGTTTGACTACTTCTTTTTGAACTTAAATTTTTGACATTTTCAAACTATATTTCTGACCTATTTGAAGATACATACTGAGTACAAATATAAATGAACAAGTTAGGGTTTCAAATACAGCGTGAACTTTGTTGATGTAATACAGCCTAGCGCACCACTTGTTGTAACCTCTTCTCCGAAATGAGAGTTCAAGCAGGCATTTTGCTTGGCATAGTTCATGGTACATAGCACTGGCGGAGCTACGGCCAGGCCATACTGGGCTCTGGGCCCCCTTGCCACGCAAAAATTCAAGGGTACTGCTGCGAAGTTGCCAATGAATCGGGGATGCCTGTAATCCTCCTCGCAGTTAACTCCACACCATAGCAAAATGGCCCCGCATTGAGTTTCCCTCACGCTCCGCCAGTATGAGAGAGAGAGAGAGAGAGAGAGAGAGAGAGAGAGAGAGAGAGAGAGAGAGAGAGAGAGAGAGAGAGAGAGAGAGACTATATGAACATTTTTTTTAAAAAGAAATGCTATATGAACTTTGACTTAGAAGTGAAGAAAGTAAGAGATATAGAGAGTAAATAAAGTTGAGGAAAACTTGGAGAAAACTATGAATGTAAGAAAATATGACATGTGAGAAAATGTAGAGTTCTCGTTGATTTAAAAGATAGAATAAACAAAAAAAAAAAGAAGACGAGAAATCGAACATGTAGGGAAAATCCCTGAACAAAAGATTAGTAAATCTGGAGGCGTTTCAATGACCCTTAATCACAAAATCTAAGAAGAAAGATCAAATTCTAGTATAAATTAATAAGCATACACACTAATACACTAATACCGTTAGTGTTATATTTATATATTCCGTATTACGACACAGTACTAGCTAGTGTGACAGCGTGCAATAGATTTTATTAGAATACGTACGTGTCTCGCGCCGTCACCTACAAAGCTGGGCTCCAGCGAAACCGCATGTTGGTCGATCCACACGGAAACGTGAAATGCGCACGACTGAAGGCACTGCTGCTGCCAACTCCAAGGGTTGACAAACGAAAACGACGAGCACTAGCTCAAGATCAAAGCTGCTGCCAGCAGGCTTGCAGTAGCCAGTCAATCAATCACGCACCAAACAAATTGGCACGGGCTTGATTGTCTTTCCTTTCTTTCCCGACTGGATACGTAGCAAAAGAGTTTTTGATTGGCTTTCTCGAACCTTCTTCCAATCTCCAAAGCCGATATGGCTCGCATCGCACCGTCGCCGCACAACGAATCCACCCAACCATTGCTGCCTGGGAAGCAAAGCTACATGGAGCAACTCGCCGCCGCTCATCCGCGCGCACTAAGAGGGCCTCATCGGCCGCCGGTCGGACCCTCCAACGCCGGCACGTGTCGTGCGGCGCGCGGAAAGGCCGGCCGATCTGCGCGACCGCACTGCGCTCCACTACACCTGCAGCAGCTAGCGGCCGTGCGGCCTCGACCGGCCCCGCCGGCGCCACGAGCTCGCGCCACCATTCCAAACCCACTGACCCGCGCCGCGACGTCGTGTCGCGCCCCCACGTCCCTATAAATACCGGCCGGCAACCCCCGCCGTCTCCGCATCGATCAATTCCATCCCTCACCCACAGAGCTAGCTGAAGCGCGTCCTAGACTGGGTCGTCTCCGCCGTGAGGCAGGCGCATTTGTAACAGCTAGCGCACCGGCCGGCATCGGTTCGATCTCGCGGCGGCGTGGGAGCACGAGCACGGCACGATGGCGCGCACGAAGGCCGTCGTTGTCCTCGGCGTCGTAGCGGTGGTGGCGGCAGCGTTGGTTGCCGCGGCTGAGGGCCGCCACATTGCGCGGAAGGACCTGGGCGTCAGCCTCGGCGGCGGCGGCGGGCTGGGGGTCGGCGTCGGCGGCGGTCTCGGCATCGGCTCGGGGATCGGCATCGGCATCGGCGGCGGTTCGGGGTCCGCGTCCGGGTCAGGGTCAGGGTCCTACTCCGGCTCCGACTCCGGCTCAGGGTCGGGCTCCGGCTCCGGCTCCGGCTCCGGCTCGGGGTCCTGGTCCGGGTCAAGCTCGGGCTCCAACGCGGGGTCCGGCGGCGCGGGGTCGTATGCCGGCTCTCACGCCGGCTCGTACGCAGGCTCTAACGGCGGCGGCGCCGGCTCGTCCGCGGGGTCCAACGCTGGCTCTTACGCAGGCTCTAACGGCGGAGGTGCCAGCTCGTACGCGGGCTCCAACGCCGGCTCGTACGCTGGCTCTAACGGCGGGGGCGCGGGCTCGTACGCGGGCTCCGACGCCGGCTCGTATGCGGGCTCTGGCGCCGGCCCTCACTGGGGCCCTGGTGCTGGCTCGTACGCGGGCTCAAACGCTGGCTCGTATGCAGGCTCTAACGGCGGAGGCGCGGGCTCGTACGCGGGCTCCGAGGCTGGCTCGTACGCTGGGTCTGGTGGTGGCCCGTACGGCGGCGCTGCCGCGGGCTCCTACGCAGGGTCTCGAGCCGGCTCCTACGCTGGCAATGGGCACGGCAAGTGAGCCGCGAGCGAGCTTAGACGCCGCGCCGATACAGTGATGCTTGCTTGCTTGTTCGTCTATGTGTCTGTGTGCAGTACTGATTATTTGTGTCCACAAGTAAATCCATTATGCGTGTACCCATGAATAAGTCTAGAGATGACAGCAGATGAATAAGCTCCCAATGTAAACATTTATATGAATCAATTATTCAGCATGTGTATTGTTTATGCACTCTTCACATGA
Organism: Panicum virgatum; assembly: GCF_016808335.1. NCBI lineage: Eukaryota > Viridiplantae > Streptophyta > Magnoliopsida > Poales > Poaceae > Panicum > Panicum virgatum. Next base: position 37,676,928 of record NC_053141.1, on the reverse strand, counting down.
GATGAATTTAGTGGACGTGTTCCTGCTTAAGAGGTGGTAGAGTTGTGAGATCAAAACAAGTGGGAGATCATTGGTAAATGATCTTGGGCAGGGAAAAGCTTCTGGCAAATTCCGACATAGAACGATGTCTACTCCAATACTTATAGCAGAATCTCTATGGATTTAGAACAGTGCAACAAACAAGGCAGAAGACTGTTCACTTGCACTTCCAACGAGCACGGCAAAAACGACCAGTTTACACAGATGCAGCAGCAGTAAGTTAAGTGAGAAGGAACCCTTGGCTCATACAACATGAAATTATTTCACAGAAACCACTCTACAAGCCAATTCTCACAAGTATTTTGGATTTTGCTTTTCCGTGCCTTCTGGCCTTTGCCCATTTTCAGTATCAGATATTCATATGGAACCACAAAGACAAGGCAGCCGATGTGCCAACCACATATGCAAATGCCAAAACAGGGGAACCTTCTGGCCTTGCCCATTTCAGCTTGGGATGGACGATGGAACCACAAATCCGAGACTGCCAACCATATCTAAATGCCAAAAACAGAGAATCTCGGAAGTGAAGGAATCATGAATACATTGGTCTTACTGATTCTGGTAATTACATCCTCATTGGCTGCCATTAAACAAAGGGCACTACAGAGCGAACTGAGTCCGGCAAAAATGATGGATGCCATGTTATTTCTATTGATTAAACATTGCATGCACATTCCACAAGTTAACATACACAGAAAACATAGGCAATTGTGTCTTTTCCTCAAAGAAACTAAAGGCAGATCATTTGGTAGCAACGCCAGACTGTTGAGCCTTGGTATCATTTTCACTGGATGCAGTTGCAGATGGTGGAACATACATCTTAGCTCTGCGAAGAATTTCAGCAACAACCCAGTACTTACGTCTGCTCAAGGGCCTGGAAGGATCCAGCCTAACCTGAATTCAAATAATCCAGCCATCATAAAAAAAAAGTTTCTTGAAGAGAAAACTAATTTCTTGCAAGTACAAAGGATCGAGCATAACCAAACTAATATACAGAATAATAATACAAAGGAACATTAGTCCCATTAGGCAGATGAACAGAATGGTAAAAAGGAATCTCAATATCATTGGTATATCAAGAAAACAAGGAGCTAAAATTCCCAATAATTACAATGTAAGTAAATATAGCGTTTTAAGGATCTGAGAGTAACTGTCAGGGAAAACATCATTCAGGTCTGGTGTTTGGGATAGCACATAAAGCAAAAGGGAACTGAACTGGTTGAATAAGTATGTTGTAGTACTTACTACTTAACATTATTAAAGAATTTGCATTGACTGAAAACAATAGGACAAATCACCACTATAAACAGTGTCCTTTGCCATAGTGGTCACAGACATTCGAAATCAAAACATTCACATCTAAGTTTGAGGGTCAAAACATATGGAAATTGTCTAACAAACGATAAGAATATTCACATCAAATGGTTAAAAGACATGGATCCTAGAAAACTCCAATGAACCAGCGCTGTACACTTTCTCCTGTGGGTAAGTTGTCTAAATTTCTTTTACCCTGGATTAGATTTTTTTTCCTTTCTTCTTCAGTAAGATAATACTTGGCTTATTCAAACTTCAGAGTTCAGATCATGCCTCAAAAGCATTGCCAGCTTCATCATATGTGTACAAACGATTCACCTAACTATGCAATCGGAATGGCATTAACAAAGGTGTAAGATACATCTATCACCATTGGAACAGGAAAAATATAGAACACGGAAGCATAACTAAAAGGGTGGCATCATATTGACCATTTAGCTGTTGTTTCCCATCAGACCTCATTCAAATAGTCAAGCCTACCAGTACATAGATTACTGATACGAAAATGGGCAATAACAACCGCATACACCAACACATCTAAGTGGCCCTAATTTTCAGTTATATTTACACCAGTCGCCAGATACAAATAGCATTGGGAGTGTCCAACCAACCGAGTAAAGGGCCCAACTACCCAAGGGTATCTAACTTACTGAGACACCCCTAATCAGGTAGCCGAAAGGGAAATCTGCCTACAGCATATAGGAATGGTAGAAGTCCATTCATTTCTATACCCTTTTCATGTATCATACATAGATTCAGCAAATGAGCTTAAGGAAGTTTCCGCTAAATCAATTAGCCAAACTATAACACTAATCCCAGCTACCGGGCCGCAATAGTAGAATCCAATACCGAAACCTCTCCAGTATAATCGAAACACAAATCGTAATTCGCGGGCACACGAAATCAGAAACGGAGGGGAGGGCTCGAGACGGATCGATGGGGGGCTGTGAGGGGTTACCGACCCGGTCGCCGATGTTGCAGGCGTCGGCCTCGTCGTGCGCCATGAACTTGGAGGTGCGCTTGACGTAGCGGTTGTACACTTTGTGGTGGAAGAGGCGGTCCACCGCCACCACCACCGACTTCTGCATCTTGTTCGACACCACGATCCCCACCACCGGCTTCATCTCGGCTCCCCCCGGCGGAAGAGAGGCTATCTGCCCCCTTGAATACGGATCGAATCCTCCGCGCGGAGGCGCCTGCTTGGAGTGTGAACTGGAGGCGCAAGCGGCGAGGGACGGGACGGGACGGGCGGCGCTCACCCCGGCGGCGACGGGAGAAGGGACCTCAGCTCGGCGGCGCAAGGGTTTTGCAGGTGACCCCTTTCGCCTAGCAGTAGAAGCGCTTCTGCAGCGCATTTAGAAGGCCGCCCTCGAATTGGCCCATTTTCGCCTGATGGGCTGCGGCCCACTGCAAACGGAAGCTGCGAGTTTCTAAGCGCTCACGCCTGCCCACATCAGGTTTCTTAAAGTTAAAGAGAGGTTCCTCCTCCTCCCTCGGGAGCGATTCACGGTACTTCTCTTGCTCGGGAGCGATTCAAGATGCTCCAAGCGGAGGAGCAGCTCGTGTTTTCACGCTGAAAAGGCTGCCTCACTGGTCAGCAGGGAAAAGGCGAGCACTATTCCCTCAGTGTGCTGGCCCATTTTCTTAGCTCGCTAGATGGTAGGCCTGCAGTGACCGCGACCCCACAGGCAGGGATAAAGATGGTGATACAACATGTATAACTCGTAAACAAAAAGGGGCAAGACGGTGGATAGGGTCATGGACCTTCCGCCCTAGGGGATCGATCGTCATCTCCTTTTAGATTGGGGAAAGCTAAATCTCGTCTTCCATCTCGTCCGACCAGACTGCACGGTGCGCGGCGCCTCTCCACAGTGTGTGCGTACCCTCCTCTCTTTGCTGTAGGCGTCTCATCGGAGTGGGCAGAGGTTGTGCGGCCATCCCATCGACACCTACCGCCCTCGCCCCAGTCCTGTGACAGTCACCGAGATAAGTACCTCCCCGGTTCCCTTCCCTCCACTGCCTCTCACCTCCCTCCATTGCCTCATCCATCTTGCCTTAACTCCAAACCCTAGCAACAACTCTGATTTGCTCTATGATTTCCTCTGGTTCCATCGCCTTCCCAGACCAGAACATTGAGATTTGTAAGCTCCGCATCTTTCTTGTGCTTTCATTCCTCTCTCCTACCTTGTGGCGTTTTTATTCCCAATTTTGCCTTGGCCTAATCTGCATTTTTTTCTTCTTCAATTTTTGCCTTGGCCTAATCTGCAACTTTTGGATGTGGCTAACTGTAGGCACCGCAGTAGCGTCAGGTGACCAGGGAGGGTAAGGGTTAAATAGGAGCTGCCGAATTTAAGCCTTTCAAGGTGGGTTCATCTCATCTTCTTTGATCTTTTTTTTTCATCCAGATGCTGCCGTATGAAATTCTCATGATATCCCGTTTGTTCCAGCAAACTCAAGCATACCTCATTGACCCGGTAAGAGTTGAGAACCCTTAGTCCACCTAAGCTTACGCCCAGCCTTCTCCTCAGCAACAGACCTTTTATTCCTTGGGAACTTGAACTGGGTGATACCCTGGTGCTTGGGCTTGCCATAGACAATACCCTTAGGCACAGGCCTCTTCCTGCCACCATGCCTGACACGGACATGGTAAACAACATAACCCTGAATATAAAGAACACAAAGTTAGGCAGAATCGCATCTGATCGTAGAAGCAGCCCACAGCTACTCAATTTTTTCAGAGTAAATTAGTTCAGAAAAACACACAAACAGGTACCATATTTTTCATTTCTATTCAAAAGTAAAAAAATCATGTCAGGCATGTACAGAACAAGTTAGCAAGCTTCATAGACAAAATGAAAAATATGAAGTTAAATTAAACATGCTTATAAGATACTCCTATAGACCAAAGGCTGGAAGCCTAGGCATAGGTACATTCTAAATGGTGTGGCAGCACTGGTGTGATTATGATGTATTTCCCTTTGTTTGCAGGTTTAGCTGAGCAGTGCAGAAAAAAGATGACCCCTTGCTGAATAAGTTTTTTTCTCCCTTCAATGACGCAGTTTCTACCTTCTTCTTTCTTTTTTTACCCTTGCAGATGCTCTATTCTTACCTTAGTCAGGTTCATGACTGTTGTGTGGTGCTTTTATATGTTTGACTCATATTGCATCATGTTTTTTTTATATCAGTTGGTTTGGAAAATTTGCTCTTTATTAAAAATCAAGTTCCTATGATCCTATCTATGGCATAATTATCTGGATACCTCACCTTAACAAGTCGTACCTAGAGTTTGGCATGAAAGTTCTACTTAGTTTAGCGTAGCAGATCTCTATTATAAAGGGACTTTAACCATATTTTTGGAAAAGGAAACGAGACTCAAATGCAGCTAGGCTACTCTTTATGTAAAGTATATGTATGTTCAGTAGGGTTCCATATAGTTATTGTGCTTTTTGCTGGTTACTCTTTTTTTTCTTGCAATATGTATGCCATTGGCATCTAATTAGTCTCGCCCATAACTGTTTCTAGATGATTCAAAATTCAAACATGTATATATGTATATATATGTTCTGTACCCTTCTTTCATTTAAACAGATAAAGGGTGTAAAAGATGATGAGCTCTTATATTTGCAGGAGATTATTTAGGATAAACATTTTAATGAAAAATGAGGTTGCTGTCTATAGCATAGTTACCAGGCACGCAGCTTACTCAAAGAGCATAGCCAAATCTTTTCCTCATGTACCAAATATTCGTCAAAATCAGTTGCCCACACACTAGGAAACAAAAGATAAGTAGGCATCTACTCAAAATGCATAGTCAGATTGATGTAATTCAGCAAGATGATTAAGAGTAGGAGTGTTTGGGCACCCTATGATAGTTGCTCTTTGTCGGTACCCTATAGCAGGGATACCCACTCATACTGCAGTAAGGCAGGACTCGCGTAGTCATCCATAACTACGCCCTAAGGGGCGGAGCAGCCGGGCCCCAGGGGTCCGGCTCTTACCTCACCAGGCCAACGGCCCCGGACCCGTTCCCCGCTCTGGGAATGGCTCCGGTGACGCCACGTGTCCCTGAGGAGGGGAAGCTCCGCGCCAACAGCCGAGGGCCAGACCCCCATAGGGGTCCGGGACCTCCCCGCGTCTGTCCGGACCTCCCACGCGTGTTGAACCAATATACCGCCGGGGCGGGGTCCGGGGGCGCCACGTGTTCCGCTGGCGCAGGCGCGGGCGCGAGTCTTCCGTTGGAAGACTCACCCACCCACCGCATTCAATGC